>NC_053049.1:30967291-31592291 GCF_003473485.1 Medicago truncatula | reverse complement strand
AAAGGAGGGAAGAAGTACGCATCTGCTAACGCAACTACTTGCTTTTCTGGTTCTACCAAGCCTACTTCAATGAACCGTATACCGTCCCTTACCTAACAAGATTATCAAAGATCTTCATCAGCGTGAAAACTCAAGAAAAAAATCTACACCAAAAGAGGAGAATGTTTAATGTACCTCAGGTGTTGCTCCAGCTGCTCGAACAGTTGCAACAGCTACGGATATTTCAGCAGCAGAAAGTGGATCCAAAGGATGGCAAGTTTGTGCTTTCGCCATTACTGTAATACCTATGTCAAAGGAAATGGTTTCTTTTCTATCTTTTAATTCTGATAGAAGAAAAAATTTCATTGAAGAGAAATAGAAGTTAAACTATGCAGCAAAGATCAAGATCAACAACAAATAGGAAATCAAAAAAGCAGGCATGAAACTTAGTACACAACAAGGCTTCCTAATCCACCACCAAACAAAACATAGCATCAAAATTGAAGCATCCATAAGCAGAACACCACAGAGAAGCTAAATCCTATAATCCTAATTCTGTCCCAATCGAAAACGGGGGTAAAATATAAAACAGCAGTGTTATTTAACAACTAAAATTTGACTACTTCGGTTACAACTTTTTAAGTGGTTAACGCAGTTCAAATATATTATTGATTATGTTCTGTATATGGTAAATTGATACACGAAGTGTAAAAACTTATTAACAACCAATGTAACTTCATTAAACACGAATTTGGATGTGGTTAACCATAATTTTCAGATGTTCAACTACATGTAGATTTGAACACCTTCAAATTGTGGTTAATCACATATAAATTTGTGGTTAAAAAAATTTGACACCTGTAATATTCATTAGCCATATACTGAACGTAATTAACCACTTATTTGAATTGTGTTAACCGTTTAAAAGGTTGTCGCAATAGTTGTGTAAAATTATTTCCCATAACCAAGCATACAGAGAAAGAAAACAAGAAGGCATGGAAGTAAGTAACACAAGCAAAAAAGCAAAACAACAAAAGAGAAAAGATTGAGAACCAGCATAAAAGAACATGCAGTGTATAATTGCCATCAATGCTTTAAGGTGAAGTTATATGAGATCAATAATACTAAAACTTGAAATTCAATTGAGTCAGATAATTAGAATAAAGAAACACAAATAAATAGACTCAATACAATACTACCCTGAGAAAACATGCAGTGAATTTATAGCCATATCATACGTACAAAGTATTCAACTGAGTTTGATTGTGACTAATCTCCTCTGGGAAACTTGTTGGACACACAAGGTAAGTTCTCCCTCCCAATTGAGATTTTTCCATACAGTCAGAGATTGAACTACTGACCACCTACTTAAGGTGCTCGAGTCTCTTACCACTTGGATCGACACACGATGTTGCTAACTTGTGCTTTACTTAGACAAAAAAAAAGAAAAAAATTGACTCAAAACAACACTAATTTAATTTGACTGACTTGTTTATTCCACCCCAACAACCTAAAGTTGAACTCTTTCTATCCCTTCAAATAATTTATTACCATCACAAAGCGTAATCACAAGTTTAATCGCGACCACTACTACAATTTAAAACTATGGCAGTGTTGATCAAGTCAAACACCAAAATGATCACATCAAACATAAATAAATAAATATTTAAACAATAAAAATATTTTGAAATCAAAAAAGAACCTTTGGAAGAAGCGGATTTTGGAGGAGGATCAAGGCGCGAATCAACGGCAGAAATGAAAGGTAGCTGTTGTTTTTGCTGAGGAACATTAGGAGAGGTTGCACTTGCAGCAGTTTTGTTCTTGTTTTGGAGGGAACAACAAATAGGCGTCGTTTTTTCCTCAACTGTGGCCATTGCAAAGGATTAGCAAGCTCACCGTAGTAAATTCCACTGTAATATTCCACTGACATACAGTAATAGTATTCACACTTGTTTCACCTTCCTTCCTTCCACCACTCTCACCCTCAATGCCAAGATCAACACAAACACAAAAACACACTCTTTTTTGAAGTAGCTAGAGAGAATGAGGAGTTTTGATTGGATGAAATGAAAGATACTTAGTTACTATATAATAACTAGATTTCTTCTGATGCTTTCCAGCTAGACCACCAATGTAACTTAAAAAACAATAATGTTTCCTAGTAATCCATTTAGCTACGCATACGACATCTGGTTAATCATATGCAAAAAATGTTACTTATGTAGTTGAATTAACCATAGTTTTGATCGTAATTGAATCAATCATTTACTCAAGTGATTAATCAGGTGTCACGCTAATGTACAATGTAACTTAATAAAATAAAAATGTTTCCCACTAATCCATTTTTTACACATGCGACATCTGGTTAATCACATGAAAAAAAAAATGTTAATTATATAGTTGAATTAACAATAATTTTGATCGTAAATTGAATTAATCATTTACTTAAGTGATCAATCAGATGTCACACTAGTATAGGATAAGTGTGTCCATGTGTTATTAGTGCTTAAAAAATAAGTGGTGTTTGGTGAATATTCCAAAAACATTTCATGGCTATTGTTTTAGAAATGGAAATGAAGGAATGATGAAATAAGTGGTCAAAGTGGGAATGTGAGGTTGATGTGTGGGAAGAGAGAGTGGTGACGTGAGGAACAAGACAAGGTTGCCAAATCAGCTAGTTAACCACCACTGAATATGAGACATCAACACCCAAACTGAATGGAAATGCAGCATGCAATAATGCAACTCAAATAATGGCATGTTGTAGGACCCATTCTTCTTTTTAAAGAAAAAAACAAACATTGGAGAGGGACTTTGGTTTAGTGGATGAGACGGAGAAGTTTAATATGATAAAAAGATTGAGAGTTCAATCTACACTCAAATATTTGTGTATGGACCCCCTTATGGAGGATCTAACACCATCCCAAATGTAGGGATGTTTAGCTCCATAAGGCTTAATATTAAATATGTATTTTTATTGGGGAGAAAAAGTGAGTGATGTTTGTGGAGTAGAAGAGCTAATTTACTTTCAAGGGTAAATAGTGTGGCAAAGTGGTGGTGGTAGAAATACCAATTTTTGGTTGCGTATAAGTGGCTTATGTATAATGTAGAGTTTATCGGATTAACTTTTCAAAATCACATTGACATCACTCTTTTTGTAAGAGATACTTTGAATCAAAATGGGGAGTGAGATGTGAGATTCATGAGTGAGAACCTTCCTAATGCCATCGTGAATCAAGTGATTGCACTTTCGGCTTCTAAAGATATTCACAATATTTTCGGATGGGAAGGGAATCATCACCCACATGTTTACTCTTTACCGTTCAAAGTGCTTATACCTTACATGATCATATTACTTCTAGGCCTTATGCAGTTGAGGGTGATTGGAAGACTTTATAGGGTTAAAAAGGTCCCAATCATATCTATACTTTCATGTGGCTGGCTACCCATGAGCGCATTCTCACAAATACTCAACGAGCAAGTGGGGAGCGGGGAATCAACACCAAAGTGTCAAAATTTATTAATTAATGCATTTTCATTAACCATGAATTTAAACATGATTAACCGCAATTTAGAAGTGCTAAAATATACATGATATTAAACACCTTGAAACTATGGTTACCCCATCGACCAGGATTCATGGTTAATGCGATGGTGGTTAATAAGTTTTGATACTTAATAAATTCATAAATTGATCTACGGAACTTATTCAATAAAAAGCATATGTTCATGGAGTCACCAATTGAACTTCATTTAAATGACCTAACTTTGTTTCGATAAAAAAAAAAAAAAGTAAATTCATAACGAGTCTTTTCACGTGTCAACTTTCGTTTCTTTAGAGCGCATAATTGTTAAAAAGATTTTGATGATGTGAAATAGGAACTAACCCAACCCAATGTAGCCAATAACGTCATTTTGTTTTTTATAACAAGTCTTCCCAGCTATTTAATGTATACCTCTGCAATTAAGAGTATATATATCCCAACATTTAGGGAGGTGAACTTCCTTCCAGGAGATTATTGTAGGAATTCTCTCCTTTAAGATCTTGAGCCGGGGATTTTTTGTCTAGTGGGAACGGAATGGGGAGAATTTGAAATATAAAATGGGTTTGAATTTCACTTCAAAAATCTAGCTTAAAAGATTAGGCGTTTAAACCCATATTTTTAATTTACTTTTTAAGAATCTAAAATGTTGTTAAAATCGCGTTTTTAGATGTGAATTTGTGTTAAATTGGTGGTAAAATTAATTAAAGTGAAATCAAAATTAATTTAACTCGATTTTGAGTCATTTCACTCGTGGTGAAATCGTGTAAAATTGAGTTAATTTATTTTGATTTTACTCAATTTTGAAGAAATTAACTTTTTTTGAACTTGTTTTAGCTATTAAGAACTTTAAAAATTAATAAACTCATGTTTTTAGGATTTTTTTTAATCATTTGGTGGGATAAATGATGTTGTTTGATACAAGCTTATGAGCATTATACTTTTTTTTTTTTTTGGTAGTGAGCATTATACTTTATTATGACAATTTGATATATTTTTGTTTTATAATTAAGTGAAAATTTGGAATCATTGATATATATATATATATATATATATATATAAAGAAAATAGTCATTTTCGAAAGGATTTTGGGTTAGCTTTTGTGTTATTTCAATTATACCCTTAAATAAGAACTTTTATTATATTTGTTATATTATTGTTGTCGTTGAAAAAAATAAATATTGTTTGTTGAGTTTGTTACATTGCAAAAAAGTCCACAACTCATTCTATGAAAAACCTTTATATTTTTCTAAAACCTTACTAATTTGAGCATTAGAGTCTTTGTAGGTTCACCGCCATGTTGTAGTGATAGACAATCATACTCTATCGTACATAGACCTACTCCAACTATCATCTTAGATTGTGTACCGATAAAAAATATGAGTGTGAAGGAAAATAAAATATTAAATGTTATTTTTGTCAAAAAAATAAAAATGTAGTTATAGATTTTTTTTTAAGGAAGAAAAGTAGTTATAGATGTTCGTGATGGTCGTATATTCAACCAATCATACTTTATTGAAATATATACATTATTTTCATTCAACCAATCATACTTTTTTTTAATCTTAGGCCTAGATGATGGTCGTATATTCTTATTTGACTTCTTAATTTATTATTGAATTATTTCATGGGTGTTGAAGATTAACTCTTACAGCCAACATTTTAGGTACGAAAGAAGAGATGTTGTATGCTTGATGCGCACAAGGAGCAGAATAACATTTTTTGATTGTATTGTAATTATAATAATATTGAAGGTTGTTATTTTAAGAAATTTTGTCTATGTTTTTGTTAGGAATTATTATTAAAAAAAATCTATTTTTCTAAAAGAAATAAATAAAATTAATGTCATGGATCTAAATCTGGAGCGTTACATAATGGTGTCAGAGCAATAATCCTCATAATTATATTTTTGAACATGACGCTTTTGTATGACGTATGCTTTGATTAATTTTTGTGAATGTTTTGATCCCTTTGTTTTTGTGTTGATATTTTCTATTCTTATTAAACTGTTGATTGAATGTTACTTGTATTTGTATACTTATTTGATGCATTGGTTTATCACTTTTGTGATCTATGTATTTGTTCTTGATATTATTATTTACTTGATTTGGTTGTGAATGTTAGATTCTTGTTTTTTAATTTAAATATGTAATTTGTCTTTGAAATATGATGTTGTTTGAATTTTGGATAATGTTGTAGTGTGATTCCGTTAAAACTTTTGAATTGGACAACCGCATAAAAAAAACATTGTTCTAACATGGATTGAATAATTCTCTTGTTTTCTTGGTGTTGGGTTTTAAAAAGTGATTTGTGAATGAGTTTTTAGTTAATATGGTGGATTTCTTTTGTAATGGTTTATTCAGTTTAGTTTTGTGATCAAGATGTTAAATTTGTTTAACAGTGCACTTTTATCTTAGTCATTGGTCTCGGATTGTTAAATTTGTATTATGTTCTATGGGCGTTGATGTTGGCACGAAGAAGACGAGTATTGTGTTCTATGTCCTATGGTTACCTGAACACATGTACAATCTCGTGAAGATGGAGAACTCGGAAGATACATTCAAATAATCATCAAAAATCCCGCTACAATTGTGAAGGAATTGGAAAAATTGGTGGTCAATAATGGAGTCACTTGCATGGTCGTCAGACTCCCTAGTGGTTATCCGCCGTGCAATGGTATAGAGAAGAAGATTGTCTCTATGGTTAATAATCTCGCAAGGACAACGATCCTATCTTTTTTGCCGTACACGTTTGAGGACGAGTATGGCAGTTCAAAGTATGATGTTGAAATGCTAAAGACTAAAAGCAAAGAGATGCAACAACATGAAGGAGGGAAATACATGTTGTAACATGAGCATATCGTGGATTTATACTTGGGTGAATGTCATCATGATGACTCCAGTGAGGATGAGCACTTTGTGTAGCTTATCTGAGTTTGTTACCAAAGTTCTACGTCACTTTTTATTTGGTTTCACATGAAAAACACTTTATTTATGAGGATGTGTCTTGGAGAATATTCCTTGCAATTATACTTGCCATCAGTTTTACTTTTATATAACTTGCCATATTATTATTTTATTGTATTGAGAAAGGGGTTTCCACCTTTTGGGAATAATGATGAAGTTTATGCTTAAGAAAGTGAGATCTTCGGTGACCATTCAATGCTTTTCCGTTGTTAAATTTTTTTCCAAAACTCTTTTACTTAATTGAATTGCTCTGACTCATGTTGTGAATTACTTTGTAACTTCATTAACTCTTATATCCGATTACTTGTGTTTTAAGTCTCAACAGTTTGAGTTTTAATACAAATAATTAAGGTTGACGTTTGTCATTTATATAGAAACTATCTTAATTTATTTTAAGCAATTGCAACAAAGAAATGATTTAATTATTAATTCATATAAACCGTGTAAAAATATTTTACGTATTTTACACAGTCAATCAAACATAAACTCATACAAAAAGTTTGATTTTCATTATAAATAATTACTTGTAAAGTAAGATAGTACTTGTCAAAATTAAATTCATCAATTTTTTTTTCCTAAATAACGAGTAATTGAAATGTTACTAACCTTATATGTATCGGTTGAAACATCATAGCGAAATCCACGAGGAACGTGAGCCAGATATATTTGTTTCGTTCATGACATTTTTGACCCATAAAACAAACGAGTTCGTTGATAGAGTCCACCATATGATAAAGGTCGTCATTAAAATGAAGACACTCGTCTTCATAGACCATGGATGTTTGACGTTCTATCAAATGGCGCATTGAGAAAGGACTAACTTTCCAAATTACTTTGTCCTCGCTGTCGTAGGAATATGATGTAATTACTATATGTGTGTTTTTGGATGATCTCTCAAGGTGAAGTTTTTTGAATTTGGGTTCAGAAATCTGTGAATAATAGTGTTTAGAAACATGTTTGAATCTCACAAAAGGCTTTATTGGAAGCTATGAAAAGATTTCAAGTACAAGATCTGAAGTAAGATTAGGAAGAGACATTTTGAGAAAAAAAAATTGGGGAAAATTTGATTAAGAAATGGAGAGAAAAAAAGTTAGGATTATGTTTAGTATGTGAGAAAGTGGGGATAGAAAAGTGAGAATCAAAGTTTACATGATGAATGAAAATGGAGGAAAATTTTGGGGTTTTGTTTGTTAGGATTGTAAGAAAAAGAGTGGAGAGAGTAGGTGGGTTTTATTTGTTAGAAATGTAAGAGAAAAAGAGTGAAGAGAGTAGAGAAATGTAAAATGGAACGAAGACTTAATAGAGAAAATATGTTTTGTTGTCTTTACTCGTTGTCTTTAAATAAATAAATAAATAATTTTAATTGTTTAATTATTTTTATTTTTTTAAGATGAATTTGTATTTGTATTCTTTATTTATTTATTAAGTAATTTGAATTAATTACTCTCTGATCACTATATATTCTTACATTTCTTCTTGTTGAACAAACCTAATGATGATTTTTATTGTTGTTTTCTATTGTATGAATTTTTCTTAAAGATGGGAAATACAAAGAAGAAACGAGTTGGAATAATTTTTATTTTTGTTTTCTATTGTATGTATGTTTGTTCACTTTTTAACAATTTGAAATTAAATTGAAATTGACAATGAAGAAATGATTTAATCAATATAATCGTCGTGTAAAAATATTTTATACAACCAATAAATCATATTTGTTTGATCATACAAAATCTCTGACTTAAATTATAAATAATCACACAACATTGTATCAAAAGTAAACTCATCAAATAATTGCTCGAAGTAATGGTTAATTCAAATTTTATTAACATTATATGTGTCACAAATCATAGTTCAACTAGAAAATTATTTATGTTTTCCACAAATGTATCTTACTTACTTAAAATCAAAGAAAGTTTGATTGCAACTAATCCCTAACCTTAATTGCAGCAAGAGCCCACTTTATGCTTAATCCTTTTAGCCTAAACCATGTTTTGGCACCTTGCAATATTGCCCTAATCACCCAACTACATGTATTAAATGATTTGGCTTTGTGCAATTACATAATTAATGTGCAGACTTAGTGTAGAAGGTTGTGTGCTCAATGTGTTTTTGTCCAACCATGGACTCGCCCTCCAAGTATTTGGCAGACTATACTCCAGCATTCTATAGACATCATTTAATACGTTGTTGTTATGTGTTGGGCAATTCCTTCTAGCACATCCACTATAAATACAAGCTACCATTTGTTGCATTTGGTCATTATCTCTAAGAACTAAGAGTTCATAACAGTATTCATAAGAAAAGTTTGTCTTTGCAAAGTCATGGCATCCAAAGGTTTGTTTTTGTAATATCATATATTAACTGTTTTCATGTTTTTCTTTTAAGAATTAATTTTAGCCCTGTATATTAACAATTTTCTTGGTATCGCAGGAAAAGCTCCAAAGCTCACTAAGTTTGCAGACATTGTTGGTGGAAGAATTGAGTTCCAGATCCAGGGTAGGGTGATTAATCTTTGGACCACTCCTGACCGTTTCAACGCAGCTGAGGTTGGAAGTATTCATATGATTTTGCTGGATTCTCAGGTATTGTCTTCACGTTAATGTATAACAACACAAATTTGATGGATAAATCACACTTTTATAGGATAAACAATGATGCAGCATAAAATTATTGACCTCGTGCTTATAGATTGTTGAACATATTTTAATGAATGTTAAGAATTGTAGTCACAAAAAAAACAATATATAATTTTAGTTGCAAGAATTTAATTACTGCATTGTCAATATGCTTTTCTTCGTATTTGCATGTTAAATCATATCATTGTTGTCATGTTGAATAGTTTCCATCAGTTTTTTGTGTTGGGACTCCTTTGATATAAAACACAAGTACATACCTTTGATTTAACATGAAAAATATTCTGTTACAAACCTTGATACGTGACCATTTTCCTTTAATCAAATTTGTTGCTTTTCATTACCATGCACGGTTGTATGAGAGAGTAAGGGATGCATTCAACATTGAGTATTAATTGTTTTGTTGTAGGGTGTAACTATCCATGCAAGTGTTAGAAAGATTTTGGTTCCTCTGTTTAAGGATAGGAAGGGCCAATTTATGTGATTGAGAAGCTTATGGTTGCGTAGAATGATCCAACATTTAAGACCACTCCCCATAAGTACAAACTTAATCTAATGGGAGGGACAACTGTTTTCAAGCTCAAGGATTCTTCTGAAATTCCCAAAAGGCATTTTCAATTCATGTCTTTCCTTGAAATCATGGCTTGCCACAAGGAAGATTGTTTTTATCTCTTTCAATGACATCTCTTCTATACAAACAGTACTACTTTTTCATTTATCTCACATTCAATCACTCTGTTATTAAGAATCATTGACAAAAAATTATCTTGATGGTGGAGATGCATCGGTCATTAATGCGGCAAAAAGTGTATGAAAATTGAAGAAACTAAATGAAGATCCACCAGGAATTGACAACAGCAGTTGTGGTTGATGTTTTTTTTTGTCAAGTCTTCTTCAGATGTACACAAATTTGTCACAAGCCTGAAATGATTGATTTCACTTGCTACTATATCAGAAAAACATCAAAAGAAACTAAGGTAGTTGGTGTTTATACAAGATTTTCCTCACTATCATGAAAATTTGGCAGATGTAATACTAATTATTTGGAAGGGCTATTATATCAACCAAAAAGTAATGCAAGTTCATTTTTCTAATCCGAAGTTATAGTTTCCCCGTCAAAATAAAAATATGTTGGATTATTCTCATGATGAGACTAACTAAATCAAGCATTTTTTTATAAGGATTGAAAATTGTTCTTATGCACCATTTAATAGTATTAATATCATGAGACTTGATTAAAACTTTATACCAACAAAGAAAAAGAGACTGAAAAGATAGCTGGGTCACATCTAATGTAGTTTATAAAGTGGTTTTTTAAAATGTACTTTAAGCCTTTAATGATCTATTAATCTTTTTTATCTAGCAATTCATGTTTGAGATATTTTGGGAAGAAATGTTTTAGTTTATAGCTATCAAAATGTCCCGACCAATATTGTATGCTAGACCTGCGCGATAGTGCGGGTCAATAGTCTAGTTAAAGAAAATTAATAAGTTTTAGAGTCACAAATCATAGTTCAACTAATAAAAATATCAAAAATACCACGTTGATCATCTTGTAGAAATATAAAGTTAACACGTATATTCAAATTAACCATCAACTAGAAAATGAAATCAAAGGCAAGTGGATAAATATAAAGTTAACTCATAATAATGTCTTAATCCAATCCACACAATTTAATCTAAGAATAGACAATAAATACAATGAAATCATCTAACAAAATAATCAAACTATTTAAGGAAAACACAATTAAGGAATATTCAATAGTTATCACACCACTTGCACAACTTAATGTATATTAAAAAAATCAAATTGTTGTTGCATAGAAGTTTAATGGGAATGAGATGAGGCAAAATCAAGCTATGCATATGTTCACCGACATACCAAACATTGTGGTTGAGAACTCTATCTAAAGAAGATTGTTTGTTGGTTAACATCTCTATTTTTAGACAAATATACCAACAACAAATTAATAAAGTTAATATCCACAACATCACCAAGAAGATTATCATAACTAATATTTACCTACCGAGTCCAAGACTCTTAAACTCCAAACTCTCTCATTTCACCCAAAATAAAATGAACAATAAGCATAACATAACAATAAAACTACAATTGTTTTAAATAGGAAAAATGACACGATATCAACACTCTAGAAACAACAAATATTTCTAAATATTTTTACTCAATATTTTTGTTTCGTGTTTTAAATTACTTTTGTACTTCATTAAGTAAGTAATTAATTTTTCTAAAATGTTTGTGTAAACTAATTCATCTGTCTTTAAATAAAAACACTCATTACATATTTCACTCTTATCGAAAAAAATTGGTAGAATAATTAATTTTATTAAGGTGTGTTTTAGCAAAGATATAACTAAAAAGTTGTTAAATACTCCCTCTGTTCCTTTTTCACTGTCACATTTTAGCTTTTTACACAAACCAAGACAACAAATACTTTTACTACTTTTGATACAACAATTTATCTTTTTCCTATGATAACCTTAATCATTTAATACTTCATTTCATATATTTCTCTCTCTGCAATAAATATATAAGCGTAATATAGGTAAAACCACATTTAATAATGCATTGGACTTTGAAAACGACAGTTAATTAAAAACAAATTTTTTATGCAAAAGTGACATTTATAAAGGAACGGAGGGAGTACACCTTAAGGTGAATGTTACTAAAACACACCTTCTAAGAAATAAGTGGGTGTATCTTAGCAACTCCTATAGGCATTTGCTAGGATACACCCACCTATTTTTTGGAAGGTGTGTTTTAGCAAGTTATAACTAAAAAGTAGTTAAATACACCTTAAGGTGTAGCTTGCTAAAACACTCCCACATAAAAATTAGTGGGTGTGTTCTAGCAAATCCTATATATATATATATATATATATATATATATATATATATGGTTAATCTTAACTTTCAAGACATTCACTCATATTAATAAGAAATGGAGGAAAAAAACTAAGGTTTTGTTTTTTATGAAAGAAATAGAGTAAAGAAAAATGAGAGTGAAAGTTTACTTAAATTTTTACATAATGAATGGAAATAGAGGAAAATTTTGGGTTTTTTGTTTGTTAGAAATGTAAGACAGTGAAGAAAGTAGTAGATAAAGTGAATTTTGTTTGTTAGAAATGTAAGAGATAGAGTGAAGAAAGTACAGAAGATGAGTTTAAAAGAAAAGTGTAAAGAAAGTAGAGAAGATGAGTTAAACTATATATGAAAAACACAACTAAAAAATAATCAATAGTCGTCACGCCAATTGCACAACTTAACATAAGTTCAGAAAAAACAAGCAGTTGCTTGCTGCATAGAAGCTTAATGCGGATGAGGAAGAGGCAAAACCAAACTCTACATATGTTCATGAGCATACATAATTTGGTGGTTGAGAAGTCTAATATGACTAACTCTATCATCTCTCCTACTATACATAATATCAGGATAAGTAGCTCTGCTAACCAGCAACGCGACATCTCCATTTTCAAACAGACATACCAGAAACAACATATTAAAATCGTGATGATAATAGTTCAGATTCGTAAAACCACGAAGAAGTTGAAAAAGAGCTAATATTCACCAAGTGGGTCCAAGACTCTTGAACTCCAAACTCTCTCATTCCCCACAAAGTGAAATGGGTTCTCATCTGGTCATAATAATAAAGGCACAATCGACCCCTCAAAACAGCAAGATTAGGTACATTTTGGGGCACGTCCAAAAAATCAAGATCAGGCTCATTTTGGGGCATTTCAATAAAACCATTAGACAACAACATATACTTACATGCCTCCAGCCGCATATCAAGTGATAAAATTATTAACTGATCGACAATAACATTTTTCAATTCATTCATATGACAATTTAAGCTATGACGTGCTAACTAGTTAATACTACCATTCACGAATGGTCCAACAAGAGTGCCTTTTGGTAGAATTGGAAAATCAGGGCAAGCAAGAGTCTTTCTCCAACAACTTTCACCCATGCAATGAACTCTCCCTTCCCATTTCTCCATTGTAGGATCCATAAACACAGCCACCAACTACCAATATCTTTGTTTCGTGTTTTGAATTACTTTCATACTTCATTAAGTAAGTAATTAATTTTTCTAAAATGTTTGTGTAAACTAATTCATCCGTCTTTAAATAAAAACACTCATTATGTAACGCCCACTTTCGTTTAATCGTTTATTTAATCGAGTTTAGGTGATTATATTATAATTATATAATATATGCATGATTTTGATATGTTTTGATGATTTATGATGATTCGATCGATGACGTGATGAGTTATGAGTTTTGGAAGATTTGATAAGGATATGAGAATTATTTTATTGTTAAATAAAATAAAGATTTGAAAATAATATAAAATATTTAGTTGAGGGCTGTTTTGATATTTTAGATAGTTTTAGGGGAGAAAGTGAGATAAGATAAGTAATTAAGAAAAGATATAAATAGGGAAGACCTAATTGTTAGAAAAACAAATTGTACGTGAAAACTTTTGGAAAAAGGGAGAAAAAGCTTAGAGAGGAGCAAGAGACCAAGAGGGCTGCGTTTTTCTGCAAACTTAAGGTAAGGGTGAGACTAATAACTCAGTAATATTAGTTGTTGTAATTCTGATGATTAATTAGCAAGAATTAGGATTATTTGGAGAAAACGAAAACTAGGTCAAAACCTTATAATTGATGATCAAACGGTGAGAACTGGTTTAATTGAGGTAGAAAGTGTTCCTAGACCTTAGATAATGTTTAGGACGAACTTTGGAATAAAAAACAAGCTTAGAACCATGTGGATCGACAGATTTTTGTGATTTTAGGAAACCTAGCCGTAGCGACATTCATCGCTCGCCACGGCGAGCTATGATCCTCGCCTCGCGAGTGATGAACTTCATCGCTCGCCACGCGAGCTTTTCCTTTCGCCTCGCGAGCGTTTCTGGCATCGCTCGCCACGGCGAACAACCCTTCCTCGCCTCGCGAGCTTAGGCAGAGAGCATGTCATATTTTGTGTTTCGACCTTTTTAGTTGGACCTTGGATGCTTTAGAGTACCTGAACATACCTAGTATTGATTAGGAATGAATGTAGGATCAGATTGAACCCAGAACAACACTAGTTTGGAAGATGAGTGGTACTCGCCATGGCGAGTAAGAACTCTCGCCTCGCGAGCACAACCAGAATTTAGATGCTTGAGTGTTTGTGCGATCTGTGTCGCGCGTGTTGATCAAGAGTGAACCCCTAATTGGTAATGAAACCTAATGATGACGTTTAATGCAATCTGTAAAGCCTTTAAGACATGTTGTCGTTAATTAAGCATGATTAATGTATTGTACAATCATGTAAGATATGAAAGTTAATTATGATGCAAATGATTTGCTGTTGATATAATGATATCATCTTGTTATGTGACTTGTTTATGCTGCTTCCGTTATTTAACTAAGTGCATATGGTATATGATAAAGTTTAGCTCCAAATTATTGGATGCATGTTGATATGTTGATTACAGTGTTTTGTTGTTAAGAGTCCATGCATAGCATATCATTGAGCTTAGTCCTCACCACATTTATTAGGAGCTTTGTCCTCCGCACGTTTTATAGTAGCTTTGTCCTCCGCACGATTAAAGTATATTAATACTTATGATGACGATTGGTACCACATGCATATAAGGAGTCTAAGAGCATTGTCACATTGTCATGATTAAGATGCCTTGTTGATAATGATTGAATATGTGATTACGTGATAAGTGTTTATCAATTATGTTATGTTGTTCATGATAATTGGATATATGATTACGCAATAACTGTTTAGCAATTATGCAATGTTGTTAAAGAAATGATTATGATGTTAATTTATGATTCGCAATTACATTGATTAATGTTATTTTGTTATGAAATCTCACCCCTTCTGCTTGAAAATGTTGCCCTTCGTATGGGTAACTTGCAGGTGATCGTGCTTAGTGTGAAGTTGCTGTCATGAGTGGCCTTGCCTTCTCTGTGTCGTCTAGGTCGCTCTGATACGTAACGGGATGGGGTTATATGCTATAACATGCTTCATTCTTTTACGTGAACTGCTATGATAATTTCTGTTTTGATTAACTCTTTTGAGATACTTTGTTGGAGCCTGCGTGCCAAACTGATTTATGACTTCTGAACTAATATTCCGCTGCTATGTTAAGATATTATGTGGAAGTTAAATTATTATTTAACTGTTTTTGGATTACGTTTCTATGTGATATCCCGTTTATGGTTTTTACTCTGATAAATGTTTAAGAAATTTATATATTGGGAAAACGGGGTGTTACACATTACATATTTAACTCTTATCGAGAAATGTTGGTAGAGTAGTGATGTATCTATTTTATGTAAAATACATTTTGCATGTGTGTGCGTGCATGCGTGTATGTATGTGTGTGTGTCTATATATATATAGTTAATCTTAACTTTCAAGACATTCACTCATATTAATAAGGAGTTTATTTCTAAAAGAAGAAATAAATGCATAAGGTAATTTGAAAAAAAAAAGTTTATATTTATGGACAATTTTTTTGTCAAATAAATGGCTCTTTTTCTTCGTTAAATCCCCAGTTGAAAATCTTTTTGGGGATATATGTGATTAAGTAATGGAGGAAAAACTAAAGTTTTGTTTCTTATGCGAGAAATAGGGTAAAGAAAAATGAGAGTGAAAGTTTACTTAAATGTTTACATAATGAATGGAAATAGAGGAAAAATTTAAGTTTTTGTTTGTTAGGAATTTAAGAGAAAGAGTGAAGAAAGTAGTACATAAGGTGAGTTTTGTTTATTAGAAATGTAAGGGAAAGAGCGAAGAAAGTAGAGAAGATGAGTTAAAAAGGAACGAAGATTTGGTGAAAGTTGAAGTTTTGTTTGTAAAATAATTTTAATTGTTTATTTATATTTATTTATTTTAAAATGAATTTGTATTAGAATTATTTATTAAGTAATTTGAATGAATCAGTTTATGGTCACTATATTCTTACATTTCTTCTTTTACTTATCAGAACACAGATGAAACCCAACACCATTAAATTGAACCTCACTCAATAAGCCAGCCATGAAATCATTACTAAATCCAAAACCCATTAATTCAATTATTTCCCCATTAAAAACTCAAAACTCTACACACTTTCATCTCAAATCTCGCCATCGTTGGATTGGCCAATGAAACCTTTCTTTGACACTTTATATAGAGAAAGTGAATCAAATAAGGAATGGAGACTTGAGAGTGAAAGTTTAGTTAAAGGTTTTCATAATGAATGGAAATGGAGGAAAAATTTGGGGTTTTGTTTGTTAGGAATGTAAGAGCAAGAGTAAATAGTAGAAGTGGGTTTAATAAGGAATTGAGACTTGAACTAATAAAATAGAAGTTCACATTTTATATATTTTCTTTAGTATTAGATTGATCTTTATGGATAATTAACTTACTCACTTTTATAAATGAAGTCTTTACTCCCTTGTCCTAAAATATTTTTTAATTGTTTATTTTTAATATTTTTTAAGAACTTTCTTAATTCATTTTTAAGCAATAGTAACAGAGAAATGATTTACTTATAATTAATACATATAAACCATGTAAAATTATTTTACACATTCTACATAGCCAAATTTGGTGACCCTGTTGATGTTAACCGTAAAGTATGATTCCAATAATAAATATAAATATCCTTATCTCCATCTTCACAAATTTTTTGATCAATAAAACACACAAATCCGTTGATAGAGCCCAATATATGATAAAAATCATCATTTGATTGAGAAATGAGTAACTTCCCAATTTTTGTTGTCCTCTTCGTCTATAGAATTGAGTGATGTAATTACGACATGTGGGCTTTTGGGTGATCTGTTAAGGTGAAGTTTTGTGAAGTTGGGGTTAGAAATGAGTGATCAATGGTGTTTGGAAAGACATTTGAATCTCGCGAGAGGCTTTATCGGAAGTTTCCTAGAAGTGTCGCCTAAATTTGTTTACATTTTTACTGTGGAGGTCAGTCAAAACAATGAATGCTTATATTAACATGACTAAGATAAGAGATCGGTTAAATCTGTTTGAACTTGAAACAACTAATTTCTATTTAGATTAACATGACTAAGTAAGTAAGCAACAGCAAATTGTTCAACAACACATTAGAAAAGGAATGAGAGAAAGAGGAGAAAGAAAAGTGATAGTGGAAGTTTAGTCATACTTACATGATGAACATAAATGGAAGATAAAGAAAAGTGAGAGATGAGTGTCATTTTTAGTGCATTTTGGAGTGTGGCTGAAGCTCTGAAGCTACTTTGGTCTTCATGCTTAGAGCGATGAAGTTTCTTGTACATCGTGCATTTTTAATGCATTTTTAACGATGAAGTTTCTTGTTCATCGCGCATGACTGGATCACTATGCAGATCATACTATAATGTTCTTTGCTTCATATAGGTTATGGCCATTTTATTCTCACTCTCTTTTTTCATAACCGATCTTCAAAAAGTTCCCCTTCAACATGGACAAAAGTGCTCGATACTACTCAATTTAAATTTTTGAGCAAGAAAGTAAATACTAATCACGACATCGAAGACTATAGGGTTTTAAAAAGAGTAAATAGTCAATTTTCTCCTTGAAATTGTAAGTTTCATCAATTATCCCTTTGAAATTAACAAAATTTCAATTACCCCCCTGAAATTTCACAACGTTAGTCAATTTACCCCCTCCGTCAAATTTTTCTGTTAGGGAACATGACGTTTTGCAAATATCCCCTGAAGTTTTGCACTTATGTGCAAAATGCCTCCCAAACTTAAAAATTTATATTTTTTTTCTTCTTCTTAAAAACAAACAATTAATAGTTAAATATTAAAGCTAACTATTAATTTTGGAGTTTGGAAAAACTACGTACATATATACATCAAAATAGGGAAAAATGTGAATTTTTAAAGTGACAATAATGTTATTTCTAATAGACAAATTATTATTTTTAGAGGTTTATAAACAAATTAATAATCAGATTTAAATTTATATTTTCTCCTTCACCATCTTAGTCTTTTAACTCCTCCAACTCCTTCAACAATTTGCTCAAACCATTTAAACTACACAGCCCCCAATATTAATCCACAAATCATCCCATTATTGTCACTTTAAAAAATACATATTTTTCCCCATTTTTGAGCCTATTTTGATGTATATATGCATGTAGTTTTCCCAAATTTCAAAATTAATAGTTAGTTTTAATATTTAACTATTAATTGTTTCTTTTTAAGAAAAAAATAATATAAATTTTTAAGTTTGGGGGGCATTTTGCACATAAGTGCAAAACTTCAGGGGGTATTTGCAAAACGTCATGTTCACTAACAGAAAAATTTGACGGAGGGGGTAAATTGACTAACGTTGTGAAATTTCAGGGGGGTAATTGAAGTTTTGTTAATTTCAGAAGGGTAATTGATAAAACTTACAATTTCATGGGAAAAATTGACTATTTACTCGTTTTAAAAACCAATATCGATAAGGACAAAAGTCGTAGCCAAAAAGATGCTTCTTTGGTTCAGCTGGATCCATTAGGTTCACCACCAAGAATATAGTCAAAACATATTCAGCTTGTATAAGTTTGTCAATTATGCAAAAATTACAACAAATATCTTCTAAAACAAGCAAATTGAATTAATATGAACATTATACAATAAATCATATATACATTGTAACATAATTGTGTCTGTCTATTCGCTGGTTCATATTATATTGGTGATGCCTCCCACAATATGCACACATATATCTTGTTATTTTAAGTTTTAACTTCATTTGTCTCTTCCATTTCAGTTAGACATTCTTCTATATTTATATGCAATAATCATATCAAATCCATTTATCCTTTCCTAAACCAAAACCAATGGGAACGTACATATATGATCCAATTACTAAAGGCACTACAATATAATTGAGATCTAGTAACACTTAAAATTGTTGCTAAACCAAGAAGAATGTTACTAAACACGCTATACAAAAGAGTTTAAGTCACACTTTACAGTATTATCTGTAACATTCAAAACGTGTTGCAAAATGTTACATCATTGTAACACTTTTTGTATCACCGGTAACTTTAGTATCAGAAATTGATTCATGTAATTTTCTTCATTGAACTTCCCATGAACCACTCCGTGGAACTTCCCCAAGAGTGGTAATTCATTCCATTTATAATTGGACTAAACAAAGTAGTCATAGTATTCTCACTAGGATGCACATATTTACTAAAAATTCTATAGTAGCTATTCGTCAGAACAATCACGCTAAAAAGAATGGCACAATAGAGCTCAAAGATTGATCTTTAACATTATCTAGTTATTATATTATGAAGTAAGAGCTAAGAAGAGAGAAACTGAAATGAGAGAATTTGAGAAGAAAAACGAAGAGGATTCTCGCTGAATGATTTGCATTTATACGTTTATGCAGTTATGCTTATTAAATCACTTCCTAATTAAAACTCAAAGCATACACCAATACCAATGGTCTACTTTCCTCTTCAATTAGATCAACTTTGTTTTCCATGTGAGGGGCATAACATATTTTGGTTTTGAAAAAGACAAACTAACCCATCGAAATTGCGAAGGGGCATAACATATAAAAGTTATATGTTGAAAAAATGCCTTAAATCAGTTTCTACGATTCTGGTAATTTGCGCCAGGCGCTTGGGCACGGGCCTCGTATACAAATGTGTTTTTTTGTTGTTGTGATAATTTGGTAAATTAATCCTAAAGTGAGAACGAAAAGAGGAGACTCTTAGGAAATTTAAGGGCCAAAATTTGTGTCTTTCGAGTGTGATTCTAAGATTGACAAACACACCCATATGATCACCTTCTACTATTAAGCTTCGACTATGATGTCTCAAATTTGCCTAGAAGCTTCTAGGAGCCGCTCAATGTCATACCTTGTGCACTAGCGAGAACTAACCGCCCTCGTCGGCCTTAGGCATTACATGCCCACCAACTTTTGCTTGGATCGTTCCCGAGCCACATCGTATTAGGAGAGGTCTGCTCTGATACCTTTTATAACATCCCGGATGACTTTCAGGATTACCGACCGACCCTACAAACCAACACGAGTCTTTTCAGGATGATTTGTCCTCACTCGCACGTTTTCCGATTTTTTTTCCAAAAGATGACCTATCCCAAAATTGCTCCAAGTCAAGCACGTTGAAGTGTAGAGTTCTCATGGAATTTGATGCATTAGTGTTGATATGATGGTTGTAACTAACAAACTAACTGAAATGCCATAATTTTAAAACAAACAAAAAGTTACTTGCACAACAAGTTACAAACTAAAGCTAATTTGAGTTACTCATCCCGCAACACATCACCTTAATTCATGTTAGTCAATGATACAATTCCCATTAAGCCTTTCAATTTCTTAAACACTTCAATTATAACTCCTATTGGTTAATAAATTTGCCACTTGATCTTTACTCCAATTTAAATTTTCATTTTCTTACTTGCTCTCTCAAGTAATGACACCTCATCTTTTATGCTTGCTTTTCTTATGTGACATCAGAATTTAGCTAGATTGATAGCATAAATGTGTTGTTATATATTCTGGTTGATAGGATTAGAGAGCTACCACTGGTTCCTTCCTTAAGTGCCAAGATATTGGAGCTCCTCTAACTAGAAAAATGTATTTTGCAGTAGATTTTCTGTCATCTTTTTGACCGCAGCAATTTGAATCAATATACGATATACCCAAGCAATTTGAAGATTTTTCCATGATCAACTCCTAGAAACAAGGTATCACTATCAATTGTGTCTATGATGTATCTCAACATTCTCTTTGTTGCTACTAAGTGAGACGATTTTGGCTTCTCCAGGAATCTACTCACAATGCCTACACTATATGTCAAATATGGCTTTGTGTTGCAAAGGTATCTTCGATGATCCAATGAGTCTTTTGTATTGAGTTGGATCCACTTCTTTCTCTTTTATTTCTTTTGATAGTTTTGGTCTTGGTTCAATAGGGGTTACATCAAGATTGCAATATTCCATCTAAAACCTTTTAAGAATTTCACTAGCATATATCTCTTTTGATGAATTAGAAGCCCTACTTGTTCTTTGAAACTCCATGCGAAGGAAATATGAAATGTGACCTAGATCAACCATCTCAAATTCCTTCATCAAATCATTCTTAAATTCGTTTATGTAAGATCCATTGCTACATGTGATAAGAAAATCATTTACATAAAGATATAGAATGATTACCCCTTTGCTTTTGTCTTTAATGACATACATTCCATGTTCAGAATCACATTTGTTACAAAGGGCTTGTAACATCCTAATATTTTATACACGTTGTATAAAGATTTATTCAATATTTAATTATTTAATTAAACCACATGGTGTAGAAATAAATAATAGGGGTGAGTAAGCTATTTGACTAATTCAAATTTTGATCATGCTTAGTGAGGCGTGTGAAATTGCAACCGAAACATTTCCTTTCTTTTAGGAAATATCTGTCAAGTAGTTAATAACCTTATAATGCCTTGATCTTCCTATAAAACTTAGATGAGATCATTTGGTTCCAAATCCTGTTCTATTTTAATAAACCATAACTTGTTACTCAATTTTAATTCTACAAAACCATCCTGCATGTTTATATTTCTAGTTTAATAAACCGTAACTTTCATACACTTGGTTTCACTTCATGCTGCCTAAATCTCCAGTTTAAAATTCTCTCACTTTTCTCGTTAATTATAGAAGCAATTAGAATCGCGTTCATCTCTCTCATTCCCTCACACTTCACAAAAGTGGGAACTTTTGTAGAACAGCTGGAGAGACATAGAGAGACATTTTCTTAGCCATTGCCTTGGGTAGACTTAGTGGAGTAAAGAACAAATTGCATGGATTAGAGTTCTTCTGCCGGGAAGTAATGAAAATAGTAGGTTATGATATTGAATTTGATATGCTTCATGATTCGATGGATGAGTGAAAGATATTAATTATTATTAATAAATATAACAATTGTTGTTTAGTAATTTTGTTAAAAAAATTGATTTTGTTGAATAGGTGAATTTTGATAACATTATACGTATGATTGTTGATTTGCGGAATTGGTAATTTGTTGATTTATATATATGATTGTTGATATGTGAAATTGAGAATTTTATTGATTTCAAGTGACTTTCCGTTGATTTTATCTTTAGATGTTTAAAGAAATTTTATTAATTATGAGGAGTTTGTGATTTTATGGAATTGATAAGGTGGTTTCTGAGACAAGATTTAAGGAAAGATTACATTGCATGCATAACATTGCATATAAAGCATAGCATATAATAGTGTCATAAGTGTTAAATGGGGGATTCATATCTCCATGTGTTAAATGGGGTGATTAAAAATTATTTTGCCAAATGGGATGATTAAAATTATTATGTCAATTGGGGCGATATCCGGATCATGGTCTAGCTGCAAAACATTGAGTCTTGTATCTTCTTCAAAAACAAAAAAAAAAAAAAAAACATTGAGTTTTTGTGTTTGTTTTTCTAGTATATTTTGGAGCGATGAATATTAAACATTGTAAATTAAAAAGAAATATCTTAATGCAATTCCTTGATGTTGACTGTATATTCTTATTTAGTGTTGTAATTTATTATTAATTTTATTTTATGGGCGTTGAAGACTAACCATTACAATTAACATTTTAAATATTAAAGAAGATATGATGTGTGTTTAATGTTTTTACGCGAAGCGCGGGAAATAAATTTGGATTTCTCTGAATTGTAATTTAAATTACATATCAAGAGCATTATTTTTTTATATTACGCGTGCACACTCACTCGCTCTATATAGATCTCTTTGAAAGAGAAAGATGAGAAGATTAAAAAAAAAAAAAGATAACATACAATGTTTCACTTGAATAAGATATTCAAATATTACTATCAACGAATCACTTGGTATTTATATGTTTACACAAATTCAATGTCACACATTTGGATCATAAACCAAAAACGTTTGTAACATGAATTACTTGCAAACCAAGTTACTAACTCAAACTAACATGAATTACACATCTCTCAACACTATATATATTTGCCATTTTAACTTCAATCTAATTTCTATCTCCAAGTTGACTTAGTAGATGAGATATCATTTTATTTTCTCAAGAAATAAGAGAAAAGCAATTAATGTTGAAGTGAACGTGGGCACTTGCCCAGTATTGGTGATAGATATATACATGTGGTGAGATTTGATGGCAGCAATAAAATCGGGGGCTTGGAGGTGACCTTGACCATTTATGATCTATATTGTTTGGTTTGAAATGGGTTTAAACTTTAACCCAAACAAGAAAACAAAAAAGGCGGTTGGATTTTTTTTTTTGTCAAGTAGTCGAGTGGTTAGAAGAATTCACCTTTACGATAATAAGTGGGGTGTTCGAGGTACGAACCGCGGCCCCTGCACAAATTGTGCATTATCCCTTATCAAATGAGCTAAGTTCATGGGAACAAGGGGTTGGATTTAATCTAACTGATCCAATTCACTGGGATTAAATATTGGTATCATTTCATTAGTAAACTTGTGTGCAGTGCAGGCCTAGAAGGAGATTTGTTTATCATACCACATGATTCTTTTATCTTCTTATTTTAAAGGTTTGAATTTTTAAATTTTAGTTAAAGTTTAATTTTTATATAGTGTTGAAAATTTTACACCGTTAACAAATCATTCTCAATCATTTTTTATTTTGGAAGTAGTTACGATTGAAATCAAACGTTTTTTGTTATGATAAGATAACAATGCACGATCGATTAGGAGAATAAAAAAAAATAAAAATATCACAGTATATGAATTATGTCAATTATTTAACTTGTTGTCTTTTATGATTGTCGTCTCTAACAAATTATAACAAAAAGTTATTAAGTAATCAACTCAAATGGTCGATGAAATTAGGTAAAGAATATATTTGACGGAATTTGAGTTTAAATACTAATTGTAACATCATTGATCATATTTTACTTATTTTTTTAACCATATTTCAACTACTATAGGAGCCCTTGTCCCACAATGAAAAGTTGAAGAACAACAAAATATTAAACAAGAGTGCATGTATTACACGAGGAAACATGTGTAGGACATAACATTTACTTCACTCTTTCCCTTTCATTCTTTATATATTAACACCAAACTAGAATTTTCTATGTAAGAGAAATTTCCGATCATAACTTCAAATCTTTCTTCAATAGTCTATAGATCATATGGAGGAAAATGATACACAAACCTACCCACTCCTCACACCATTAAACAACCAACAACATGATCAAATCAACACTGCTGTATTCACAGCTAAATCCGATGATATTTCTCCGATCACCGGTGCCGGAGACTTTGCCAGAGAATTTCTCAATGAGTCTAAAAAACTTTGGTACCTTGCTGGACCTGCTATCTTCACCTCCATCTCTCAATATTCTCTTGGTGCTGTTACTCAAGTCTTTGCTGGTCAAGTTGGGACTCTTCAACTTGCGGCTGTTTCCGTCGAAAACTCCGTCATCGCCGGCTTTTGCTTAGGCATCACGGTAATATCAAAAACCTAATATCGAAAATAATCAGCAAAACTATGTTTCGTATAATTTCATAATTTTTTTTTTTCTTGTTTGAATTATTTCTGTTTTTTTTTTCTTTTTCTTTTGGACGTTTTATTGTAGTTTTCATTTGTAACTGAGATTGACAATGATCACGAAAACTCTAGTATAACTTTTTTCGTTAAAAAAATATTAGTATAACTTTATCAACTCAATTCTCTTTTTCTTCTCGTAAGGCTATGACTAATCATTCAATACGACAAAAAAAATTAAAAAGTAATTAAGGAGCAAAATTTAATTTATTAAAGAATAATAAAAATTGCAAAATTTGATATAGTCATTTAAAAAAGTAAGTTATTTGATCGGATAAAATATGATAAAGTTATAAATAAAATAGTTTATATATATAGTGACATCATAAATTTGAAATTCTCTTTATATCTTAGTAGAGATACCCCATGGATACCACTGCTAATCATTTTTTGTTTAAATTTATTTATTTATTTTATCATTCCATTGTAACTAAATAAAAACTACAAATGAGCTCGATCGAAAACTCAAAACTAATCGATGAAGTATATTAACTTAGTGGTAAGAGATTAACATTGTAATTCTAAATAACAAAGTTCATATTCCCTCTAAAAATGTTTAAAAATATATATTAATGTCATTTTAATTAATAATATTTTCATCTTCGCTATTTATTTAAAAAAAAAAAAACATAAAACTGTGTTTGAATCGGACTGTTTTGTTTCCAGATGGGGATGGGAAGCGCATTGGAGACACTATGTGGACAAGCTTTCGGAGCAGGGAAACTAGACATGTTAGGAATATACATGCAAAGATCATGGTTGATTCTAAACGCCACCGCGATAATTCTATGTTTTCTCTACATTTTCGCGTCGCCTCTTCTAAAACTTATAGGCCAAACAACCGCGATATCAGAGGCAGCCGGAGTTTTTGCACTATGGATGATTCCTCAACTCTTCGCTTACGCGATGAACTTTCCTATCCAAAAGTTCTTGCAAGCACAAAGTAAGATCATGGCTATGGCATGGATTTCCGCGGCGGCGTTGGTGGGACACACATTCTTTAGTTGGTTCCTTATGTTGCACCTAGGGTGGGGACTTGTTGGTGCAGCCGTGGTGCTTAATTCTTCGTGGTGGTTTATTGTTTTGGCTCAAATTGTTTATGTTTTGAGTGGTTCTTGTGGTGAAGCTTGGAGTGGTTTTTCTTTTCAAGCCTTTCAGAATCTTTGGGGTTTTGTTCGTCTCTCACTTGCTTCTGCTGTTATGATGTGGTTGGTTCACTTTTTACTTTTCATTTTATAGATGTTTATTGAGATATTTTAAGAAAATTAATATAACCAATTTTTTTATAATGACATATATAATTAAAAGGTCCGTCAAAAAAAAATAAAAATTAAAAGGTTAAATGTATATGGTCTAAATTTTTATCAATTACATTTGATCTTTTTGTTCTATTTAAGATCAGAGAGAGTATATAAAGAAGGGAAAAAAATGAAAAACCAATAAAAAATCATTTGATGCAATAAATTTGATGGACTATTCCACATATATATCATCATGTTTTTTTTTTGTTGAAGGAAATATATATCATCATGCTATCAACACACTTTCTCAACATAAAATCCCTTATTAATTAAAATTTATGTGTTCTAATGAAGGTCATTGTTTAATGAATTTATAATAGAACATTTTGTAGTAAAAATATAAGTCAAGTTGTTATCAAAGTAATAATAATTACATTATATTATTATACGAAAGCTAGACTTGTGTTAAGGAACATTTGCTAACATTTTTTATGATCCATTAAATTTATGTGGGCTTTACCTGAACCAAGTAAATCCATTTGAAATTCAATAATTTAGAGAGTATACGATAAGATATATACTTTTTTTAAAAAGAAAAATATTTCCTTCGTCTCAAAATATAAACAAAAATTGATCAACGAAACTTAATGTATTTGGTTCAAAATTTATACCAAATACATTCATTTATATTGACCTATTATTGCTTACATTTTACGACGGAGAGAGTATGTTAAAAGAATATATTAATGATAGATTAGTTTGATATAAGAATGTTATAGGGTACTTACTACTTCTGGCCATCACACTCTTCTACACACACTATCTAATTTGAGGAGTATATATGGATATGACCATACATACATGTACTATTATTAATTCGATAAGATTATAGTTATGAATTTATGATGGTTTTGGTTGGCGTTGTTAATTATGCAGCCTTGAAGTATGGTATTTTATGGCATTAATACTATTTGCTGGATATCTGGAGAATGCAGAAGTTTCAGTTGATGCATTGTCTATATGGTGAGTCTAATTTATCACACGGTGGTGACCCATCTCTCTAAATGGTGAGACCCCGTACGTTAATTTAATAAATATTCCATGCATATCCTATTTTACTATTACTACACCACTACCACTAGCTACCCCGTTAATTAATTAACTATATAAAACAAAAATAGCTATGTGTCACCTCACCCACTATCATTATTAATAAATAAATGGAGAAAATGAAGGTGGTAGATAGCAGTTAGAGTTCACCATCTAACTAGTACTCCCTCCGTTTTAAAATATAAATAAATTTTACTTTTTAGATTTATTCAATTAATGATGTATGTGATTCATATTATAAACTATATAAATCATTAATTGAATAAACCTAAAAAGTAAAATTTATTTATATTTTAAAACGGATGGAGGATATAAATAAAATTGAAAAATCATATATTTAAAATTGTAGACCTACTACATACATATATCAAGGACGATGATGTAGACCCCACCTTATTGCACCACTTTTTCAAGTTTTCAACTAAAGACGACAAATTAGAATTTAGTTTATCCTTCTATTCCACAATATCTCGTGTCACCTTTTTCATTCCAAATTTTTGACCAGATTATAATTGAGTTGGCAGGGTTTAAGGTTCCAGATTGAGAGTTCATTTGATGAGTATGTGCATCAACTTTAATATAGCTAGTTGTTAGTAAAAAATAAAAATATTTGCTAACAAAATATTCTGAAAGTATTGTTTAAAATTTCTTAACAAATAATAATTAATCATTCAAGGGTTAAGTATATATTTTTAAAATGTAAGTAGATCTATAATAACCCGCTCTCTAACACATATTTTTAAACTCCTAAATAAAATACATATTTTTAAACAAAGTCTCCTCCATTGATTGAAATGTATATCGTACAATTTAATCATGTGAATAACATATAAATGTTAATCAATAAAACAAAGTATTTGAAAGGATGCGCTAAAATATGTCTTCTTAGCATTATTCTTAACGTAACAAAAACACAATTTCTTTTTTTTTTTTTTAAGAAAAAACAAGAAAAACTTATTTCTTTAGACATACTAAACAATACATTTAATATTCGCATAAACTTAGCTTAGTTGATAGAAATAATGCATACTATATGCAAGGTTTGTGGTTTGAATCCCGAACATAAAAAAAAAAATACACTTAGTAAAAAATAATACACTTAGAACACTCATTAATAGGCCCTAAAAGTAGTATTAATTATATAGTACAATTGAAAAAATAATAATTAATAAAAAATTGAAATTGTCATTTATTCCATAACAAAATATTTTTCCAAATATGTATCAGCAAATTTTTTTTGTTAGTTAGCCTATTGGTTAGAATTCACGGTGAATAAGTGGGGTGAGGCATGGCAATGGGGCGGGGTGGGGACGGATTTTACCTTCCCCGTTCCCATACTCGATTCTCATATATTTACCCGTTACCCTACCCATACCTAATGGGTATGAGAAATTGAATCTCATCCCCGTCTCCGACGGGTTCTGGTATCCCCGCCCCATCCCCGCATCGAATAATTTTTTTTAATAAAAAATATAAGTTTTTTTTGCATCCCCAAGAGCAACGTTGTAATACATTATCTACCAATATGCTCACTTTAACATTTGTTAGACGTAATGATTTAATTGATCCTTCAAATATCAATGGTAGTTTTTATTAACATGACAATTATCAAACAAAATAATATGACATATCAACATAAAGTAATTTTTTACATTTGGGACGGGTATGGGTATGGGTTCGGGGTGGGTACATATATACCCGTTACCCGTCCCATACCCATGTTTTAAAATCGGGAAAAACCCATACCCATACCCAAACCCAGTCAAAACGGGGAAAACCCGTCAAATTGGGTTTGGTTCGGACGAGTAACCGCAGTTATGGGTTTTGCTGCCATGTCTAGGGGTGTCCGGGGTTCGAACCTTAGCCCTACATATAATAATGCATTGTCCTACCAACTGAGCTATGCTCACGGGACGGTACCGGCAATTTCTAGTTACACCCTAAAAATTTCTCCATTAGATCCAATTTTAATTAAAATTAAATGATGATGCTAAAATTGCTTTTGTACATCTAAGTTCACTTACAACTCAAAATTCAAATATTTAAAGAAATACAATAAGTCAATAAAGAACCACGCTATATCCAGCGACAATTTCCTTCCCGAAACTTTCAAGAGTGACGTGGATAACAGATTGACCAATCAAAATATTTGGTTTTGCACAATGCATGGAGGAGAGATAAACATCAACAAGAGAGAGAAAGTGGAAATACATCGCTCAGAACACCTTCGAATAAAACATATCGTGATATATATAGCATTTTTCGCTGCATAAAACTCAGATTACATACAATCAATATGTAAACCCAACTTATGCCATCAATTCATGAGCCCTACGTAAATACAATTGGAATTTGATATCATTTTAAGAATGTTTTGATGTGTAAACAGATTTTTTTTAAATGAGCAATGATATTTTAACAACCATTTACTAACAACTTTAATGACAACCTTCTTTTTTTCTTTTTTTATTGGTCAAAAACAATGGAGAGAAAGAAAGAAAAAAGAGCGGGTAAAAATATAATGTGAGTATAAAAGAGAAAGTTGTTAAAAAATGATTGTACAAATATCATTTCTCTTTTAAAAATTATCATAGCTACTAGTATGTTATTAGACAAATTCTATTATATACTCAAAAATTTGAGTGTACTTGTACACCAAATCATCAAATTCATATTGAAACGAGTTGTTTTTTCGAAGAAAAGAATTGTTTTTTATCATTAACAATTACAATAATTAGATCTTAGTTACCGAAAGTGTCGACGAAATAAAATTTTACATTTTTTGAATTTTTGTTACATATAACAAAGAATATTTATTATTTTTTTATTAGAAAATGTTAAAAATTTAATATGATTCTTATAAACAATGAAATGATGTTTATTCTTATAAAATGATGTCTTATAAAATATAAATATTGATAAATAACTCTTTATTTTATAAAATAATCGTTAAATTATAAATATTTGAAGTAGGAGTACCGCTAAAATATAAATATTTATAAATAATAATTTATGAGGTGTACCCTTGAAGAAGTTCCCATATTATCATGATACGTGAACGTGAATATCATTTGCAACTTTTTAGCTTTTTAATGCCTAAAGTATATGCCGGGCAGCTTTTTCCCTGCCAAAAGTTAAATCACAGTTGGCTACAACAACTCGTCAGGGTACCTATCTAACTTTTTATCACAATAATTTTTTTTTTAGGATCTTACGACATCTTTTAAGGTTTTCAAAATAGAAATAATAGATAATTTTAATAGGTAAAAAGTTACTTTTTGATATTTTAATGTGTTAAATATATCAATCTTAAAATAAAGTTTTTATTTTGAATTTCTTTTTAATTTTCGTTTTTTTAAAGGGAATGCTAGGAGTGATACTGTTAAAGGAATAAAATTGAATATTTTGTCCTGACAATTGACGCTATAATTTAAGTCAACATTTCTAATGCAATTTTTTTTTCTTTTTTAACAAATATCTTAAAAATTAACTTAATGAATTAATGGATGGATAGGAGATCTCAACCTAATTGGTATCACGATCTTCCTTTTTCATGGCTGGTAGGTTGAGACCATCAATCAAGATCCATCATAATTCAGAAGAAGAAAAAAAACACCATCCTACCAGCCATAGAATTTAATATAATATCAACAAAGCAATACAAAGCCACCATCATAATATCTATATATTTGAACAAAACCTGTGAGAAAAAGTAATCATATGCAAACATATATTCACTTTAGATTCAAGCATAAACAAAAATATAGATAGATCATATTTAGTGGACTCAAATTTAAGAAAAAAAAAATCATATTTAGTGGACTCAAGTATAAGAAAATCAAATTCTAACTAACTTCATCATATTTAATGTTTTTATTCTAAAAATATCATTCAAATTTTTTCGGTGAACTCGTTTAATTAATGCTCTCATAAAACAATTCTTAGAGAAAACTAATTAAGAGAAATTGTAGTTTGGAGAATATTAGCACTTTTTATTAGGAAAATGTTTCATAAACACATCAATAGATAGCACTTTTAGTATAAGTAAAAGTAATGCATAAATGTGATAAGAATAAATTGATAGAAAGAAAATAATGTGTTGAATGTGTGTTGGAAAAAATTAAAGAAAATCGTTGTTGTTTTTAAACAAAAACACATTTTTTAATTATATGTGTATCATTATTTTTACTTATACTAATGTTTTTGTATTTAATTTGCAGCACAAACATATTGGGGTGGACTGTCATGGCATCCTTTGGAGTTAATGCAGCCGTAAGGTTTGTTTCAAGCCTTCCAATACATGCAAAAAAATGAAAAATTACTTTGTTGGACTTTACTAGGGATTTTCCATAACAATATAGGATTCCAATAATACTTCAATAAATTAACACAAATATTACAAAATTTATCTATAATTAACTAGAAACATATCTATTTTTATAAAATAATGCAGTGTGAGGGTATCAAATGAATTGGGAGCATCTCATCCAAGAGCAGCAAAATTCTCACTTGTGGTTGCAGTGATTACATCATTTGCCCTTGGTCTCATTCTTTCAATGATTTTAATAATCTTCCGAAAACAGTATCCAGTATTATTCTCAAATGATCCAGAAGTGAGAGAGGTAGTGATTGAATTGACACCAATGTTGGCATTATGCATTGTCATCAACAACATTCAGCCTGTTCTTTCAGGTGTTGCCATTGGTGCTGGGTGGCAATCAGCTGTTGCTTATGTAAATATTGCATGTTACTATCTCTTTGGTATTCCTTTGGGTCTCTTCTTTGGTTACTATCTTGACTTTGGTGTCTTGGTAAGTCTTTTTCTTTCTCTATCTTTTTCTTCATTGGTACTATTATCATCTTTGATTATAAGCAAAATTAACATTCTTCACACTTATTAAAAATTTAATTAATTGCAGTTTAATTTCTTTATCTCAAATAAAAGAAATAAGTATATTCTAAAAAATCTCATTCATAGAAACTTGTTTATTCTTTTCAGAGCTCATTCATAGGAACTTGTTCTTTGGAAGTAAAATGGTTGATAAAAAAATTAAATTTGTATTAAATGATGGTTATTTTGTGAATGATACCATTAAAAGAATATTTAAACTTATATTTAATTTAGACAACGACAATGACTCAGTTAATAAATAATATCGTACTATGGTGGTTGAGTCAAACGAAAGAGGTTAGACTTTCACAACATGGTAAACTAATGTTCGAATTCCAACTAAAAAAAATACTAATATAATATTTAGCATCTGACACACATCGAATATGATTACCTCTCATCGAATATTGTATCTAATTCATATATTGTTTTGTTGAAATTTCATTGCTTAACTTGATGGATTAATAATAATTGTTGTATGGTGGATGATTTCCAGGGGATTTGGTCTGGAATGCTGTCAGGGACAGTCCTACAAACTCTTGTGTTATTCTTCATGGTCTATAGAACTGACTGGAATAATGAGGTAAAACAACCAAGTACCAAGTACAATGATTTTTGTGTGACTATTTGATGATATTATTAATAAATGTTAGTTACATGCTAGTAATTTTTTATGTCAATGACAGGCATCACTTGCGGAAGAAAGGATAAGTAAGTGGGGTGGGCAAAAAGTTATAAAGATGAACGATAATGGAAAGGATCTTCAAGAAACATGAAACTTCTGCAAATTCTAGAACCTGATTTTTGTGGCTATCTGTCTAAGAGATTATAAAATCTGTAATTCTGAAAGATGTGATATATCAAGGATGAAATTTGAGCCGACTCTCTATAATCACTTTTGGGTTGGTCAACCATGATTCACCACAAATTTGTTTTGTTTGGCTTCCAACCTCAAAATTGGTTCTAATCACGGAATCAATTCTACCTAAAAGCTGAAATTGTTGGCCTCTGATTTTACATTTTGTCGATTCTGCAATTAGTGGCAACCACATAACCAACCATACACAAAAGCAAAGAAGTGATTGTGATCCAAACTATTCAAGCATAAGTTGATAAAAATAAATAAATAAAATCACTGTTTTCCTAAATGTATCTTTGCACGAATAATTTTATGGTAATCTCTAATCTTGAGTTTAATTTCTTTTTAGGCTTATTTGATCAATTGGTCCTCAAATTTTTATTTTGATCCCACAATTAATAAAACGTATGTTTAAGTCCCTCATTTTTTCCTCTGTTTGTCAAATAAATCTCATCTGTCAAAACAATTGGTTTTCCGTTAGTATGAGCCCACGTGGCAAAAAAATACCCAGAAAATAGGCTTCTTCCCTTGTGTTCTTGTGTTCTTCATCATCTTCATAGGATTCACGAAGAAAAACAAAAAAAAAAAACAATATTCATTCATCACTGCCATCAACTCAACAAACAACAAATACACAACAAACAACATTCATTCATCTCAACAAACACACTGCCATGGATCCATCTCTAAATTTCTTATTCTTTCATTCATTCATTCATCACAAAGAAGAATTTTTATTTCCTTTCGTTCATTCATCAACAAATGCATAAGTTGGAAAAAAAAAAAAAAAAGACTTAAAAAGGGAAATCTATGCTGGAATCGCAAACTTGAAAACAAAAATTAAACAAACTGGAATTGCAAACTTGAATACAAAAAATAAACAAATTCATAATTTGGAAAATGGGTGTCAAAAACTTGAAAACCAAATCGATTATGAACAAACAAATGTGCATAAACTGGAATTAATACTTGAAGATGCATAAACTGAAACATTCAAACCTATTTCGTATGAAAAATGGGTATGAATCCACTTCCTTTGAGTTAGAATCGAAGATATAAGAAAAAGGAATTGGATTTCTTTGAGATTAACACTCTCTGCGTCAATCGAAAGGAGAAGAAGGGAGGAAGTAAAAGGTTTTTATGCTTTAATTAGAACTCAATTAGGAACAAACCATGAAGAGGAGTGCTAGCGTCAGTCGCACTGTTACAGCCGCACGTGGATTTATTTAGCAATCGGAGGAAAAAATGAGGGACTCAAATGTACGTTTTATTAATTGTGGGACCAAAATGGATCAAATAAGCCTTCTTTTTATTGTCATTTAAGGATCCTGCACACACATTCAAAGATGGAGCATGTCCAAGCATGTCCAACACTTTGATTTGGTTAGGAGCGGTAAATTCAATCAATAGATTTGATAGATGGCTATGTCTAAGATGTTGAGTTTTAAGTGTGAGTAATCATGTCTCACATCGACTAGGAATGGAGGAAACGTTGAAAATATAAGAGAAGGGACCAATACTATATTTGCTCAAGCTGTTATAACAAGTTAATATGTTCTAGAATGCACACCATAAAATCATATAATACCTATCCCAATAAAAAGAGGACAAAATTTTTTCAAGAGTGTTTTATTTACAGACAGGAGAAAGAAAAATCTCAGGAGTGTTATATTTACATAGGCATGATGCAGTAATTAATAAAAGGTTGTTATGCAGAGAATCCCAAGATAATTTCTCAAATGCTAATGAGAAAAATGTTATGCTTGTTTTCTGACAACATTGGTTAAACATGTGCAAGTACTCTCTAACCTAATTTGCTTACTCAGCTAGAGTACAAAGTATATGAGTGTATAATTGGTAAACATTGGTTAAACATGGGAGATTGCACTAAGCAACCTCGCATTAAAAATGGAACTAGATGTAAAAATAATTCACCCAACAACTCTGAAAATTGTTGAAAATCATTGGACATAAAAGCATGTAAAAACGATTCACTCTCCCATCAAAGTGCTATATCAAAGTATACTTTGGTGGTCTTTATAGGAATGAAGTGCTTTAACATAATATTAGATTAAAAAAATAAGTGCAGAGAAATGATAAGCAAAATCAAAACTATAATTGGTAAACATTTGAAATCACAGCAATCCTAAAGATAGAACGAAGCATTGAGATTTTCTAACAAGTAAGCTTGGTTGGAGAAAAAGTGAACTACTAACACACGGTATGTATTCTCTATAATTGGAGAAAAAGTGAACTATTAAGTACCATTTTTGTCAATTTCTACCATTGTTGTAAGAACCTAAGTTGCTATTGAACTAATGAGACCTCCAAAACATGGTTTAATTTCTACAAACCATCATACAAAACTGTTGCTCAAATAAGACAACCGTACACAATGTGGGTTCACAGATCAACTAGCTAATTCGACCTGAGTCCATTTTCAGAACATTGATTAATATCGGCTTATTTCAACACCAAAAAAGCATAATTGATTACTAATGCAAAACTTATAAAAAAAAAAACAAAAAAACAAAGATGCAGACTCTAAAACACAACACAAAGTACATCCAATGAAAATTCAAAGAACAAGTTGTTCTCAACATCTAAAACCATCAGCTCAAATTTGGTTCACAATTATCAAATAATTTATTGTTCATAAAAAAATAACTAAAACTAAAACATTCTAACATAGATTATTCTACAAACCAATGCTAATAATCAAAACAAAGAATTCTCCTCCAAAAATCATGAAACCAGCCATTTCATATAAAAACAAAGTCAAATATCAATTATGAGTTCAAATAGATAAAAACTCTAAAACATTAGCGAAAAATCTTAATAACAAAAAACCCTAATTAAGCAGTAAGAAGAACAGCACCACCAGCTTCCTTAATCTTCTTCTCCGCAATCTTCGAAACCAGCTTCGCCTTAACAACAACACTCTGATTCTTCGGCAACACTCCTTTCCCAAGCACCTTAAAGAACCCAAACTGCGTAACATCAATCACAGGAGCAACATCCTTCGACTTAGAAGCTTTGTCCTTCACTTCTTGAGGTAGAAGAGACCAGAGAGTATCAATGTTCACGGTGGGACTGTGGAATTTGTTGCGGAGTTTGTGAAAGTAACGCATACCCACTTTGCCGAAGTAACCAGGGTGATACTTGTCGAAGAGGATGCGGTGATGGTGCATACCTCCGGCGTTTCCTCGGCCTCCAGGGTGTTTGCGGTGTTTTCCGATACGGCCGTGGCCGGCGCTTACGTGGCCGCGCTTCTTCCGGTTTTTCTTGAGGCTGGTTGTCATTTTTTTCTGGTTCTCTGGTTAGGTTTCGGCGCTGTGATGAAGGTGGAAATGGAGTGGGGATTGTTTTTTGGAATGAAAATTGCGTTTTTGGGCTTTGAGTTGGGCTTTTGTAACATGATTTCAGAATCTGAAAAATTTAGAAGAAATAGTCAATTTTCCCCTGAAATTGTAAGTTTCATCAATTATCCTTCTGAAATTAACAAAACTTCAATTACCCCCTGAAATTTCACGATGTTAGTCAATTTACCCCTCCGTCAAATTTTTCTGTTAGTGAACATGACGTTTTGCAAATACTCACCTGAAGTTTTGCACTTATGTGCAAAATGTCCCCCAAACTTAAAAATTTATATTATTTTTTTTCTTAAAAACAAACAATTAATAGTTAAATATTAAAGCTAACTATTAATTTTGGAGTTTGGAAAAACTACATACATATATACATCAAAATAGGAAAAAATGTGTATTTTTAAAGTGACAATAATGGTTATTTCTAATAGACAAATTATTATTTTTAGAGGTTTATAAACAAATTAATAATCATATTTAAATTTATATTTTCTCCTTCACCATCTTAGTCTTTTAACTCCTCCAACTCCTTCAACAATTTGCTCAAACCATTTAAACTACACAACCCCCAATATTAATCCACAAATCATCCCATTATTGTCACTTTAAAAAATACATATTTTTCCCCATTTTGGAGCCTATTTTGATGTATATATGCATGTAGTTTTACCAAATTCCAAAATTAATAGTTAGTTTTAATATTTAACTATTAATTGTTTGTTTTTAAAAAAAAAAATATATAAATTTTTAAGTTTGGGGGCATTTTGCACATAAGTGCAAAACTTCAGGGGAGTATTTGCAAAACGTCATGTTCACTAACAGAAAAATTTGACGGAGGGGGTAAATTGACTAACGTTGTGAAATTTCAGGGGGGGTAATTGAAGTTTTGTTAATTTCAGGGGGGTAATTGATGAAACTTACAATTTCAGGGGGGAATTGACTATTTACTCGAAAAATTACTGTTTACACTTTCAAAATTTCTCATTTTTGTAACTATTATTAACCGAGCAGCATTTAACCGTTGTTCGCCTCTCTTCTAATAGTAGTTAATTGTCATTTGTCACTTTTTAAATCGGATGAATTACTTTTTAAATTAGTTTAACTAATTTAAAAAGTATTATGAACGGAAGTTAACCGCCATTGTGAATAAATGGATAATTTTGTTGTGGATCGGAGAAATTTTAGAAGTATAAAGAGTTACGTGAGAGTTGAAAGTTGTTTCGTAGGCCCTCTATAAGAAAAAACTTTATTAGGATAATTGTATCCATGATTAGTAAATGGATCCCATATTTACATATTCTTTAATTTGTATACACTGACAAATTTTATTTTCTTTACATATGCATTCGACTAACGCTATTAAAATTCATCTCTTTCATGTATGCCGTTTTCACTTAACTTTTTTTTTTTCATTTCATTCATCTTCTTCTTCCTTTTTCATTAGCCAATTCTACCCATTGTCGTAGTGTTGTTGTAAATAGTGTTGGTCTTCCTATTTATAGCAATACTACCTTAGGATACAATCCAGTGAAGAGACTTTCATTTTCGTCTGCCACTAGCCAATTCCATTTTCTTTATAGATTAGTCCTAGAGGCATTCCTTCTAACACTTTCTTTCTGATACTCATTATCTAATCGAATAAAATGCAAGTTGGTCCCTCACCACACTTACTCTGTCCCCCGGCAAGCAGTGTGTTATTGTTCTAAACAGCAACACCGTTAAGAGTCTCATATCGAATAGAAGATGGTCTGACAATGTGTTTATAAGTGGAGGCAATCTTCACCTCACAAACTGATTTTGTGGGGTAGTGTTAGGTCTAACTACCATTTTCAAAAAACACAGTGGTTAATACTTAAATCTTTAAACCATTTAGTTAAGGTTCGGTACTTGAAAATCTATGTGTAACAAGAGGTTGATATCTCATCTCCGTAACATATGCATCTGCGTGCAAGAACATTTTTGTTTATCCAAAAAATAAAATATTTATTCAATACCATTTGCTGGAAGGAGATGCATTCTGTATGTATTTTTGTCTTTCAAAAGCCAAGTTTCAGAGATAACACATGGGCTGCATTACATTCAAAATCAAACCACTGCACCCCGACAAAGAAAAACAGGTGCTTTGTTCTTTTAGTAAACCTACCACAGAAACACAGTTAATAAAAATTACCATAAATATTTGTAATTTCAACAGACTATTTTTTTCATATACAATATATTTGCACTTACAATCTTGTAATTTCAAGAGGACAACCAAACGGGAAAATATAATAAAATAACATATTTTTCCTATTTGTGACATACAATAATTTTATAACATGGACTATACACTACAAACTAAAATAAAAAATTATAGCACAAAATTAGAATCATCATAAATTGGAGAAGAGGAACTCCGTATGGAAGTGTCTTCTTCATCTTTGAATATAGAGAGCAGCACCAACTAATACCAACCATATGGTCAAACCAACCCAGAAAGCTCGATTTTTCCCTAATCCAGCTGGAGGTCTCCACACAAGTAAGTCCAAAAGGTTATCTCTAGACGATGGAAACGGACTGTTAACTGTTCCACTCTTTCGATCCTTGTTTTTATCGCTCCATGTTCCCGCATAACTACAGATATAAAATTAATAAATACATGATATATCTTATTTTCTCAAAGTCCAAAAGTAACATCAATAACAGTAATTTAGAGTTTTCAGTTATAAACAAACCAGCAGAAAAACAAGTATGTAGAGTCAAAATGTTGCTCAATATCAATGCTAATGAAAGTTCTTTTCATAGGGGAGCAAAAATAAGCACTAATGAAGGGTATGACACATTGATAATAACTGCGTGAGAGAAGTTAGCAAGTAGTAAAAAAAAATTAATATTGTATCCAAAACCGAATAAGCCCTGATAAAGATAATAATAAATGAGGGTAACAAAACCAATACGGTTGGAGCAACCATAATTGATAATTGCATTCTTGATTTCAAGCAACAAATTCAGTTCTGCATGCTTTATCTGTTTTTCTTCAGTTTCTACAAATAGAAGATAGATATTATGAGTTAACATAAGATAGTAACAGCAAAGCAATTTAGCTTTGCTAGTGTTATTTGTCGAGTTATTTATAAAAAAAAAAAAATAGTAGCATTGATATTGACATTGTTTGTTAAATATCAGGGAGTTCAAGACAAATTTTAGTATATTGGTTAGGTTAGTATTTTCTCCTTCGCCAGCGTTTGAACCCCGATCGTTAACTAACTCCTTCTACTCCTTTAATTCTTAGCTCAACCAGTTAAACTACCCAACCCCCTTACAATATGTTTGATATGAAGAGAGTAAAGAACATGGAATATAGAAATCAAATTGTGCTTATATTGTGAAGAGAACACTCTCCTAAAGAAGAAGTTTGCCCCCGCAGCTGGAAAAAAATCATTTTATGTCATCCCAGTGATGTGCAATTCATTCTATTTATCATAGAATTGTTGAAGGAACAATGAATGTTGGTGATCGATGATTTTAACTGTCAGACTAACATCTCTTGACGGCCACTGCTTAAGAAGTGGCTTCTAGAGCTTAGTGTGGTTGGAAAACTCCAAAATCTTGGTTAAGAATATCAATGGAAAAGAAGCTACGCGTTGAGCTTCTAAAAATCATAGTGGGAGAACTCTAAACTCATAATGGCGGTTGGCCACCGCTGAACAAAACACACACGTACAACAGGCAGAAAAAGCTAATGCCACTGCTCAGCCATCACCTAAAAAAAATCATGACATAGCCTAAAAGTAGTCCCTTTGGATTCCCACTGTGAAAACCCACTACAGAACTCTACCCTGCTTTACAAACGATCTCCTCAACAATTCTCCACTTAGTTTGTATAGATGTACAAAAGTCTGATAGTACATAGGAAAAGATGAGGCTGCTCTCGGTTTGAACATCACTTGATGTAAGTATACTTTGAAGTTTCAACATTGTTTTTGCCAGTTAAGTGCTTTGAACCACTATCACTTGTGTTAGAATCAGAAATACCACAAACAATCAAATGATACTTTGTATTAATGCCAGATGGAACATCATTAAGCAAATTATTAGGTCTGGTTGTAAAGTATATGTTATTATTAATGTCACGTGTTATTATCTGTACATAGCAATTTACAACTGTAACATTCTCCTACAATATTTATAGGTTGTAACTTGTAGAGTATTTCAATGATCTCTTTATATTCTGGACTGCGGGATAAATGGTGCATTTGGATCAACTTATAAACAATTTATTTGGGCTTAGCTACCGACATATGCACTTGTATGAGTGTATGAAAAAACTTATGAAAATAACGTATGACATATCTATAAGCTGGTTGTAGAGTATTTCAATGATCTCATTAGGATAACCGATGGAACAGTTTAACCACATTTTTTTCTTTGTTCATAGAAATAGCTTATACATAAGTTCATAATTAAGTTGTTTATCCAAACACCCCCAAAATCTATAAAATCTCTGATGTCATATATCTCTAGAAGATTGGCTTTCTGTCTATTTAATAAGAAAAGGCCTCAAAGCTCGGTAGCACTGATGTGTTTGGTGCCGACACATGTGATTACATTCAATTAATTTATTTTCTTAAATTATTACCGACGACGGTGTGTCAATTTCGTGTCTGTGTCAGTGCTTCATATAGTTTGCGGCCTCGGAGCTTTATAGTTCCCCAAATCATTTGCCTTGACTTTTATCATGGTATCTTAGTTTTTGATACCTCAAGACCAATTCACTGAAAATAAATAGCACTAGCATGGACAGTCACAGCTGCATCCTAGTTTATGACCATTGAGGTGGCACCACTCCTTGCATTTTCCTTTTAAGGGGTAACTTAACATGCCTTAGGAAATTTCGATGAGACAGTAACAGTCATTCTAAGAACTTGCAATTTACTAGACTTGGAAAGGTTATATCCGGTGGTTCAAATCATTTTGGCTTGTATCCATACTTAAATTTATCACTGATATGATTTTTGCAAGAAATCAAAGCATGCTTTAATTTGTATGGCATTGATTATTTATAACTATAGTTTGCTAGCCTATTATGCCATAATCAACATTATCATCTAAGAACTAGTGATCTTATCAGCAAGAAAGCAATGGAAACAAACATGAAAAACAACATCATCATATTCCAAAGGAAAATCAAGAATGTAATAAACAAATAGACTTGAATGAATCTTAATTAGTAACATGAAGAGTCAAATGACCTGTCATAACTGGAACCAATCAAGGGTATAGTCACCATCTCTTCTTGCGTTATCTTGAGCTTTGGTGCTTCCAAAATGTAACGAAGTTCTGCAGCTTGACGTTTGATGCTAATACTAGGGTGCGAATTTTCTAATTGCTTGTAAAGAGCAATGCAATCTTTATGGCGATTATTGGCCTCATAAGCCATAGCCAGCCATATTTGTATCTGAAATTCACAATTTTTTTAATAAAAAGACTCCTTTTACTTACTCTTTAATCAATTAAAGACAAATGAAAATAAATCAAAGAAAGAAAATGTAGAGATTCTTATTTAGTTTAGAATCGACTAACCTCACCACCAAATAACGTAGGTCTTGGTATGATGGTGAGTGCACCTTCAAGAAACTCAACGGCACGTCCGTACGAGCCTCTCCCGTAAGCTTTCTTGCCCAAATCATACATCAACTGAGCTGTTGCCCTCCTCTCTGCCTGCTCCTTAGCCACCTGATTTGTCAAACCACAAACTATGTGTCAACGAGTGCCAATTTAACCATATACCCTCAACCCTAGAAGAGAAAAATAATGTCATCTCAACAATTTTTAGAGACATTAGGGTCTCTTTGGTATTATAGAACATTTTCTGTTTTCAGTTCATGTTTTCATGCCACCTTACTTTCACTATGTTTCATGCGTACAAATATTTGTTTAGGAAACAATGAACACAACTATAAATTGAAAATAAGAAGCAATGTAAAGTAATTAAGAGTGAAAATAAAGAAGTAATGTAATTAAGAATGAAAACAAGACTCATACAAAAAAAAAGGTTTGAAAACACAATAGTAAAAATAGAAAATATTTTCTCAAACCAAAAAGGCTCTTATCCAACCAAGTAGAGTTGTTTGCACCATACAATATTACAATCTACCTTAATGTTTCATATCTAGTGACTTGTTAGTTGATGATTTTGTCTAGTTCTCTAGAGATAAATGTTCACAAACTTCAACTAGAGCTGACTTAAATAATGCATGTAAAGGAAAACAAAAAGGAAATAAACACAAAATATCACCACACAAGTTTGAAGAGTAACAATAAGTGTGTGCAAAAATTCTTTCCTAAACATAACCAATCAAACCATTAGCGTATATTAAAAACATATAAACATATACACTCTCCATCTCTCTTTTTAGACTTTATGGGAAAAACACCCGGACGACTCAACACATTGGATTAAGCGCAGCCACACAAGTGAGTTTGGACACCGCATCCTCACCAAAAACCGCAAGGTCATAGGTATGAGACTTCTAAGTCACACTTGATAGATCAACACTCTTATTATACACACTTGAGATAATTATTGAGTTAATATGCTAATTTCTATGATAAAATGAACTTCATTCAATAAAATTAAATATTTCAAACGGTCACTTATGAGACAGATGAGTGCTACTAGATTACTAATTAAGGAAAGAAGTCAATAAAAGCATGATTATAAAAGTAATAATAATTATTAAATGATTAGTTTAATTAATTAACTCAAACCTTTTCAAGCTCTTTCTTAACTCTCATCCTCTTCTCTTCCTCACTCTCTTCCTCACCATCATCATCACCCTTACTCTGCAAATACTCTTCAGCTTTCTTCTCAAGCTCTCTCCTCTCTTCAAACTCCTTAACTCTCCTCCTTATCTTCGTCTCAAAATCATCTCCATCACCTAACCCTCCTTCCTCATCACTCTCGGAGTCAAAGTCCACTCCATTCTGCTCCGAGTTCGACTTCCCACGCGCCACCACCACTCGTCCACGCACCTCCCCGTCACAACCATAACTACAACTGCAACTAGAAGAGTCTCTCTTGAGAGGTAACGTGAGAAGAGGTTTTCTGTCGAGAGTTAGGGTTCTAGGTGAAGATATGTCAAGGAGTATGGTTAGGTTTCCTAAGCTTACAGCCATGGTGGAAAAGAGAGAAGAAAGAAGGTTTTGAATATTGAAAAGGAAGAGGTGAAGATATTTTATGTGGTTGTAGTAACTTGTAAGGAAGAAGATGGCTATGGGATCTTTGTCGGTTTTGCAGTAACGTGGAAATGTGTAGGCCAGTGACGTGTGGCACCTTCTATCATCGCTATACTAGTCAAAATGCATGGACCCCGTATTATTTGAGATAATCATGAGCTAGTGTATAACGAATTAAATTAGTCTCTTAATGCATTAAAACTTTAAAATAGTTTTGATTCTGAATTTTGTTAGTTAAAATAATAATATTAAAATAGTTTTTCAATGCTAATATTAATTATTTTTATATAGGAATTGAGATGGTAATAAATATTAACAAAAACATTTTAACGAAAATAATTATTTTAACTAATATAGTGTATAATCATGGATTATTTTAAAATTTTGATATATTAATAAAGAAATATTGTGATAGCTTATTATACATTCACAGACTAAAATAACTATTACTCCAATATTATTTCTTTTCTTTTTAAGAATTCATTAGTTCAATTGATATCAACATGATCAGACACACATGATTAAGAGGTGATGCCTACATTATCCTTTGATAAATTTGGGGTAATTTATCTTTAATGACAATCAAGATTTGATTTTGGAAGGAAGGAGATAGGGATCACATGTCAAATGATGAAAAAATTTGATACTTTTGAGATTAAAATGGTAATTGGTTGTAAGAAAAAGTGGGGGTAATTTACCCTCAATACCAAGTATGATTTGATTATGGAACGAAAGAGATGGAGATCACATGTTGAATGAAGGAGATGAAGAAAGAAAGAGAAAACGCAGTGTATCTCGGGTTGAAACCAAAATTGATGCTATTGTAGAAGAAGAAAAAAAACCTTAGAGGTGGATGCATATGATGTTGTTGTAGAGTTTTTCTACACAAGTGCAATTCCAGTTAACTGTATCCAAATCCAGCCTTTGCAAATATGTGAGGCAATTGAAAAATATGGAGCCAACTACAAACCAGCTAGTTATCGTGATATCAGTGAAAACTTATTTATAAGAGTGGTGGATCGAACTCATAAAATTGTTGCAGATTTTAAGGAAGAGTGGAAGACAACCGACTACTCAATCATGTTTGATGGATGGATGGATAGGAAACAAATGTTTGATTTGCAACTTTATGGTTAACAATGTAAAGACACTTTTAAAATATGCGGAGTCTTGTTAACTTTTTCAAGTCTTCAACTCTTTATACAGAGAGAAATTCGAGAGACGTTGGAGAAGTGGCAACACATTACTTTGAGTCCTTGAAAAGTTTAATCATAAACGTTGAAATGTTTCTTGGTATTCTAATGTCTTTAAAAGGTCATTTGAAACTCTTTTGCTTCAAAAGGAATTATCTGTTTCATTCCAATTGTCTTGAAGTTCTTCGTTGTTTCTGCACATGGCCAGAAGAGGACAAACTATATTATTTGAGTCTGATAGTGACCTCTTCAGAAGATGACAAAACTAGTCAGACTCTTATAATGCCAACGTGGCCTTCAGAGTCTAAGTCATTCAGAGGCTTCACTTCTTCAGAGCCTGGGTCTTTGGAGTCTGATTCATTTTGAAGCTTGTATCCTTTAGAATCTAGTCCAAAACCACAACTTCTCTTCAAAATTCAAATGCTCTTAAGTATGTTCAGAATCTTGTTCTTTCACGATCAAAACTTGATTTAATACTTTGAATTTAATTTTATGATCATGCATACTTGAACACACATTAGCACAATTGTTCTTTTATACGTTGTTATTGTCAAAACTTTAAAGACATTGTACAAAACTCATTTTGCTTTAACAACCTCCACACCTTCTTTGTCAATAGAAACACCTTTGTCAATAAACACGCATATTTGATTTTTTTTCTTCTTCTTCTTCTTCTACTTTTAGGCGACACATACAATCATTAAATGAATGAAACGAGTAATCTATCTAAACATAAGAATTTAATAAATTATTTAAACCAAGACAAAATTAACAAAATATAGTGTATCTCGCCAACACTTGCGTTTTCTTTTCTTCATTCCTCACCTATCATCGCTGATTGGGCAACGATTATTTGGAAGCCGTGTATCCCGCCATCCCATTCTTTTATCTTTTGGGGTCTCATGCACTGTATAATGCCCACATATGGTGCGATGCTTTGTCTTTTTTTTTTTATTAGACAGGACAACTGTAGAGACCACTTTCGTTTGCGAAATTTTTGTTTTCCTTATATTGCTTACCCGCGAAACCGAACCCGTTAAGACCAAATTGTTGAAACGGACGGGAAAAGAACATCATCCTCCAACCGTCGATTTAGTCGGTTTTGGATTTTGGGCCCGAATTCCGACCGAGCCCGACCGTTGTCCACCCCTACCCGGATATATATATATATATATATATATATATATATATATATATATATATATATATATATATATATATATATATATTTCACCTTTATGCATATATATATATATATAAAGGGGGGGCATATCACATGAGAATGGTGAGAATAAATTGCAGCCATCGGATTAAAACACCACTTAAATGACTCATGTGCCAAACATGTGACCATTCTCTATTCCCCCAATTCCTATTCTCTTCTCTCTCTCCGTGTAGGTTGTTCTCCCAGAATCCATCTCATTATCTCTCTCTTTGAAATCAGCTATACCCTTCTCTTTGGTTAATTGAAATCAACCATATCCCTTTCTTTCATTGTGTAAGATCAAAATCAATTTAGATTTTTCATTTGTGTTTTGCAAATTTCATGAATTGAGTTTTTTGTTATAACTTTTTCAACTACACAGATGTCGCTGCTTTCCCCTCACCTTCCACCACCAGTTCTGACGACTCCACCTTCCACTACCAAGGAGGACGTCGTCACCGCTTTCCCCTCCCCACCAGTTCCGCCGTCGTTCATTTTCCTCCTCCATCATCACTGCTCTCTTTTTTCCAGATTTATTAATTTGTTCTTTTCCAAACAAAAAAAAAACATAATAATTGAGAAAACAAATTTGTGTTGTAATTGGATTTATCAGTTGTGTTGAAGAATTTGAATGAATTTATCTGTGTTTAATTAGATGAAGAAGATGTGTGATTTGGGGAAGAATTAGAGACGGGAGGAGAGCACGTGAATTAATTAGAAGGATAATTTGAAATTGGGTGTAGCAACTCACTTAACCTATCTTTAATCTTAGTCATTCCTTTTCAATCTGATGGCTGCAATTTATTCTCACCATTCTCACATAAGTCATTCTCATGTGATATGTCCCTCAAAAGTAGTAATATTTATTGATTGTCTTGATTTGTGTAAAATGTCAAAAAGTGACAATTAAAAAAGAACGGAAATAGTAAAGTTTGAACTCAAATTCTCTCGAACGACTATCTCATGTTCATTAATCACTTGTATCTAACCAACGACAAGGTGACACATGTCACTTTGTCATTGGCTTTGGGATTTTTTTTAAAAAATATATATATATATTTTTAAATTATTTATTGTTGTAAAAAAAAAATTAGAGCCAAAGACAAGGTGACACGTGTCCAGAAGTTAACTTTTTTTTAAACCCTAACGGAAACCTAACAGAAGGGTAAAAAAAAAAACTCAAATACCCAAACAATCTTTTTTTTAGTTAAAGGAACAAAGTGATACCAATTAAATACTTAAGGGATCAAAAGAACATTTAATCCTCCGTATTAATGTTGTCGTACTACTTTCAAGTCATCATATTTCACTATGTATCGACCATCCATGATTAATAACCAATGATTAATTGATACACTTTTGTAAAATTGCTACCCAATCTGTCTCCGATTAGGTGTAGTAGTTAATAAGAAAATGCGTAATAATATTGATTTTAATGATGAAATATGTATTATTTATCAAAATACCCTTTTTAATTGATGTACAATAATCTTAAACAACACTTATTTTAAAATAGGAAAATATTAACCGGTGCCTCCGGAGCACTAGTTAAGAAGCAAATATAGATAGTATGTACATTGTTAGAAATTGTGTTGTCAATCCTTTAAAAGTCAATGAAGTGTATTTTTTTAATTTAAAATTTTCTTTTTTTAGTTTCCTTAACCAATATCTTGATTAACATGACCCTTTAAAATATAACTAGTACTCTTAACTTGACTGCTGAAATTTCTCTTGTTTTTTTGTCAAGTAGCATGTTGGTTGGAGTTCACTTTTTTTAAGATGAATAAGTGAAGTGTCAGAGGTTCGAACCCCGACCCTTACATATAATACCCTGTCAATTAACCTATGCTCATGAGACAAATCTCTCTCATGTTATTCATCCAAATTAAGAGTAATATTTTTCCACGCATAAAGTAAGATTAGATGGAACTAACTTATTTTTTAGATTTTGTAAAAAAAAGAAGCTTGTTTTTAGATAAAATAATTATTTTTGAGGGATTTTAAATAAAATATTGATTGATTTTTTTGGTAGTGTTATCTAGGCATGGCAACAAAGCCCATATTTATGGTTACCCACCCGAATCAAACCCAATTTGACGGGTTTTTCTCATTGGGTTTGGGTATGAGTTTAGGTATTCTTCGATTTCAAGACACGGGTATGAGACGGATAATGGGTATATAGAGACGAGCTAATTAACCACGGATCCAATTCCGTCTCTAATTCCGTCTCCAACTCGTTTTGAGACAGATTTTTTGCATTTTAGAGACTGATTTTGCCCGTCTCTAATTTGGATTTTTCTAGTAGTATATGTTGGTATGTATGTTATTTTGTTTGATAATTATTGTGTTATTAAAACTATCATTGATATTTAAAGGAGCAACTAAATTAATGGGTCTAACAAATTTAAAGTAAACATATTGTTGGATAATGCATTACAATATTTCTCTAGAGTTGCAAAAAAGCTTCTATTTTTTATTAGAAAAAATTATTCAATGCGGGGGACGGGGGATACCCGAATCCATCGGGGATGAGGTTCAATTTTTCATCCCTGTTAGATATGAGTATGGTAACAGATAAGTATATGAGAATCGGATATGAGGATGAGGAATGCAAAACCCGTTCGGTGTACCTACCTAGCCCCATTGCCATGCCTAGTACCGTTATCTAATTTTTTTTATTTTTTTTTGGGTAGTGAAATATTGATTGATTTGGATGAATCTTTATACTAACAATTTAGAGTTTTTAGAAATAATTTATTCCAAAATCCTCTCCTCCAAAGATGTTCACATCATCCTAATCCTACTTGGAATTTGTTCCAAAAATTTCTCCTAATTGTTAATACAAGCTTAATAATTATAATTATTATTAAAAACCGTTTTTTTTAACATTAAATTGTACATAAAATGCATAGTTGGTTACAATCAAATAATTATTAATATAACTATTATTTGATTGTATGTTACAATCAAATAATTATTAATATAATTAGTATTCGATTAACATTTTTACGGTACATTAAAAATTTGGTAGGTTACAAAATTATAATAAATAACTTTAATAAATTATATTTTGAATTTTGGTCCGTTACACTATGACAGGAACCTACTAATTAAAAAATTTAATTGTAGTAATTAGTTTTTAAGGTTATATAATTAATTTTTATTCTTTACAAAATTATATTACTTAATATTAATAAGATATTATTAAATTTCAAATCTTATGAAGTTAATTTTTTGTACGTTACATGAAATATAATCTAATCATTTAATGTACATTTTATAATATTAATTACGTTGATAATATTAATTTTAAAACGGTCAAATTAGCAATTAATATATATATATTAATCGTTATAGTACTATTTTCTATATAAATAGTAGCACTTTTGGGTATGAGTACACAACAATCACAAAATATAGTTTTTCTTTTTCTTTTTCTGTTCTCTGATTCTTTGATATCTATATTCTAAATTATTTCTATAACTTTTTATTGCAAAGAAAAAGGTCTACGAAACATGACTTCATCTCTCATGTTTCGCCAAGAAAACAATCGTGGACATTGGTTGTGAGGGTTATTCGTGCTTGGTTTGTTCAAGACTACAAAAATAAAAAACTATCATTTTCCATGGAGTTGGTTCTAATGGATCGAAATGTACTTTTTTCGTATTGTTTTTGTTTTTTGTTTTATTTTGTATTTTTTGTTTAAAATATAGTGTTTTATGTTGGAACAAAATGTGTTTCACAATGAACCTTATTAAGTTTTGATGATAACAAGGTATTAAAAATTGTCAATTGGTTATTACTAATAATTGTTCAAGTGTACAGGACCAAAGGCTACTCAAGTTATTTCAATAGGTCTTGGAAGAACAATGGAAAGAAAAAGAAATTCTGAGCATCTGAAGAAAACTGCTCCTGAAGCTAAACTGCTCCTGAAGAGATGACGTCATCAGAAGCAGAAAGTCATCAGAAGCAAAAGTTTTCATCAGAAGCAATATCTTCACCAGAAGCTACATTTGATCCTTTAATCAAACTGAAGATTCAAAGTAGCTGATTTTCAATTCAGTCTTATCAAAGAAGAACGAAGAATTGAAAGGGAGGTATCAACGGATATATGGATAGCACTGAGCTCTTGTCTCTCGTTAATAGAGTTGACAAAGTACAAGTGTACAACCACTACCTCCACTACTCTGTTTTCTGTCTACGCTACAAGACAAAACAACAGCCATGCCTGCAGAATTGTACACTCAAGATGGGAAGGAATTTGAAGTTTATTCTTCAAAGGACTACACCCAAATCAGGCAAAGGATCACTGGTGGATAATCAAAGGATTTCAAACGACTCTTTAGACGTGCTGATTATCTCAACGTCTCTTTCACGCCTCTATAAAAAGGAGTGAAGACTTGAAGATAATATAGAGAAATACATAAGTTCAAAAGCGCCAAAACTCTGTCAATTTGATTCTACAAAGCACACTGAATTTCTGCACTGATTTGATACATCTTAGAAATTCAAAGTCTAGAGTCTTTTCTGTATTGTATTGTGAACACCACTGATTGTATATCAAGTGTTCAATTCAAACTCAATTCTCTGTATTTTTGTTTGATTAGAAGTCTCTCGCCTGCGTGCTTGAGCATTAGAAGTCTCTTGCTTAGTGCTTGAGCATTGGAAGACTCTTGCGTGTGTGCTTGAGCATTGTTTTGTGAAGTCTCATACTTTGAAAGTATTGAGCAGTTGTAATCTTGTGATTATAGTGAAATCTCCTTGGAAGTGCAAGGGGGACTGGACTACTTCCGTGTTGTGGAAGGAACCAGGATAACTGCTTGTGTCTTTGTCTTTCTTTTCTCTGCTCTGTTCTTTTCCGCTGCAATCTGACTCTGATCATTTCATCAGAAGCAATCAAACTGCTTCTGAAGTTTTATCAGAAGAAGTATTTTTTAAGAGAAAAAGAAAACACAATTCAACCCCCCCCTTCTTGTGTTTTTCACCTTCAATTGGTATCAGAGCATGCTTTGTTATCACAGCACTTAACCGTGTTACAGTTCAAGATCTATTAGAAAAACATGTCTGGAGATGAGGAATCAGTTACTACAAAATACACAAGTGTCAAGCATGACTATGATACTGCTGACAAGAAAACAGACTCTGGAAAAGCTCCAAAGTTTAATGGAGATCCAGAAGAGTTTTCATGGTGGAAAACTAATATGTACAGCTTTATCATGGGATTGGATGAAGAGCTATGGGATATACTGGAAGATGGAGTTGATGATCTGGATTTGGATGAAGAAGGAGCTGCTATAGACAGAAGAATACATACTCCTGCTCAGAAGAAGCTTTATAAGAAACACCACAAGATAAGAGGAATCATTGTGGCTTCTATACCTCGCACCGAATACATGAAAATGAGTGACAAATCTACTGCGAAGGCTATGTTTGCTTCTCTATGTGCAAACTTTGAAGGCAGCAAGAAAGTAAAAGAGGCTAAAGCTTTGATGCTAGTTCATCAGTATGAACTTTTCAGAATGAAGGATGATGAGAGTATAGAAGAAATGTACTCAAGATTTCAAACTTTAGTTTCTGGATTGCAAATACTGAAGAAAAGCTATGTTGCTTCTGATCATGTTAGTAAGATTTTGAGAAGCTTACCTTCAAGATGGAGACCCAAAGTAACTGCTATTGAGGAAGCTAAGGATCTAAATACTTTAAGTGTTGAAGATCTTGTTAGCTCACTCAAAGTGCATGAAATGAGTTTAAATGAGCATGAAACCTCTAAGAAGAGTAAATCCATTGCTTTACCATCTAAAGGAAAGATCTCAAAATCTTCCAAAGCCTACAAAGCCAGTGAATCTGAAGAAGAATCACCTGATGGAGATTCTGATGAAGATCAATCTGTAAAAATGGCTATGCTGTCCAACAAGCTTGAGTATCTGGCAAGGAAGCAGAAGAAATTTTTGAGCAAGAGAGGTAGCTACAAGAACTCCAAGAAAGAAGATCAGAAGGGATGCTTCAATTGTAAGAAGCCTGGTCATTTCATTGCTGATTGCCCTGATCTTCAGAAGGAGAAGTTTAAAGGCAAATCCAAGAAATCAAGCTTCAATTTCAGTAAATTCAGAAAGCAAATCAAAAAGAGCTTGATGGCGACCTGGGAAGATTTGGATAGTGAATCTGGTTCTGATAAAGAAGAAGCTGATGATGATGCTAAGGCAGCCGTTGGGTTAGTGGCAACAGTATCATCAGAAGCAGTATCAGAAGCTGAATCAGATTCAGAAGATGAAAATGAGGTGTGCTTAAGGGCAAGAGAGAAACAAAGGTCATGGTACCTAGACAGCGGATGTTCAAGGCACATGACTGGAGAGAAAGCTTTGTTCCTTACCCTTACAATGAAAGATGGAGGAGAAGTGAAGTTTGGTGGCAACCAAACTGGAAAGATCATTGGTACAGGTACTATTGGTAATTCCTCCATCTCAATTAATAATGTGTGGCTAGTAGATGGTCTGAAGCATAACCTATTGAGCATAAGTCAATTTTGTGACAATGGGTATGATGTAACGTTCAGTAAGACCAACTGCACACTAGTCAACAAGGATGACAAATCCATTACATTCAAGGGAAAGAGAGTTGAGAATGTCTATAAAATAAATTTCTCTGATCTGGCTGATCAGAAGGTAGTTTGCCTTCTGTCAATGAATGATAAAAAATGGGTATGGCATAAAAGGTTGGGACATGCTAATTGGAGATTAATTTCTAAAATTAGCAAGTTACAACTGGTCAAAGGATTGCCTAACATTGATTATCATTCAGATGCACTTTGTGGTGCATGTCAGAAAGGGAAAATTGTGAAAAGTTCTTTCAAATCTAAAGACATTGTATCAACCTCCAGACCCTTAGAATTACTCCATATTGATCTTTTTGGTCCAGTTAACACTGCATCTTTATATGGAAGTAAATACGGATTAGTCATTGTTGATGATTACAGCAGATGGACTTGGGTAAAATTCATTAAAAGTAAAGACTATGCATGTGAAGTGTTTAGCAGCTTCTGCACTCAAATACAATCTGAAAAAGAATTGAAAATTTTGAAAGTCAGAAGTGATCATGGTGGAGAATTTGAAAATGAGCCATTTGAACTTTTTTGTGAAAAACATGGGATTCTCCATGAGTTTTCTTCTCCTAGAACTCCACAACAAAATGGGGTTGTAGAAAGAAAGAACAGAACCTTACAAGAAATGGCCAGAACCATGATCCATGAAAACAACTTAGCTAAACATTTTTGGGCAGAAGCAGTCAATACTTCATGTTATATTCAAAATAGGATCTATATCAGACCTATGTTGGAGAAAACAGCATATGAACTCTTTAAAGGAAGAAGACCCAATATCTCTTACTTTCATCAGTTTGGATGTACTTGTTACATCTTAAACACTAAAGACTATCTGAAGAAATTTGATGCCAAGGCTCAAAGAGGAATCTTTTTAGGTTACTCTGAAAGGTCAAAGGCATACAGAGTGTATAATTCAGAAACACAATGTGTTGAAGAATCTATGCATGTAAAATTTGATGATAGAGAGCCTGGAAGTAAAACTTCAGAGCAAAGTGAAAGTAATGCAGGTACAACTGATTCTGAAGATGCATCAGAATCTGATCAACCTTCTGATTCTGAAAAGTATACAGAAGTTGAATCTTGTCCAGAAGCTGAAATCACTCCAGAAGCTGAGTCTAATTCAGAAGCAGAACCTAGCCCAAAAGTACAGAATGAAAGTGCTTCAGAGGACTTTCAAGATAACACTCAGCAGGTTATTCAACCTAAATTCAAGCACAAATCTTCACATCCTGAGGAGTTAATCATTGGAAGCAAAGATAGTCCTAGAAGAACAAGATCACATTTTAGACAAGAAGAGTCTTTAATAGGACTGCTTTCAATAATTGAGCCTAAAACTGTTGAAGAAGCTCTCTCAGATGATGGATGGATATTAGCTATGCAAGAAGAGCTAAATCAATTCCAAAGGAATGATGTGTGGGATCTGGTACCCAAACCTTCTCAGAAGAACATTATTGGAACAAAATGGGTATTCAGAAACAAGCTGAATGAACAAGGAGAAGTAACCAGAAACAAAGCCAGACTTGTTGCTCAAGGCTACAGTCAACAAGAAGGCATTGATTACACTGAAACATTTGCTCCAGTTGCAAGATTGGAAGCAATCAGGTTACTTCTATCCTACGCAATTAATCATGGCATAATATTATATCAAATGGATGTCAAAAGTGCCTTTCTTAATGGTGTCATTGAAGAAGAAGTGTATGTTAAACAACCTCCTGGGTTTGAGGATCTTAAGCATCCTGACCATGTTTATAAACTTAAGAAATCACTATATGGCTTGAAACAAGCTCCCAGAGCTTGGTATGATAGACTAAGTAATTTCTTAATTAAAAATGATTTTGAAAGAGGACAAGTTGACACAACACTCTTCAGAAGGACTCTTAAGAAAGATATTTTGATTGTGCAAATATATGTTGATGATATAATATTTGGTTCTACTAATGCATCTCTTTGCAAAGAATTTTCTAAGTTAATGCAGGATGAATTTGAAATGAGTATGATGGGAGAATTGAAATTCTTTCTGGGAATTCAAATCAACCAAAGTAAAGAAGGAGTATATGTTCATCAAACAAAATATACAAAGGAGCTTCTGAAGAAGTTCAAGCTAGAAGATTGTAAAGTGATGAACACTCCAATGCATCCAACCTGCACCTTAAGCAAAGAAGATACTGGAACAGTAGTAGACCAGAAGCTATACAGAGGTATGATTGGTTCTCTGTTATACCTCACTGCATCTAGACCTGATATTTTATTCAGTGTATGCTTGTGTGCAAGATTTCAATCAGATCCTAGAGAATCTCATTTAACTGCAGTTAAGAGAATCTTCAGGTATCTGAAAGGAACAACTAATCTTGGACTCCTGTATAGGAAATCCCTAGATTATAAGTTGATTGGATTCTGTGATGCTGATTATGCTGGTGATAGGATTGAAAGAAAATCAACCAGTGGAAATTGTCAATTCCTGGGAGAGAATCTGATATCCTGGGCAAGCAAAAGACAAGCAACTATTGCTATGTCTACAGCAGAAGCAGAGTACATTTCAGCTGCAAGTTGTTGCACACAACTACTTTGGATGAAACATCAGTTGGAAGACTATCAGATTAATGCTAACAGTATTCCCATTTACTGTGATAATACTGCTGCTATTTGTTTGTCAAAGAATCCAATTCTACATTCAAGAGCCAAGCATATTGAAATCAAACACCATTTTATCAGAGACTATGTTCAAAAAGGGATTTTAGATATACAATTCATTGATACTGAACATCAATGGGCTGATATATTTACAAAACCTTTGTCTGTTGAAAGATTTGATTTTATTAAGAAAAATTTGAACATGCATTTTGTGTCTGATTGAAAAATTGCTTGCCTCTGAATAAGAAGTCTGGTTCTGAAGTTTATTCAGAAGCATTTTGGTTCATCAGAAGCTCTTAACTGAGGTTCTGAGGAAAATGTGCTTCTGAAGATGACGTCAGCACTAAAACTTCAGAAGTGTTATTCTTTGCTTCTGAATAGCTTGGCTAGTGGGAACGTTGGCAGTTACTTTATGTAACAGCTGTCCCATTACCCAAAAGGTAGTTTTCTGAAGAGTCTCTGACGTGGTCTATTTGTATTGGAGTATAACAAAAAGGGCAATGATGTTTTTATTCGCTTTTTAACATACTTACACGCGCCCCCAATTTGTCATTAATGCTGTGTTTGTTTGTCCCCTCTGAATTACAAACGTTTTAATAAAAACACTAAGTCATTTCCCACACTTCTCACTTCACAACAAACACTTTCTAATTTCTTCTCAACCCTCTGTGTAAGTAAGCACATTCTCTCAACCTCTCAAAACACCTTAGAACCCTAATTCTACTTCAAATCAATGGCATCTTCAAGTTCTGCCGGTGGTTCTTCATCGAATATGGATATAGATACTCCTGCTTATGAAATCAAAGGAAGAACTATGTCGATTGAGGAATGGGATCTAATCATTCAAGCGGAAAATCCAGTGGATTTCACTTCTCTAACTCATCATGGATGCGACTTGGTAAGATTCTACAAAAAGCAGAAGCTGATGAGTTACTTCAGTCTTCTCAACGGTCCTACTTATGAAGTGCTTGTCAGACAATTCTGGGTAAGAGCTTCAGTGTTTGACAAAGTTGCTGCTAAACAGGAAGAAGCTCAGATGATTCTGGTTGATCCTACTTTGGAGGGAAAAACCAGAGAAGAAATGGGTCTACTCGCCTTCACTGGGACTGAGATTAGATCAAACGTCATGGGGATTCCTGTAACAATCAATGAGCAAGTGATTGCTCAAGCTATGAGGAGAGATGCTTCTGGGACATACGATGGAGAAGAGATTCCTAACCCCAGAACAAGCCCTTGGAAGGAAATAGTAAACAACACTATCTACGGATCAAAGGATGCTAAGCCTTACAGCACCTTAAGCATGGAAAAGAAAATGCTGCTGAAGATCCAGAATGAAAACATTTTTCCCAAAGGTGGAGGAAATGATCAACCTTCACTTGGTCACAAAGTCTTTCTGCATCACACCATCTCTCAGGAAACAACAATGAACGTTCCCAAGTATATGTTTAAATACATGATCAAGGAACTCAAGAAGAGCCAGATGGAGAACAGGAAGTTTGTTCCCTATGGAAGGCTGCTCTCCATAATCTTTCAAGAAGGAGGACTCCTAAGTGCCCTGAAAGACGTGGGTATTTATGATAATCAGAAGCTGGGAGCAGTCATAGGAAAAATAATCAATGGGGCAACTCTAGTCAAGATGAGGCTGATTTCAACATGCAGGAAACTAGATACAGATATGCATGAATCTGATGTCATATCTGATCTAGTCACTCATCACATCCCTATCTGCAAGAAAGATCCCCTGGATGTGCAGAGGGCCTACATCTTAGACTACTACAAGAGCTACAACAAGAAAATCAGCCTGAAAGATATCCCAGAAGAAATGTATGGTGGTGATCTGCCTGTGGCCAAAGGCAGAAAATCTAAAAAGAAGCAGATCACCAAGGAAGAATACCTTGCTGAAGATGCTACTGAGGTGGGTGCTCAGAAGCATAAGAAAGCCAAGAAGGCAAAAAGGACTGCAACTTCTGAGCCCATAGTCATGCCCAGTCTCGAAATGACTGAAGAAATGAGGCAGTATACTAGGGAGGTTTCTGCATCCAAGATAGCAGAAAAGAAAAGAATGAAGATTTTGTATGAAAAAGAAAGGGATGAGCGTCTCAAGGCTGCAGGGTATGTGCCTACTCCTGACATTGCTGCTTTAGCTTCTGAGTTAGAGCAAGAAACAGTTCAGTATGGAGCAACTCTGCTTTCTCAAGCCTTGAAGAATAAGCAAGCTTCAGGAACAACTTCATCAGAACCAGTTTCAAAGGCTCCAGAAGCAATTCCTCCAGAAGCTCAGTCCTCAGGTAATCCATCTAAAGCTCCAACTAATACTCAGTCTCCATCTCTACCCTCTTCACCCTCTTCATCATCCACAGAATCAGATGACCAACCCCTTAGCCAACATATAGACAAGCTTCTAAAAACCAAACCTACCAAACTAACAGAATTTGGAACACTTGACTATGAGAGTACTCAAATAGAATTTTCAAAAAATAGGATAAAACTTTGTGAGAAATTCAATTTGCCTACTACTCATCCACTATATCCAGATATTCCAGAGCCTGTTAGTATACAACAACCTGAACCCAACCAAGAACCTAACCAAACTCCACAAAGAGCCTCTGAAGTAGTTTCAGATGCAACTACTTCAGAAACCCCCCAACACCAAGAATCCTCAACCCTTCACAACTTAGAAAAACATCTAGGTGGTGAAATGCAACCAACACCCACTAAGGCCTCTAAGACAGTTTCTGAAAAGACTGTCTTGGAAACCCAAACAGAAACCCAAACAGAAACCCAAACCATCCCTGAGCAAACTGTTCAGGAGCAAACTGCTTCTGAACAAGTTGCTCCTGACCAAACAACTTCTGACCAACATATACCTTCTGACCAAACAACAGAACAACAACAACAACCAGATTCACCCACTATAATAGACTTAACCTCTGACCAACCTTCCACATCAAATACAACTCAAACTGAACCTTCACCCATCCCTGACCATATCCTGGAGTCTGAGTATATAGAGGAACAACTGATCAGACTTAGTGATAAGATTCAGGCACTGATTCTTCGCAGAACAGTTCCTGCACCTCCTATTCACTATTATGATCAGTGGATGGATCTACAGAAGAGCTTTGATGAGCTGCTGGATCAGCTTAGAACTAAATGTGTGTCATCTCACTCTGCTATGCTGAAGAAGCTTTTGGATGATATGCATGAAGCAGCTAAGGAGAAAGAGCTGAATTTTGTGCCTCTGCTGGACATCACTCCTTTCTATCCAGAAGAAGAGTACATCACTAGGGCTGCTAGAATTCAGGCTGGATATAAAAGAAGAATGAGGGAAAAGGATGAGCTACTTCAGAAGAAGGATGATCAGATCAAGTATCTCTTAGAACAGTTGTATAAGCAAGCCCAACCTTAGTTGCACACCCAACTCTAGCTTGTTTTTTACTTTTGTTCTTAGTAGCTGTGTCTTTGTATCTTAATCTTTCTTTATATATATTATCATTGTTTCTGGATCTTGTGCTTTTTCACCTTCAATATGTTTTACAAGCTTTAACTCTGATGATATTTACTGTTTTTAATGCTGTTTGCTCTGATACTCTTTCTTTTGTTTCTATTCTTTTTGTTGATGACAAAAGGGGAGTAAATGTATAGTATTTTTTAAGGCACTGAGCCCTACTCTAAATTTCTTTTAAATACTTCTGATTTGATTTTATAAGTATTTTATTGAAATTTAATTAATAAGAATAGAACTTAGGGGGAGCTTACAAACCTCACCTTAAAGATCTATTAGACTCAGGGGGAGCTTACAAACCTCTGTCCCAGTAGTCAACTTATTAATTAGATCAACAACAATTGAACATTTTAAATACTATTGTTTGTCATCATCAAAAAGGGGGAGATTGTTGGAACAAAATGTGTTTCACAATGAACCTTATTAAGTTTTGATGATAACAAGGTATTAAAAATTGTCAATTGGTTATTACTAATAATTGTTCAAGTGTACAGGACCAAAGGCTACTCAAGTTATTTCAATAGGTCTTGGAAGAACAATGGAAAGAAAAAGAAATTCTGAGCATCTGAAGAAAACTGCTCCTGAAGCTAAACTGCTCCTGAAGAGATGACGTCATCAGAAGCAGAAAGTCATCAGAAGCAAAAGTTTTCATCAGAAGCAATATCTTCACCAGAAGCTACATTTGATCCTTTAATCAAACTGAAGATTCAAAGTAGCTGATTTTCAATTCAGTCTTATCAAAGAAGAACGAAGAATTGAAAGGGAGGTATCAACGGATATATGGATAGCACTGAGCTCTTGTCTCTCGTTAATAGAGTTGACAAAGTACAAGTGTACAACCACTACCTCCACTACTCTGTTTTCTGTCTACGCTACAAGACAAAACAACAGCCATGCCTGCAGAATTGTACACTCAAGATGGGAAGGAATTTGAAGTTTATTCTTCAAAGGACTACACCCAAATCAGGCAAAGGATCACTGGTGGATAATCAAAGGATTTCAAACGACTCTTTAGACGTGCTGATTATCTCAACGTCTCTTTCACGCCTCTATAAAAAGGAGTGAAGACTTGAAGATAATATAGAGAAATACATAAGTTCAAAAGCGCCAAAACTCTGTCAATTTGATTCTACAAAGCACACTGAATTTCTGCACTGATTTGATACATCTTAGAAATTCAAAGTCTAGAGTCTTTTCTGTATTGTATTGTGAACACCACTGATTGTATATCAAGTGTTCAATTCAAACTCAATTCTCTGTATTTTTGTTTGATTAGAAGTCTCTCGCCTGCGTGCTTGAGCATTAGAAGTCTCTTGCTTAGTGCTTGAGCATTGGAAGACTCTTGCGTGTGTGCTTGAGCATTGTTTTGTGAAGTCTCATACTTTGAAAGTATTGAGCAGTTGTAATCTTGTGATTATAGTGAAATCTCCTTGGAAGTGCAAGGGGGACTGGACTACTTCCGTGTTGTGGAAGGAACCAGGATAACTGCTTGTGTCTTTGTCTTTCTTTTCTCTGCTCTGTTCTTTTCCGCTGCAATCTGACTCTGATCATTTCATCAGAAGCAATCAAACTGCTTCTGAAGTTTTATCAGAAGAAGTATTTTTTAAGAGAAAAAGAAAACACAATTCAACCCCCCCCTTCTTGTGTTTTTCACCTTCAATTGGTATCAGAGCATGCTTTGTTATCACAGCACTTAACCGTGTTACAGTTCAAGATCTATTAGAAAAACATGTCTGGAGATGAGGAATCAGTTACTACAAAATACACAAGTGTCAAGCATGACTATGATACTGCTGACAAGAAAACAGACTCTGGAAAAGCTCCAAAGTTTAATGGAGATCCAGAAGAGTTTTCATGGTGGAAAACTAATATGTACAGCTTTATCATGGGATTGGATGAAGAGCTATGGGATATACTGGAAGATGGAGTTGATGATCTGGATTTGGATGAAGAAGGAGCTGCTATAGACAGAAGAATACATACTCCTGCTCAGAAGAAGCTTTATAAGAAACACCACAAGATAAGAGGAATCATTGTGGCTTCTATACCTCGCACCGAATACATGAAAATGAGTGACAAATCTACTGCGAAGGCTATGTTTGCTTCTCTATGTGCAAACTTTGAAGGCAGCAAGAAAGTAAAAGAGGCTAAAGCTTTGATGCTAGTTCATCAGTATGAACTTTTCAGAATGAAGGATGATGAGAGTATAGAAGAAATGTACTCAAGATTTCAAACTTTAGTTTCTGGATTGCAAATACTGAAGAAAAGCTATGTTGCTTCTGATCATGTTAGTAAGATTTTGAGAAGCTTACCTTCAAGATGGAGACCCAAAGTAACTGCTATTGAGGAAGCTAAGGATCTAAATACTTTAAGTGTTGAAGATCTTGTTAGCTCACTCAAAGTGCATGAAATGAGTTTAAATGAGCATGAAACCTCTAAGAAGAGTAAATCCATTGCTTTACCATCTAAAGGAAAGATCTCAAAATCTTCCAAAGCCTACAAAGCCAGTGAATCTGAAGAAGAATCACCTGATGGAGATTCTGATGAAGATCAATCTGTAAAAATGGCTATGCTGTCCAACAAGCTTGAGTATCTGGCAAGGAAGCAGAAGAAATTTTTGAGCAAGAGAGGTAGCTACAAGAACTCCAAGAAAGAAGATCAGAAGGGATGCTTCAATTGTAAGAAGCCTGGTCATTTCATTGCTGATTGCCCTGATCTTCAGAAGGAGAAGTTTAAAGGCAAATCCAAGAAATCAAGCTTCAATTCCAGTAAATTCAGAAAGCAAATCAAAAAGAGCTTGATGGCGACCTGGGAAGATTTGGATAGTGAATCTGGTTCTGATAAAGAAGAAGCTGATGATGATGCTAAGGCAGCCGTTGGGTTAGTGGCAACAGTATCATCAGAAGCAGTATCAGAAGCTGAATCAGATTCAGAAGATGAAAATGAGGTATATTCCAAAATCCCTAGACAAGAACTTGTTGATTCTCTAAAAGAACTTTTATCACTGTTTGAACACAGAACCAATGAGTTGACAGATTTAAAAGAAAAATATGTTGATTTGATGAAACAACAAAAGTCAACTCTATTGGAACTGAAAGCTTCTGAAGAAGAACTCAAAGGGTTTAACCTCATATCAACAACATATGAAGATAGACTCAAGAGTCTTTGTCAGAAGCTACAAGAAAAATGTGATAAAGGTTCAGGCAATAAACATGAGATTGCCTTGGATGATTTTATTATGGCTGGAATAGACAGAAGCAAAGTTGCTTCTATGATCTACAGCACATACAAGAACAAAGGCAAAGGGATTGGATATTCTGAGGAGAAATCCAAAGAATACAGTCTCAAGAGCTACTGTGATTGTATCAAGGATGGATTGAAATCCACCTTTGTGCCTGAAGGTACAAATGCTATAACTGCTGTTCAGTCAAAACCTGAAGCTTCAGGTTCACAGGCTAAGATCACATCAAAGCCAGAGAATCTTAAGATCAAGGTAATGACAAAATCTGATCCTAAGAGTCAAAAGATTAAAATTCTGAAAAGATCAGAACCTGTTCATCAGAATCTGATTAAACCAGAATCTAAAATTCCAAAACAAAAGGATCAGAAGAACAAAGCAGCTACTGCTTCTGAGAAAACAATACCAAAAGGTGTCAAACCTAAAGTATTGAATGATCAGAAGCCACTCAGCATTCACCCTAAGGTACAAGGGAGGAAAAGTAAAACCTCCAAAACTAACCCAAAAGGACCCATGAAGATATGGGTACCTAAATCTGAATTGGCCAAAAATGCAGGTGTGCTTAAGGGCAAGAGAGAAACAAAGGTCATGGTACCTAGACAGCGGATGTTCAAGGCACATGACTGGAGAGAAAGCTTTGTTCCTTACCCTTACAATGAAAGATGGAGGAGAAGTGAAGTTTGGTGGCAACCAAACTGGAAAGATCATTGGTACAGGTACTATTGGTAATTCCTCCATCTCAATTAATAATGTGTGGCTAGTAGATGGTCTGAAGCATAACCTATTGAGCATAAGTCAATTTTGTGACAATGGGTATGATGTAACGTTCAGTAAGACCAACTGCACACTAGTCAACAAGGATGACAAATCCATTACATTCAAGGGAAAGAGAGTTGAGAATGTCTATAAAATAAATTTCTCTGATCTGGCTGATCAGAAGGTAGTTTGCCTTCTGTCAATGAATGATAAAAAATGGGTATGGCATAAAAGGTTGGGACATGCTAATTGGAGATTAATTTCTAAAATTAGCAAGTTACAACTGGTCAAAGGATTGCCTAACATTGATTATCATTCAGATGCACTTTGTGGTGCATGTCAGAAAGGGAAAATTGTGAAAAGTTCTTTCAAATCTAAAGACATTGTATCAACCTCCAGACCCTTAGAATTACTCCATATTGATCTTTTTGGTCCAGTTAACACTGCATCTTTATATGGAAGTAAATACGGATTAGTCATTGTTGATGATTACAGCAGATGGACTTGGGTAAAATTCATTAAAAGTAAAGACTATGCATGTGAAGTGTTTAGCAGCTTCTGCACTCAAATACAATCTGAAAAAGAATTGAAAATTTTGAAAGTCAGAAGTGATCATGGTGGAGAATTTGAAAATGAGCCATTTGAACTTTTTTGTGAAAAACATGGGATTCTCCATGAGTTTTCTTCTCCTAGAACTCCACAACAAAATGGGGTTGTAGAAAGAAAGAACAGAACCTTACAAGAAATGGCCAGAACCATGATCCATGAAAACAACTTAGCTAAACATTTTTGGGCAGAAGCAGTCAATACTTCATGTTATATTCAAAATAGGATCTATATCAGACCTATGTTGGAGAAAACAGCATATGAACTCTTTAAAGGAAGAAGACCCAATATCTCTTACTTTCATCAGTTTGGATGTACTTGTTACATCTTAAACACTAAAGACTATCTGAAGAAATTTGATGCCAAGGCTCAAAGAGGAATCTTTTTAGGTTACTCTGAAAGGTCAAAGGCATACAGAGTGTATAATTCAGAAACACAATGTGTTGAAGAATCTATGCATGTAAAATTTGATGATAGAGAGCCTGGAAGTAAAACTTCAGAGCAAAGTGAAAGTAATGCAGGTACAACTGATTCTGAAGATGCATCAGAATCTGATCAACCTTCTGATTCTGAAAAGTATACAGAAGTTGAATCTTGTCCAGAAGCTGAAATCACTCCAGAAGCTGAGTCTAATTCAGAAGCAGAACCTAGCCCAAAAGTACAGAATGAAAGTGCTTCAGAGGACTTTCAAGATAACACTCAGCAGGTTATTCAACCTAAATTCAAGCACAAATCTTCACATCCTGAGGAGTTAATCATTGGAAGCAAAGATAGTCCTAGAAGAACAAGATCACATTTTAGACAAGAAGAGTCTTTAATAGGACTGCTTTCAATAATTGAGCCTAAAACTGTTGAAGAAGCTCTCTCAGATGATGGATGGATATTAGCTATGCAAGAAGAGCTAAATCAATTCCAAAGGAATGATGTGTGGGATCTGGTACCCAAACCTTCTCAGAAGAACATTATTGGAACAAAATGGGTATTCAGAAACAAGCTGAATGAACAAGGAGAAGTAACCAGAAACAAAGCCAGACTTGTTGCTCAAGGCTACAGTCAACAAGAAGGCATTGATTACACTGAAACATTTGCTCCAGTTGCAAGATTGGAAGCAATCAGGTTACTTCTATCCTACGCAATTAATCATGGCATAATATTATATCAAATGGATGTCAAAAGTGCCTTTCTTAATGGTGTCATTGAAGAAGAAGTGTATGTTAAACAACCTCCTGGGTTTGAGGATCTTAAGCATCCTGACCATGTTTATAAACTTAAGAAATCACTATATGGCTTGAAACAAGCTCCCAGAGCTTGGTATGATAGACTAAGTAATTTCTTAATTAAAAATGATTTTGAAAGAGGACAAGTTGACACAACACTCTTCAGAAGGACTCTTAAGAAAGATATTTTGATTGTGCAAATATATGTTGATGATATAATATTTGGTTCTACTAATGCATCTCTTTGCAAAGAATTTTCTAAGTTAATGCAGGATGAATTTGAAATGAGTATGATGGGAGAATTGAAATTCTTTCTGGGAATTCAAATCAACCAAAGTAAAGAAGGAGTATATGTTCATCAAACAAAATATACAAAGGAGCTTCTGAAGAAGTTCAAGCTAGAAGATTGTAAAGTGATGAACACTCCAATGCATCCAACCTGCACCTTAAGCAAAGAAGATACTGGAACAGTAGTAGACCAGAAGCTATACAGAGGTATGATTGGTTCTCTGTTATACCTCACTGCATCTAGACCTGATATTTTATTCAGTGTATGCTTGTGTGCAAGATTTCAATCAGATCCTAGAGAATCTCATTTAACTGCAGTTAAGAGAATCTTCAGGTATCTGAAAGGAACAACTAATCTTGGACTCCTGTATAGGAAATCCCTAGATTATAAGTTGATTGGATTCTGTGATGCTGATTATGCTGGTGATAGGATTGAAAGAAAATCAACCAGTGGAAATTGTCAATTTCTGTGAGAGAATCTGATATCCTGGGCAAGCAAAAGACAAGCAACTATTGCTATGTCTACAGCAGAAGCAGAGTACATTTCAGCTGCAAGTTGTTGCACACAACTACTTTGGATGAAACATCAGTTGGAAGACTATCAGATTAATGCTAACAGTATTCCCATTTACTGTGATAATACTGCTGCTATTTGTTTGTCAAAGAATCCAATTCTACATTCAAGAGCCAAGCATATTGAAATCAAACACCATTTTATCAGAGACTATGTTCAAAAAGGGATTTTAGATATACAATTCATTGATACTGAACATCAATGGGCTGATATATTTACAAAACCTTTGTCTGTTGAAAGATTTGATTTTATTAAGAAAAATTTGAACATGCATTTTGTGTCTGATTGAAAAATTGCTTGCCTCTGAATAAGAAGTCTGGTTCTGAAGTTTATTCAGAAGCATTTTGGTTCATCAGAAGCTCTTAACTGAGGTTCTGAGGAAAATGTGCTTCTGAAGATGACGTCAGCACTAAAACTTCAGAAGTGTTATTCTTTGCTTCTGAATAGCTTGGCTAGTGGGAACGTTGGCAGTTACTTTATGTAACAGCTGTCCCATTACCCAAAAGGTAGTTTTCTGAAGAGTCTCTGACGTGGTCTATTTGTATTGGAGTATAACAAAAAGGGCAATGATGTTTTTATTCGCTTTTTAACATACTTACACGCGCCCCCAATTTGTCATTAATGCTGTGTTTGTTTGTCCCCTCTGAATTACAAACGTTTTAATAAAAACACTAAGTCATTTCACACACTTCTCACTTCACAACAAACACTTTCTAATTTCTTCTCAACCCTCTGTGTAAGTAAGCACATTCTCTCAACCTCTCAAAACACCTTAGAACCCTAATTCTACTTCAAATCAATGGCATCTTCAAGTTCTGCCGGTGGTTCTTCATCGAATATGGATATAGATACTCCTGCTTATGAAATCAAAGGAAGAACTATGTCGATTGAGGAATGGGATCTAATCATTCAAGCGGAAAATCCAGTGGATTTCACTTCTCTAACTCATCATGGATGCGACTTGGTAAGATTCTACAAAAAGCAGAAGCTGATGAGTTACTTCAGTCTTCTCAACGGTCCTACTTATGAAGTGCTTGTCAGACAATTCTGGGTAAGAGCTTCAGTGTTTGACAAAGTTGCTGCTAAACAGGAAGAAGCTCAGATGATTCTGGTTGATCCTACTTTGGAGGGAAAAACCAGAGAAGAAATGGGTCTACTCGCCTTCACTGGGACTGAGATTAGATCAAACGTCATGGGGATTCCTGTAACAATCAATGAGCAAGTGATTGCTCAAGCTATGAGGAGAGATGCTTCTGGGACATACGATGGAGAAGAGATTCCTAACCCCAGAACAATCCCTTGGAAGGAAATAGTAAACAACACTATCTACGGATCAAAGGATGCTAAGCCTTACAGCACCTTAAGCATGGAAAAGAAAATGCTGCTGAAGATCCAGAATGAAAACATTTTTCCCAAAGGTGGAGGAAATGATCAACCTTCACTTGGTCACAAAGTCTTTCTGCATCACACCATCTCTCAGGAAACAACAATGAACGTTCCCAAGTATATGTTTAAATACATGATCAAGGAACTCAAGAAGAGCCAGATGGAGAACAGGAAGTTTGTTCCCTATGGAAGGCTGCTCTCCATAATCTTTCAAGAAGGAGGACTCCTAAGTGCCCTGAAAGACGTGGGTATTTATGATAATCAGAAGCTGGGAGCAGTCACAGGAAAAATAATCAATGGGGCAACTCTAGTCAAGATGAGGCTGATTTCAACATGCAGGAAACTAGATACAGATATGCATGAATCTGATGTCATATCTGATCTAGTCACTCATCACATCCCTATCTGCAAGAAAGATCCCCTGGATGTGCAGAGGGCCTACATCTTAGACTACTACAAGAGCTACAACAAGAAAATCAGCCTGAAAGATATCCCAGAAGAAATGTATGGTGGTGATCTGCCTGTGGCCAAAGGCAGAAAATCTAAAAAGAAGCAGATCACCAAGGAAGAATACCTTGCTGAAGATGCTACTGAGGTGGGTGCTCAGAAGCATAAGAAAGCCAAGAAGGCAAAAAGGACTGCAACTTCTGAGCCCATAGTCATGCCCAGTCTCGAAATGACTGAAGAAATGAGGCAGTATACTAGGGAGGTTTCTGCATCCAAGATAGCAGAAAAGAAAAGGATGAAGATTTTGTATGAAAAAGAAAGGGATGAGCGTCTCAAGGCTGCAGGGTATGTGCCTACTCCTGACATTGCTGCTTTAGCTTCTGAGTTAGAGCAAGAAACAGTTCAGTATGGAGCAACTCTGCTTTCTCAAGCCTTGAAGAATAAGCAAGCTTCAGGAACAACTTCATCAGAACCAGTTTCAAAGGCTCCAGAAGCAATTCCTCCAGAAGCTCAGTCCTCAGGTAATCCATCTAAAGCTCCAACTAATACTCAGTCTCCATCTCTACCCTCTTCACCCTCTTCATCATCCACAGAATCAGATGACCAACCCCTTAGCCAACATATAGACAAGCTTCTAAAAACCAAACCTACCAAACTAACAGAATTTGGAACACTTGACTATGAGAGTACTCAAATAGAATTTTCAAAAAATAGGATAAAACTTTGTGAGAAATTCAATTTGCCTACTACTCATCCACTATATCCAGATATTCCAGAGCCTGTTAGTATACAACAACCTGAACCCAACCAAGAACCTAACCAAACTCCACAAAGAGCCTCTGAAGTAGTTTCAGATGCAACTACTTCAGAAACCCCCCAACACCAAGAATCCTCAACCCTTCACAACTTAGAAAAACATCTAGGTGGTGAAATGCAACCAACACCCACTAAGGCCTCTAAGACAGTTTCTGAAAAGACTGTCTTGGAAACCCAAACAGAAACCCAAACAGAAACCCAAACCATCCCTGAGCAAACTGTTCAGGAGCAAACTGCTTCTGAACAAGTTGCTCCTGACCAAACAACTTCTGACCAACATATACCTTCTGACCAAACAACAGAACAACAACAACAACCAGATTCACCCACTATAATAGACTTAACCTCTGACCAACCTTCCACATCAAATACAACTCAAACTGAACCTTCACCCATCCCTGACCATATCCTGGAGTCTGAGTATATAGAGGAACAACTGATCAGACTTAGTGATAAGATTCAGGCACTGATTCTTCGCAGAACAGTTCCTGCACCTCCTATTCACTATTATGATCAGTGGATGGATCTACAGAAGAGCTTTGATGAGCTGCTGGATCAGCTTAGAACTAAATGTGTGTCATCTCACTCTGCTATGCTGAAGAAGCTTTTGGATGATATGCATGAAGCAGCTAAGGAGAAAGAGCTGAATTTTGTGCCTCTGCTGGACATCACTCCTTTCTATCCAGAAGAAGAGTACATCACTAGGGCTGCTAGAATTCAGGCTGGATATAAAAGAAGAATGAGGGAAAAGGATGAGCTACTTCAGAAGAAGGATGATCAGATCAAGTATCTCTTAGAACAGTTGTATAAGCAAGCCCAACCTTAGTTGCACACCCAACTCTAGCTTGTTTTTTACTTTTGTTCTTAGTAGCTGTGTCTTTGTATCTTAATCTTTCTTTATATATATTATCATTGTTTCTGGATCTTGTGCTTTTTCACCTTCAATATGTTTTACAAGCTTTAACTCTGATGATATTTACTGTTTTTAATGCTGTTTGCTCTGATACTCTTTCTTTTGTTTCTATTCTTTTTGTTGATGACAAAAGGGGGAGTAAATGTATAGTATTTTTTAAGGCACTGAGCCCTACTCTAAATTTCTTTTAAATACTTCTGATTTGATTTTATAAGTATTTTATTGAAATTTAATTAATAAGAATAGAACTTAGGGGGAGCTTACAAACCTCACCTTAAAGATCTATTAGACTCAGGGGGAGCTTACAAACCTCTGTCCCAGTAGTCAACTTATTAATTAGATCAACAACAATTGAACATTTTAAATACTATTGTTTGTCATCATCAAAAAGGGGGAGATTGTTGGAACAAAATGTGTTTCACAATGAACCTTATTAAGTTTTGATGATAACAAGGTATTAAAAATTGTCAATTGGTTATTACTAATAATTGTTCAAGTGTACAGGACCAAAGGCTACTCAAGTTATTTCAATAGGTCTTGGAAGAACAATGGAAAGAAAAAGAAATTCTGAGCATCTGAAGAAAACTGCTCCTGAAGCTAAACTGCTCCTGAAGAGATGACGTCATCAGAAGCAGAAAGTCATCAGAAGCAAAAGTTTTCATCAGAAGCAATATCTTCACCAGAAGCTACATTTGATCCTTTAATCAAACTGAAGATTCAAAGTAGCTGATTTTCAATTCAGTCTTATCAAAGAAGAACGAAGAATTGAAAGGGAGGTATCAACGGATATATGGATAGCACTGAGCTCTTGTCTCTCGTTAATAGAGTTGACAAAGTACAAGTGTACAACCACTACCTCCACTACTCTGTTTTCTGTCTACGCTACAAGACAAAACAACAGCCATGCCTGCAGAATTGTACACTCAAGATGGGAAGGAATTTGAAGTTTATTCTTCAAAGGACTACACCCAAATCAGGCAAAGGATCACTGGTGGATAATCAAAGGATTTCAAACGACTCTTTAGACGTGCTGATTATCTCAACGTCTCTTTCACGCCTCTATAAAAAGGAGTGAAGACTTGAAGATAATATAGAGAAATACATAAGTTCAAAAGCGCCAAAACTCTGTCAATTTGATTCTACAAAGCACACTGAATTTCTGCACTGATTTGATACATCTTAGAAATTCAAAGTCTAGAGTCTTTTCTGTATTGTATTGTGAACACCACTGATTGTATATCAAGTGTTCAATTCAAACTCAATTCTCTGTATTTTTGTTTGATTAGAAGTCTCTCGCCTGCGTGCTTGAGCATTAGAAGTCTCTTGCTTAGTGCTTGAGCATTGGAAGACTCTTGCGTGTGTGCTTGAGCATTGTTTTGTGAAGTCTCATACTTTGAAAGTATTGAGCAGTTGTAATCTTGTGATTATAGTGAAATCTCCTTGGAAGTGCAAGGGGGACTGGACTACTTCCGTGTTGTGGAAGGAACCAGGATAACTGCTTGTGTCTTTGTCTTTCTTTTCTCTGCTCTGTTCTTTTCCGCTGCAATCTGACTCTGATCATTTCATCAGAAGCAATCAAACTGCTTCTGAAGTTTTATCAGAAGAAGTATTTTTTAAGAGAAAAAGAAAACACAATTCAACCCCCCCCTTCTTGTGTTTTTCACCTTCAGTGTGAACTGATGAGTCTCAAATCCCAATTTTGAAGCCGGTAAGGAACTGATCGCCAACACGAAAACAAATCTACACGCCACCAACCCACTGCATCTAACATGACAACAACCAGCTTCAAAGACCATTTCTAGCCATACAGATCACTGTTGACAAAGACGACAACGCCCCCATTTTCGGTGAGACCATATATGAAAAAACGCAACTTTGGAGCAATGTCGAGCTCATAATTAGAATCAGACCTTGAAGGGAAAATTCAACCACGATTTGTAGGATAACACAAAACCCGATGACAATGGCGGCGAAAAACCCAACCACCGTCGTTGAAACACAACCACAATGCTCGCTAACCAAACCACCACAAAACAGAGGAGATTCACGGCGGTTTCAATAAACCAAGAAGAAAAACCTGATCCACAAAACATGAGACAACCGCATTAGACTATCACTGTCTAGAAACCAAATTTGAGAGTAACAATCCATAGCAGGTGCTGACTGGTTTGATGGAACCGATCCTAAAAAAGGGGTTCTAGGAGGTGGTCAAAGAATCACACCACAACCTCCTTGATGCGTGAGGTTACATTGTGAAGGGAAGGTTTGAATTTGGTAGGATGAGCAAAGAAGTAAGGTGGAGGAAAAGGAAGGCGGCGACTCTCACAAAAATTGTTATATCTTTTAAAAATTTAACCTTTTTTGATTTATTTTTTCAATTTTAAATATGAGAATAGAGTACCGCATAATGTCAAAATTTTGAAATGAAATTAAACTACAAAAATCAAATAATATTTGGAAAACCTAATTATCTGTAAACCTATTAATTTTTTTTAAATAAAATGAATCCCGTGCTTGGCACGGGAAGTTACACTAGTAATTAACAAGTTTAAGTTTATTTTGTAAAACGGTACTACCTCCGTCCCTAAATATATGAGCCTTTTGCAAAAATTACGGAGATTAAGAAAATTGGTTGTAGTATTAAATTTGTATATAATTACTATTGTTTTTATAATTTTATCATTAAGAGAGAGTTAATTTATGTTTTCAACATAATATTTATTGTTGATTGAAGAAAAAGATGCAAAATAAATAAGGGTATGTTGGTAAAGAAATAATTATTATAATTGAAAATACCAAAGAGCTCTTATAAAAAAAGACAATTTTTTTCCTCAAAAGTGTTTTATAATTAGAGACGGAGGTCCTAATAGTTAAAAAAAAGCTATTCTAAAATTAAGCTGATTCTCCCTAAAAAAAAATAAAAATTAAGCTGATTCTCTCGAGCTAAGTTCCTTCTAAAAAGAAAAGAACTCTCTATCGAGTGAGAAAAAAGGGGTTTTTGTTCATAAGCGGCGTATCTCAGCCTTCATTTCTTGTTTCGCGATCGAAACGTAACGCATCACATTCAATGGATTCGTATCAGCAACAACCTCACGGTGGTGGTTACATGAGACCACCACCTCCGCCACACACGGCGGATCCTCACCAACAACAACATCACCAGTTTCATCAAATCCCGCCTCCTCCTCCTCCACAAGGTCCCTGGTTCACCCCTCAATTTCAGTACCAAACCCCCTCACCTCCGCAACAGTGGCCTCCACCGCCAGCTCCGGCGCCTCCTCCGCAGTCGAATCCATATGCATATCATCCTAATCAGTTTCCTCCACCTCCGGCGCCACCTCCTCCTCATCATGCTCGTCCTCCTCCGCCGCAGTTTCAGCCTCACTCTCACCTTCCTCAGCCTTATCCTCAGGTGAAATTTCTTCTTAATTAGGGTTTATTTCATTTTTGATACTTATGATTTTGTTAATTGTTTGATTTTTTTTATAGGAATGGAACAACAACCCTGGCTGGCCACAGAATCAAGCATATCCAGGTTTGTTTTGATCTATAAAGCACGGACACCGACACCAGTAACGATAATTGATTGTAATCACATGTGTCCGTGTTAGACACCGACTTGTGTCGAACACCGGTTGTGCTTTCGATCAGGAGTGTCAGTGCTATAGAGGTTTTGATATGCTTTTGCCAGGAACTTTGTTTTCTTAATTTTTTTTTTTTTTTTTACTAGAGTCAGGGTTTTGATTTTTGTTACTAAGTTAAAGTCTGAAGGATTTGGTAGTTATCATCAACTTTAGAGGGGAAGCGTTTTAAGAGCAAATGGAAAAAGAAAACAATGAAAATGCATGTATTATTGTGTTGTGATGTTGGTTTATCTTTTCTATTAGTTGAGTTATGGTGATCTATGAAGCACAGACACCGGACACGACACTCACACGTCGACACCGATAATAATTTGAAAAATTCAATGTAATCACATCGGTGTGAGACATTGACACATGTCTGACATTGGACACACCTTTTATCAGAAGTATCAGTGCTGCAAAGATAGTGATCTTATATTGACCGAGTGCATTGTTTTGTCGTTTTAGAAATATGATTCACATTGTGTTTCATTTTTATTTTTTTATTAATGAAATTGTTGTGATTTGTTACTTGATACTGAGTATCGACCAAAAGGGATACATGTTTGTGTATGAGAAAGAGGAGTAAGGATATTGTTATCAAAACCAAGTTTCAACTGAAGTTTGTAATAGCGTTGTCAAATAGCAGTGATAGCAGCACTATAGCATAGTGGATTTTTTTGAATCCACTATGAAAACCACAACGCTATCCTAGTTTTACTATTTGGGCACTAGTGGCTACTATTCCAGTTTCTGCTAGCTGATGTAGAAAAAAGAGAATTTTAGGGGTTTTCAATTGATAAATCTGAAGACTCTACAGGTGTGTGTCAGATAGGACCTATTTTTAAAGGTAAAAAACTGAAAAGTCAAATAGTATTATCCCTGTAATATGTAAATCTTTCAATATGTAAGCTATGCCCTGCCTCCATTCGCTTTATGATTTGTATGCAGTGTGCCTTTTTTATGTATAATTGCCTTATTTCAACAGCTATGCTGCGCCAACTATATGCCTGCAATGCTATACGCTATTTCACATAGCGTATTAAGCGTTTCCCTAACATGTATTACTAATAATTGGCTTGGCATGTTGTCATTGAATGTATGAAGTGATACAACTGTGCAGCATATTGTTTTGGTTTGCTACATGTCTCTTGATACTTTTAAAGTACTATTTGGTCACTTGGAAACATGGTCCCCTTCCATACCAACTTTATATATGATTTCTTAATTTAGTGAGTATTGTTTTTTTGTTTGCCATAACGGCGTGATTGTATAGCCCATACGAACGAAGAAGATTGGGCTGCCAAGGCCAGAGCATGGGCTGATGCTAAGTCCGCAATGGATAATCAGCATCCACAACCACATTATTCGCCTGCTGGAAGATTGCCAGAGCAAACCCATTATCATGATCCATATCAGCAATCTGTAGACCCACGTTATACCGATGTTCAAAACCATTCTCATTCATCATCAGGCTATCAACAATTTTCCTTCGTAGATCCATCTATGCAGCGAAATTCAGGACATTCCCAGGAGGCTCCATCTGCCAGTTTAGAGGCAGCTTATACTTCAGATGGACATTCATACAGTACCAGAGACGGGACCAGCGTCGGGGATCCAAATGCTTCGTTTGAACAAGCAAACTTGCCTACAAATCCATCAGTTCATCCGCAGGAGGTACCTTCTAGTTATAGTTCTGTTGCAGGTAATTATTTATTTATTTAATATATTGATATTGCAAGTGAAGCTCTGTGGCAATCGTTCATTGATAATATTCTAAAATTTCCCTATACTATAGTACTTGTAATGTGATAATGTTAAAGTTTGGTTCAAAGAGAGTTCATGGTAGTTGGATTAGTATAATTTTGCCATTGGATTCGCTTGCTGAATCGCTAGAACTTTGCCGGAATAGTAGTAGGAATCTCGATTTTGTTCTATTTCCAACAATACAGATCTTAAGAGTTGGGTGGGAGCCAAACTGCTACCGTGGGGTGATGAACCGAGTTAGTGTTGGGTTGATGTGGCTGGAATGTCATTGTTTGGGAGGTCTTCAAAGATGGCTTAAAAAATATTACCTCATAGCTGTCGCTTTGGAGGCCCACATGGATATAGACACAACAGACTTATGATTGGGACAACTGCTTTGGAGTGAGAAACCAAAGGGTTGGTTGATAAAAATTATGGTTCTAGTAATTAATGTTGAACTAAGGAACATTATTAGAAACCCGATAATAAATGTACATATAAAGGAAATATTATTTTATATCTTTACGTAATTGTACAATTTTATTATGTTTAAAATATATCTGCTGTTTTTAAGAATTGACCACGATTCTTATGACTCATGAATTATTTTGATTCAGGACTGATAAAATAGGTCTTCCGATTTTCAATTTGATTCATGGTTTGATAACCATGAGAGAGATCTCTTTCAACTTCTGCACATTATCGTCTTTACTATTGTTTTAAAAATATGCTATCAGGCTATCATAATTCTTGTCTTTAGACAACAAGTATGATTTTATAAATTTTTTGGGCAGGAAAAAGCATTATTACCAGGGTGGGGGATGATAACTTACCCTCCCAAGAGAAACGATAAAGCCTAAGGAAACAAAAGTTATAACGTCCATAGGAAACCACACGTAAGACAACCAAGGAGAAACTAAGAAACAAACCCCACAACTAGGCCAAAATTTTCCTACGCCTGAAAATCTGCAAGAAAGAGAAAAAGCATTCTAAAATACACTTGAACCAACACTCTTTTTGCATTCAACAAAGTAGACGGCATTAAATCTACAAAAATCAATTTAAGGCTTTTAATTCCTTTAGATCATCCATAATAACTGTTATTGGTTATCGAAGTTTCTTTTCGACATTTGTACAGAAGGTATATGGCAGAAAAAAGTCATAACCCCAACAGACAACAGTATATCCATTGACAAGAAGTAACTTCTCCATCCAATGTGCTCATTTCAGCCAGAAGGTTTCTGCTTTTCAGTATCTTTACAAGTACATTTGCCTTTTCAAAACCAGCATTATTAGAATTACCTTCTAGAAAACTATTCTTGTTTCCTATGGGTCATGCCATCCTATACTTGAAATGCTGTCAACCACAAGTCCTCAACACTTGTTGATTTTGAGAAAACTCATTTAGTTGTAATTTGTCACAAAAACCAAGGTCTCCTGAACTCTTTGTTGATCAATTTTGCCATTCTGGAAGTGAGATTGAAACACTGGAATGCATTCATATATTACTCATGTAGGTCTGGGTCCGTTGACATGCCTTTGTAACACAACAAAACAAGTAGATCCGAAACTGTTTTAACAGAAAGTCTACTTTTATGTTTGGAAATATTGGGAACCATATTTAAAACCGCATGATTCCTGTCAAGAAAATAGTTTGGAATTGTATCTATGTGCTAGTTGAGCTGAGGCACGGGTGGCTCAAATTTAGGAATAGTTGCGTGTTTTTTTTCCCACATTTCCAAGTGCTTTAAAATAACAAGGCAATATCTGTAATAAATGAAGTCCCAATGAAATGGTCATGCTATATAGCAATGTCATAAAATTCGTTATTCACTTCAATGTGCATTGGTGCTTAGCTAGCTTTCAAACAAGTTGTTTATAAGGGGGTGCAAGACTATTTGTTTATGTCAGCCATCTTGTTGTTTCCTGTACATTGTTGATTGTAAGATGATATAGGGATTGTGTGAGCCAATATATTTCTTAGCACCACACTGCGTTACCTGCAAAATTTAACTCATTTCACACGTTTGCAGAAGACTTGGGTAGAACCCACCCCCTGCCATCAGTGCTGCTTTATTTTGTATCTGATGATTATGATTATTAGACGAGTGTTAAATATTTTCTTTCTAAAGATGAATTTTCAAACTGCCAGTCGTCAGAATTATCGGCGAGAGAGGGTTTATAAAGATAACTAAGCTTTGATGAATATAAGCATGCCCTTTGAGAGCATGATTCCAGGACTTGGAGGCTTTATTTTGAACTTCAGTGATTCCTGTTTTCCCTCATTTGTAATTCCATGTTCAATCTGAATACTGATTTACAGGTAAAGAGGCAGCTGATCAGGCTCAACAATCGTATGCAATGATGTCTTTGCCAAGTTCCTCATCTCAAGAACAATACCATGTGCAACCATCAATGCATGCACCATCGTTTGCATCTCACAGCCATTCTGTTGACTCGTCTATCAATCTTGCAGATCAACCTTTAAATTTTGCACCTACGTTTAGTCGTGACAGTGACCTGCAAATGCAATCAACTTATAATCATCATGATTCTGCTTCTTCAATGAATAACTGGGGGGCTCCAGTGGCACCTGGTGTTGTTTATCCACCAATACATCCAAGTCATCCCTCAGGGCCACAGGTTATAAATTTTGACACATTTTGTTTTTTTCTTGCAACTAGTATGTTTCTTTTGATACACCTGACACTTGGTTAATTTAACAGCATGACCCTTCTATTACTACTCCTGGTCATGTAGCAGCACCATATGGAAGGTTTCCTGGACCTGGTCACCCTCCAACGATTCCAACGAATGGTGCACCCTATTCCCTTAACACAGCAGCTACAATTCATCCTACTGCAGCTTTTTCTGCTGATGCATATGGTGTTTCTGGTGTTCCTGAACGTCCCAAGAAGGTAAGTAATTTTTGAAGGTTAGTGCTTTGATGTATATGATTCATCAAATCTCATGTTGGAATTATTTTTCAGGCGTCAGTCCCTAACTGGCTTAGAGAGGAAATAAAGAAAACAGTCATCACTGCTCCTTCTGCCGATCATCCAAAAGTGGAAGAAACACTTGGGGTTGATGGCATTGATAAATCATATGTGAAGGCTGATGATGAGACAGACAGTAAAAGTATTGATTCGTCTAGATCAGCTGAGGATGAAGAGGAGGAAGAGGTTTGCTTCTTTACTATTTCTTACCATAACCATAAAAATAAGCTCTCTCTCTCTACACACACACACACACTTCATTTGTTATTGAATGTCCATCCACTTCAGATTTGATCTGACATATGTAATATATATGATCAGGTTGAAGTAGCTAGAACTGCAGCAATCAACCAAGAAATAAAAAAAATTCTTACTGAAGTTCTTTTGAAGGTAAGCATTGTTTGAAACATGAATTGTTGTCTTTTTTTTTTTTAATAATGAATTGTTGTGTCTTGTTTAACATCTGTTTTTTGGTGGAATAAAAATGTTAAATAAGACACGACAATTCACGAATAACATCTGTATACTGTCTGTAGCAGAAAAAGAAATTACAGTTCTAATTTTATAGCTTCTTCCTTAGGTTACTGATGAATTGTTTGATGAAATTGCAACCAAAGTTCTCAGTGAAGACGATCTGACTGCTGAAGGTAAGCCTGATCCTTCTAATTTTCTCTATCTTCCATACACACAAATGGTTAAATGGTAGCTATGGAGTATTAGGTATTGAAAGTTCGAACATTTTTTTGTTTCACCAGTGGGTTATAATGTTAGCACTTCAAACCATAAGGCATCAATCTCTCCACCCTCTGCACCGGTTCCTAAGGCAACTGCTAAAGTTTTAGTTCCAGTTAAAGCAAAGGAAACAGAGAATGATGGTGCCAATGAAAAATCTAATTCCAGCTCTCCTGGAGATGTTTTAGGTCTTGGAAATTATGGTTCTGATGCCGATGATGAAATTGAGAGTTCCACTGTGCCTGCTCCTGCAAAAGATGATGCGTATATGGTGAATAATACAGCCAAAACCAACTCATCGCTATCGAGAAATAGCAATGGTGCTGCCATTGATCAATCACACGATGCTAAGATGACCAAAGAATCTGATTCCAATGTAGTTTCTAAAGATGCTAGGGATAATGGGCTTGATGAAATTGAAAGAAGCCATAATAGGTTTAATGGTTTTAGCTCGAAAGACATGTCAGGGGTGCCAAGAGCTGAATTGCGTGAACAGAATGGCGTAGAGAAAGCAACGGATGACCATCTAGGTAAGGAAAGCAGAAGAAAATCAGAAAAAAATGACCGACATGACAAGAGTTCTTCCGAGAAGGATTTTAAGGAGGTAAAAAGTAGTCATAAGACCAGGCCAGATGAAAAAGGTGATGAGAGCAAAAGAAGAAAGGATGAAAGAAATCAGAAAAAGGAACAAACAGATTACATCAGTGAGTCAAAAGAAAGAGTGAAGGAGCAGAATGATAGGCATGGGGAGAAGGCAAAGGAATCAGAATCAAGGAAAAGGTCCTCCCATGTTGATGTCAAGGATGATAGGAAGGGAGCAGAAAAGGCTCATAGAGGTAGTACCACCGAAGATACTAGCCGGAAAAAGGAACATACAAAGGATAAGGGGGAGAATAAATCTAGGCGAAGAGAAGCTAGTGACCACAATAGGCACAAAAGAAGACGATCATCGTCAGTAAGCAGTAGAGGTAGAACCAGCAAGGATCATAATCATGCCGATGATTCAAGTGGTGAAGGCTCAGAAGGCTCAAAAAGGTTCAGAACAGATTCCATTTGCCTTTCATTTGTCTGGTTGTCATATGTTGCCTAATTTCATTTTTGTACTGCAGGAAGCTGCGTTCGAAGAAACGTGACTTGTCACCATCTCCAGTCAGGTCTAAACGAAGGTATTATTTATAAAAAGACTCCTTACCTTTTTCAGGTTTGCAATATCAATGTGTATTTCAGATCATCTGTCAGATGTGTAGATGAGCTGTTTATGTATATGGCTTATAGTATTATCTTTCTTCCTGTTCAGACATATAACACATTTACAGTCATAGTAATTCTCAATTGTTTCATGTTTTTGGCATATAATTTGTTAGTGTATCGTTTTGTTTCCCTGGTTATTAATAGCATTTTGGTAAAACAAACATCATCTCTTAGTTTGATGTGCTGTCTTAAAGTGGCCAGGTCATGATTAGGATACACAATTTATTGGTCATAATGCAATTCTTTACTTTCGTTATGTGTGTCTGTTCGAGCTTGCCTGCTTTTCTGCATTTTCCATTATTGATTCCAGCCCTAGGCCAGTCTTTTCACAACTTAAGGCTCAGGGTCATGATTGCCTCCCCCAGATCTTTTGACCGAAGTACTATGTTGCTATCTTAAGACCAGAAATACATATTTAATCCTGCATTGTTTATGGACTTCAACTTCAGCCCTCTAACATCTTTTATGTGTTTAATTGTTTATCATTTATTTACTTGTTTGGGAGATTAGAAATATTTAGTTATCAATATTTTATGATAGTTATCTAAATGTGGAAAGAAGGTATTTTCAGACATGTATATGATCAGTTTTACCCTGCTGCAAAAACATCATTATTTACCCCTGGATCTTAGTGCAACTTGAGAGATTACTATTACAAAGTAGTGAGTTTGCCTAAAGATTGTTGATACTTGAATTGTGTGTGACTTATGATAGTTGACTTATTTTGTACCTTATTTCCGCAAAAGCATTTAGCTATGATTTTTGGCAGTTTGAGGATCCAGAAGCTGATATTTTATACCACTGATTTAATCATTTCAGTGTTTCTGTAGTTGAAAACTTGAAGTTCTAATATCGTATATATTGCTTTTTAAATGGAATGATTTTCTTGCTGTACAAGTTGTTATGTTCGGAATAATAAACATCTTCATGCATTAATTACTCTACTGTGTGCTATCTTGATTTATTTGTCTGCCATCTGTAATACAATATTAGAAAAACCCAAGAAACTTAAAACTTTGTGCACAAATATGTGGCATTTGTTTATTTTAGACTGTCAGGGTTTCTATGCCTTGAGTGTAATCAGGATGGAGAATAACAACACTAGCACATTTATATCATTAGAAACAAATTAGATTTTTGGTAGTAGGTTGCTTCCAATGGGAGTGTTGACACTATACCAGGTTGAGCTATTTTTTATAAACTTCGTTTACTTTAAACTCACCAAGTCAGTACGGTGGTTTCATTTTTAGACAAGTTTCGCGGTCTCCTCATAGCAAGCGTTCTCATCGCGGGCATTCTCCCTATTCTTCTCTTGATAATTCCAGGTTTGTTGCCATTAAGTTAATCATGTTTAAGGTTTATATTTTTGAGACAAACTACCATCATCATATAACAATATAAGCTACTCAGGTGAATTTGTATGGGTTCCCATTTATACTACAGCTGTGCCTTGTTTATTTACAGGGTTTCCTTTTTATGCAGGGTAAGAAGGTCAAGATCCAAATCACCAGTTCGGAAGCATAGGTCAAGATCCAGATCACCTGTTCGGAAGCATAGGTCAAGATCCAGATCACCTGTTCGGAAGCATAAGTCAAGATCCAGATCACCTGTTCGGAAGCATAGATCAAGATCAAAATCACCTGTTCGGAAGCATAAGTCAAGATCACCTGTTCGGAAGCATAGGTCAAGATCCAGATCACCTGTTCGGCAGCATAGGTCAAGATCCAGATCACCTGTTCGGCGGCATAGGTGAACGGCGAGGACAGCTGTTAATGACAGTTGTTGATGCTTCTACCGGGTTCGTACAAGAGAACATAGTTATGGAAGATAGGCTAAGGTTGTTATGCATGGTCTTCGGAAGGACTATCGTTGGGGATCTATTAAGAAGTGACGACTTGCCCTATTTTTGTAGGTTCAAGATAGAGATACAGTTGCTTTCCTGATCTGCTACTCTTCTTTGGGAAGAACTGGTATAAAATTCCGGTAGAGTTGGATATGTGTGGAATATGTTTTGATTTGATGTAAAAAAACTTGACGGTTCCAAGCTATATCTTTTTGATAGAATTCTGTTGTGTATTTAAGTTCCACCGATATTAAAATCCCCACTGACAAATTTAATAGATGAGATAGTAATCCAAATTTTGCCTATTCCATTAGAGGAATGTTTCAGATAACTTTAGTTTCATTAAATTGCTACCCATTTGTCATATTTCCCTCCTCTTACTGCTGTCTGACTGATACTCAATCCAACTTAGTAAATAGTGAATAGATGAGTTGAGTGGATCAATTTTCAAATTGCAGGGTAAGATGAAGCTTATGATTTTCGTTGCCGGTACATTCTATGAGGATGAGGATTCGAGTAGCAATGACTACTTTTCCAAATTAATAGAGTTCATTATAGTGTTATAATTATATTGTATTAAACTGGGCTGGTCGTGGAAATGTGTGGTAACTTGTTTTGATAAAAATTTGAATTATCTTCATTTGGATTTATATGCATATAATAAATTTGCTCAAGTTTGCTGACGTATTCTGGGATACAAAAATGATCCAAATTTTGCTGGATCTGCTAGCTGAATCACTGAAATGTGTTTTTAAATCATTCTCTTTGTATTTTCCCCTTCCTTGTTCATAGAAGTACGCATTGAATTCTGCAATACGCAATGTTGTTGAGAGAATCCATAGTCCATTAACTATGTTCATGGTATTCACGCATCCCATATTTTTTGTGAAGAAATCATGCATACAAACTATAGATTTTGTTTCTAGGTTGCAAATATGCATGGCTCCTTTGTTTATATGTCCCCATCCATTCCTTTAAATATGCATTGGGATTGACCACGTTAACTTCGATTTTACTCTTGAAGTTTGTTTATGCGTTTTTTTATTTATACATTTTTTTAATAATAATATAGTAATCAATTTGTTAAATATGCTATACTATAATGAAAACAGAGCTTATAGCCAGCTTTGACTTTTGACCAGTAGATTGTGATCTCTTCCATCTGAAATTCAATTTGTTTTCTTTATATTCAATTCAATTCTTTCAAGTTTCAACTTCAGTGAAAGCATTGGAGCAAGAGGAAGCCTAGCTAACGTGCTTGTGACGTCAAACTTCACATGTCTTTGTAGTGGCCTAGTGGGTTTGTTAATTTGTTTGTTAATATTGCATTTCTTTCTTTCAGTTAAAGCATCACTTCTTTTCTCTTTTCTTAATTTTAATAACCCATCAAGAGTTGACAACAACAAGTGGTAACACAATTTTCTCACTAATACAATTACAAACAAACCATGAAGGTCTTTTTTTTTTCCTCTCTTCCCTTATATGCATTCTTGTTTACATTTTCATAACATGTTGCTTTTCTTGCATTTGATTAACAGGCATTTCATGTGGAGCTTTGGTCAATATGGCTATCTGGGTTTGTCTTAATACTTCTCTCTCTATACGCAACACAAAGATTACCTTCAATCAACAAGGATCACACCAGCATTTTCAAACTCAATAAAAATGATGTTTTGGATTCAAGATACCTTAGCATTACCATATTCACAGCTCCCAAGCCTTTTATGGACTCTACTGGGACGAGACAGACGCTTGCTGTTCGGTCATGGTTGGCTTTATCTCCTCATGTTACTGTTGTTTTGTTCAGCCAACACCCTTCTGTTGCCTCATTTGCAAGTTCTTTTGATTCCGGCCTGGTTTCAGTTGATAACGACATCGATTTCACGTAAGCATACTAGCATTGATTTGTCTTCATGAGTCAGTATTCATTATCTAAATCACGGTTCTAAACTGCAGTTACGGTTGTGTTTACATTGCAAACCTTGTTTTGGTAGAAAAATACAGCAAATGCGGCCAATGCAACCGTAATTGCATTTGTGATGTTGTTGCATAGACTTCTAAAACCTCTATATCGAGGCCATAATTGTATGGCAGACCACAATTTAGAACTATGATAGAAATTGCTATTCTGTTGGTGGTATTCTAGTTGGCAAATTTGACAAGTTGAACAATATTTCAATTTAGTACTAAATAAATTGGTGATATTCTTTTAAGAATACACCGATTTGGATTTTGAATGCACAAAATAGTACTATATAAAAATTGGTTAAGACTAGAGGTATCTTTATATATCATGCAAGACAAATAACATCATCATATTTTACCTGCTTTGCTTCCAAAGATTCTGATTTTTGTATGTATCTAGGTAGGTATGTATCTATGTATGTAAAACAATAGTACATTGTGGTGAATTTTTGGTATTAGTTACGCCTGATGATGTAAAAGGAGAAACCTAAACTAATTTTTTCCAATCTATATTTTGTTTATCCAGCTTCCTTGGCAGTCCTTATTTCCATTCCATGATTGCGAAATCACGCTCATTCCCATCAGACATATTCGTCATCGTTGATCCTGAAACAGTTATCCTTTCTGGATTCATCTCCACCCTAAATCATGTCTATAAAATTGATCGTGATTGGCTTCTTGTGGCTTCACCTCAAAATGCTTCAGCTCAAAATATTCTTCAGCTGCAGAAAATACGAAAACAGAATTGGCAGCGGAATCATTGTCATAATGCAGAAAGAATGATCATGGCATGGAATAACAAAGATACGCCTCTACATAATGGAGTTCTTCCACCCTTCATCTATGGTAAAGGTACACATAACCGTTGGATAATTCATGAGGCTATTTCATCTGAGTTCAGGTTTGTGTTTGATGCTAGTTGGACCATCACAAGTTTCAATCTGAATAATACTACATTTGGAAATTCAGCTCGTTTAGATGTTGAAAATAGAGACTGGGAATACATTGGTAATTCACATTTAGGAGAACACTATGGCTCATTCTTCTATAGTGAAGCTTATTACTCAAACCTACCAAAACTTTTGACTTGTGAAAACCGTTACATCATGTTCGATACGAAGAAAAACGTTGTCTATCCAATTGGACACCAAGGCAGAGTGAAATTGTTGAAGGAAAAGCTTTTTCCTTCTCGGTTAAAAGAAAATGCAATGCATTGCATTGATCCTCAGAAATCAATGAGAATAATGTTGGATTGTTCTCTAAAGGATCAGAAGAAAATTTCAGCCTCTTTGGAGCTTCCATTTTCCTTAGAATCACTTTTGTCTATCACTGCAGACAGAAATAAAACAGTTGTTCTTACTGTTGCTGGTTATAGCTATAAGGATATGCTAATGAGTTGGGTTTGCAGATTAAGAAAATTGTCCATTGAAAATTTTATCGTCTCTGCCCTTGATCAGGAAACTTATCAATTCTCCATCTTGCAGGTATGTTCGGTCTTTCTTGCAAAAATTATATTTCATAAATACTCGTTTTATTTACAACCAGCGTGTGTGCCTGTCTGTTCGTTTTTCTCAATAAAAATAATGAAAGTCACAATTTTTTTGCATTTATTTAAATACATTTAGGTATTTGATTCGATAGATAACGATACAATTACTAGTAAAATTGTTCAGATGAAAGGTAAAATTGGAAAAAAGGGTTATACCAAAACTTGACATCCCCTTTATTTTAATAGGTAATGTATAATCTGTTAATGATTTTCTTAAGCATGTTATATTGGCCTACGACACTATCAAGATTTGCATAAAGGAAATCAAGTGTAGGCTTTTGAATGAAAATGAGAGACACATGGTGAAACCGAGTGTTTGAACTACAAAGCCGCGTCAATTTTACATAGGCTCAAAGCAAAAATCACAAAAATAAATAACTATAAGAGATGCTATTCTTATTACTTACATTTTTTTTTTGAAAGAATTCTTATTACTTACATGATATGATATGTTTATACAAAAAAATACAAAGATTAGAATATATTTTGAACACTTTTTAACTTTATATTCTTATCTTAGTAATGATCTTATTGACTCTTGTCACACTTTTTGCTATGGCAGGGAATTCCAGTTTTCAAAGATCCAATAGCTCCAAGTGATATTAGTTTTGATGAGTGCCACTTTGGAACAAAGTGTTTCCAAAGGGTGACAAAAGTGAAGTCAAGAATTGTTTTGAAGATACTCAAGCTAGGTTACAATGTACTACTTAGTGATGTTGATACATATTGGTTCAGAAACCCTATTCCCTTCCTAAACTCCTTTGGTCATGCAGTTCTTGTTGCACAGTCTGATGAATACCAAGAACAAGGTAATTATTCCTGCATCTCACAATTGAAAATCATATTCTCGCCCAATTAAGAGCATAAGTTAACTATATATATTAAGTGTTTTCATAAGCTATCTTGAAATACTCATTAACATAATCTGAAAACAACATATGAACATGTCATGAACTATCTCAAACACTATGCAAGTATTTATGTCTCACCACTAAAAATAAGTGCTATGTCATAGAACAAATTCAAATAATCTGTAAGGAAATTTTCTTCTCTTTTGGTTCCTTTCTACAATGATTGTTTTGCAATTGTTTCATTTATGCAGGACCAATAAACCTACCTAGACGTTTGAACTCTGGCTTCTATTATGCTCATTCTGATAATCAAACAATTGCAGCCATAGATAAAGTGGTGAAACATGCAGAAACTTCAGGCTTATCTGAACAACCAAGCTTCTATGACATATTATGTGGAAAAGGAGGATCCAACCGTGTCAGTGATAACAAATGTGTAGAACCTGAAACAAATGTGACAGTACATTTCTTAGACAGAAACCTTTTTCCAAATGGCGCATACCAAAACCTGTGGCAAGATAAAACCGTCAAAGCAACATGTTTAAAAAAAGGATGCTACATTATTCACAATAATTGGATCAGTGGAAGGCTAAAGAAACTTACGCGCCAAGTTTTGTCAGGTTTATGGGAGTATGATCCTAGTACAAGAATGTGTCTGCAGAGCTAGCATAGTATCAAACCATGGACGCAGATTCCCCGCAGCAAGAAAACCACACATTTCTATGCAGTAAAGGATATTGGCAGTTAATCTGAGATCGGACGGTTTATATTACGCATTAACAAAATCAGTTTTAAATGATCTCGGCTGTTAATTTGAGATTGAACGGTCGAGATCGAAAACTGCTTGACGCAGTTACTGCACCAAATCCAAATCCCAAACCATGGAGTTAATATTGAGGAAATTACTTGATTCCTTCTTATCCATTCTATGATGAAATTTGTTCTCATCTCATAAGACTACAACAAAAAGCCATTCATTTCCCTTTGTCTTCACATGTTCAAAGCATTGGTATCATCTTCACAACATTTAATGAGAAATATTAAATCATAAAACGGCCGGCCATAGTATACTAAGAATCAGTCTTTAAATACTATTGACATAGCCAACGTTACACCTTCTACCTAACATCACCTTATGATAGAATATGATGAAACATCTAGATTGTATAACTTTGAATTGCAGGCTATGCTGAAACGCGTCGTTCACTCGTTAGGTTTCGTAGAGAACACTGATAACAAAGACTCAAAAAGTAAGAAGAAAGGAAACATCAAGGGATACAAGGATCCTCAATTCAGTTCCAAATCAAAGGACTTTGTTGTTAAAATAGCTCATGCAGGTGGAAAACAAGATGTTTATAGACACGCGGTTCCTGTTTACGCGTTGATGACAAAGTATCCAGGTATGTGTATTGCAAGTCCAGAAGTTTTCAAATCTCCTCACCAATCTGTATTATGGAAAGAAGATCTTTTGCTTCCTGGTCACAAGTATATCTTAATATCTTTGAAAGATGTTGAGAAGCTGAAAAGAAAGCATCCAGAGAAAGATCATACCAAAGAGACTAATGGGGTGGTAGAAAAAGAGAATCTTGGTACAAAATCCAAGTCTCCTAGCAATGAACACAAACACAAAGAGAATGGTAAAATGAAAGAGTTAAATGGTGTTTCAGAGGGAATGGAAGTGGACACTAAGATGAATGAAAATGTAGTGGAAGGAGAAGTTTTAGAGGACTCATTTACGCTTGCAAAGAACTTTTATACTAGTCCTAAGGAGAAGACAACAAAACCTTCAAGAAAAAGAGGCCTAAGACCAAAGAAAAATTTTGTTCCACCTTTTCCAAAGGCAAGACAATACAGAAGTTTGGGATGGAAACCTAGTCTTCCAGCTGTGAAGGAACTCTCTCCATGATTTTGTATATTGGTTTTTTTTTTTTTTTTTTTTGTATATTAGTTTTTTTTTTTACCTTTTACTTTTTTACATAACTCCTTGTTATGATACTATGTTTGTAAGTTAATTGCTGATTCCTCTTCATGGATCTAATAGATTGATAGTGTTACTTTACATCTTGTTAATAAAATCCAAACATCTTACAACTTTTTTCCCTTTTTGTGTACAAGCTTTTAATTATGCACAAGATACTTTTGTGCATATATTAGAGAGAAGAAAAGGGGTAAGTTAAAGTGGATTTCACACCTTTACTTTTTTTATTACTTTAACTTTCTTGCAGTTGGTACCCGAATAAATCCGGCTTCACAACCCGATACACACCCAACCAGCGAAAACCGATGCTCCAAACGGTCGGAGATGGGCCAGAGTTTTTCATCTGGGGCTTTCTCGGGGAGCGGTTTTAGGCCCGAAACCACCCAAAACCGAACTGATACTTATATGCCTAATAAAAATATAATCATCTATAAATAAGCTCCACTGTCTAAATCTCAAAAACCAAAGGTTCACCATGTTAAATTATCTAAAGATAAAGCTTGAATCTTACTGCTCTATTACTGAAGAATGTTTCAACAGATGGATTTAAAGCACACATAAGCAAAAACAAAAATGTTAAAATGAATTTATTAAATACATACATAGAAGCTTTTCTTCCAACTTTTTCTCTGAATTTTCATCCTTCAAAGTCTAACGATTGCTAAATTATTTCAACTTAGCTACAGAAAAGTAACATGTCTGCAATTTCATCAGTCTCTTCTGCAATCACAGTCTTCACATAGAAATCAAACACCAAAAATTTCATCCCTTGCCAATCCTCACAAATAAACAATAATCTCAAAAGACGGCGCTGGTGAATTGAATTGAGTAACCACATACATATAACCTGTTATAATATATCTTGAAAATGCACACTCATAAAACATAAGACAAAAGCTTAGTCAAAATCCACGTGTAAATCACGGATAAGGTAGCGCCAACCGGAATAGTAACCGCCCATGAAGCACAAATCTCCTTCACTGTTTCTGATCTAACATTGTTAAATCCTCTCGCGAATCCAACTCCCATTACTGCACCAACTAGCGTATGTGTCCCCGATATCGGTAGCCCTAGCTTTGAAGCAAACAGAACAACTGAAGCAGCCGCAAACTCGGCTGCAAATCCTCTTGTCGGTGTAAGTTCCGTTATTTTCTTTCCAATTGTAGCTATAACTCTGTAACCCCACATCATTAGCCCTGCAACAATTCCAAATCCACCCCAAGCAAGAACATCAATCGGAATAACTATATCAGCTCCTTTTGCTGCGCCTTGTAGAATGGCTAACGCACCGGCCAATGGACCTATTGCGTTGGAGACATCATTTCCACCGTGAGCAAATGACATGAAACATGCTGATAAAACCTGCATATAGCCGAAAACTCCGTAAACTATTTCAAGTTGAGTACCCTTTGGACCTGTAATATCAGAGAAGAAGCTTATGTTTTGGGGGACAGGTTCCAGATCTGGAGTATTTGACTTGTCTAGAAGATGTCCAAGTTGTTTACGGATAGTTCTGTTGACCAGGAAAGCCCCGACGGTTCCACAAGCTAATGCCTGGCTTAGAGCTATTGGAAAAATCTTGCTAAGTGGGAAAGCAGCAAAGGAAATTCCAGTTACGCCGAGAAATACAGCAATCGGTGCTGCTGCCGCTGCTGCTTGTCCTGGGTTACTTGCACTGTATACAAACTGCATGGGGGGAAATATTAGTGGTTGAATGAGCATGAATCTAACATATCTGTTTGAATAAACAGCTTAATAAAGTGATTATAGCATAAAGCTTGTCAAACAAGTGTTTATGTATAAGCTACTTCTAGAGCAAAAGATAAAATAAAGTCAATTTGTTTTCATATAAGTTAGTAACTATTTTCATAACCTATTCTCAAGAGCTTATGAAAATAAGCTAAGTGCTTATGTGAGTATAGAAGCTCAAATAAGCCAACTGAAATAGGCCATAAATAGTTTAAAATTTTGCAATAGCAGTTTCCTCAAAGTATTTAATAAAAATGTTTGACGAAGTTTCCAAACAGTGCCAAACTGTAACAATAACTGGTGATTCAAAATCCAAACTCTTATATTGAATGTTAGTCTAAACTCCTTTTGCTCTACAACAAAATTTCAGTGGAAAGATTACTCAAGTCCACTGTCAGTTCAAAATGGTTTAACATTGTCGTCCAATGAATTATTGCCACTTCATTGGATGAATTTGACACTCGTATTGTTAGACTAAATGATCTCACAACACATAGTTGGATGATCCGAAACATTTTTACACCGAAAGTGCATGAATAGATTTAAATAATTTTCACCAACAAGGCTTCTGCATTTTATTAAACCATGAAGTAAGGACAGAGTATGCATTGAGTAGAAATAAATGCTGCATTAACGAGCTTACCCTTCGGATGCATTTGTAGACAATAAACGATACTGCTGCTCCCAGTAGTGGCGAGAAAATCCATGACGAAATCACTCTTGCCAGTGAACCCCAAAATACAGCTCCAGCACCTCCATAAACTAGGCCAAACCCTACCATTGCTCCAACTATACAATGTGTAGTAGATACTGGCCAACCATAATATGATGCAAACTACATAGCACAAAAAAATAAGTACCTAATTAAGTTCATTGGATTATTACTATGTATCTATGAAGCCCCGATACCTGACACGATACCGATACAATACGATACCGATACGGCGATACGGGAAAATTTTCAAAATTCCCGATACGATACGGCCTTGATACGTTATTAAAAAATTAAATTTAAAATTAATAGTATAAGTGCATAATGTATAAACATAACTAAAAATGATGATAAACAAACATTCACATTAATGAAAATGATCAAAACAAGTGACAATTACATATTTTTTCCGCACAAATTAGATAGAATATAGCTAAACATCATTAGTACTATCCAAAGAGAACATCATAAGTACTATAAAAAAAAAAGAACATCTTTGTCTAATGTTGACTACTTAACCGTTAACACTAATTTATATCGAAAACAAACAGCAGAAGAAACATAACATTAGAGAGAAGAGAAACATAGTAGAATTCAATCAGTGGTAATGGTTAGAAGAGAGAATAGCTATTTTGCTATGTGGTGACGAGAAACCCTATTTTTTAGGTTAGAAGAGACAATATGATTTTGATAACGCTGCCAAACTTGATAGGTGTTGGAGTATAAGTAAGCTGTGTCGGAGTACAAGTTAGTCGTATCCGACACGTATAGGTCATTTTTTTTCCTTCAATAAATAAATATTAACTGTCTGATACTTCACCAATACGCGTATCGGGACGTATCCGACACGTATCAGTCATTGTTTTTCAAAAAAATAAATATTAATTGCCCGATACTTTTCCGATACCCGTATCGGGACGTATCGAGGCGTATCGTATCGGATACGTGTCGGATACGATACTTCACCATTTTTGGAGTATCGGGGCTTGAGAGCTATGTATGATTAAAGCACAATTTTCATTCTTTTTATTTTCTTTATTTTTTTGAACAAAACATATAAGAAAATGACATTTGTCTTGTTCAAAAAAAAAAAAAATGACATTTGTTTCCTTAATAACTCAGAAAACTCAATAACAACATGTTGTTTCAAGGAAAAAAAATGAGTATCTGTTAAGAAACAAGACAAGTCTTGTCTTTGCTGATACATATTTGAGTTCAATTTTTTCAATTTCCTCAGTCATAAAAGAGATACTTTTGGATGTAAATCTCAAAGAAATTTAGATTCATTAGTATACATTTATTAATTTAAATGATGCTGTTTTTTCTTTTTTAAATCCTTTTGGCATTTACTTTCCAATTATAGCAACAAAAAGCTGAGATACATTGAATTTGAAAGAATATACTTTGAGCAGCTCCTAACTTGTAAAAATTTGCATTGCATAATAAAGAAACTACAGACAAATTCCCATGTAGCCGCATACACTAATATCTGACCCTTCAAAAATGTAAACTTGGAACACACTTATGTCTATGATACAAATGACACATTTCTAATGGCTAAAAAAAATAATCAACTGTTTCCTTGTTTTCTTCAGCTAGGAATCCTATGTTCCTAACCAAGTTTTTGTTAAGAGTCCCACGTTGATGTCCTGAATATAAGTGGGGTACTCATCACCTTACAAGTTAGTTTTGTAAGGTTGAGTTAAATTCAACCGAAATTCTAAGATGGTATTAGAGCTTATCCTAGATCTGCTGGGACATTTGCTATAAGGTCTTGAGTGTGAGGGGTGTGTGTTAAAAGTCTCACATTGGATGAAACGTTCTACAGTTTCAAACTATATTCCTAGATTCCAATATCACAAAAACCAAATTGCACATTTTCAAAGTGTAAATTAAAAATTAGCCTTTGTATTATTATTGTTTAACCCCATTTGAAAACTTTAGCATAAGAACACAATTTATTATTTCTTGTCCTTTTTTATAAATCCTCCTTCAAATTTTCAACTTGATTAATTATTTCTTTACCATAATACACCTAATTACTTTGTCTCTATTGCAACCAACAAGTAAACAACTTAGAAAAACATTACCAATTGGCACTTGTTAGCAAATTCAATACTATTATAAATTTTCTTAATCTCCACGATTTACTCAATAAGATCTTATATTCAGGGACGGAGTTAGTACTAAATTGCGAAACAATGTATTTTTTTTACCTGTAACCAAGTACCAGCAGCAGCAAGAGAAGAAAGCAACCCTGCAAAAAGCAAAGTATCCTTCCCCTGAAAAACATTAGCAACAAGAATTCCCTTCTGCATTGTACTAGTCACATGAGTTCCCATCAACAATGCCCCTGAAAACTCCAACACTGCAGCTGTCAACACAGCTTGCCTAAGTGACAATGCACCAGATCCAACTGAAGTTCCCATTGCATTTGCAACATCATTAGCACCAATGTTCCAAGCCATGTAAAATCCAAACAAAAGTGTTCCATATGATAACATCTTTGTCTTCAATGCCAAACCTTGTCCTAAAGATGTCATAAACAAAGGAAAAACAAGTGCAGCCATTACTATACATATTGTTATAGCAGAAGCTGTTCTTGATGATATGTGAAATGCTTTAGCCATTCCTGATACTTCATCATTATTCTCCCCGTTTTCTGTTGCAGCATGTTGGTGATGTTCATTGAGCTGAATTTCTTCTTTTGAACCCTCTTCTCCTTCTGCTTCTGCAAAAGATGATAAGCTAGCAAAAGGGTGTGTGAGTTTACAGTTTTTCAAATTTTTTGCTATGTTTGGTGAAAGTGGAAGTGGCTTCACATGGAGAAACTCTCTAGAAAGAAAGATATGAGAGTTTCTAAGGTAAATAGAAGAAGTTAATGATGTTTTTCTTGTATGTTTGGTTAAAGAAAAACCACAAGAGTGATTCAAATTCATTTCTTGATGGAAAGATAAAAAAAACAACGAACAATTATAGTGAAAGAAGTGTGTGTGTTTTGGAATCTTTGTGTTATTATTTAGAAAGATTCTTTGCCATATGAATGAAGAGAAAGAGTGGAAGTAGGTGATGATGGTGAAGAAAGAGTGAAAAGAATGTGGAAGAAAGCATTTTTGATATTTGCATTATTTTTGTTAAAGAAGAATAAGTGAATGAGTGGTGCATGGAGCTTCTTGGGGTATTGTAATGTTGTTAATCTTTATCAACCATATATTTCATATTCCATCATAGCAACAAAAATAGTTGAAATTGATGTTTTTATATGGTTGAAATTTTGGAAATATGAAAAATTGTTACATAACATTATCTAGAGATAAAAGAGTACGACATTTTGTGTATATGTGAGTTACACGTGTATGGATTGGCTTGCTTTGTTGATTCCATGTTTTTTTTTATTATAAGGATTCCATTTTTATTTTTTTTGTATGTGTTGTATGCATTATGCAATGCAATGCAATACACGATTTTGAAGATTCTCTTTGAATCACAGGTAAAATGTGCTACACGTAATTAGTATAATTGGAATGTATGTTACATTTATAGAAAGATTAATCACAAGCCGTATTTAAGGTATGGCGAAGAGGGCGATCGCCCTTGGCCCCAAAAAATAAATAAGAAATTTGGGTTTCAAATTTTTTAGGGGTCTATTAGACTCTACAAAAATTACTTAGTTTTTTGTATCAAACTTAATGTTTATATATATTTATTAATCAGAATTTAAATTGTAGATTCGTCTTAGACTATCGAAAATCTTAGAAACGGCCCTCTATCTTGCTACTATGTTATTGTCATTTTCTGCAATAAGATATCCTTCACATATTACGATTATATTAAAAGTATAAATAATGACTACACCTATCGATTATATTAAAAGTATAAATAATGACTGCACCTATATTTGTTTTGATTTTTCAAAACTCATTTTGGAATTCAAAATGATTTGAAATCATATAACCGTTATTGCATTTTTCTTTTTACATCATATATAATTCAAATCGTATTTATTAGAATACACACACATATATATGCTTATCATATTCAAGGGGAGTCACATGATTTTGATTTAATTTTTTTTCAAGGATATCATATTCAAGGGGAGTCACATGATTTTGATTTAATTTTTTTTTCAAGGATATCATTTGATTAAAGTTACAGAAAACATTTTGAATGTTATTCTTAGGCTGAATTTGGTAACACAGATAAACTAGCTTATAGTTTGTTGGACTAACTCATAAGCTTGTTTTGATAGAATGTGATGTGTTTGGTAAAAAGCTTTTCTCACTAACTTATAACATTTTTTGAAAAGCTAATCCAAGTAACTTTTTAGCTTATAACTTGTAGCTTTTTATACTTTCTTCCAATTTTAACCTTTTCTTAATTTTATTTTATTTTTTTATAATAAAAATAACTACTCATGTTCTCATGGGCAACCCACGTTACCATGTTGTCACATTTAACTTTTTTTTTGTTTTTTTTATGTGGCTCATAATTTATATAATATATAATTTTTTAAAAATTTACAATAAATAGTGAAGAAAGTTTAGTTAGATTAAATTCATAAAAATAAAATAAAAATTGTTAAATAAAAAAAGTCGATTGAATTCATAAATACATTTATCATTTTGGAGATGAAAGTAATTTGAAATATATTTAAATATTTAAAGCAAATGCGTTAAGTAATAAAAGTTCTATATATGATTCCCTCAAAAAAAAAAAGTTCTATATATGATATTAAAAAAATTAAACAAGCATGTCCTTTTATGTCATTTTATATTTATCAGCTACTTTAACAACTAATTTTACCAAATACTTTTAATTTTAATAAGCTAACTTTTCAGTTATAATTCATCAGCCATTAACCATCAGGTATAAGCTAGCTTTTCAGCTATCATCTAACTTATAACTTATTTTTACCAAACACACCCTTAGACGGAGCCTTTCAAAAAATTGTTAAAATGTTTTTCTTTGAAGAGAAGGAAAATTGTCCATAAAATAGGGATGGAGTTTGAAAATTGTTGATAACATTATAAGAGAATAATTTATCCTCCAACGTTTGCTTAAGTGGGCAAATATTTAATATCATATCAAATAAAGTCAAAGAAGGAAGAGCTAAGTCTTCTGGTGCTTACTATTGGTTGAAAATAAGTATAAGTTATAGTAAGTCTATCGAAGATCAATGATTTTCCAGCGATAAATCGTTACTTCCGTATGATGTTTTATTTCTTCTCCTAAAAAAAAAAAAGCAGAGAAGAAAAGAGCGTATCAAGGAAGTGACATAGTTTGGTGGTTATCTACATGTTCACATAACGGTAACCACATAAAACTTATGTTACAAAGAGCGTATCTAGTATCAATGCTTCTTAGTTCTTGCACTAAATGAAACTTGATGTTGGCAGGACCAGCCCTAGGCATAGACCGAGGGTGCGGCAGGCCTAAGGCCCATGCCCGTAGGGGGCGCAAAAAAAAATTACAGTGGGGAGTGTATATACAAAGATGTTTTAGAAAGGGGGTATATATAACAAAAATCGTAAAGAGGTTATAAACCTTTATCAGACTTCAGCCTAGTAGCCCTACACCCTTTTTATTTTCCAACTCAGCAGTGTTTCATTTAAACACCCCAAGTCCAGCACTCTCATTTTCACACCCCCAATATTTCGTTGGCCAAAACACAAACTTAGAAGGAAAACATAAAACATAGAAGCAACACGTAAAACGCAAAATCTCTACTTCTTTCCAGAAACTAAATTTGTTTTTTATTTTATTTGGAGGATGCTTTTTGATGTTTCAAATTGAAGGGAATCTAAATTTGTATTTAGATTTCATAATATAATAATATGACTTTCATCATGAAAGTTTCATGCTTGGGGCATCAAATTTGGTCTTGTGTTATTTTTTATAAGTAACATATCATATTCTATTGACAAATGATAAAAAGTTTTCATGTTATTGAGTATGAGGGAAGGGTATTTTACTTAGCCTTATTGGGTTTGGTTCGGCCCCCAAACTTTTTTTGTTTTGTTATTCTTTTTTATTAATAATATATAGGACGAATGTGTATTTGACACACAATGTTTTGAGGTGTTAGCATAACTGGGACTTCAAAACATTATATTATGATGATTTGGTTAACAGTATAGCTGAGATGTCAACCGTCATAATTAATACATGTCTCATTTATCATTTATAAAAAAAATTATTATATATTATATAAGAGGGCCATTTGCTTAAACTTGACATAAGACCCATAAAATGCGAGAAATGGCGCTGGATATTGGCATTATTTATTACTAGAAGAATATTCTTCAGAAGCACATTGAAGGGTACAAGGTTTAATCACAAAAGTCAATTGTTTTATGATGATTGTCACGATGCACACAAAATCGTACCATGACCCATGTAGAGTAGATTGTTATTGTGTTTTTTTCATCTTCAATCCATATGAATTATTACAAAAAATATATAAAATATTTTTTTTTAGCTTCTCTTAAAAAATTCATTATGCACTAAATAAAACTACAAGCCAATTAACTCGTTATGTAAAAAAAAAAAAAAAACCAATTAACTCCTCGTTGTTTAAGCTAATCGTCCACACACAATGATTGATCAAACTTGAAATAAGTAAAAATACTACATCAAAAAATAAATATGAAAAGACATGAAACTAAATTAATCCATAGTTCATCAATACTTGAAATTAAAACGAAACACTCATACAACGAAATGAAATAATGAAAGTAACCCCAACCGTTACCCCACATAGATAAGCCCTAAGATCCAAAGATCAACCGACACTTAAGCATACATATTTTTTTTTAAGGAAACACATAACCATAATATTAGGGTAATCTAGAAAAAACCTTACATATTAGGTTTTTTCTAGATTATCTTTGAAGAATGGTGGATAATTTACCCACTAACCAATGAAAATGAGCAATTTGTTAGTGGGGTCAAGATAGTTCATGGATACCACTTAAAAATGTGCTTATGTGGCTAATGTGTATTGGTTGGGGTAAATTACCCACCATTCTTATATATTATTATTGTTATTATAAATTTTTTTAGGGCTTTTTACCAAGGGTATGCTTGTTATTTTGAACCCAAGCCTTAAAAACTTGAAGCTTCACCCCAATCTCGTTACGAAACTCCTTGACAACATTCTCGTCCCTTTTCTGAATCTTCCAACCTCGTGCCCCAGCAAAATCAAGCATCTTTTCTCTTTGTTCATGTGTGAACCTAGACCTGAACCTCTTCTTAGATTGTGAAGACCCTTCTCCACCACCATTGATAGGCTCAACAACATGATGAACATTTTGTTCAAGATCCTCCCTCAAAATATGCCCCCCTTCTCGTATCTTGTTGATATTTTCTCTTGTGATGATTCGTCGACTTTAGCGGCCATCATCATCTCTTCTTTGCTGTTATTAGCTTCCAGTTGCCCAGTTAACACACAAATGCTTGAAAAGAAAACAAACAACATAATGGAAAAACATCATAGACTCTCTTTCAAAAAGTAATAGTATGATGTGCTTTTCTTGTTCTTGTTTTTCATAGTAGCTTTTTGCTCCATCACCTCTCTTTAAATAATCACTTACTCAGAAATTTTTATGTCATCTAGAAAGTTCGATGTTACGTGAGTAAGTGAATTTATATACGAGAAGTATGTAAGGACCCCAATCCCTGTATATAGTCTCCCTAAATATTTATTTTTTAATTTTAATAAAATAGTTAAACTGATTATTTACAAATCAATAGTCAATGTTTGGAAAATGACTTTAAATAAGAACATAATTTTTCTACAAATTCGACAATTAAAAAGGTACAAAGGGAGTATTAATTTTGTTTGACTTCAGAATTCTTTATATATGTTGCGCTTTTTACACTATGTAGTTAATAATAGTTTGACTTTTTAAGAAACTCTAATTATGTTATTATTTTAGATTTTCCTTAAATATATATGATGACAGAGCATCATATGATAATTTGGCTATATTATTAGTACTTTTTCTTTGCATTTGAAAACAAATAAGATGAGAGTTAGAGGAGTTGTCAATGGTAGGAACACATTGTATTGTTTTCACTCGAGTCACTGTAATTCAATTTTATAATGGATCATGCAACTCCATATATGTTTTGAGTGTTTTGTAGTGAGGAATCATGTAAATCATAAATTCAAGACATCATGTGAAGGATCAAGGATTCTTATAAGGTTTTTGAAGACAATGCAAAATGAAGAAAAACCAATCTAAGTTCCTATGAGTTTCCAAGCAAAAGAACGATCGAAAACGGGAAGAAAACGCAAGAAATCGCATCTGAGGGGATGCTTCAGTCACCTCTGCGCCTGCGCCATGCACCCCTTGTGCCTAGGACAACATTCCTTACTGCCCCAGGCGCCCTTGCGCCTAGTCTGTGCGCCCTTGTGCCTGGCAGCGGGTAAAAACCCAATCTTGCTTGTTTTTCAAGCTGGATCGACAGATAAAAGCCTAGTTTTCTTCTCTTAACCCCTAAGTAACCTAATGCTATAAATAAAGACCCTTTTCCATTATTTTATTCATTCAGAAACATTGACGGTTCAGAGCAAGGGTCAAGCATCAAATATTCAAGGCAAAATTTCTCCTTCTTTTATTCTTTCGAGGGTATATTTTACTATTATTTTGTTATGATGTTTGTTGCCATGAGAAACTAAATCTTTTGATTAGGGTTCCACGATGAACCCCTTCTTATTTGTTGGAATTTATTAATAAAGTTTTCATTCAGTTTATTCTTTTTATCGCGTTGAGATTTAAACTAGATTATGCTTGTTCTTAATGCTTCGACAATTGTTTAACTACGAGTGTAACCTTGTAGATTGTTCCGTATGATTAAAGTAGGCACTGACAACCCAAAATTTGATTAGTTCATTGACTTTTCTAATTACTACTTCTTAGGTTAGGAAGTTATGATTTGAGTCGTCTTCGCCGCTACTTTTCCTATGATAACGTAGTACACTGCTCCAATGGGTCCTACACAAGTTACCTAGGGGAACAAAGAACGAGTAGCACCGTCGTGACATATTAAATCAATAATACACATTAAGGAAAAATGTTATTTTATTCACCTAGAATGGGTAAACTCAAAGAATTAGAGTCATTCCTATTGTAAAGCCTACCATTTATTGAGTTTACATTGTAAGGAAGGTTGGGCTAAGGTAAAGGGACTATCTAGCAACACCATATTTACCTAAATTCTTTGAATGACTTATGTATATTATTTGTGTGTGGTTTTCCATGTTGAACTGAGTTGCTCAGTTGGAATTATGTATGATTAATATGATATTGATCTGCTAACTGTTTCTTTCATATGATTTGTAAATAAATATATGAAACACTTTTTGAGTTACAAAATGTTGGTTTCATATGATTTGAATGTTTATATGAAATGCATGTTGTTATGAATACATATGAATTGATATGTAAGTTGTTGCATTAGCGTAGATTGATAATCGTATGCTCATGCTTTTTATAGTTATGTAGTTATAGGAAACAAACCCACTTTAATCCTATGTGATTTATTCAGTTTGAATCAAATTGAGGATTTGAACATTTTAGTAGGATTTTTATACGACCCCTTGCAGAGCCGTATTCATGCATATGATTATCAATTGGGATGGGTCACAACTATCACGGTTGTGGCCATGTCACACTCATGAGAGTTTGCATTTATATGATAAATATGTATTGTGCTTTTTTGTACGAGGAATGTTTACTTTAATTCTATTTACCATGCATATATCCTATGCATTCTATATTTTTATAATTATGTTGTTTTTTTTCCTCAAAAAAAAAAAATTTTGTTTTTATATCATTACCCTTTCTTTGCCCGTGGAAATTTAGGCATGGGTGTCGAAGAGTTATTTAGTGTCTTTGTAGTGGATATCACGGTGACGTTGAAGACGCAACAAGGAGATGACTTGGTTTGTGACCGGAAACAAATGGGCTCCACGCCACTAGTGATCCTAGCATCCCTTCATTGTTGGTTCCTTTAATATTTTCCCTCCTCCTTTTAATGTTACATACTATTGGTTTTTGCAAATCTAGTAATTTTTTGATTGTAGTAGACTCGAATCAGATCGTCTTTCCTCGAACAAAGTATTTCCGAACTTCCCAATGGTGAATAAATTAACAAAGAGTTCACTGCAATCGAATGATTGGAATCCTCGATCATGCTATTCAGCGTGAATCACCTCATCTTTCCAATTCTTCAATAATTTCAAGACTACCCTCCAGACCTAATTTTAAGGCAGGTACCTCCACAAGTTAGAAGTGACAAATCTTCGATTACCTCTCGGCTTGGGTTTCACCTCGAAACCTTCGATGATAGTATGCAAGTGCAAGTGCTTCTAAAGTGGAACCCACGTGTTCTTAGTAGGTTTTAAATTGCGAACCATAATGTGTTTTGAGGTTTTGTTGATAGTTGTGGTAGGAGAAAAAAAGGTTTTGGAAAAATAGATAGAAGATTTGAGTAGAAAAAGTGGTAAGATTTGAATTTTCGGTGGTGGAAAGGTTTAAGAATATGAGTAGTGAAACTTGGAAATTGAATCTTTTGAGTGGAAGATAAAAGGCTTAATAGCAGTTTTAGCCCCCTAACTTCCCTAAAGTTACGATTTTGGTCCCTAAGAAAAAACCTACAAAACTGTCCCATAAGTTTTGCATTTGTGGCAGTTTTGGCCCCCAAGGCCAATTTTGACTCGGTCTACGCTGACGTGGTACCCTAAATGAGGTGCCACGCGTTATTTTTTTTACATATTGATGAAAGGAAGGATCATGTGAGTTTCTCCTATGAGCTTCAAGAATTCTTCTTTATGTTGATCCTTGTTTTCTTTCATTCCCTTCGAGTACGATTGGAATGTTGCTGAAATTTCTTTAGCCAATTCCTGAACAAATTTTCTTTATGGCTCACCACATCGTTCTCCTTCCTTATCTTTATGAAGTTTGGTGTGTCATCATATGTATCTATCCCCCTTCTTCTTCCTTGGATTCAAATTTTTGGTAGGTTTTCTGCACAAACATTTCTTCCAAATACCTCATGTCTTCGCTTTCATTCGGGTTTTCCCAATAGGAAGGGTAGGGTTGAAGCAATTCATGATTGTTATGATTGTATCTTGGATAACCGTCCATTATTTGTTCCTAACTATTCTTCACAAATATGGAGCTAAAAAGTCTAATTCTTTTTCAAAGATAATTTAAGTAAATAAAATATTTTTATTTGTTTTTGAAATATGAAAAGAAAAAAAATCTAATCTTAAAACTAATCAAATACTTAGAATAAACCTAACTACTAAAATGCAACCTTCAATGTTGAACTCTTCATTCCGTTGTTGAACTCGATGGTTGTGGCAAGAGGAAGGCAACCTTCAATGTTGTTGACAAGGAACATCACTCTTCAGTATGGTTTTCAAATTTGCTATTGCGCTTACCCAGCCTGAGATTCCTCTATCAGATCCACCAGACATAGTTTTCGTTCTGAGACCCACTTTATTGTGTTGCTATTCCACAATCTAATTCACAACTTTATCTTTTCCCACAATTGTTAGGAATAATAGTGGTTCTACTATTTTCATTTGGGTTGTTAATTTTTTGGATTTTGAATTGAATCAGTTGTTAATTTTTGTTTGTTTGGGTTGGATTGGAAGAGATTTAAGATAGACATCAACATGAAGAAGGATGAATATGTAGTGTTTTGGGTTGTTAATTATTTTTTTTTTGGTTGGATTGAGATTGAGAGGAAGAAGTGAAGATGAAGAAGAAATAAAAGACTGAGATTTGAATTTTATTTTTAATTTATTTTTCTGATTTTTTTATTTTTTATTTTTCATTTATTTAATTAAAAAATAATTATATTATTTTTAAATATTTTTTAATTCAATGATTACACACGTGTGTATTGACTGGTCAAAATTGTCTAAAAGGATCAAAGATACAAAGGGGCTAAATCTTAGAGGGAAAAAATTGTAGTTTTTGTACATAGGGGGTCAAAATCGCGACTTTTTGAAGGTTAAGGGAGGAAAAGTGAACTTTAGGCTAAATTAAAACAGTAAATTTGGTTGAGTTTGCAAGTTAGATTTGATTGGGCAAAAGAGGTTGATTTGATTCCAAAGACAAATATTGTTATTAAAGTGATGACTTAGACTCTCACATGTAATTTTTTTTTTTTGCTAAGCTTGGAGATTGGACAAGCATCAGGGGGAAGCAACGACATCCAAACTAGGTTGGCACCCCACAGAATCCACATCCTATGCCACCAATCTCAGATAAAAAATTTATTAAAAAAAAGGGAAAAAAAGTACATGAGGGGGGACTAGACCAAAACCTCAAAAAACAAAGCAGAAACAGAAAAGGAACATAAAACAGCAGAAACAGAAAAGGAACATAAAACAGAAAGAAAACAGCAGACATAAAAAAAATATATATATGTTTACGGGAACCTAGGACGAGGGAACCCTCGTCGGTCCAAGAATAAGTATGTCTGAAGAGTCTGAGGCAACACCGATAACCAAACCTTGCCTTGTATCGAATGACAAGTCCGCACAGGTTCCCTAAAGATGGAACATGTGCAAGTGATACCATTGGCTCCGCCAAAAATTGATTTTGGTGTCGGAAGTACCGAAACCGCGAACATTCAAAGATAGTTCATTGGTCACCTGATTCTGAAGCTGCTTTCTAACTTGCTGCTTTTGTTTCTTACAAAGAACCGGAGTGAAGGGTAAATCTGCATTGGCTTTGTCATATTCACAGACACGCATCCAAAGATCGAAGTCATGTTGAACATTCGGATTGTTATGTGGTTCAAAAACAGTCAAAATTTGGTCTCTATTTTCATCAGTTCCTGTATGCTCAACCGTGTAATTGGCATTCTGAGCAATACGCTCCATCTCTAAAAAAGTGGCAGTGATGTCCGGGATGGATCTGACAACAAAAGGGCCGTCGTGGGGACTAGATTGCACGTCATCGTGCGCATCATCAATATCAAGTTGAGTTGGTGACATCTCCCTAGCAGAAGCGGAGGCCTCCAAATCAACAGTCAAAGAATGTTCATAAACATGGGCATCCGAGGATGGATTTGTCTCATGTGCATTCTGAATTCGGGGAATCTCCAACTCCTCCCGTGGTTCCGAATTAACATGTTCCACATCATCCGAAAGCACGTCATTGTGCACATCATCAACTAACTCCAACACTGGATGAAAAGGTATCTCGTTAGACACGCGGGGAGATGTTTGTTGTTGTGTTGGAGCAACAGCAGTAGGCATAGCAGCATCCGACATAGATTTTTGAGTCTCGGCAGGGATAGTCGGTGTTGCAAATGCTTTGGATGGACCTATACTAGAGGGATTTTCTTTCGTAGGCACCCAGTGAGGTTTTGTGGCTGGTATCTGCGTCTTCCCTTTTGCAACTTTATCCTTAGACATGACATCCTTCCTTGGGTACAACCAATAACAGTTTGTAACATCATGTCCAAGTGTCTGACAATGCGAGCAAAAATCCAGAATTCGTTCATAAACAACTTCTACAGGATAAGAAGCACCTTCACTTTCCACAATAACTTAATGAAAGATCCTTTTGGAGAAGTCAATGTCGACAAGTATACGGGCATAGTGTCCAAAAAGTCTTTTCAGTGTTGCATTGTCAAGAACTAGCGGCGTGCCAACCGCACTAGCAATTTCACGTAGAGTCTGCTCCATCTGATATTCTTGTGGCAGTGCCATCAATCGGATCCATACTTGCACATGAGTGTTCCTTTGTTTATACATATCAAAATCGACAGTCCATTCAAATAAGCGTAAAACCCCCGGTTTCAAATTTATCGTTCCCACTGCCCAAACAGTTTGCATATCAGATTCATTGGCAAAAAAGAATTCCTAATAACCCCTACCTAGAGACAGTAACGTCCAAGGAGCAGTCTTCCACTGTTTTTTAAGTTTGCCCTCAATTTCTTTCGATGCGTAAGGTTTGTCTCATTTGTTGAGAACCAATCTTCCACGGAGATTTCTCTTACACACATTGACCCCCTTTTCATACACCAGATGAGTAATATGAATGGAGAGTGTATCACCACGAATAGTTGACTGCGGCATAATGACGTTTATGACATTACTGTGCGATGCCACCAGAGCTTTAGCAAAGGAACGCAGTTGTGGTTGAGGTGCTGAAACCGCCGCTGCTGAAGTCAGAGCCATGGGAGATGGTGCAACTTTGGATGGTATAGCTGCCGGCAAGGAGAACACTACCTGCCAGTCGAAAGGCATAACATAAATCCGGTAGAAACAATCAGGTCGAAAGAATTTGATTTGAACGTGAGGTAGCAAATCTAATTGTTCCAAAGATTCACCAAAGTTGCACCGAATGGGATAGTGCAATCGGTGGAAACTACCACCAAAGTGAAAGTAGAGCTGTACAGTTGTGAAATGAGAATAACAAAATTGAACCAATCCAATACCGTGAACAGAGAATTGCTTCAAAATTGAAAAGTAAGCCAATCCAATACAAGTGACAAAAAGACTTTGGTCACGTGAAAGAATTAATTCAAGGTGTATTGGAATAAAATTGAAAAGTAGCTATATTACCATCACAAATGACAATGATCGTGGAAAGCTAGCAAAAGCGGCGCTATCTTGAAACCCTATAGAGCCATCGCCCATCGCCCCCCTCAGTTCCAAAAAAAGTGATCTCTCACATGTAATTGACACAAAAAAATGTGAAAAATCCAAAATATTCATCTAAGGATCCACTTCGCACATGCATCTTAGAACCTAACAACATACAATAAGGATCCCTCATAAATTAAAGTCTCTTGAATAAAACTCATATGTAAATATTTTGGCTAAATCAAGACGCCAATCTTAAACCTAACCTAAGTTCAATTCATGATCTAGGTGCGTCTCTTCCTAGTGCAAAAGCATTATGCGTAAAACGTATAAAAATTAAATATAACTTAGATTATAATTGAATAAATAACTTGCATCAATAAAATTGAACAAATAAATAGAGATTCATCTTTTAACCCTTATCAAAAGGTGTTTAGTTACTCATGTAACAAAATACATAATCAAAAAGCAATAAAACTTACTCTAGAACAAAAGTGGATACTCCATATGCATGCCTTCCTCTTGAATCATCATGTTTTGAATGAATAATTAAGTGTGAAAGGAGCTAAATTCATAGTTATAGGAATATTCACAGGGGAGGAGGGAGTCGTCAATCGGTTCACAATACCAACGGTTTAATTCTTTCTGTTTTACGAATTTTTCGGCTTAATTATCGAATTTTTATTTGAGGAAGGGTGTTGAAGTCTGGTATGCTCGAGGATGTAGTTGTTCCTAGTATATATATATATATATATATATATATATATATATATATATATATATATATATATATATATATATATATATATATATGGCAAATTCTATGGTACATCAAATAAATTTGGGTGTATCGGTACACCAATTCATTAAATTAATAATAAATTAGTTGTTTTTTTGAAGAAAAATATTTATTTTCTATCATTGACAACTATAATAATTAAATTTTATTTACCAAAAGCTTCAACGAAATAAAATTTAATTTTTACAAATTTTTACTGCTCATAACAATGAATATTGATTATTTTTTATGACAAAATTAAATTTTTTAATATGATCCTTATAAACAATGAAATGATGTTTTTTCTTATGATATGACGTTTTCTAAAATATAAATATTGACAAATAACTTTTTATTTCATAAAAATGATCGTTAATTTGTAAGTTTTGTGAAACAAGAGTATCGGTACACTAAAATTTCTGAGTGTACCATAGAAATTTCCTATATATATATATATATATATATATATATCGTGTTTATGAACACCGTTCATAATTTGAATATCACAAATATCTATATTTATGGGTTTGTTACATTTTTTCAATATACAAATTTTTTCTCATCTATTTGTTACATGTGTTATTTGTATTAAAATTGAGGGCATTTTTGGAAAGAGAAAAAGTCAGCCTAAAAGAACTGAAAGAGGTTATTTTCTTTATAGATAGTATAGATGATTTTTGTTGTGTCATTAAAAAAATAAGAATTTAGATTATACTTTTTTGTTATATTGTTGGTGTCGTTGAAATAGATAAATAAAATTAGTTTGGTTTGTTATAATTTGAAAGTAACAATCGTTTATGATTATACTTTTAATCAAACTCAAAAACACCGTTCATAATTTTTAAAATTTGGCGCAATAAAGAAATGCTTTTCTTTTTTGGTTAATTAGCTACAGTGTAAGTAATTTAAATCATGCCGAGAAATTTAGTTATTACAACATTTAAAACGGTGAACAGATAAATCTACCAAACTTTGGATAATGCATGCTTTATTAATTAAACAAAAGATAAAAAACAGACAATTAATTTATTATTGATTTTAAAATAAAATAAAATAAAATAAATTTTGGATATTAGATAAATCACACATAATTGATTTTATCTCATTCTCATGAATTAAACACAACTCATGGAGTCATGCATTTCAATCACAAACAACACTGTCAATTACATGCACGAACCACCGTTATATATTTCAAAGAATGCATATCTTCCTCACCCTTTTTGTGTATTAAATATGGATCTTAAAGTCATGCATGTCATATGAGAATGAACATTATATATGCTAAAACTACAAATTTATTCCTTTAAAAAAAACTACAAAATTTATTGTAAATTTTATTTAAATCATGAGTTAATAGTTTATCTATACTATATATAAAGAAAATAAGCTTAATATACATAAGTTTGGGCTGGATTTTTCATTAGATATTTAACCTTTTATTTAAACTCTTTTATCTTTTAATAATACTATTTTATAATTTAATGAAAAAAATAAACTCCATTAAAATAGAAAATGTATATCTCACTACAACACGAAACAATATTATAAATATTATATCTATATATATATATATATATATATATATATATATATATATATATGAAGGGGTAGGGATTTTGTGTTGAATTATTTATAATTTCAATTATACCCTTAAACAAATTTTCCTATCTTAATGTTATACTTTAGGTGGTATTAAAAAAAGATAAGGATTTATACTATATTTGTTAAATTACCGTTGTTATTGAAAAAGATAAACATGGTTTTTTGGGTTTGTTACAATTTGAAAATCACAAATATTTGTATTTATAATTTTAATCAAAAGGAAAACTTCATATAAAATATCGTTCATAATTTACACATGTTAACACAGTAAAAAGAGCGAAAAGACGGGCATGTGAGTGACCGTCTTTTCGCTAGTATATATAAAGAAATAGCATGTTTCGGCTCTTTTTGGGATGACTTTTTTGTTATTCCAATTATACGGTTAAACATATTTTCCTATAATAATGTTATATTGTTGGTGTTATTAAAAAAGATAAAATATTATTATGAAAGGGTAAATATAGTTTGTTAAGTTTGTTACATATGAAAGTCATAAATATCCATACTTATAATGTCAATCTATATCAAAAAAATTATATAAAATATTGTTTGTAATTTACATACAATTTTTGGTGAAATATCGTTAATAATATACATGCGTTAGCACAATAAAAAACGGAAAGACGCACACGTGAGTTCACGTCTTTTCACTGGTATATATAAAGAAAATAAGCCTTTTCAGCTCTTTTAGGCTGATTTTTTCTCTTTCAAAAATGCCCGCAATTTTCAATACAAATAACACATGTAACAATAGATAATAATAAATTTAAATATTAAAATAATAGTGTAAAAAACACAAATATCCAGTTTTTTCCTTTATCATTTAAAAAGTGTAACAAACTTGTTGAGTGCTGTTATCGCGATTTTCGGGTGTCAAGTCATTAATAAGGCTTGAACCTTTCAATCTTTGATATTCTCTATTTTTTCTTGGGAAGGGCAAAATTGAGAAAAACCCTTAGAGTCTAAGTTCGGGGGTCGTTTTCGCTACGGGAAGGTGTTAGGCACCCGGAACGATTATGGTATTCCATAAGAACCGTTCTCCTAAGTTTATTCCTATGCTTTATTTTTATTGCCTACTTATTGAAAAAGAAGTTTTATTTGAGTGAAGAATGGGGGAGAGAAGATGATTGAGATTTTATTTTACTTGGCTTGGAGGAGTTTTAACTCATTGCCTACGTACCCTTTTAAGGGATCAAAACCAAACGTAGTTCGTTCTCGAAAATTGTTTTTGTTTTTGTTGGTTGATTTTAAGTTTGAAAAAGGAATTTTGAAGAATGGAGATGAGAGGCCTCAAGGGCATGAGATTTGGAAAATGTGAGGTGGAATTAGCTATTTTTGCAAAATAAAGTCTAAGTATGATTAAAATTCATTAAGATTTCTTACTTAAGAAAATAAAAGGAAAATGAGGAGTTTTGACTCCTATTTTAGGAAAAAAAGGTTTTCAAGTGAGGTTATTCACATTTTTTTTTGGGAAAATGATTTTTGTCTAAGCGTTGTAAAACCTAAGCATACATCTAAACATACATTCCCTAATCATGCATCTAGAATATCCATGTGGGGTGTGTGCATGCGTCGGTGCTCGTGTCGGTGTACATCAGTTATAGTGTCCATAGTCCTTTACATCGAGTCCTAAATACATGCTATGGTCTTGCAAGGATTTAAAAGGTGAATTTAAACTAGCCTAAAATATTACATAACCATTGGAAATACAAAAAAGGAAAATTGCAAGAAATAAAACCTAATCTAGTAGAAATGAGAATGATGTGGTGAGATGCTATGAGATGAGTGAAACATGAGTCAACAATGTTAGCAAAACAAGATGAAAAATATAACATGAGTGATAGAGAAAGTAATCAATTGAATATGAAATGAAATGGTAAAGAAATGATGAAAATAACCAAGACATATTGAGAAGAAAAGTTGCTTGAGATACAAGAAACACACAAATCATACCAAAACAGTAGCACAATCATAAAATCAACATCACATTTATCATAAAATTGCATGCTAATTGTTCATAACATGTGCCAAAATTTATGAGGAAAAATATGGCAAGAAATTCACAAAATTAGGTCAAAAAGGACAAATTAAACAAGAAAATAACATCTATATTTTTATCACTTTTTCACATGCAAAAACATCACATCAGTACCAAGAATGAACCAAAAAAACAATAGGAATTTTTCTAGAATTTTTTGAGAGAAAAATTGAGCAAGCAGGGGTTCAATCAGCAAGAAAACAAGGTGTAAATAGCAAAAAAAGCAAAAAACGTACATGAACCCTAGGCCCAAACCCAAAGCCCAACACTCAGCAGCCTGATGACACAGGGAGCGTTGGATTAATCCAACGCTCAAGATCAAACAAGATAAACCGGTCTTGAACCAGACCGGTTTAGTGGCCTATATATATGTCTCAAGACCGGTTTATTCATTTGCTCCCTGCTCTTTCTCTCTCTAAACCTCTCTCTTCTCTCAGACCTCTCGCCTCTCTCTAGAACTCACCACCGGTGAGGATGAAGTGACGGCGGAGACCTTGAAGGTCCGCCGGAAACTTCATCTTCTCCGGCGAGATTATGCACTTTCCGGTGACCTAATTTCCAGAATTCAAATTTTTTTACATCAATCAAATCCTCTCTTCAATCTAAGCGTGATTTCACCGCTGATTCTCACAAATAACAATTGAATCGTCGTAGATCTGAGATTTTTGCTCCGATTTTAAAAGTTAGGGTTTCACACTTTTTGAAAGAGAAACCTCTAAATCTTCGCAGATCTATGTTTATTCGTTTCTGGTTGATATTTTTGAAAGAAAATAAAGGAAACGAGGCTTTGAACAACGTAGATCTTGGAATTTATTTTCGGTTTTGATGACGTTTTTAGGTTTTCAATCTTTTTTGAACCAAAACGTTTTTCTTTTCAAAGATCTACACTGTCTTGGCTTCGTTGTTGCTTTTGAGGAAGAAAATTGAAGTTTAAGCGTTTACCTGAGTTTTAATGGAGATTTTGTTGAATTTCTTCGGAAACACTTGATTCTTCGTTTTCTGTGTTGTTGATTTGGTTGCTGGACCGGAAATAAACCGGTGATTTCACTGGTTCTGCTTCTTCATCTTCTTCGCCGGTTTAAACCTTGCTTCTTTTCTTCTTCTTCTCAAATTTCGGATCCTTCGTGATCGTGTTTGAATTCGTCGCCAACGGTGATGAATTCGCACTGGAATTGCGAAGGGATTGATTCGATGATGAAGATTCGCAAAGAATCTCTGAGAATTACAGAAAGAAATGATAATTTTGATGCCTTTTTGGTGAATCTGGAAATCTAGGGTTTGAGATTGTTCTTGGTGTTCTTGGTGATTCTCTGAGTTTTGATCTAACTGACAAGAGAGAGAAATTTCTGAGGTGTTTGTGATGATGGCGCGTGATTGATTTTTTTTGACTTGTGCATTGAATGCGCCTTTTATAGGCTGCCACTTGTATCTGAGACCCAATGGGATACTGCCACCTGGAATTGGACTTGATTTGGCTCGGCCTTGGGCAATTTGTGCTTTAAGGACCTTTCTGCAAAAAAGTGAAATTGAGGACTAAACTGCAATATATAAAAAAAGGACTAAAAAGTAAATTTAAGAATTTTTGGACTAAAATGCAATTCTGGAAACTATTTGAGGGACCAGAATGTAATTAAAATAAAATTGAATTAAAATTGGTAAATTGAATCAAAACGTAAAGTGAAACAAAAAAAATAAAATCAACAAAAGGACTAAAACGAACCAATTACTGACATGAGGTATTTTAAAATACCTCCCTGCCGAAATTTTGACAGGAAAAGACCAAAATGCCCCTAGGGACTAAACTGACTCAAACTAACTCAGATGCAATTTTTGAAATGATTTTTTAAACAAAGACTCAACAGTGATTTGTACAGACAAGCTAAAAAGACTCAGAGGCAAACACAGGGACTAAAATAGGTTCCACTGCAGGAAATGACCAAAATACCCTTTTGTATGATTTTTTTGAAATAAAACGCAAGAAAAGTAATGCGATGTTTCTGAGAGTTCTTAAATGACTTGTAATGCAAGAAAAGACAGACAGAGGCAGTACAATACGCTTGAAAATAGAGTAAAGGTGCAGAGTAAAATAACAGAGAATTGACAAATATCAGTGTTAGAAAAGAAATTTGAACGAGTATTTTTAGGTCCAAAATCAGGGTATAACAAGTGCATATATACTTACTTTTTCATTATCCCAATTATATCATAGATGAGTGAGGCGATTTACAAATTTAATTAAAGAAAAATTTAGGTGTATTTCCTTATTTAATTTCAGGTTTGAAATTCCTCGATAGTTAACCACCGAAGTTTTCATCGGCAGTTAACTGCAGCCAGTTCGTTAAAATTTCGACAATTAACCGCCGAAAGGTATTTGAATAAATTACTCGTGTTTCTTAGTCAAACCAAATGTGTGAACATCGCTTTAGAAACAAACTCAAGAATTAATAAATGTACATGCACACGGAGAAAACAGAAATAGAAAAAGAATTGTCCAACAAACAAAAGTTTTGTATTATTTTGAATGTCAACCTAGTACAATTCTCATTCTTGTCAAATCAAAGTCTTTTAACGTTGTTTTATTCAAACCAAAAAATACATATAGTATCAATTGGAAAAAAAATAAAATTATATTCACACTTTATTCAATTTCTCATTTCATTAATGTAAAGTAACTGTAGTTTGTAGTTTAAAGCAGGCAGAAAGTAAAGAACAAAAATTAATGAATCCAATCAAGTACTGAAAAGAAAAAACAGCATGCTTAATCAAACCACTGTTACCTAGTTATTTCAGGATTATCAACTTTCCAACCCATAGTAGCTAGGGAACAGCATAGACATAGTATGATCATATGATCAGCGAGTTTGATCATATAATTTAAATATATATTAATGATAACCTTGTTACACTTGCACCTACAAATCATAAAATAAAACCCTAGAAACAAAGACTCCAAGTAAATTTGAAAGACCAACTAATTAAACTCTAACTGAGGACTTAATCAAAGGCATAAAAGTACCTAAAATTTGGTCCTCTAAGTTAACTAGCTTATCTAAACTTAAAACATTAATATAGATTAATTAAGTTAGACATTTTGCAACTTAGCTGCAAAAAGAACTACAAAAAACGTCTTCCATGATAGAGCATTCTCCTACATGATGGTTTTCCATTTCCCCAAAAAACATACCCTCATTAGTGTTAATAAAGTTAAACCCATTGTTAATGGTTTCAAATTGTTGCATGGGAAAACCTTGTTGATCAAAAGAGACAGTTCCAAAAGTACCCTCCAACATAGGAACCATGTTATGAGATATTGGCTGAGAAATTGAACCAAAACTATTTGTTTTCACCTTCTTCTCATTATTTGTAGTTTTTGAACTTTTCATAAACTTGTAAACTATCTCTTCCAACAAACCAGAAGATTCCCTTGGAAAAAATTCCGAGTCTTCATCAATAATTTCTTCAGTAATATTAACGTTGGAGGAGCTAGAGGAAGAAATAGTGTTATTAGGCTTGTTTTGAACAAAAGGTGGAACCAAACAAGGGTTAGGGTTTGAACAAGTGTGGTTAAGAAAATCACCACTGTTGAACTTAGTGACATGGCGGTGTTGAGATTTTTGCTGCTTATGATTATGGAATGGATGAAGAAGGTTTTGTTCGGTTGTTTCGGGATAGAAGAAATTGGTTCGAGCTTTGGAACCGCGCATGGATAGAGCGGCGGAGTCGTAGGCGCAAGCAGCTTGTTCGGCGGTATCGAAAGTTCCGAGCCAGCGGCGTTCTTTGGAATGTGGGTCTCTTATCTCGGCTGCATAACGGCCCCATGGTCGGCGTCGGACTCCACGGTATCGTACCGTGGCGCCAGTTTTGTTGGTTGCAGAAGTGGAAGAGGAAGAGGAAGTTTTTTTGTGGTGGTGGTGGTTGTCTTGTTCTTCCATTGGAGGCATTCCGTTGAGAGTTCTTAGTGCTTGTTCCATGGTATGGAAAGATTTGAAATAATTATGCTCTGTGGTTGGAATTGAGAATGTTGTTTTTATTTTTTTGATAGAAAACTTGGAATGTTCTTTGAGAGAAGTGTTGAACTAGGGTGGGTATGAGGATAGGATAGGAGTTCGTGTGTCTTGGTCTTATTTATAAGGGAATTCAAGGAGGTACCACCTCCCTCTAGGTGCCCTTGTCTTATGTTTTTTAGGGTTTGTTTTAATATGACTTTTTTACAAGGTTAAAAAAATTACCTTATCATTTTGTTAGTAAAAATTTAAATTTAATATAATAAAAACTAGTAATAGAAAAAAATCTAGAAATTAAGACAAAATACAACTAATGATACCAACGTTATTAGGTTGAATATATTATTTTTTATTTTAAATGTCATGAAATGGTCGGATGGATATATACATCAATTGCAACAAAAAAAAAATCACATTATCATAATCCAATCATTCGTCACCATTTAAATCTTTGTTGAAAATGGATCGGATAATTGAACTAATTAAACTAATGGTTAAAGAAATTAGAGGTTTCGAATTCAAAATAAAAAAACTCATAATTAATTCTTTACGAAAAATATATATTCAACCTAATAACGTTGGTATTCAACCTATAATGAGATTGGAAGGGTATTTAAATTAAATCATTTTAGAGAGTTTTTAAAAGAGAACGTTAGCACACTTCTAAAATTAATTCTCTTCTATGTAAAAAAAAATTAAAAGAAAATCCTTTGAAGAGAAGGACAAAACAAACAGATAATTTGACATTGATGGATAAAACTCATAAAAGTCTTCTCCCCCCTATGTTTAAAGGAGTTTACTTTGTAGGTGGGAAGTGCTAGCTAGCTCGCTACAACTAGTTTGATAAGCGATCTGCACACCGTGCATGCATGCATGGCATCAGTATAATTTCTTCTACCTGTCCTTTGTGTTTCTTTTTGTCCTATGATTAAAGTTTATGCCTCTTCAATATTAAATAGTCTAATATTAATTTTTTTTTTTGAGAGAACTAATATTAAAATTTGTTAGTACGTAATTTGTATTATTTTTATTGATTTATCTTTCAAGAAAAAGAATAAGTAAATTTTTTATAACAATATTTATTATTGATTGTAGAAGAAGATATAAATTACTTACAAATGCTCCACTGATATACTCCTATTTTGATTTTTATTTCATCTCAACTAACTTCACTATTCCACTATTAAAGGGTCATTTTCTTTCCTTAAATAAAAGCATGTTAGTACAAGTAGGATCGAACGCATGCTGGAGTAATTTATTTCCAGGTTCTATATTCACGCTTCTCCACCCAACATGTAATAAATATCAAGATTTTTGCGCAGGAGAATGATAAAGTTGCTTTATGCCTTACTATGTGTTTTTTGTTTGTAAATGCAAAATTTTATGGGAAGTTGGAGAGATTCTGAATTTTGAATGATTACTTACTGTGGCGGCTCTCAGAAATTGTTCCTCCCACTTTGGTGTTTTAGGAACTGCATTTTTACTTGTTTTCCATTTGGAATAGTTTGATTGTGCGAAGGGTTCATAAATACACATTCTTTGTTTACACCAACATGTCAAGAGAGGAAACAAAGGATTAAAGATCACATGCACTTGCCTGAAATTAAAGTGACCAATAAGTTGTCTTATCATTAACTAGTGTAATCAGAGAAATTTACGGAAGATCCGTTATGGAAATTTAATATCTCCCTTACATATGGTTCAAATTTATGTTTTGGGACGAAATGAGAAAGTCATTATAAATTTACACACATAAGTGAAAGTACCGGAGTTCGAAACCACGGTTATGACATCCGATCTATGCCAGTTGAGCTACGATTTGCAGACATCTTTTGGGTCTTATTAATCTATAAATATAAATTTTGTCTTTGAAATATAACATGTTATTATTTTTTATCAAATAATGATTGCACAATTTTTTTATAAAAATTTACTTATTTTAAATGTTTAATCAATACCCTTATAACATTAGTTAGCATTCTCCGTATCTCTTTAGTAATCTTTGCAACACAAATACAAGATCATCCACGGTCCACCACCGGTTTGTTGTAGTTTTTTTTAGAGAACACTTTGTTGCAACTATTGTGGGTGGTTTATAGAGAAAAAAAATCATGGAAATACCCTTTCATAAAAAATAAAAGGTCAAATACCACTTTTGGTCATTTTAGTTTGACATAATTCCTTAGTTATTCCTTTAAGTTTCGAAAGTTTCAATTAAGTCCTTTTAGTTTCAATAATTTATTTATTTTTTAATTTATTCAAAAATAAATAAGATCAAATAATACAATTCCCTTGTTTATTCTCTCTCAAATTTTTCCTTATTTCCTTTTCAACCACAAATGAAGAATTAGTTATGAGGTTGTTTTTTTATTGTTATTAATATTAAAATATTTTAAGTACATGTAGTATTAAAATGAAAAAATAGAGTTTTCCAACTTCTTTATTCAATGTTTATAATGAGAAGTAAAATCGTGTCTTCATTCATTGGTTTGCCATTGAGAAATATTGAACCCAAATATGCTACTGCATGTCGTCAATGTCCTCAACAGGTCACAGAGGGAAATAAAAAGTTGCAGTTTTTTTCACAGAAAAGATCAATCACTTAGCAGTCACAAAGTGGCAGAATAACATAGGGCTTTATTAAATTAATTCATCTGGGTTGTTGTCTCCTCTCGAAACCATGCATGAAAAACTGATTTCTTAAGGATTTTCTTGTCACTGATTTGATTACTTAGAAATAAGCTTTGTTTCTTTCTGCTTCTGATGAATCATCTCTCTCTGTAACAGAATAGCCGTCATTTTTATTTCCATACATGGCTCACTCTGTTTTATTGTCACCTTCTTTTTGTGAAAAGGTTTCTTTTGTCATGTGACAAACAAAGTCATCCATGAGTTGCTAGTACTTTTTTATATGTATCAATATCATGGTATTTTTGTGTTTAATCATTTTAGTTCTTTTAAATAAACTTGATCATTTATGTTCGTAAAATTAAAAAAGTTAATCTTTAATTATTATTATTATTTTTGAGGAAATTATTATTATTATTATTATTTTTGTGATAAATTGATAGATTTTTTCATCCAACTTTATTAAAAACATGTTAAAAGAATCCATTTAGGTTGATCTTGTGGTGTTGACGTAAGACTTTGAAGTGTATTTATCTCAAAGTCTCATATTTGATTCTCTTTACCGTCAATTTCGATGAGGTAGTTTGGCTTTTTAAAAAAATGTTTAAAAACATTAAGGTGGAAGGTCCAAAAAATATTTATAACACAAAACATGATTACTTATGTACTATAGTTTTAAAAGAGGTAAATTTATTAGCCTTGTAAAAAAAAAAAAAAAGAGGTCAATTTAGACTTATTAAGTTAACAATAAACATTCATGTAAGCACTTTTTGTGATAACTTTTGCTACAACTTTCTCTCTTATACTCACATTATTTTTTAATTTATCTCTCTATTGCTTTGATTTTTGTGCAAATACCTATTTTTTCTTTACAAATTATGATTGTTCCCATAAATTGTCAATTAAAGGTTGTTCAAATAACACTCCTCCACTTTTTAACGATGGATATGCCACTCAAATTTTATTGCAGTATTGAATGAGGGTGTGCTCATTTAACATCCTACATCGTAAAAAACACAAGCTTTGTTTGCCAAAATAATCTTTGGCAATTATAGTAATATAGATGACATAATTACCTGTATATATTTGTTTAAACCTTCAAACAATTATCCTGTTAGCCAAATTCAGCAAATAGGTGAATGAACAATTAGGCAATGAAGTGTGTTAGTCGAGTAAAGGATGGGCAATGCTAGAGAAGCCAAGCAAGGGATCTGCTTCTTTCTCAAGGTCGCTAACTTAAAATGTGAGTTGTAAAATGTTCATAATCGAGTCAAAACGTAGTTAGACTGAACAATGACGCGGTAAAACCATGATCCCTGCGCTTAGCACCAATAACTGCTTTGAGAAATGAGGGAGAAGACAAGACCTTTAGTAGAGCTGCTCACAAAAGGACCTCGTCAACATATCACGCTGAAGAGAGCAAACCGAAGCCAAACGTGGGGGTGCACGATCCCGCTAACAAAGTAGTTATCACTTAATACCACAAAAATTTGTTGAATAGAGGATAAACGTTTAAGGCAACATCCTTTGGCTTATAGGCAATAGACACACTATAAATACTCTTTTCTTACATTATAATTGACACATTCAATCAATCAAATAGTTTCAATTTCATAATTTTTATCTATTTACCTTTCTTTTATTTATGCATTTCTTAGTGTAGTTTAATCAACAATTACCAAGTAAATTACTAGGAACTTCTTTATTTCTAGGAATATAGTACAAACCATTTTTTTTATTTCTAGGAATTTAATCAACAATTACCAAGTAAATTACTAATATCCTACATTATTTTTTGTCAAAAAAATCCTATATTGTTTAGGCTACCAAAAGCATTGTACTATATTTCAAGTGTTGGCACTAATGAAATACTAAAAAAGAACATAATAAAAACCATGTATACTCAAATCAGGACTTTCACTTTCACAGATTAAATGTTACCTTTTCAATGTATCTCAGCCTTGTTAATAGTACCTCTACAAGATGCAAAAATGCACGAGCAAACCCTAGGAGTCTAAAACATGCATTTACCTTTTGATATATTACTATGAAAAAGCTTCATCAACATTCTGCAGCTATCAGTCACGAACTCTTCTGTTGTGGTCGTCACTGATATGTGCAACGCGTGGTACTATCACTGTGGACTCTGTATCCTTCATTTTAATTTTGTCTCTAATTCAACCAAACATTCAATTAATTTGGTGTGTCCTCTCTTCATATTTTATCAGTAAGTATTATGCATTGATTATTTGCAGATTTCCATGAAGTGACTCTCTTTAACCATTAGAGACCCTATTGTCATTTTTTTTTTTTTTTTTATATATATTTTTTCAAAAGTTATTTTCATAAAGTAAACTTTAATTTAAGCATATACTAGTACTATATAGTTGACTAATTGAAAGAATTTAATCAATTTTATGTTAGGCTAAATTATATTTTTGGTCTCTTAACTATTTAGGTAGTATCGTTTTGGTCCCTTAATTAAAATTCGATTTATTTTGGTCCCTTAACTTCTCTCCGTTACACATTTTGGTTTCGTTAGTTTTAATTCAAAAACGTTAGATTTTCGTCATCTTCTTCTCCTCTTTTTCATCTTCATATCATCTCCATCAACCTTCAACAACAAGCATCCCATAAAAATTTCTGAAGAAAATGAAGAAAACCTAACGTTTTAGAATTAAAACTAACAGAAATGACCAAATTGTGTAACGGGTAGAAGTTAAGGGACCAAAATAAATCGAATTTTAATTAAGGGACCAAAATGATACTACCTAAATAGCTAGTTAAGGGACCAAAAATGCAATTTAACCTTTATGTTATCATGAAAACACTTGTAAAAATGAATATAAATGCTAATCTCATACTATCTCAAGAGTTTAACCAAATTTATTTAATTGTTACTCTTGAATAATTTTTTACATAATAAAAACATTATGATAATCGTCTTCATGAGCTTAGCTCAATTGGTTTGAACAGTGCATAATTTATACAAGGTCCGACGTTCAAATCCTGACGAAAAACAAAAAACATTATGACAACTCACATTTCTTAATGTTTTTTTATAAGTTGATTTTTTTGTCCAGAGGTTGTTTATCTTAATTTAAATTTTTATATATTTCTTTAGTTTTTTTATTCAAGTTGACCCTTTTTTTTGGTAAATTAAAGTTGACCCTTTAAGTATTAAAATACACCCATTTACCTATTTTTCTTCTTCCTTTCATGTACTCATTGTTAATAACATTTGTTTATTTTTAAAATGTACGGACTAACTTGATACTAAAATGTTTAATAGTGACAGGACAATATAAAGAGAGTAGAAAAAAGAGAGGTGAAAAAGAGAGATGTATCACGAGAGATGGGGGGGTTCCAGAGTAAAACGAGAGGTTTTATTAAAAAAGGAGGAGAACATAAGATGAAGTTAAGGCTTTATCTTCCATGAGACTGAGAGAAGCTAACCTATGACCCAAATTTTAGGGTATTATTTTTTCTATCCTATGAGTTTCTCGCGTATCCTATTCAAATTCTAAAATTTGAAATACTCGTATTTTGAAAGTTTTTATAAAATATTTATGCTGTTCGGATTCTATAATCCGTACCGTATAGAACGCGTGAGAAACTTATAGGATGAGAATAAAATAGTTCAAATTTTATATCATTCTTGCAGTGTGCCTTTATATGTTTAATTGATTCTAAAGGATCAATGTATATGGTTAATCTTGGTGATTTGAGATTATGGATTGTTTGCGTGTCATATATGGATTGTTTGCGTGTCATAATATAGAAATTTTGATTTAAGTAGCTTCTATACACTACTTTTCTATAATAAAAAAATTACTCTATCCATTTTAAAATGAATGTCGTTTTAGTTAAAAAAAATTGTTTCAAAACGAATGTCACTTTAAGTTTCCAATGCAATAATAACTTTTTCTTTTCAATTCTACCCTTCAATTAATACTATGTTACACTTCCAATGTATTATTTTTTCTTTAATAAAAAACAAATCAATAGTTGATTAGGATAATTTGGTAAAATTGCTATGACATTTGTGTACTTTATTCTATTCCTTAATATGTGTGCAATTGATTAAAACGACACTCATTTTGATACGGAGAGAATAGTTTGCTATACTCTCTTTTAGTTCAATTTTGGTCACAAGTGTAACCTAAGAAAACAAGAGTTTCTAGTTCAAGAGTTGCGATTTCAGTTGAAAATTATAATTTCTAGGCAATGAATGATTTTTCCTAGGTTGCACCAAATGAATTCCAAGCTATATGAATAGGGATATTAGGTATGATTTATAAAGCCAGAGTACACTAAAATGAGTAAACTATTTAGAGTTGTGTTATTTAAACATCCATTTATATGACAACTTTTGGGACAACCAAAATTTTACAAAGAAAATGAGGTATTGACACAAAAACCAAAGCAATAGAGAGAGAAGGTAAAAACATATTGAATATAGAAGAGAAAGTTGTCACAAAAATTGTCAAAAAAATAGTGGTTCCAATATCATTTCTCAACTATCTATTCGATTTCGAGACACATACTATACACCGATATTCCTAGGAATAGGATGTACTCTTGTATACTTGTACGTACAAGAACTTAAATTTTTTTTTTTTATTTCAAAAATACTTTAAGAAAATACAATATTGTACGACAATAGCATAAATCGGATGAGATACATATGAGATGATATCGGGTCTCTAGACTTCTAACATTTATAAAGTAAAAAAGAAAGAAAGTCGTTTCATTAATCTTCTCAATTGCTCACATGTCCTTTAATATTCTCAAAATGCCCTTGTTTATACCGATTAGAAGTTAAGATTCGATTGAAAGTTATCTTTCCGCTTGATGTATATTGGAATATATATAAGGTAACAACTTTTGTACTACCATTTCTTCTACTACGATCAACCATTTAATCCTTCCAAAGTTTTTTTTTATTATGAAATTTGTGTCTCAAATCACCATTCTTTCATTTATAAATACTTTCTAAGACTCATCTTGTATCATAAAAAATACAATACATCTTTTTTAAACCAATCCATTTTATTTTACAGGTTTTACCCTTGCCCTAGCATGCATGTTCACATGCCAAATCTTCAAAACGACATCAAAATAATATGAACCACTTAAAGACAAAGTGGTCTTAGTTATCATAAATTCATCAATGTTCTTATCTTATCTGTCTTCGTTGCAAACATTGAATAATGATATAACTGTATAACAATAACAAGGCAATGAGGCATCTTATCCATCAAGGTATCCATAAATTCTAAATTGCAAGTTGAGACTCACATCAATTTTTAATCTATAAGAATAATTGACTCCCACTCGAATATATGCCATCACAATGGTGGGACCTAAAACCATTGATGTTCATCATTCATTAGAGGCCTAATTTTTGTCATAATACAATGCAACATCACACAAGATATATAGATTAAATGACAGGTGGCTCTAGTAGCTAGATATAATTTCTTGTTGCCAGTTGTTAAATATCCAAAAGTGATAAAAATATAGGTAAGGGAATTAATTGAATTGATTATCAAACCCCGTGACATAGAAATAAAGCAAACTTTTGTGTTATATATTGATCTAGATTTTAATTCACATTGTTTGTATCTTACATGCATATCTACTCTTTTTTTCTGTCTCTTCTAGACACTTTCTTAAGGTAAGGTCCTCAATTATATATAGTTTCATTACATTAGTTCTTAAACTTATAAATTTGGCTACTAAACTTCAATTTCCAAAAAATAGTGTCCATTTTTTTTAAGCATGGAAAATGAACAAATTACAAGCAAGGAAATGAAAGTGGAGATTCAATCAAGGAGTGAAGTTATGTCAAGTACTATAGGGGTAGAGGTACAAGGGGGTTCAAATATGGGACAAGGTGGACTTATGAGACAACCTAGTATGACCAAAACAAATTGTCTATGTTCACCAACAACACATCCTGGTTCATTTCGTTGTAGGCTTCATCGTAGTCCTAGTCTTCAAAGGACCAAAAGCATAGAGCCAGAATCAATCCCTGATCAGACATCTACTATAGGTCATGGTTCTATTGTTGGTGGTGACAAAGATCGAATCCATTAATGTTATGTTTAATTGAATGTTCAATATTATTTATTATTCAGTAACTATATGGTTACTTTTGTTCTGTATAATTGTTTAGTCTTATATGTGTTATATGTGTTATGTTATGTGTATTATTGCATGCAATTTTCTTTTATTTATGTTTGTTGTAATTAAAAGGAAGCAATCTATGTCACGTTCTTATTGATTCTGAAACTGGAAATGAAATTTGGCAATTTGTAAGTTTTTTTGTTCAGCTCTCTCTTTGCATGTATTTTTGGCATTTTATAGTTTCTAGGATAAAAAATGCTAAATTTTTTAGTGTGTGTTCGGTATGGTGGTGGCGAAAATTGATTTTGATAGAATTGAGTTTGAGAGAATTGATTTTGAGATGAATTGGTTTATATTTGGATACACTTGTTTAAAATTGATTGTTATGAGTTGATGTTGTTTGGATAGTTTGAATCAAAATTGATTTTGAATGTAAAATGACCAAACACCCCTAAAAATAGAATTTCTTATATTTTGTCAAAAAAAAAAAACAATTATATCACATTTGCCAAAGCTGTATTTTTTAACGTGTAGTGATAAAAAGAATCACATTTATAACAAAAATAACTGCAACCCAACCCAACTTTAAAACTAAAAAAAATGATTTTCTTTTTCAACAAAAAAAAACTACGTCCAATAAAAAAGAAAAAACTACCACACTTTTTTTCTCAGTTGCTACATATCCCTTCCATTTCTCCACAACCTTCTTCACTGTTTCTACACACTTCCTCATCTCTCAATACGCAGCTGCTATTTCTTCCTCTATCTCGCAATAATTTCATTCCATTCTTTCTACCATCCTTATTGAATAAACTGAAAGCTTCTTTGTGCAATGACCTTCAACTTGCAGAAGGAAATTCAGATCTGTGTGGTTGATATTCAGATCTGTGTGGTTGAGTTTCAAGGTAAAATACAAGGTTGAAGTGATGTGAAGTAATGAAAGGAAGAAAGGTTGTGAGAAAGAGAAATTGAAGACTTGAATTTATGGGTAATTTGGAAAAGTACCTGCCACTTGATAAATTAGAGGTTGTACGTGCGTTTTCTCTAACATAGAAGCTAGAAATTCCTGCTTTAGCTGTACTGCGTTTTGGTCTCAAAACTGAATTTTTTTGAAAGCGCATTTCATTCACCTAAATAAATAAAAAATCTGAAAATCACGTTTGAAAAAGAAAACGAAGGTTTGGCTGCTTCAAACGGGTTGCCAAACACATATTTAGAAGAATTGTACTTTGAGATGAACTACTAAAATATAATTAAAATTTTGAGTTGTACACATTGTTCAGAACAATTGATTCTCATTGGAACGAAAACAAGGATGAAAATATAGTTTTAAAAAACTTTTCCTTTGTTTGATTGATGAATAAAGAGGAGGGAAATAACACTTTTTGTTGGTCCCACAAGATTCCCTTCCCTCCAACTTGCAACTTGAGAAGAAAGCCTTGGAAAGTTGGACATGGAATCCTTGCAGCCATGAACTTACACATTCACGTAGTTGGTCCATCCACAATCGTTGGATCGAGATTGGATAATATAGATTTTTAACTTTGGTATATTGATTTAAAAGAACATTAAAATCTAGATCATTTAATTTCGATCTAGCAAACACTTATGTAGCAAATGAATGAATATGTCAAATAAAAGTGTCAAAATAATGTGATTTTTTAAAAGTTACGAGTCTTAGAAAAATACAAAAATGCTCTCATGAAAACCTATGTAAAAAATAAAAGAAAATATAAACAAATGTTCTTAAGTGTAAATGGAATCAAAAGAAATGACTTTTGTATTGATAATGTTATAATTATTACTTTAAAAGTATTTGACTTTGTATTTTCAATACACAATTTATATTTATTCATTTCGTAAATAACACAATGAGAATATTTGTTAACAAGATCAATCCGTCCAAGTTAGGGTTGTGGGATAAAAAAAGCCTAAAAAGTTCAATTTTATTATAAATATATAATATACCAATTTGATAATCAATATTTTCGTATTTGAGTTGGTAAACGTGAATGTCGGCGGATCCTTTTTTATCAAGGTTCAACCATTTGCTTAAACAAAACTTAGATTTGTTTTTTTCCTCATAAAACCATATGCACTTTTTATTTTATTTTAAAAGACCTCACAATAAAAGTTGTTTTTGGTCTCTATAATTGTTACAGGGATCATGTTTCTTTCCTCTCACTTTTACTAAACATACAAAACAACTGTAAAATCATCTTACATTTTACTCACATTTATTTTCACTTCCTTTCCTTTAATTCCCTTCATAATCCATAGAGTATAGTAAGGACAAGATACAACAATGTGGATGCTAATAAGTATCAAAACTTAAAAAAAATAAAACACATGCAATCGGAAATAATACAATCTCGATAACACTATCCGGTGATTAAATTAATAAACAACATGATACCTAATTAATTATACAAACCCTTGAATATTGCTTTGGTGTGTTCATTGAATAATATTGTTGGTGAACATGATCAGAAACATAGCTTCCAAGCCATTTCTTTGAATAGTTTGATTTCAAATTAATAATAAAAATGGAACAATGGGCAATATAGAAAACGAAGAAATCTACAAAATCTCTCCACACTCAGTTTTGTCTCCCATGCAAGAATTGATTTAGAGGCTGAGAGAAAGCAGTCTAAAATATTTCAAATACATTGAACAAAATATATATTAGTTTTTTTTTCTTATCACTTTTAAAATATACAAGGTTAATCTGTCTTGGACTAAGACACCATCTTCACCCTAAAGTTTTGTAATAAAAAAAACGTAAATACTAGGGAATGCCATGTCGAAAAGTAATTCAACCATATAGTTAGAATGGTAACTAACTACTGTTAGTTAGTTATTGCTAGTTGTAGAGTTAGTTGTAACTAGTTGACTTGTATAACAAGTAGTCAATAACTTATAGTGCAAGAATAAATAAAATCTATGCGGTTTTAATTTCATCACTAGCTTGAAAGGGTCACTTGCACTCTGCCACCTTTACCATTAAAATTTCAACCATTTGCCTCTACAAATAAAAAAAAGGGCAGACAGATGCACTAAAGCTACCACATACGCAGAATTTAGGGAGGAGTCCATCATTTTGGTGTATTGCACACAATTTTACCGTATTTTTTACGATGTTTCCAAAACCTGAGCTCGATCTTTTAATCACGCGACAACAACTTTACCGTTGCGGCAAAGCTCCCCTTTACCTCTACAAATAAAAACTTTAGGAAAATTATATTTGTTGTGAAAATCTTTTCACGGTATATGATGTGTGACTATACTTGATTGACTCCATATAATTTGGTAGAAACTCCCATTATGACTTGTCAACCACACCCAATGTGATCTACATCATGAATAGAAAACAAGATCAATAGGAATTTAAAAAGTAACATGCTAAATAGGTACGTACAAAATTTAGTTGATTCTAATCATATCAAGCAGTATTGGTTCATGATATATGAGAGGAAATTCATGCAAGCATGCTCATAAAATAGTTAGTCATGGTCAATGAAACTATGATGAATAATGATCATGATTGAAACAATGATAATTGTGACCACCACTTTCAGTTCGCCACTAAAGAGTATATTCTATTATATGCTTTATGAATTTGTTGAATTTCAAAAGTTTTAGTTCTTTCGCAACCTAGAGGGTTGGTTTCAGTTGGTGAGATTGAACTAACTAGTAACTGGTCTTTAGGGGGGACATAATTCAACCTAATAATTATGCAAAACATCGAAAGTTTTGATTAATACTTGACAAATTTGAGTGTAAAAGAGGTTGAAAATGACATCCATATAAAAAATCTATTTCAACTAAGAAGTCAACTAAATGCTTAAATAATTAAGACAAATATGAGAAAGTTACTCAAGAGTGCTTTGAGTTTCATGGCTACAATAATTTTTGCACTTTTTTCTAAGTAATTTTGTTAAGGTTTCTTATAAGAGACCAAAAAGTGTAAATGTAGATACATGGTGATGCAGCCGTAGAGAGACCATTAAGTTTAGAGAGTCTTTTTCTAAATTGATGTAGAACGACTAGATGCGAGTATTGAAGATGAAGTGTCATGCAAAAAAAGTTTAATGAGAATAGTGCAGATTTGACATCTGTTGTCCGAATGACTTGAAATATACCTTTTTGGAAAGGGAATCTGCCCACGAGTAGATCACATTGTTTCGCCATGACATATGAACATTTATAGCTATCCGCATTTGAAGGCCCAAAACCAAATTTTAATATTTTAGCCCACTTTTTTTTTTTTTTTTTGTTTGGATTTTCGGCCTATTAGAGTTTTGTTATTTCCCTAGTATTTAAACTTTACAGTTGTAGGATAGGAGACAATTTTTCATTCAATTACATTACTGAGAAATTTTCTCTATTATCTGATAGATTTCGAAAACCCTTTTAACAGGTTTGTACTTGCAACATGTGTTTATCTTTTAGGTTTAACGCTTCCTAACCCTTGTTTCCGTTCTGCATCATAAATCTAATTGTTCACACAGCTGACTTTACCCTATAGGGGATCTATTTTCGATTTATGTCGGTATGGAACAATAGCGAGTAATGTAGATCATCATAGACACACCAAGTGCTTATCTATCATTATTTCAATAAAATAACACTTAGAAGCAAAACATATCTTACCAACGATAGATCTTATTCTTCCTTGTTTACATGTTCTACTTTTTTGTCGGGTTTGTAAATTGTAATGCACATAATTTTGCTACCAATAATAACACATTGAATTGTTCCATTCCACGCACGATGGGTCAATTACATATCTCTGCTTATAAGAAACAAAAACAAGGCGCATGCATAACCTTAATTATTTGCCACAACATTCCAAATCCTATCGATGATTGTATATATCTATTCAGTAAGGACGAGATTATATTCATGGATACAGATAAATAAGACAAAAATAATTACAATATTGTTTTGTCACACTTGTGAAAATGTACCAAGAAAGAATATATTTGTAACAAAGTTGGGACCTGGTGAAATGATATGGCCCATATGAACATAGCCACGTGTTGTTGGATCATAGACAAAGACAGCACAATTGGTCCTACCATGGTTTTAAATTTTGATGCAGGTAAAATTGGGACGTGGTTTGAGAGACATTAAAATTCATTATATTGCGAAAGCAATTACAGTTGTAGACCACAATTTAAAACTTTAGAATTTGCTATTCATCACTTACACTTGAGATAAAACCGTGACCACCTTTGACATCGTAGAAACTAACGGTTAAATACTGATCATGTGGTTGTAAATTGTAATCACAATTGTGGAGACATTAAAAAAATTTGATAACATGATCACATTCTCGGCAGTAGACCGTCATTTATACCTAAGATAAAATAACATTTGCAGTCGCACTGTGGTTTGTATCACGATTTTCGTTAGAGAAACTTATAGTTAAATACGAGTATACGACTAATCTGTTGGAGTCACATTCACAAAGTTAAAGAACTTAGTAGTCACAACCACAATTGGAGTTGCATACCGTTTTTTATAACCTCATGACATTATAAAGTTTTTAACATGACTTGGGACCTGGGAGTTGCTCCTCCTTAAAATCTCAGGTTCAATTCTCCCCGATGTTAATTTGGATGAGCTAATTTAACTTGTTAAAAAATAAATAAAGCTTACCACATGTGAGATTTACCAAGGAGATTTCCTCTAATGTAGAGAAAATCTCATTTCTTATCACTATACATATATTACATGAACACTGCATATTTAGATGCATTGGTTTTCCCTAAAAGTTACAAAGCCTTTGGCAAAAAAGAAAAATACAGTATAATATTTTACCCCCTAAATCTAATAATTTACCATTCCCATACTGAAAAATTTGAAAAAACTAAAAAAAAAAATCACTCAATTCTTTTGAGTTGTGCTTCTATTGGTAGACCACAACTTACTAAACATTCTTTTAGGTTTAGTAGGAAGTGAACAAAAACTTTTAAATCTAGAACTTCTACCAATTCCATTGATTTCCACATCATTATTCTCATCAAAATCATCCTCAGCTAGTTTCATCCTAAGAGTTGTGTTCTTTGGTGAGTTCAATCCATTAACACTCCAATTATCACTAGCATGTATACTTGTACTTGTGCTTAATTGTGCTGCATGTTTTGATGGATCAATTCCATAAGAAGTGAGTAATGCTTTGATGTTGCTTGATATGTTGGTGACTTTGCCACCAGATGATGCAGCTCTAGCTTGCTCAAAGAAGAGAACTTGGACAACAAGTCTTAGTGGAAGTAGCTCGTTCTGTGCAGCATGCATACATGATGAAATGGAGAGTTTTTTGCAGTCTAGAATTCTACATAGTCTTTTCCTTTCGGTTTTGTCGAGTTCTGGATGAGCCTGCAAATTTCAGATAAACAAATTAGAGGTTTTAGTGAAACTGAATAACTGATAAAACATCATGTTTAGATTCTCATGTCGGATGAAATATGGTCTGAAAATGTGTCTAGAAGTGGGATGCGTCACTCATTTTACAAACCGATGATTTTGTAGGTTGAGTCGGACACAATCTAAATTTAATGATTTATCAAAGCTTATTTACGATTCGGACACGCAATCGGGTGACTTAGGTCATGCTTAAGATATGGTAAATGTCGTATCTTAGATGTGTTAAGAGTCAAACATCGAATGAGCTATCTACATCATCCAAATTACATATCTTGGTTGTTAGATGATTATCGGACGACTCTTATTCCTATTTTATTAGTTGAGAATATGAGTCGTCCAGATTTCAATCATTGTTGGATACATAAATGGTCAAATCTAACAGGAAAGTTTGGTTGGAGGAGGCTGGAGGGAAAACTACTAGCAATAAAACTTAACTTCTAGTGGGTCAGCCTGCACCTAAACCAGGAAAATGATGATAAAGACAATACTTTAAGGTTGAGTTGCTTATCTACTATTTCTAGGTAGCACTAACACTTCAGATTGAAAACATGTCCAAATGTCCGACAGTTATGTCTATCATTAACACGACATTGATGTTTGTGATTACATACAATTACTTCTATTTTTTTCAAATTATTACCGATATTTATATGTTGGTGTTCGAGAATGTGCCGGTACTTCATAAATTTCTATCAGTAAATAACAATGAATTAATCTTGAAAAGATAAAATATTTTCTTCTTCAGATATTTACCTTGAGATAAGTATCAATAGCACTGTATAGATCATCATGATCACATCTTGCAAATTCAGGTACAGTTTCAGCAATAGCAACAAACTTATCCAGAGGCAAATTCACATCCTTAGCAACCTCTTGAAGATACTTATCAACAAGCTTAGCCACCTTCAACTTTGAGCTATGTGAAACTGAAGAAGATCTTCTACTCTCTTGCAATTCAAAATCAACATTCTCAGCCGAACGTGACCTTCTCCGTTCAAAAGCGAACCTTGATCTTTGAGGACTAGTTGGTGGACTTTGACTTATTTGCAACATAAACTCTTCCAATATGTTCATCACCAAATCAACATCACAAACCATTATAAGATCATTCACTGTTACTTCCTCGAATTGAAGTCCAACCCTTTTAACCAATTCGATCTTTAAAGACGAAAAAACTTTCAAATCATTGGCAACTTTCAAAAGCTTAAGAAGGAAGCTACAAGAAACAACACCTTTTGCAGCTGGAAGCAAATTCACTATTGATTCTAAAAGCAAACTGTACTTTGATGCTATTTCACTTCTTGAATCAGAATCGGAACCGGTTTTTGGTAGCCATCTAGAAGCATAAATTTTCAACGCATCACCGATGAGATTTAAAGGCATTTTTCCATCAGATTTTAAAGCAATCATGATTCTCCAATAAAGATCAATTTTCAATTCAGCTAAATCTTCACCCCACCATCCTTTTCTTACTGATTTATCTCTCAAACTTTCTGTTCCACTACAAGATATATCATCTTCATTTCTAACCCTCTTTAAGACCTTCGAGCAAATTGCTTCGATGCATCTATTTGTAATTGACAATTCCTCTGACCATAAAGACAATGCTTTTGTGGTTTGTAGTGTCACAACTGAATCTTTCCAACCGCGAAGTATGCATGAATTGAAAAAAACTTCAAGCTTGTAAATCAAGTTACCCTTTTCTGCATCTTCTGTCATTTGTAAATATTCCGCGGCACATCTTGTGGATACAATGTTGTAAGCACTTAGAGTGATTGTGATTCCATAGCAGAATTTTGCGCAGAGTTCAAATGCTTCTTCTCCGCCAGGAAAATCGGGGAGTTGTACTATTTGATGATTTCCTGAATCTAGTGACTCCAAACATAATCTTTGTAGATGCAAACATTTTGATAGGAGTGGAAACTGAACAGAATCAACATGAAATTTTTAGATATGCTTGTATGTAACAATTAAAAAAAATATAGAACAAAGTATACAAAATTTTACTAAAAAATAGAAAATGAAATTGTTAAAAATGATAATTATATGAGCGTGTGTTTGGTTCTGCGGTAACAGAAATTGATTTTGATTTTATAAAAAAAAATTTATATCATAAACTTTAAGTGTTTCAAGAAACATACCTTGTGAAGAAGATATCTAGTTCCTTTCACTTGAATTATAAGATCACTTGAAACTTCAGAAGAAACTGACCTGAATATACAAAGAAAAAAACAATAAAAATAAAAATTCATGTTATTACTTTCTATTATGTGATATATTATAATATAAAGAGGAAAAAAAATTAATCAGTTTGAGAATTACCTGACTGAGTCTTTAGTGTAGAAGATATCAGGACGAGATCCTAGTTTCATAAACTTCATGACTATGTTAAATGTTAATAATATGTTCAATGTTAAATAATGTGCTACACTATGCACAATTTTATCATAAAGTTTTATAAAATGTTAGGAATATTAATATTTGAAACTTTAGGAACTCTGAAGAGAGAACATATAGAAGTGACAAGAGGGAAAGAAAAACAAGTTTGTTGTGGGAACAAAAAATAATAAGTGGTTTAAATAAGGCGTGGCAGAAAGAAAAGGTTAATTATTAGAAATTATGATTATATAAAACAGTTTAAAGTTTATTTTAATTTTATTTATAGAAAACTTTTGAGAAGCTATTATTGGATATTTTGAACAGAAAGGATTAAAGTGAAATGCCACTTGTACCAGGTTTAGGTTTAGATATAGATTCGTTGCATGTTGTTAAAGTACTTAACACAAACTGCAGCACAACAACCATAAAATATACGTGTAACAAAATCATATAAATATTATATTAACAAAATAAACAAGATCTTGATACAATTGGAGATAATCTAACTAAAAAAATGTATTTATTTCACAACATTACGTAAGTTGCATCTAGACCCCCTTCCATTCCCAACATGGATTCTGTTAATCATTCATATTGATATGAAAATTTGACCCGAGAAAACCATGTTATTATTTATTCATGATGTTACTTGATGCTTCCTCCGGGCTCATATTCATATTTAAAAAAGAATTTTTGTGCCAATTTTCTCTCTTAAATTCACATTATAATGTTTATTTTCTTTCTATTGTTTTAATTTTCTTGTTAATACATATTCTTTTTTTATAAATTTATGATTGTCTCAAAAGTTATGACACAAATAGCTGTTTAAATAACAGATCTTTTAAATAATTAATTGTGAAATTCTGTTGTAGACTATTTGAAAAGAAAATAAAAATTAGTTAACATTATTCTTATCCTTCATCCACACAAAAGATGAGTGTTTTAAATCGTTTTTTCTTTATTTTTTTAATTTAAATTAGTGATTTTCACATCTATTTAGTTTTTTCTTTTGTGATTCTATTGTCTTATGGGGATATTGTTTTCCATCAATGTGTGTGGTTTGGTGTTGCTTTTCTGTCTTGTTACAATGTTTGTTCAGTTCAGATTGTCATATCATCTTCGATCTTATGCAAAACAATTCAATGATTTTGGTGTGGTCAAATGTTAGAGACATGGAGTCATGGGTATTCTCAACACTTGTATATAGTCGAATTTGTAGGCTTATGTACTTTGTTGTTTTATGCTATTAGTATAAATTTAGTGAATTTGTAGCCGATTCATCGTTTTTGTTTTTAGAAAATTCATATTTGTTGTGAATTCTTACAGAGTCACACCAATAATTGGATGTGTGGGGTAAATCAATAGCAACCGAACCAAAAGGAACACAATAATAATCACGAATAAAACAAATCAGCAATACGAAGGAGTAAGGACAAGGAAGAAAAACACATAATATTGTTTAAACAGTCGATCGAATAATGACTGCTCTAGGTTAGAGAGCAGCTTTTGGTTTCACTAATTAAAAGTGTAACTTTACACAAAGATTTCAAAATATATTACAAGAATTAGTTTTCAAACCTAATTCTAATTTTTTTTTTCCTGAATCTTTACCTGTGATCAAGAGACTCAATTACTTAATATTCTCGAAGATGAATCCAATGATGATTCTCCCAAAACATAATATTCTCAATTACTTGATTAATGGATTCATATCATATCAATATTCACAAAACTTTGAAGTCATAGTTGAAGTTTAACCGTTGATTAAAGAAGTCGAAGGGAAGTCAAATTTTGATTAATGATATAACATTTTGATTAACTCTGCTCTTTTTTGCACTTTCCACTACATACCCTTTCCACAAAACTTTTGTTCTACGCAGTGCAATTCTTTTTCTTTTTTTTCACACGTGAATATGATTTGTTTTTTAGTAACACAAACAGTTTTTTTTTAAAGAACACACATAAATAGTTGTTGTTCCCTTGTATATATTCTCCGTTTGTGGTTTTGTTTTTCTTCAACATTTAATTAATTAATTTTTTAACAAAATAAATTATCAATGTCCGTTTGAATAATTTAATTAATTTGATTATATTCTAGATTACCAAATAAAAAAAGATGGCTTAATTAATTACTGAAATTAATTAAAATAAAATAAAAATGTGAGATTGATATGTTTTTTAATGAAGAAGTATATTAGTATTTTCAAAAATTATCAACACTTCTCTCTCTTCTATTTCTCTTCTCTCTCTCTTAAACCAAATAACACCTCAAATCTACTCTATTTCTCTTATCTTTCTCTCTTACTATACTCTCTCTCACCTATTTCTCTCGTTTCAACTTCTTCTCACAACCAAACACACCCTTAATGCGTGTGGGTTTTCTTTATACTTTTTGACAATAGAAAATACTAATGTTAAATACATTGTAAAGTTAACTAAAATCTTATAAATATATTTGACTCCAATAAATAAAACTTATTTTATTTTTTTGAGCAGCTTATTTTTGTTTATAAGAGATATTTAACTCAATAAAAATTGATTTATTTAATTTAATTTTTAAGTAAACACACTAACTTTTATTGACCTAAATTTTTATTATAAATTGTGTTTTTTTTAAGAAGAAGAATACGATGTTTGTAGGTTTATGTTCTTCTCACAAAGGGAGACATGTCATTGCCAGCGTGCAATTCAAAAGACAACTCCCACGTGCTAACCTGCGCCCACTGGTGGCCTTCCTTTTTTATCATAGTCGCTGCAAAACTCTGCTTTCTTTTCTTTAATTTCTTCCACTTTTTCATTTAAACTTTGAAAGCATCCCCTTGGATTATTATTTTAGAAGGACATTTTCACGAAGGAGTTTATAACTTCTTTTATATATTCAATCTTTGCACTTTCATCATATTAAATCATTTTCTCATAATAACTATGACAAAAATAACATGAGTGAAGATGTTATAATGAGTACATGGATATTAGTCTTATATATAGACATCAATATTAATTCCTTCAAAAAAAAGACATCAATATTTTGTGAAACACTGAAACTAATTATAACCCACTAACTAACATTTAACCAACTCTAACAACATCAACTAACCGAATAAGCAAATAGTCGAATTCGGACTAAAAAAAATTCGTCACAAAATACATTGGTATAATTTTTTCATTTCTCCCCTTTCCTTCAAAACCCTCCTAATCACACTCTTTTTCTCTTAATAACTCCCAAACAAACTTTTAGTTTGCTAAACATGGTTGAAGAACGGTATCAGTAAATTTGAAAGGATTATTATAATACAAATACAAACTATTCCCTATTAAGAAACAAACAAAAAGTAAGAATCCAAAAACTGAAATGACTTAAGGTGATTAAGGTTGGCCTGACCATGAAAGAACATCATTGAACATGGTACACCCGACATAAGATTTACCTATCTAATTGTCATCTTTTGGAAGCTGTCGATTTGGGAGGATTCCTTCTTATTGTTGTTGGATACATATCCCGCACGAATCATCAAATGTCACTGCTAGTCCTTAGTTTGTGTCTCCCAAAATCCCTTTATTCTAGTACTTCAAAATTTGTAAGCATATCCAAATGAGTAGTGATAGCAATACTCTATTTTCAACACTCTCTCAAACACTCACTTCTTTATTGGTTTAAATCGAGGTGAGTCACACACTTTGGAAATGGGTTCCATTCAAAGTGGTAGGACATACATTAGTTTCATCCATTAAGAGAATGAGTGTTAGAGAGAGTGATACAGAGTAAGACTTTAATATGGCATAGACTTTGCAGCCACCACCCTATATGCTAGCTTTCCAATTCCACCACCCTACTATCGACAATAAGGCCAACAAGCCACCATGTTTGACATTTACTAGATTGTGTTTCCATTGATGTATTAATTATCAGCACTATTTCAGCTACCATATGGCCTCTAGGATTGCTATAAATAAGGTCACTTCCTTCATGTATTACCACAATTTGAAATATATAAAACTTGAGTTTCTCATTTGAGAGTTAGAGAGTGGATTCTCTCTTGATTTCTGAGCCAGAGAGTGTCCCTAACATTCTTCAAATCCAAATAACCCGTTAAAGAACTACTCAACAATGGAGCCAAATGTGTATTTGTGTGTTCACGTTGCATTTATCTTCTTCTAATTAAATAAAAGCTCTTACTAATGAAAAGATAAAATATTATTGTTATATATTTTTATTGGTACAAAAGGTTAGAGTGCATTGGATATTGGAAGCTTACCTCGGAAATTTACTTTGGTGTCAGTGATATTTAATATCTTTAATGTATTAAGATGAGAGAATTATGGAAAAACCGAAGTTTGATTATTGGTCGAAACAATTTTTGGTAAAATGTAATTTATATTTCGATCGAACTCCGGATTAATAAGGTCTCTTATCCGATTGAAATCGAAGGGTTAACACCAAAATAAAATAAAAATGAGAGAGAATAATGGATGGATGGATGAATAATTCACTTGGTTGAATTAAGATATTAAAAAGGTTAAGAAGTTAAAGATAGAGGATTCTAATTCTGACAAGAGAGAAAACTATTAATATATCAATTAATATTGCTAACATTTATCATTAAAAAAAAAAAATTAAAATAAATTATTTAAACGAGAGAATGATTGGTTAAAATATAAATATGAACAAAGACATCAAAGAACCATAATACCTAAAAAGAAATCCCTTAACCAGACACCACTACTTAAAACAAGTGCTCTAAGCATTTAATATGCAATACACAAATAAAAATATGTGAGTCTTTCCTTTTCTTTAAAATCCAAAAATGTTAAGACCCATTTTGTTGCATCTTTTGTTTATGCACCTAATGGTATTTCAAGTTAATTGTTGCAAACTAGTAATTGAAGCGGTTAATATAATAAAAATTGTTAGTAGATTTTTTTAATTATGTGTTTGTCTTGTCAACAACCGAACTGACCAAATCAATTCAATCTGCATCGGTTTTATTTTTGTTTAATAAGCCAACTAAATCAAACAAAACCATATGTTTTTTTATATTACGGTTTAAATAAGTTTTAACTTTAAAATCTAATCAAACCGCACCGCACCACGAATACATGTACCAAGTATAGTAAAAATGGTTGTTGGGTCTTATTAGAATTACCAATTCTCTCAACCTTCTTAATGATAAAATTTGACAAATACTTGCTTTTTTAGACCCCCCCACGAATACTTGCTATGAAGTATCTCAGATTTACAAAAGACATCACTCGATGGTGTATATTTTACTCTTTTTGCCTATCGGAAAATATCTTCTAATGATGTTTGTTTGTCTGTTTTGATTAACACACAAGACCTGAAGAGCAACTATCAAATCCGCATCATCAAAAGTTCTTGCAATCTTGCTTATTCCTCAAATTTCTTTTGTTTAAGTCAAATTTCTAATTTGTTTAGTCCTTATTTTTTTTTTTTTGAAAGATAGTCCTTATTTTTTTAAAATAGACGGAATAATAAGAACGATTTTAAAACTCGTGGAAACAATTTTAATTATTATTTTAAAACTCGTGGAAACAAATGAATGATCCTCAGTTGGAGTCTGATCATCACGACTTTCACCTAACAAATTTTGCATTTATCACGACTTAGAAACTATTCCTTATTTCTTATTCAAGGTAGTTTAAATTATTCAACTCAAATTCATTTATCTATAAAAATAATTATCTCACCTTAAATTCACCTATTATGGTATAGATAATATATGATTAATATTATTTTTTTGTCTTTTAGATAATTCATGTATTCAATTTTAATGGTTATTTGTACTGTGGTGTTTTTATATAAAAAATAAATAAAAAATTACCAAATAGCTTTTAGTTTGAAAATAAATTTTAAGCTATAAAATAAACAATTCCGGTGCAAAAAAAGATAGTCTTATTGTAACGACTATTATTATACTCAACGATCAAATAAACGTACACTGAAAATCACTAAACAATCTATATAATCATATAATAATCGTCATCATGAATCTTATTTCTATGATCAAAATAACAAATTTACATGTACAAATCCAATTGAAAAAGAAAAAACAGATAGAACCGATATAAGATAAATAGGCCCCTCTAACAAGTAGTCCAATGGTGTATTGGAACAATATTATTCAAAAGATTCAAGACTCCATCAACAAATCAATCACTATAAAACAAAATTGAATTCCAAACCTACTAAACCATGAATTCAATAAATAAAAAACAAAATTCTGTTTAAACCATCTAAGCTAAAACCATGGAGACGAAAATTCCAGCAAAAGCAGTAACAGCAACAAAGGTGTTGGTGATAGAGAATGCAGCAGAGGGTGCATCAGCTCCTGGCTGTCCCGGTGTGGCCCCGCCTGGGCCAGATGCCGGGACATTTGAGCCTGGTGCTGGTGGTGAAAAAGTGTTCGGGCTTGGGCTTGAGCCTGGTGAAGAAGAAGTTGAAGGAGAAACTGCAGGAGAGGGTGTTGGTGATTTTGTGGAGGGTGATGGAGCTGGTGCTGAATTTGGTGATAATTGTGTGGGTGCTGGTGCAGGAGCTTGTGCTAGGCATGATGTAGCCAAAAGTCCCAATATCACAAACAATTTGATTGATGCAAAACCCATGTTGTATATGTTTTTTGAGAGAGAAGAATGTTTAATTAGAACTAAGAAGTGAGTAAAAGATGAATATTTTTTATGAGAAGGTTAAGATTTCTCCAAATATATGGTTTGTAAGATGATTAATGTGTGTAATATTCAAGTGCATAAGTGGTGTATATATAGTTATAAATAATGGGTAATGGCTTGTGTTTTTAATTAGCCAGGCCGGTATGTGATGTGACTAATAAATAATGGGTCAAATACAAAATAATTTTCTTTTCCCTTATTTGTAAAAAAATATCATTTTTTTTCCTACTTGATTGCTATAATATTAATTTTTTTCTTTGTTTGTGTTTACAAGTTAAGTATACAACAGAATTTTCCTGGTGAGTGAGGTGTTGTGTGTCTGTACGTAATGAAGAATTTTCTCGTTTGGTATAACCGCGTTTAATTTTTCTTAGTTTGATTTTTCTACGGCTGTTTCTAGATTACCTACCATGTGTCCATAGAACCTTCAAAGATTGGACTTGTTCGCTACGTAAAGGTTGTATTATAGATTGGTTGAAAAGGTGAAAACGCGGTTTCTTACATCACAACAATAACAACAATACACATAAAACACCATGTCAAATTGGGATTTGGATTATCGTGCACAACAAATTTTGCTTTAAGATAAATATTACTCCCTCCGTATCAAAATATAAGCAAAATTCACTTTTTAGGTTCATTCATTTAATGATGTATGTGATTCATACACATACATCATTAAATGAATGAACCTAAAAAGTGATTTTTGCATATATTTTAACACCGAGGGAGTAGTACATAGTTCTTATATTAATATTTACTCATTTATTCATGTTTGATATATGCAACTCATTACGATTAAGCTATCTAACTTGATAATTTTGACTGTCTGATTAAGACTGGCTAATCTAAATTTAAACTAGACTAATTTTTAAAAAACATGTTTTAAATTTGTTCTGTTATGAGTCCGTCACATTATGTTATGTTTAGTTTAATTTGGTTTAGTTTAATTGAGTTTATTTACTAGCATAAGTTTTTGTACTACTACTAAATGAGAGAACTAATGAAAATTACTTATAACATTTTTAATAAAGTGTTTTTAGTTTATTGTCATAAATTATCCATGATAGTAGTTCAAGAAGACTTATTTCTGTTACTAAAAAAATTATTGGAATGAGTTGTGGATTATATCCCTCTTTTTAAAATGTTTTGTGGTATTTTTTAAAATAGTGCTAGCAAACTATCAACCACGACGTCTCTAAATAAAAAAAAAAAGTCTAGTCACAATTGTATAAGAGTCTTAATGTGGTGTAGGATATGTTTTAGAAATACACTCTCAAGTATGATACAATGACCACTCTAATATGATACCAAAATCACTATATTATGATACTGAGATCACTCCTTAAGTGGGACCCACATTTTTTTTATATTAGAATATTGAGATGTAAATATATAAAGTTATTGATACTTGATAGATGGTTAATGGATCCTATTTATGTCATTTGTGTGAGGTGCTGAGTTGGAGGGACTGAATGCTTGCTATGTACTACTATTAAAAAAAATATAAATGAGTGATGTATCATATATGATCCATTTAAGTACCCAAAAATAAATATCTCCATTGAAAATGCTTTTAAAATAATAAGACACTATAATTATTAAGGTCAAGACAAAATCAAACACGTATCTACCCAAGGTGAAGACATAACTCATAAAACAATACAGGAACCTTCCAAATATCAGATTGTTAAGAGGAGAACTTACTAAGATCCACCCCTTGTGACATAATTTTGCTACTTCCAAAGTAGCAATAGTACTTCCAAAGTACCAATAGTACTGTACCATAGGCTGAGATAATTGAATACTCATGCATGATATAAAATATCAAACACCGATAAGAACTCCAACTTTCTTTCTGATTCAATATATATTCACAATACAGCGAAGGTGATGTATTATCTGATTAACACGTTTTGTAAAGGAATACGAAAAACTAAAAGGTCAAAGAAAACATACATTAAATTGTGAGATATATTAGAAATCGTAGTTGGGACTAACACAATCTCATAAAATTGACTTATGGTGAGGATTTCCCTCATTTATAAACACATTGTCATGTCATCTCATATCTAATGTGAGACTCTTTAATACACTCCTCACGACCAGCACTATTGGGCTTCGCTCATGGACATAAATGGTGGGTGGCCCGATAGTAGAAACATGTGATTCAATGGATCTTGAGGAGACTCTAATACCGTCTTAGAAATCGTGGTTGGGTCTAACACAACCTCATAAATTCGGCTTATGAAGTGAGGATTGTTCCCACTTATAAACATATTGTCAGGTCATCTCCTATCCAATGTGAGAGCCTTTGTCAAATTACAAGAGTACTATTATTATGATAGTAAGGTAATATTATATGCATTAGCGATTGACGGGCACTCCATGCCCGTCTATTTGTTCTTTTTATTGCAATAACAAGTGTAAATTATAAATAATTTTTTTATGAAATTTAGATTTCGATTAAAATTATATGTATAGATGTTTGTGGTTTATTGTAGCAAATCATGCTTATATTTTAGAGTTACACAACAATATTGCAAATATAATATAAACTTTTATCCTTTTCAATGATACCAACAATATAACAATATTATAGAAAAATTTGTTTAACAGTATAATTTGAATAATGAAAAAATCCAACTCAAAATCGTCTATTTTATTTATATATTTTTAAGATAATATTGTTTCTATTGTAGTAGAGTATTATAATGAGATTTATCTATTTTTTAATTACTAATTTAAATATTTGTATAAAAAGGATAAAATAGTAAATAAAATATTTTAGATGAAGGATCAAATTGAAAAGAGAAAAAGACGGTTCAAACTCATCTTTTTTTAGGGAAAAGCTATCTTGTGTCTTTAAGACATAAATTAATAAATATAATATAATAATTTTTTGTTGAAATGTGTGGATTGATTTTAATTTTTGAATTTGTAATACATACAATGCACAAAACTTGAGAAAATATTTCTATTTTTTAGTTTCTTAACATGTACCCTAAAGGCAGAAGTTAATCTGACTTTTGTATATATAGTATAGATATACATAATACATACTTATTTTTCAACTCCGCTGTTTAACGCAATTACAATGTCCAAAAATGCACTTCGGAATTCGACCAGGACGACACATGTTCTGTGGACAATCCTTGTCATACAAACACCATTTTGCTGTGATGCAAAACAAGAAGAAGAAGAAAAAACAACGTTAATAAAAGCAAATGAAAGATTGTCTATAAGGTAACATAAAGTTGAAAGGGTTATAAAAGGCTTACGAAAAATTTGGGATACCACAAGAAATGGGAAAAAAAGTAGGATCATAATATAAACAAATTTGATAATTATAGTCATGGTTTTCCTTCTATGTATGTAACAATAAAAATTGTTTGATAACTTTATAATGTAAAAAATATGTCTACATCAACAATAGAAAAATACTATGTGCTATATTTGCTTTTATTTTTTAAATATATAGATTTTAGTTTAAAACTCTTCCTAAAAGTCGAATCATTATTAAATATTATTATAGCAGATTCAAAAGTATCCTATCATACAAGTTAATGTATAAATAAACTTGATCGTTGTCTTTTGAAAAAACAATAATAAACTTGACAGTTTTAGTCCTACTTTTTCTACATATTATTAAACAGATAAAAAACACTTGATTATTTTATTGTGCAAAAATGCAATGAGTTTTTGTTCATTTAGTTCACTCGATTGATATCTAAAACCGCAAGTGCACGGTTATACCGGTGTAGTAATAAAAGAGTATCGTTCTGATAGGAAGTTGTTCAATTTAACTAACTTTTAGAGAATGATTAGAAGAAGTTTCAGTTGAAAAAGGTTTGATTTTTAACGGAAGAAAATAATAATAAAAGAAGCCTTAGGATTATTGGTTCATCATAACAACGAATTCTTCACAAACAAACCCTAAACCTCTAACTTTATATTTGACCTACTTTCTAAAGACAAGTTTCTCTTTAGCCTATCACATCTCCTTTCGGTCTCAGTGAGTGTGTTCTTCTTGCAACCACGCCTATTCTCATGGTTGATTGCTATTAGAATCCTTGAAGAACAAAACTTTATATGTCTCAAGGTTTGCTAGACTATTCTCATGTTTCGCAACCCTTTTCTAATTTCACTTGTTCCAATATTAAAACTTCATCTTTCGATCCTTCGCCTAATATTTGTGATGATGAATTAACAAGTGCTAAACCCTCCGTGTTCGCTTCCTAGCTTACTAATTGCTAATTCATTATAAAACCTGTGAAATTAGATTAGAAAGTAGATTTATATAAAACTAAGGTTTATGGTTTGGTTTGATTAGGATTATGTCATTAGACTTATCCAACAATCCCAAGATAAGAAGAGTCTACTCACTCATGTTCATCGTAGACATGGAGAAGAAGAAGAAAAGCATAAAAGTAAATAACAAGAAAGTAAAGGAAAAGAAAAGAACTTTTAGTAAGAAAGACAATTGTCACTTATTGAATTCCAAGAACAAAAGATGAATGTTAATGATAGCTAGCTACTCTATTTATAGTCTTATTGTCGACTTAAAACCTAAGCAACTATTCACTAGAATGTTCCACAAGAAACCACAGACTTTTTGGTCAAAACAGGCAGCTAGATCATGAAGCAAAAGCAGCAAAAAAGCCCCTGGGAGGTGGCACGACCGTGCCAATTGGTGGCACTGGTCGTGCCAAGCTTCTGACTTGGTGAGGATATATTTTCGTCTTCAATCTTCGTATTTTTCATCTGAATCAGCTCCTAATCCTCTTCCTTTTGCTCAAGACTCAATCTGTCAAACATTCGTTTCTAAAATATAATAATATGCAATTGAAGTAAAATAGCTCTAAAAGAAAATAATATTTAAATATAATAAACTTAGATCTAAATAAAACGAAACTAAATATTATACTAAAACGATTAATTATTGACTCATCACTCGACTGTAGTAAGAATTTCACATAAATGCAGCTTTGATCCTCTTATTTTAGTAAAACCGTAATTTTGGTCTCCTTATTTTTAATTTCACAATTTCCCTTCATTCCATAACTATTTAACAATCCATGATTTTAACCATCTCATTTTAAGACGTGACAATATATATTGCATAACTAGATATGAAAATGAAGGGCCTAATTGTCGAGTCTTCAAAAATAGGATGTTAAATTGAGTCATAACCAGATATGCAAAGGCAAAAGATGATCAATTAAAACGATACATGGGGCTGAAAGTGAATAATTTACGACCACATCATCAAATAGGATGATCAAAGTCATGATTCATACAAAATTGAAATGGGGGACCAAAATTGCGCAATTGAAAATATGGAGACCAAATTATGATTTTGTCTAAATAAAGAGACTAAAACCATTGCAAAGAGGGGAAGAATACCATAGGTACCTTAAATACCCAAAAAGAAAATCAAAAGATAAACATCAACCACAACACACAAAAACTACAACCCCTACACCAAAGTATAAGAAAAAAAGGACCAAAACACCACCCACAGAGAACCGCCACAAAAGCACGATTCATGAACAACCCTATCATTAAGCCATGGTATAAACATGAAACCTTGACTAATCTTCTCCATCTCTGGAAGAGGCCCAAAGCCCCTCTAACAGACAAGACAATCATTAGAGTTTACTAAATTTTTTCTACAAACCATTTATTATTTATTTTATATACTACTAGCCTTTAATTTTTTTCAAAAGAATATAATAGCTTTTAATGAAACACATGCAAAAGAACACAACATGGTTATTTCAAGAAGCAATAATAGTTTTTTTTTTCGCTCCATAATTTTTTAGTGTTGGATGACGGAAAATTTAGTTGCATGAATAATGCATCAATGAAAAGACAATATAAGCCAAACAATTGAGTTTAAGTGGTAAATAAGTTCCAACAAGAGATGAATCTTTGGAGAGAAACCAAGTAAATTACTGAGTAGAATATTTATTGGTCAGACTATATTTACCTATCAACTAAACTTCAGATTATTAGGGTCCCCTTTCTCTGAAAACCGGAGGGTTAACACCTCAAAAAAGAGAAATTAATCCTTAAAAAAGACTTAAACCGTAATAAACATAGTTAATTGGTACAGAAACTTAATAAATATTTATTTTGGTATACATGTTTGGGGGGTCAATTTATTATAATAACATATGTAAATAGTTAGAAGTGTGCCAATTTTTGTTTATGAACTTGTAATATACTCATGAGTTTGCACAAGTTTCTTTTATTTTCACGCATCTATCCAAAAAGATGAAAGAAAGAAAAGAAAGAAAAAAAAAGAGGAAAATACAAAATAATAGGTGAAGAGAAATAATATACATCAAACAAGATTTATGTTTACGTTCAAAGTAGTAACTGCAAGAATTTATAATTTGTCCAAAAAAAAAATAACATTGCATGAATTCATAATTAAATTAGAAAAATTCAGTTATTTGATATATAAACGTAATAAAAGTTAGATTTTAAAATCATTTTGTATTTCTAGCATATATATAATATTCATTATATATTTAATACATGGAGAATATATTCAAGAGTCATGCATGTAGTTAGTCACTGGTATTGTTTGTGACTGATATGTATGTAGTTGGTTGTTTATGTTTCTTGGTGATTGATATACATGACTACAAGAGTCGTATTTAATATAAGTAAAAGTGAGAAAATCAATTGTGTATGATTTATCTAATAATTAATTATTATTATTTTATAATAAAAAAGATTGAAAAGATGGAGAGGAGACATTCCAACTAGGTTGACACATTTGCCCCCTTACTACCTAATGCAACACCAAAAAGTAAAATATTATTAAAAATTATGAAAGAACATCTGATAATTTATTAGAATTACATTCTTGTGGGAAGTCGATAGACTACTAAACATATTTTCTAGATATGTTTTATTTCTCTTACTTCATCTACATTACTAATGAGCTTAATAGATGTGAATATGTTATATGTGTATTGGACACAAGCTATACATCTTTGAATTTGTTCAAAGAGTTTAAGAATGGAGTAAAAGGAACTACTTTGAAAAGTATAAATCTCAAATGAATAGGTCATGATAGTATAGTAATTAATGAGTGTAATAATTACTTATATTATGTTATATTTGACAATATTGATTGATATGAAATAATTTGATTTTAACTTATAATCAAGTAAGTAGGCATTGTTGAATGATAGGTATATGTGGATAGAAGTGAGCGTACCTGACCCATTGTCTATGAGTTAGTATTTATAAAGTAGAATTAGGGTGTTGGTCTTGGAAATGGTTGCAATGGTACTCATGAACAAATACATAAAATAAGTGAAAGGTCATTTCGTTCTTTTAAAAAAGAATCATATGTTAGGCATGATCAAAATATGTTTCCCCGTAGAATGGAAAAAGATCCACGTGCTAATATGATTGTTAATGGTAGTAGCAGAGGTCGAGCAAGACATGGTAAAAGTAGAAAGCATGAAGAGACTCCATTAGATGATTCTTCCTCGTGCTAATATGATTTTGATTCATCCATCATATTACCAATAACCTTTTTATATGTTGCATGGATATCATTGATTCATGCATAACCCGAATGCACCATGTTATAACCAACCTCATATGAATTACAATGGCTCGTAAACAAGTTTTTCATATGACTAACAACAAATTGAACCACCAATAATAAGCTCTAGGTTATTTGATTATGTATTTATAGGAAGTGGAAATAAAAGTTATAAATGTGATAACTGAAGTTATGATCATGCATGTCGTTCTAACATGTGATGATTAGTGATGTAATCAATATTTTTTCTTCAGTCTTTTCAAATGTATTAGCGGTTTCTTATGCTGTGAATTTAATGTAGTTAATTTATCACGAATTTTGTCCAATGATATGGAAATTCTAATAGATATCCTAAGGGCACTTGTAACGAAGGCTAAAGAGGAAATTATATTTGGCAATAGTATATTTAACACATTAAAACATTAACAAGTAACTTTTTTACATAAAAACTTATCACTTATTTTCATTTTTTGAATCCTTTTTAGCATGAATCTTAAGTATACAATCTTTGTTGAATATATTGTTGATAATAGCTACTAAATTATTCATATTATTATTATTATTATTATATTTACTTTAAACATCTATAATAATGGGTAAAAAGAATAATTTATGTTATTATATATTAAAAGATTAATTCACACCACGACAACCGTATATGATGTCGCAACATTCGTCATGGCCAAAATTGTGAAAACCTTAACGTGACAACGACTATTGTTCCAAACTTTGATTCTTAAAATTCTTCCCTTTGCATACATCTTTGAATAGTAGAAAGTTATCGACCATATTCATCAACCCAACCTATATCATTCCATCCATTTGAAAATGTGATCCAAAATCGTGCTTGTCTTTGAACAACTTACGAATTAGTAACCAGAGGTTTCAATTTCTCTAAAACAATGTATACAAGATTGTTGATGAACATCTTGAAGCAACATTATATTAAGATTTCTAGGGTAAAATGATTCCGCGTTATTTGGGCGAGTTTCGCGTTATTTCCTTATAAAAAAAAACTTTGGATTCTAATCTTGTAATTTGAAGATTCTTTGATTTGGGACCTTCATAAGTTTTGACGGAACAAAATATATGATATGGCAAGGGGGTAAACCAAAATTTGCTCCAATTACAAGGGACGAAAATAACTTAATTAAATTTTGAAATTTGATGTCATGAAGGTTCAAAATAAAAAAATCTTAATTATAAAGTTGCCAAAACTCGCCAAATGAAAGGAGTAAACATCATTTAACCCTTGTTTCTAATACTCAATTATTTTCCTCAAAGAGCTGGCATAATTGTTTGATGAGCAATTTGTGTAATATGTTACCTCGAGTTTAGTTTTTGGAGAGATGATTGATGTGTATTTGGCGTTTAGTCTTTTAAAGGGAAAATATGTATTACTCCATTCGGTTTTATTTATAAAAGAAAGTTTGGTCAACAAAAATTGATGTATCTAGACTGAATTTTTAACTACATACGTAAACTTTTATTGACTTAAATTTTTCATATAAATATGACGGAAAGGAATACTATAAAGAATTTGAGATCTTTAATATTGGTGACTCGATTGGTATGGGCTGCCCTCTCACACATCAATTGGGTGGATCCATCTCAAGACTTTGTGACTATTTTGAGTAACATGCTAATTGGGTGTATTTATAGTTTTGCTTCGAGTTTAAGAACGTGCTCAATGGTAGAAGCAAAGTTATGGGGGATCTATCATGGTCTAGAGATAGCTTGGAGTAAGGTTTTCATCAAATATTTGTTTGATTTAAATGGTTTTCATCAAATAATTGTTTGATTTAAATGAATTTTGATCCCTCTATTTTTATAAAATAAAGTTTACGTTTTGTTTTTTAAAAATCAGTTTTTTTTTATCCCTGTCTCATTTTTTTTTAGTATTTTTTATGACGTGACATATTCACTTATAAAATGACAACACTTATCAGATTACAGTGAATATCTATGTCAACAAAAATATGTTTAATAAGATCTCCCAAGTCATAAAAGAACGGACTACATTATAAGAAAAATGATCCAAAAATAAGTCATAACAATTTTTTATTTTTTTTTAAAGTCAAATAGGGTGCGAAAATATGATTTTTTGAAATAGGAGATCACAATTTCATATATATACATATTTTAAATAGATGGACTTTTTTATTTTATTTTGAAAGAAGATGGATTAAAAGTACATATAAGCTTAATTGCTTAGAGTGGTTCTAAAAATGTTGTGGGTTTATTATTGGACCGTTGTTGCGTATAAATATAACTCATTCGTGCTTTGCTCAAGTGGATGAGATTCATCACATTTGTTGTTTTGAAGGAAAACTTATTTAGAGGAATGTCTGGAATCAAATCAAGTGGTAGACACTTTTAAAATAATTGGCTAAAAATAGTTTGCTAGATGATTCACTATAAAATAGAAGGACATGAATTGAAATGACGATTGAATTTAAAGAGACTTGAATGAAAATCTTGATGATCAATTCATCATCTACATAATAGAGTGATTTTTTTTTTTGGCTAAAATATGTTTTTGGTCCCTGCAAATATAGCGAGTTTGGGTTTTGGTCCCTAGTAAAAAAAAGTTTTGAAATTCATCCCTGCAAATTTTTTTGTTTTTTAAAATAGTCCCTGGACCCACTTTACCGATGATTTGGCTGGTTTTTGCTTAGGTGGCAGATGATGACGGTACAATCTTGTACATGTGGCGCAGACTGGTATTTAACTTATTTTAACATTTTATAAAAAAAAATTAACTAAAATAAAATTATTAAAAAAAGGGGAGGGTTTCCAATTTTCCCATTCTTCTCCGTCAATCTTCATCCATCCGTCATCTTCCTCCATCCATCATCTTCATCATACTTGTATCCACCACACCTACCTTTAGCCTTTATTCTTCAATCCAAACCTAATTTCTGTTTATTTTTTTGGGTCTGACATTTCTCCCTCTTCTCATCTTCTTCATGTCTTCTTCAACAACACCAACAGATCTAGAATTACAAATAGAATCTCTTTTACACTAGGTAAGTGAACCTTTGGATCCTTCATTAGAACACAAACAGTGAAGCATGTTACCACTTAACTCATATTTATTAATCTCTAAACAAGTGTAAACCCATTTAATCTTCTGGTGTCATTTAAGTTAGTGGAAAGGGAGAAGAGGGTATCAGATTGAGTTTTGTTGAAAAAAAAGGTGGAATTGGAGGGTCCGGTGATGGTGCAAGAGTGGATTGATTAGTGAATTGAAAGCATTACTTTGTTGGTTGAAGCTTTTCGTTACTGTATTGGAAAAGATAATTAATTTGAATTTGGGTTTGATTGAATTTGGAGAAGTTGACTAAATTTGAATTTGGGTTTGATTTGTCACTAATTTGGGTTTGTTTGAAGATTTTTTACTGTGTATGTTGTTGGATATTTGGAGAAGATGATTGACTTTTATAACAAAAATAAAAGGTTGATTAAAAATAAAAAATATAATTAAAAAAAAGTAAAACCAATTTCTGATTTATTATTTTATTTTATAAATATTTAAATTAACTTAAATGCCACATGTATCAACGTATGTACAGTCATCATCTGCCACCTGAGCAAAAATCAGCCAAATCATCAATAAAGTGGGTCCAAGGACTATTTTAAAAAATAAAAAATTTTGCAGGGATGAATTTCAAAACTTTTTTTTACCAGGGACCAAAACCCAAACTCACTATATTTGCAGGGACCAAAATCATATTTTAGCATTTTTTTTTTTAATATAATCGAGTGAATTCAGAAACAAAAAAAAGACTAATATGATATAATATCATCATCAATCACTAACATTTTATTAATTTATTCAACAAAAGAAAACTAACAATTTATTGCCTATAAAAAATAAATAAATAGAATTCTCAACCGACTAAACCATGAATTCAATAAAAATAAAATAAAAAAAATATGTATAGACCCATTAAGCTAAAACCATGGACAAGAAGATTCCAGCAAATGCGGTAACAGCAACAAAAGTGTTGCTAATAGAGAATGCAGCAGAGGGTGACTCAGCTCCTGGCTGCTCTAGTCCGGGCCCACCTGGGCCTGATGCTGGGCTATTTGAGCCTGGTGCTGGTGGGGAAGATGTGTTAGGGCTTGGGCCTGGAGAAGAAGAGGTTGAAGGAGAAACTGCAGGAGAGGGTGTTGGTGACCTTGTGGAGGATGATGGAACTGGTGCTGAATTTGGTGATAATGATTGTGTGGGTGCTGGTGCAGGAGCTTGTGCTAGGCATGAGGTAGCCAAAAGACCTAATATCACAAACAATTTGATTGAAGAAAAACCCATGTTGTATATATTTTTTGAGAGAGAAAAATGTTAATTAGAAATTTAGAACTAAAAAAATGAGTAGTGAAAGATGATTAGATTTGAGTTGAGGAGAATTGGTAATGGATAGAAAAGAACTATGATATTGCTTGTGTATATATAGTGTACAATGGATTATTATATTGCTTGTGTTTTTAGCTAGGACGGTGTGTGATGTGACTTGGAGGAATAATGGGTCAAATAAAAATAACAAATTATTTTCCACATTTGTTAAAAAATATTATTACTTTTTTCTTTTTTGACAATTTTAATTGCAATTTTGTATTTTGATAGATACTATTAATTGTTTTTCTTTGTTTGTGTTTGCAAGTTAAGTATACGACAGACTGTATATGAATTGGTTCATGAATTATTTGCATGGTGAGTGAGGTGTTATTTGTCTATACGTAACGCGGAATTTTCCAGTTTGGTATATACGCGTTTAATTTTTCTTCATTTTGATTTTTCTAGAGCTATTTCTAGATTACCATATGTAGCAATAGCATTAATTCAAAGATTGATTTAGTGTTCGGTGGATAAGGTCGATAGACGGTTCTTTTATACCATTTCAAATTGCTGACAACTTCATTATTGTTTTTTCCTTCAAAAAACTTCATTATTATTTGTATAGTGTAGTGTGATTTTTCAATTGTCGATTTTGTTACTAACTATAGTGTATTGGTTGATTTGGTTTAGATTAATCTTACTTAAATACTATAGATATGAAGTTTTATTGGTGTTAACGATGATTAATTTTTTTTTAACAAAAAAAATGGAATATATTAGTAATCAGGAGAATTCTCAAGCACAAGGTGTGCTAGCTCAAAATTACACAATTACAAGTAGAGCTGTCAAAACGGGCCGACCCTAGCGGGCTTCGGGCTTTAGCGGGCTGGGCCAAAAAGCCCGGTTGACAAAACGGGTTTGAAATATAGTACACGGGCCGCGGGCTAAACGGGCCGGCCCGTATTAAAAATTATATATTTTTTATTTTAAAAAAGTACTATAAAACACTACTATAATTTTTTTATAAATAATATTTTTAATATGTTTAAATAATGTCTAGCACAAAAGTAAATTGTAAACATTTTCGTACAAACGTTGTAAACTAAAACGACGAGGAAAATGATTTTAAATAAATTAATTATGTTATGGTTATAGATATTTATATATTCGATCTTTAAAACTATAAATAACGAAATGAATAAATATAATTTTATATTACATTTATATTTGTGTTAATTCATTGAATTTTCACTTTTATTTTTTACATGGATAATCAACTAAGTAAATAATTATTTGAAAAATATATATAATTTATAGAATTTTTTTTTGTTATGCGGGCTAACGGGCTACCCGCGGCCCATTCGGGCTAGCCCTAACGGGTACCGGGTTTTAAGGGCCGGGCTAAAAGCCCTATTAAAATTCGGGCTCAATATTTTAGGCCCAAGCCCTATATTTATTCGGGCTAAACGGGCCGGTCCGTTTTGACAGCTCTAATTACACGGCCATAGAAAAAGATAAAACACAGGTTAGCCAATGTTCAAACAAACAAAAGCGCTCGACCACTGCATATGAAAATTTGGCCGGATAGAAAAATTAAATGACTTCATCCACCAAAAGGATCGTAATTTGACTTTCTCTACCAATTGATGAATGATACTCTATGTATTTTTGAAGATCTAAATGTTTCTTTCATTCCACACAATCGACAGACAACATAACCAATCGACACGCAACTCACCTGCTGAGTAAACAAACTGATAAAAATGCTCTGTCACTCGAAAAGGCTCTGCTGAAACTATTCCCAACTAGGACCGAATATGTCCCCAAATTCCTGCAAAAATCGGACAGGAAATTAACAGATTTTGGGCTGTTTCGACCTCGCCGCATCCCGCCACACAATGATGATTAGGGGTGGACATCGGACGGGTTCGGGAGGGTTCGGGCCCAAACCTTCAACCCATACCAACCCGCGGTTTGTGTGTAGCAACCCATTTCTACCCATTTTTCTTCTTCGGTTTGTACGGGTTTGGGTCTTTCGGGCCACAGGTTTATCGAGCGGGTATGTGCGGTTTTGAAGATTCAGAGAAAAAAAAATGAAAAAACAGTATAGTATCCTCCGATCTGTGTATGTATCAACACACCAACCAAGATGAAGAAGACCAAGAAAAATGAGATTTGAGAAGAATGAGATTAAAAAGAAGCTAAAGAAGAGGACAGAGGAGGAAGATAGTCCATCGAAAAACAAGAGAGTGATAGAGCATGTTGTTAGCTTAGAGAAGATAGTCTAGAGAAGCAATGAGATGATGAAGCATGCGTTTGCGTTTGAAGAAGTAGTGAGAGAGATTCAGGTTTACAGGTAGCTTTAAATGAAAATTAAAGGAAAATAAATACTGGTGGTCAATATTAATAAATATGATATAAAGTAGTACATTAGTCAAAAAAGGTTATTATTATAATGCTAAATTGTTTCGAAACAATTAATTGTATATAATAAAAATAAATGCAATACAACTGAGAGAGAGAGAGAGAGAGAAAGCCAACAGTTTTCAAGAAAGAGTAGTGGTTTTGCAGTTTATGTGTGGTTTTGCAGGTTGTGTTTCTCAAAAGAGGAAATACTACAACCTGGTTTTCAAATGTGAATAAATAAAAATATTGTAGTGTAACTCGGGCTGGTTCGGGTACCCGCGGGTGAAGATCCTTTACCCGCCTCTGCCCATGTAAACCCTTGTATACCCGTATCTGTAACCCGCTGACCCGAGGACCCGTTTTAACCCGCTCAGTTTCGGGTTTTCCCCTCGGTTTTTTTCGGTTTGGGCCGGGTCACGGGTCCTTGTCCAGCCCTAATGATGATTGCCGTGAGGAATGATTCCATGAGCGAACAGATTATCCTTTGTTGGCAATCTATTCCGGATGAGGCGCCACACAAGAACAGAGACCTTCAAAGGAACTTTTGTTTGTGCCAAATTAAATATGATATCACATTTGTTGTCTGAACTGGTTGACTGGTGAGCATATGGTAAACACCACTAACTGTATAACATTCGACGGAGCCTCCACACCCATCGATCTGTAGAAGTTTTCTTTAAAGAAATGTTAGATATTAACATCCTACACTTCCCTAACAACTCCTCCTCCCAAGTCCACAACCGCCGACGCCACTGCCAAGCCTCCCCACCTTTCTCACACCCAAAAAAAAACATTTCAGCCACAGTAATAGACTTAATCACTACTAAGTCATAATAACGGCTAAACTGCACACATAGAGGCACATCTCCCACTCACTGATCCACCCAAAACAACGTATTTGCCCCGTTACTGACCTTGCGCACAACATTCTCCTTAAACTAACCATCACCTGTCTCTCCTAACCCGTCACGAATACTCGCCACCTCCCTCCACCACGAAGAAACACTCTGGCCCCCAACCTTCAACCTCTCATCCTCCTCACCATAACGAGCTACCAACACCCTATACCACAAACTGTTTTTATCGACTAGTAACCTCCAACACCATTTCTCTAACAGGTCAATATTAAACTCCCTCATCCTCTGCACCCCCAAACCTCTAGACTCCTTACTGACACAAATATTATTCCAAGCAACCCATGAGATTTTCCTATGATCCTCACACACACCCCAATTTTTTTTTTTTTTTTTTTATAAATATAGATTTCATGGAAGAGATTATACCTGACGGGACTTTGAAGAAGGAAAGAGCATAGACATGAATGAAGGATAAGACAAACTTGAAGAGAACCATACGACCACCAAATGAAAGAAATTTACTACACCTTGATAATCTCTTTTTGATTCGATCCAATACCGGCTCCCAAAACATTAAACGACTCAAATCACCACCAATCGGAAGGCCTAAATACAAAAAAATGACCTTCCCCATTTGATTCGATCCTCTATATGTATTGTTATAGAGGTGTCTGCAAAAAAAAAAAAAACTCAAATTTTGATTTCTAGGTTGATGTTTTGATATTTTCGTTTCTTGAGTTTTTGGTGCATTAAAAATTCATATTTAATTTGTCCCTTGTTGGAAAATTTTAATTTTTTTTGTAGAAGATGTTGTTTTTATGTCCTAAACATGCATGCAAAAAAATAATGAAAAAAATTCATCCTCTACGTCACTTTTCCAGAAGCACACTTGGGAAAAAAATTGCGATTTTACACTTTTCGGTCGAAAAATCAAAATAAATCGAGGCTTAGTTAGAATACTACGAAACTTTCGTGATCCTCTATATGTATTTTTATAGAGGTGTCTGCAAAAAAAAAAAGCTTAAAATTCAATTTCTAATTCAATGTTTTGATGTCATGAGTTTTATGCGTGTTAAAAATTCATATTTAATCCGTCCCTTGTCGGAAAATTCAAATTTTTTATGGAAGATGTTTTTTATCCTAAACATGCATGCAAAAAAGCATGAAAAAAATCAATATCTAGATCACTTTTTCGGACGCGCACTTGAAAATAAATTGAGACTTAGTCGGAATGCTACGATACACCTTATAAATATACACATAGAGGATCTGCAAAGTGTCGTAGCATTCCGAATAAGCCTCGATTTATTTTGATTTTTCGTCTAAAACACGCAAAATCACAATTGATCCTTTGCCCGGAACTACACTTAAGTGTACCTGAGCCAACTGCAGTTAATTGCAGCTGGCTTAGCAGTAGTTAACTACAACTGAAAAGATGCATCGGTCGTTAACTACCGTTGGGGGCAAAAATGTATTTTTCATGTGTTTTTAAGAAAAGTTGAACGTGAGAAAAGCAGTTTTCATCACATTGAATTCCTTTAATTCAATTTGGAACTTATTCCTTTAATTCTTATCATTCCCTAAAAATTTGCATCTCTTGATGAATTTGTGAATGAGTTGATCAAAAAAGTTACTATGATTTTAGATAGCAACATATGTGCTCTAAATCCTTATGAATCTTCTAGTCGTTGAAATGAGTGTACTTTACTTATGAACAAAGAGATAAAATAGAAAATGGAGAACACATAAAAAATGGAAGAGAAAAACTCTAGTTGTCAATCATTGCATGTCTTTCCCTTCCCCATAGCCTTGCCTTATATTGTTTCATATATCAGTGTATTTTTTGTTAGGCTTAAATGCAATTTTACCCCCTCTATTTTGATTGAATCTGAATTTTGCCCCCCCTATTTTAAAACTCGGAATTTTACCCCCTCTATTTTAAAACTCGGAATTTTACCCCCCCTATTTTATGTTTTTCAGGATTTTGCCTCCCTCCCCCTATTTTATCCACATAATTAATTATTTGTATTAAATGTTTTTTAATGAAAGAATAAAAATAAAACCAAAAAAATACTAAAAAAAATGAATAAAAAATACTAGAAAAAATGCATAAAACTAGTATGATCTCTAAAAATAAAATAAAAAACTAGTATGAAAATACATGAAAATAACAAATATTTAGAGGTGCAAACTAGTTTTTTCATGTATTCTTCTTAATTGATTTTTTTCTTGTAATTTCATTGTTTTTCTATTTTTTACTTTTTTTTTTTTTTTGTGTTTTCTTGTTTTCCTTATATTTTTTTACCAAATTAATATTTTCTAATCGTTTCTTTATTTTTCTAGTATTTTTTGGTTCTTTATTTTAAAATAGGGGGTAAAATTCTGAAAAACGTAAAATAGAGGGGGTAAAATTCCGAGTTTTAAAATAAGGGGGGCAAAATCCCGATTCAATCAAAATAGAGGGGGTAAAATTCCGAATTTTAAAATAGGGGGGGGTAAAATTCAGATTCAATCAAAATAGGGGGGGTAAAATTGCATTTAAGCCATATATATATATATATATAAGACATAATGCATTTTATGTGGGGGATCATAGGTGATAATTTTTTTTTCTTCAAAGAATCAGACATAATATTTTGTAAAAATGTGTTTCGCCTTTGGTAGTTGCTGCTTTCAAATACAACATACTCATCCCTTGGATGTTAAGAAATTATGCTTAAACTGCATAAAGCTCACTGCTAAAATGTGATTATTATATTTTCATATTTTTAGGGTAGAAAATACTTATGCAGATCTGTAGGATAATTTTGGCATTTCAAACCTAGAATTTGTCTAATGTAATCTAATCCCGCCATTTATTTTTGAGAATATTTATAGAGGTAGGAATCTCCTTTCTAATTTTTTTTACTATCATAAGTTTAGTTTATGCCCCCATGTTTTGTATTTTCTATTTTATTTTTAGGGTTAATTGTTGAAATAGCTCCTATAATATACACAAAGTCTGGAGATACGCCTCAATAAAAACACAGATTCCACTTTGTATTTCAAGATTATTTTCATCTTAATCCTCCAATAGCCCAATCGCACATGAGGCGCTAATACGAAAGGGACATAGATGTCGTATTTTTTTAATGCTTTTTTACAGGTAGGTATGTATACGACATTAATATAAGGCCTCCTACCTAAAATTAGAATTTTCCGACAAAGAACAAATTGATTATCAATTTCTAAAGCGTCAAAAACCAAAACAACGAAAACCTTAACTTTAAAATCATAATTTTAGCGGGTTTTTTTTGGTGATACCTATATAAAAATACATAGAAATGATCAGCCAAGTTTCATAAAATTCCAAAGACGCCTCTATTGGTATTTTTCTCTTGTTTTTCATTAAGGCTAATAAAGAAATACAAATAATAATGAAAGGTTTATAAAAAAAAATGGATTACCTCTTATTACGAACCAGATTTGTACGTGATAATTTCAACTGACCACTTCAGTGAGACAAAAGGACAAGAATATATAATAATATTTTTTGTTTTACAAATGGTTTCTTTTAACAAGTGATATGGGGAAGGTCATATCAGTTCACAGTGTCCTGAGCCGAAGAAGACTAGAATTGGTGGAAAGGTGTTTGCTCTGACTGGTACACAGACTCCTAATGAGGACCGACTTATCAGAGGTACTTGTTTCTTTAATAGTACTCCTTTAATTGCTATTATTGATACTGGTGCTACTCACTGTTTTATTGCTATTGAATGTGCTTATAAGTTGGGTTTGGATATATCTGATATGAAAGGAGAAATGGTTGTTGAAACTCCAGCTAAGGGTTCAGTAACCACTTCTCTTGTTTGTCTGCGGTGTCCTATATCTATGTTTGGTAGAGATTTTGTGATTGACTTGGTTTGTCTGCCGTTGACGGGTATGGATGTTATCTTTGGTATGAATTGGTTAGAGTATAATCGAGTTCATATCAACTGCTTTAGTAAGACGGTACATTTCTCTTCTGCTGAAGAAGAAGGTGAGGTTGAGCTTCTGTCTACGAAACAGATGAAACAGTTTGAACGTGATGGTATCCTGATGTATTCTCTAATGGCACAATTGTCGTTAGAAAATCAAGCTGTGGTTGATGGTTTACCTGTAGTGAATGAGTTTCCAGAAGTTTTCCCTGATGAAATTCCTGATGTGCCACCAGAGAGGGAGGTTGAATTCTCAATTGATCTTGTTCCAGGAACTAAGCCGGTGTCGATGGCACCGTACCGTATGTCAGCTTCTGAGTTGGCTGAGTTGAAGAAACAATTGGAGGACCTGTTAGATAAGAAATTTGTAAGACCCAGTGTTTCACCTTGGGGAGCACCGGTGTTGTTGGTAAAGAAGAAGGATGGTAGTATGAGACTTTGTATAGATTACCGTCAGTTGAACAAAGTTACGATCAAGAACAGGTATCCGCTTCCTAGAATTGACGACTTGATGGATCAGTTGGTTGGTGCCAAGATTTTCAGTAAGATTGATTTGAGGTCTGGTTATCATCAGATAAAAGTGAAGGATGAGGATATGCAGAAGACGGCCTTTAGGACACGTTATGGTCATTACGAGTACAAAGTGATGCCTTTCGGTGTTACTAATGCGCCTGGTGTTTTTATGGAGTACATGAACCGAATTTTCCATGCTTTTCTGGATAAGTTTGTGGTGGTATTTATTGATGATATTCTAATCTATTCCAAGAATGAGGAGGAGCATGCAGAGCATCTGAGAATAGTGTTGCAAGTGTTGAAGGAAAAGAGGTTGTATGCTAAGTTATCAAAATGTGAATTCTGGTTACGTGAAGTAAGTTTTCTGGGTCACATTATTTCTGGTAGTGGTATTGCGGTGGATCCTTCAAAGGTTGATGCGGTATCACAATGGGAGACTCCGAAGTCAGTAACTGAGATTAGAAGTTTTCTGGGTTTGGCTGGTTATTACCGCAGGTTCATAAAAGGGTTTTCGAAGTTGGCTCTTCCGTTGACGCAGTTGACCTGTAAGGGTAAACCTTTTGTGTGGGATGCTCAGTGTGAGAGTAGTTTCAATGAGTTGAAGCGAAGATTGACAACTGCTCCTGTTTTGATTTTGCCTAAACCAGAAGAGTTACCATGACAAGCGAAGAAAGGATCTTGAGTTTCAGGAGGGTGATCATGTTTTTCTGAGGGTCACTCCGTTGACGGGTGTTGGACGTGCCTTGAAGTCGAGGAAGTTGACTCCTAAGTTTATTGGACCGTATCAGATTTCAGAGAGAATTGGTACAGTGGCATATAGAGTTGGTTTGCCACCACATCTTTCGAACTTGCACGACGTGTTTCATGTTTCTCAGCTTCGGAAATATGTTGCGGATCCTTCTCATGTGATTCCGAGGGATGATGATGTGCAGGTTAGGGACAACTTGACTGTTGAGACTATGCCGTTGAGGATTGATGACAAGAAGGTGAAGTCCTTGAGAGGTAAAGAAATACCTCTTGTGAGAGTCGTTTGGGGTGGAGCGACTGGTGAAAGTTTGACTTGGGAGCTGGAGAGTAAGATGCGGGAGTCGTATCCGGAGTTGTTTGCTTGAGGTAAGATTTCGAGGACGAAATTCTGTAATTTGGGGAGAGTTGTAACGCCCTAGTTATTTATTTAATTAATTTTATTATGTGGAGTATATATATATATATTATTATATATGATGTTTGGTGATTTATGTGGAGTATATGCATATATTCGTGTATATGTGATTTTTGGATGTTTTATGTGGTGTATTATTTTAGTATATGGTTTATTTATTAATAATTAAAATAAGTATGAAATATTAGTTATTTTGGAGTTTGGGGAATTAATTGGAATTATTAGGATTTGGGGGAGTTAAGTGTATTTAGGGGGAGTTACTCTTAAGTGGGAAGTTAAGAAAATAGAAAGTGGGAGTCAGAATCATTTTACGTGAAAACAAACCAAGGAAGAGAAAACCAGGAGCAAGAGAGAAGAACTAGAGGAACCCCTGTTGCTGTGCATTTGTCATTCTGAACTAAGGTAAGGGTGGGGTTTACTTCATTAATGTAGAATTTAAAGTCTGATTTTGAGTTTAACAGGTTTTGGTAGAAATTGGGGATTTTGGGTTTTATGATGAAATTATAGTTTTTGAAGTTGTAAGCATGAATTTGATGTTAGAAATAGGTTCTAGTTGCACACAGAAAGTTAATTTGCATCTGTAAACTGATTTGGGGAGTGATTGGAAGAAAAATGGGATTTTGGGGAAAAACCAGTTTTCTGCCCGTACTGATGTTCATCGCTCGCCTCGCGAGCATTCATGTCTCGCCTCGCGAGTGAACAACATCACTACTCGCCTCGCGAGCAGTCCAACTCGCCATGGCGAGTAAGCCCAGATAAAACTTGATTTTTGAAAAGTTGTATAAGATATTTTGGGGATGGTTTAAGGTACCTAGATGATAATAAAGATGAATGGTGGAAGTTTTAGGTTAAAAAGATGAATAGGGAGCTTAGAATTGGAGTTTGAGTGAGAAAATGTCACTTTTTCCCGAGAGCACCTGATTTTCACTCGCCTCGAGTTCGCCTTGAACTCGCCATGGCGAGCTAGTGTTTTCCGTGAACTCGCCACGGCGAGCAGATGTGCTCGCGAGGCGAGCTGCCCAGTTCCAGAGTGTAGTTTTGCTAGCTTGATTAGTAGTGGTTGGTGTTGTTGTATTTGAGTATGGTTGCGTATAATTATACATTATTGTGATTGATTTGATTGCTGAATTGATGAGTACTGATGATGAATGAAATGTATGCAAAGTATTGAATCATACATGTTGTATTTAATTGGAGTCACATGGAGTTGCATTGCATGGTCAGTTGTATGTAGATATACACAAGTAGGTCCATTGCATATGCATAAAACAGCGGTGAGGGCTTCGGTCCTGGAGTACTAGTTGCTCAACAGCGGTGAGGGTTTCGGTCCTGATGAATGCTTTAACCATTCAAAAGCGGTGAGGGCCTCGGTCCTGATTGGTACCACATGCATAATTGCATCTCATTAAGAAGTCTAAGATGGTGTCTTAGCAGTGGTCATGTCATTTGCATGAGTCTTGATGTATTGTTGATGTTGATGTTTGATATACATTCCTATATATGTGTATTCATTGTGGTCTTGATGTATTGTTGATGTTGATGATATTATATACATTGTATACTACTTGTTAAGTGGATGATTATGATGATGTTGTTGTGGTTGTGAATAATTATAATATTTGCAAGTGAACATGTTTGAAGTTATAGGGTGTTAGATTCATTTGATGATTTTAATATCTATATTTATTGTTGTGAATCTCACCCCTTCTGCTTGAAAATGTTGCCCTTCCTATGGGTAACTTGCAGGTGATCCTGAGTAGTCGGTGGTGGCTCAAGAGTCGTGTCTAGGGCTCTGATACGTGGGTTGGGAGTCATTTTATTATTTCATTGTTGTTTCCCTTCCATGTATCAAATTTTGGAACTTGTTGATGTGCCCTTTCATTGGCTAACTTTTGTTGTTTAGGCTTAATGCCAAGATGTTGTTGGAGATTAAAACATTGTTGTTGCTATTGAAAATGCAAAACTTTCCGCTGCATTAATTGAAGTTATGACTGTTGTTGAATTAAATAGTTTTATTTTCTATTTAAGAATTTTGAAGTTGCGATGTAGCATGCCCGTTTGGTGAAATACTCTGATGTTTATATGCTATTTTATTACTTTTGGGTAACGGGGTGTTACAATTTGGTATCAGAGCAGGTTGGTCCGTCCGGCCAAGTAGTAGAGTCTTGTTGAGCCACCTAGGATAGAGTGTCAACTTTATTGTTGCTTTTGTTGTTGTTCTGAGTTGTTGTTTGTCATGTAGAATCTCGAGATGACTGGGAGTAGTGATGCTGCTTTAGTTGTTGCGCTTGAGGCTGTAGCTCAAGTTGTTCAACAGCAACCTAAGGTTGAGACTGGTGGTGATGGAACCAGGATGCTTGAGACTTTCCTGAGGAATCATCCACCAACTTTCAAGGGTAGGTATGATCCTGACGGTGCTCAGAAGTGGCTGAAGGAGATTGAAAGAATTTTCAGGGTCATGCAGTGTTCCGAGGTTCAGAAAGTGCGGTTTGGGACGCACATGCTAGCTGAAGAGGCTGATGATTGGTGGATTAGCTTGTTGCCTGTGTTGGAACAGGATGATGCTGTGGTTACCTGGGCCATGTTCAGGAAGGAGTTTCTGGGCAGGTATTTTCCAGAGGATGTCAGAGGTAAGAAAGAGATTGAGTTTCTGGAATTGAAACAGGGTGACATGTCTGTCACAGAGTATGCTGCAAAGTTTGTGGAGCTTGCCACATTCTATCCTCATTATAGTGCGGAGACGGCTGAGTTCTCCAAGTGTATTAAGTTTGAGAATGGGCTGAGGGCTGACATCAAAAGAGCCATTGGATATCAACAGATCAGAGTCTTTTCTGAGTTGGTTAACAGGTGTAGGATTTATGAAGAAGACACCAAAGCTCATTACAAGATTATGAGTGAGAGGAGGGGTAAGGGACAACAGAATCGTCCTAAGCCTTACAGTGCTCCTGCGGACAAGGGAAAGCAGAGGATGGGTGATGATAGGAGGCCCAAGAGGAGAGATGCTCCAGTTGAGATTGTTTGTTACAAGTGTGGTGAGAAAGGCCACAAGAGTAATGTTTGTGGAAGAGATGATAGGAAGTGCTTCAGGTGTGGTCAGAAGGGTCACAGTTTAGCTGAATGCAAGCGTGGGGACATTGTCTGTTACAACTGCAATGGGGAAGGTCATATCAGTTCACAGTGTCCTGAGCCGAAGAAGACTAGAATTGGTGGAAAGGTGTTTGCTCTGACTGGTACACAGACTCCTAATGAGGACCGACTTATCAGAGGTACTTGTTTCTTTAATAGTACTCCTTTAATTGCTATTATTGATACTGGTGCTACTCACTGTTTTATTGCTATTGAATGTGCTTATAAGTTGGGTTTGGATATATCTGATATGAAAGGAGAAATGGTTGTTGAAACTCCAGCTAAGGGTTCAGTAACCACTTCTCTTGTTTGTCTGCGGTGTCCTATATCTATGTTTGGTAGAGATTTTGTGATTGACTTGGTTTGTCTGCCGTTGACGGGTATGGATGTTATCTTTGGTATGAATTGGTTAGAGTATAATCGAGTTCATATCAACTGCTTTAGTAAGACGGTACATTTCTCTTCTGCTGAAGAAGAAGGTGAGGTTGAGCTTCTGTCTACGAAACAGATGAAACAGTTTGAACGTGATGGTATCCTGATGTATTCTCTAATGGCACAATTGTCGTTAGAAAATCAAGCTGTGGTTGATGGTTTACCTGTAGTGAATGAGTTTCCAGAAGTTTTCCCTGATGAAATTCCTGATGTGCCACCAGAGAGGGAGGTTGAATTCTCAATTGATCTTGTTCCAGGAACTAAGCCGGTGTCGATGGCACCGTACCGTATGTCAGCTTCTGAGTTGGCTGAGTTGAAGAAACAATTGGAGGACCTGTTAGATAAGAAATTTGTAAGACCCAGTGTTTCACCTTGGGGAGCACCGGTGTTGTTGGTAAAGAAGAAGGATGGTAGTATGAGACTTTGTATAGATTACCGTCAGTTGAACAAAGTTACGATCAAGAACAGGTATCCGCTTCCTAGAATTGACGACTTGATGGATCAGTTGGTTGGTGCCAAGATTTTCAGTAAGATTGATTTGAGGTCTGGTTATCATCAGATAAAAGTGAAGGATGAGGATATGCAGAAGACGGCCTTTAGGACACGTTATGGTCATTACGAGTACAAAGTGATGCCTTTCGGTGTTACTAATGCGCCTGGTGTTTTTATGGAGTACATGAACCGAATTTTCCATGCTTTTCTGGATAAGTTTGTGGTGGTATTTATTGATGATATTCTAATCTATTCCAAGAATGAGGAGGAGCATGCAGAGCATCTGAGAATAGTGTTGCAAGTGTTGAAGGAAAAGAGGTTGTATGCTAAGTTATCAAAATGTGAATTCTGGTTACGTGAAGTAAGTTTTCTGGGTCACATTATTTCTGGTAGTGGTATTGCGGTGGATCCTTCAAAGGTTGATGCGGTATCACAATGGGAGACTCCGAAGTCAGTAACTGAGATTAGAAGTTTTCTGGGTTTGGCTGGTTATTACCGCAGGTTCATAAAAGGGTTTTCGAAGTTGGCTCTTCCGTTGACGCAGTTGACCTGTAAGGGTAAACCTTTTGTGTGGGATGCTCAGTGTGAGAGTAGTTTCAATGAGTTGAAGCGAAGATTGACAACTGCTCCTGTTTTGATTTTGCCTAAACCAGAAGAGTTACCATGACAAGCGAAGAAAGGATCTTGAGTTTCAGGAGGGTGATCATGTTTTTCTGAGGGTCACTCCGTTGACGGGTGTTGGACGTGCCTTGAAGTCGAGGAAGTTGACTCCTAAGTTTATTGGACCGTATCAGATTTCAGAGAGAATTGGTACAGTGGCATATAGAGTTGGTTTGCCACCACATCTTTCGAACTTGCACGACGTGTTTCATGTTTCTCAGCTTCGGAAATATGTTGCGGATCCTTCTCATGTGATTCCGAGGGATGATGATGTGCAGGTTAGGGACAACTTGACTGTTGAGACTATGCCGTTGAGGATTGATGACAAGAAGGTGAAGTCCTTGAGAGGTAAAGAAATACCTCTTGTGAGAGTCGTTTGGGGTGGAGCGACTGGTGAAAGTTTGACTTGGGAGCTGGAGAGTAAGATGCGGGAGTCGTATCCGGAGTTGTTTGCTTGAGGTAAGATTTCGAGGACGAAATTCTGTAATTTGGGGAGAGTTGTAACGCCCTAGTTATTTATTTAATTAATTTTATTATGTGGAGTATATATATATATATTATTATATATGATGTTTGGTGATTTATGTGGAGTATATGCATATATTCGTGTATATGTGATTTTTGGATGTTTTATGTGGTGTATTATTTTAGTATATGGTTTATTTATTAATAATTAAAATAAGTATGAAATATTAGTTATTTTGGAGTTTGGGGAATTAATTGGAATTATTAGGATTTGGGGGAGTTAAGTGTATTTAGGGGGAGTTACTCTTAAGTGGGAAGTTAAGAAAATAGAAAGTGGGAGTCAGAATCATTTTACGTGAAAACAAACCAAGGAAGAGAAAACCAGGAGCAAGAGAGAAGAACTAGAGGAACCCCTGTTGCTGTGCATTTGTCATTCTGAACTAAGGTAAGGGTGGGGTTTACTTCATTAATGTAGAATTTAAAGTCTGATTTTGAGTTTAACAGGTTTTGGTAGAAATTGGGGATTTTGGGTTTTATGATGAAATTATAGTTTTTGAAGTTGTAAGCATGAATTTGATGTTAGAAATAGGTTCTAGTTGCACACAGAAAGTTAATTTGCATCTGTAAACTGATTTGGGGAGTGATTGGAAGAAAAATGGGATTTTGGGGAAAAACCAGTTTTCTGCCCGTACTGATGTTCATCGCTCGCCTCGCGAGCATTCATGTCTCGCCTCGCGAGTGAACAACATCACTACTCGCCTCGCGAGCAGTCCAACTCGCCATGGCGAGTAAGCCCAGATAAAACTTGATTTTTGAAAAGTTGTATAAGATATTTTGGGGATGGTTTAAGGTACCTAGATGATAATAAAGATGAATGGTGGAAGTTTTAGGTTAAAAAGATGAATAGGGAGCTTAGAATTGGAGTTTGAGTGAGAAAATGTCACTTTTTCCCGAGAGCACCTGATTTTCACTCGCCTCGAGTTCGCCTTGAACTCGCCATGGCGAGCTAGTGTTTTCCGTGAACTCGCCACGGCGAGCAGATGTGCTCGCGAGGCGAGCTGCCCAGTTCCAGAGTGTAGTTTTGCTAGCTTAATTAGTAGTGGTTGGTGTTGTTGTATTTGAGTATGGTTGCGTATAATTATACATTATTGTGATTGATTTGATTGCTGAATTGATGAGTACTGATGATGAATGAAATGTATGCAAAGTATTGAATCATACATGTTGTATTTAATTGGAGTCACATGGAGTTGCATTGCATGGTCAGTTGTATGTAGATATACACAAGTAGGTCCATTGCATATGCATAAAACAGCGGTGAGGGCTTCGGTCCTGGAGTACTAGTTGCTCAACAGCGGTGAGGGTTTCGGTCCTGATGAATGCTTTAACCATTCAAAAGCGGTGAGGGCCTCGGTCCTGATTGGTACCACATGCATAATTGCATCTCATTAAGAAGTCTAAGATGGTGTCTTAGCAGTGGTCATGTCATTTGCATGAGTCTTGATGTATTGTTGATGTTGATGTTTGATATACATTCCTATATATGTGTATTCATTGTGGTCTTGATGTATTGTTGATGTTGATGATATTATATACATTGTATACTACTTGTTAAGTGGATGATTATGATGATGTTGTTGTGGTTGTGAATAATTATAATATTTGCAAGTGAACATGTTTGAAGTTATAGGGTGTTAGATTCATTTGATGATTTTAATATCTATATTTATTGTTGTGAATCTCACCCCTTCTGCTTGAAAATGTTGCCCTTCCTATGGGTAACTTGCAGGTGATCCTGAGTAGTCGGTGGTGGCTCAAGAGTCGTGTCTAGGGCTCTGATACGTGGGTTGGGAGTCATTTTATTATTTCATTGTTGTTTCCCTTCCATGTATCAAATTTTGGAACTTGTTGATGTGCCCTTTCATTGGCTAACTTTTGTTGTTTAGGCTTAATGCCAAGATGTTGTTGGAGATTAAAACATTGTTGTTGCTATTGAAAATGCAAAACTTTCCGCTGCATTAATTGAAGTTATGACTGTTGTTGAATTAAATAGTTTTATTTTCTATTTAAGAATTTTGAAGTTGCGATGTAGCATGCCCGTTTGGTGAAATACTCTGATGTTTATATGCTATTTTATTACTTTTGGGTAACGGGGTGTTACAGTTAAACATAATAAATAAATATTTTATAAAAATTATTTCTCTTCCACTTCATCACATTCATCACCAAATTCATCATCAATCCCATTAAAATTCATTCCCCTTCATCTTCCTAACCTTCATCTTTCTCCTCACATTCATAACTCGCATATATTTGTAGGTTTTGATTTTGATTTTTCTAGGTTCTGTGAATTTGATGATAAAGTTATGAATGTGTAGACAAAGATGAATGAAGGTGAAGAGAAAGATTGATTGTAACATCATCTTACTTACCGAGTCAAATGAGCTCAAGGTTTAAAATAAAAGAATTTTAAAACAACAAGGGAAAATCTAAAACATTTATTTTAATGGCGTAAAAACAAAACTCGGCTAAATGGTAGGGAATTAAACATTGTCTAAAAAAAAAGTATCACTTGTTAGTTGTTACATCATATTTTGCCTCAATTGAATGTAAGAGAATTAAAAAGTTTGTTTGAGACATTAACAATGTAAAAAGCATGGTTTTTTTTGTTGAGAAAATCCTTATGCACTCTGCATAAATCCAGAAATGGTTTTGGAGTACAATTCAGAAACCATTTCCACAGCAAAATGGTTTTGATATAATTTTATGCAGGGTGCTGTAAACTATTAAGTACATCTAATGATTTTGAAATACAACTCACAAAAATCATTTCTGGATTTATGCAGGGTGCATAAGGATTTCCTTATGCAAAACCGCGCCCACATTTCACATGCTACAAGAAACCGGTCATAAAACTAAAATTATTATTAAATGTGTTTGTCCCTTTATGCCACTAAAGTGATAAGTTGAACTTAATAATGACCTCTCTCACAAATCATTTTGCAATAAAAGTTGGGTTTGAATCCTAGTAACTATAATTCACATTTTTTAAGGTGAATAAGTGAGGTGTCCGGGGTTCGAATTCCGACCCCTACATATAACAATGCATGTCCCTATCAACTGAACTATGCTCACGGGGATAAGTAATACATTTTTCTTATGAGCCTCCATTATTATTTGTATTTCTTTTTTAGTCTTCATCAATACATACAAGGGGAAAATATCAAAAGAGCGATAATTTTAAACGATTTTAAAATTAGTTATAGAAATAACATACAATTGAGACAAATGTTAATTGATTTTTGGATTAATACATATTTTGGTCTCTGTAATATGAGCGAAATCCGGTTTTTGTCCCTGTAAAAAAAACGTTTAGATTCTATCCCTATCATTTGAGATTCTTCCGCTTTTGATCCCTCACTTAAACTTGTCAGCAAAATTTGCTGATGTATCCAACTGATTGTGTAATTATCTTATTTTTTTTCATTTTTTTAATTGGATTCAAATGCCACTTGGATTCAGTTGTTTATTTTATTTAAAAATTAAATAAAAAACATATTAAAATTACAATTAAAAAACCACAAAATATATTTTCGTAAAAAAAAAAAATAAATAAAAAACAACAAAAACAAGAATATGCAGCAACAAGAACGATTCTTCTTCTTCTCTTAAAAAAAAAAAAAAACAGGTTCTTCTTCTTCCTCTTCATCATAAACCCAAGTGGCATAAATTCGGGTTCTTCATCCATAAATTCAGGTTCTTCTTTTACCCTTTCATAAATTTCAATTTTTTTGGTTAACAAGTGTTCAACTTCTTCATCCAAAAATCCATCAACAAACCCTGAAATTCATTCTCAAAACATGGTAATTTCGAATTCATTTTTTTCTCTCCCAACTCCAGGGTTAATTGCAGATTTGAAAATGGATGGGTGTTGGAATTCGATTTTCTATCTCCCAATTCCAGATCTGGAAAACCCATCATCCTTGACTCACACTTTTCCATTTTTTATTTAAAGTTTAGTTTTTTTTGGGTTATGGGTTTTGTTTTGGAGATGAAGGTTTGTGTGGGAAAGAGAAAGGTTGAAAGAGCATTGAAGAAAATGAGGGAGAAAATGGGTGATGAGATTACTGGTTATAAGTTTTTATGAGTTTGAGTTGAAGATGATGAAGATTCATGAGTTTGGGTTTGAATGGAAGAAGAAGAATCTTGAGGAGTATGAAGAAGAAGAGTCACGATGGGAAGGAGAAGATGGAAAACATTGATGAATGATTTTAATTGGATGATTTGATTTTAAAAATTTTAACATTTAAATAAATGGTTTATAAATTAAATATACAAGTGGCATCTGAAACCAATTAAAAAAAAAAAGAAAATAATTACACAATCAGTAGGACACGTCAGCATATTCTGCTGACTAGTTTGAGCGAGGGACCAAAAGTGGAAAAATATGAAATGATAGGGACAGAATCTAAATTTTCTTATTTACAGGGACTAAAATTGAAAATTTCTCATATTACAGGGACCAAAAGGGGTATTAACCCTTGATTTTTTAACGAGAAAATTTGAACCATAGATGTAGGCATGGCAATGGGGCGGGGTGGGGACGTGTTTTATCTTCCCTGTCCCCATACCCGATTCTTATATACTTACCTGTTACCCTACCCATACCCAACGGGGATGAGAAATTGAATCACATCCACGTCCCCAACGGGTTCGGGTATCCCCGCCCCATCCCCGTCCCCGCATTGAATAATTTTTTTAATAAAAAATATAAGTTTTTTTGCATCCCCAAGAGCAACGTTGTAATACATTATCCAACAATAAGTTCACTTTCACATTTGTTAGACAAAATTATTTAGTTGATCATTTAAATATCAATGGTAGTTTTTATTAACATGACAATTATCAAACAAAATAACATAACATATCAACATAAAGTAGTTTTTTACATTTGGGACGGGTTTGGGTGTGGGTTAGAGGTGTAGGAATAAAGGGTGTTCATGTAACATTTTCCATGCAAAATATGGGTTTGCACCCCTACCCTAACCCCTAAAGCAACACCTCAAAGTAAAATAGAATTAAAAATTACAATAGAGGACAAACATCTTGAGGAGACTAAACTAAAACCTAGCAAAGGCACCCAATTGTTGTCCTACAATATTGGAGGGCAATGACACGAACCATCCAAACATATCTCCTCGATGATACAACTAAGTTGATTATAGCATTCATGGTCAGAATGACAATCAAGAGATTCTGTAATGTGAAACAAATATAATGGAATGTTACTAAAAGATGATGAAATATTATGTGTAAGGTAAATAAGAGAGTTTGAAAAGGATAAGAAAAGGGACTTACTAACGTTCATTGCAACAAAAAATAATGAAAGAAAAAGGATCATAGTGTAAACAAACTTCAAACTTTCATCCATATTTTGCCTCCTTTGAATGTAATGGAATCAAAAAGCTTGCTTGAGATATTTATAATGTAGAAAAAATCATATTGTGATTTGTTCAATAAAAAGAAAAAAAAGTATAACTCGTTACAAGAAACCTCTTCATAAAATTAAAATTATTATTTCCCTAAAAAATGTGTCTCTGTCCCTAAGTATCACTAAAGTGATTATAGAACCTAGATGGTTAAATTCCTAGTTTCATGTAGTTTAACCATCTTGTTTTTATCATCCAAGGGATGAGGGTGCTATTTTTCGAAGCAGCAGCCACCAAAGATGAATCATGTTCAAAGAAAAAAAATTACATATGCATTTTCAAAAAGAAATTTTGATAGCAAAAAAAAAAAAAAACTCGTGGACTCGGCATAAAAAATGAAATAAAAACAAATTAAGAAAGAATGGAGCCGTCAGGTATGCTAGGGTTTCTAGCACCATGAGCCTCCTTTAGAATTCATCAATTTCCAATCGGTGGGAATGATTTGGAATATACATTTTAAGCAATTTTCCATACAAATTAAGCAATCGGTGGCAGACTTCAACAAATTCATCATTAGGTGCTAGTTCTTTCGGTGCTTTTTGCTTTGTTGATTTGTGTCGAAAAATCAATTTGGAATATTCACATAAGCAACTTTGCCATCCAATTCTGTTGATTGAAGTTACGTGATTTGATTGATCACTTACGGACAGACTTTCTGCTATGCCGTTCGACTAGCAGGCAGAGTTGTTATTGCCGGCAGCTGCATCCTCCAAAGCTGCACCATCTCCCATGGCACTGCCGTCCACAACGGCGGTTCCAGCACCACAACCACCACCGCGGTCCTTTGCACAAGCACTTGTTGCATCGCATGGCAAAGCTACCAACGACAATATACCACAACCTACAATCCGTGGTGAGACTCTCTCTCTCTCTCTATTCGTATTACTCAGCCAATTTATGAATAGGGGGTCAATGTGTGTAAGAGAAACCTTCGTGGAAGGTTGGTTCTCAACAAAGGAGATAAACCCTATGCTTCGAAGGAAATTGAAGACAAGCTTCGGAAACAATGGAAGACTGCTGCACCTTGGAGGTTGCTATCTTTAGGTAAGGGCTTTTATGAATTCTTTTTTGTCACTGAATCTGATTTGCAAATTGTTTGGGCAATGGGAACTGTGAACTTGAAGCCGGCGGTGTTACGTTTATTTGAATGGTCAGTGGATTTTGATATGCATAATCAGAGAAATACAATGCGCAAGTATGCATCCGAATGGTGACAAAATTTTGACTGTTTATGAACCACATAGCAATCCGAATGTGCAGCATGAACATGACAAAGTTAATGCGGATAGACCTTTCACTTCGGTCTTATCTCGGAAACAGAAACAACATGTTAGAAAAAAATCTTCAGATTGGTAAGCCACCGCCTTATAAAACCCACTCTCAGGGAGGATCCACTTCAGATGATCAATGAATTTTCTTTATTGGAATGACTCGACGAGTGCTTTGATCGTTGGCACAACTTGCTTTTCTTTTTTTGTTGTTTCTTCTTTGTTTTTTTGAGGGTTTTTAGCCGCCACAATTCACCTGATTTTTTGTAGTGCCCTGTTGTACTTTTTTCCCCTTTTTTTAATAAAATTTTCTGAGATCGGCGGAATAGGATTGGGGTTATGCAGGGTGCCAACCTAGTTGGGATGTCGTTGCTTCCCCTTGATGCCTATCCAATATTCTGGCTTAGCAAAAAAATTAATGGTAATGTGCGGTTAGACTCATCCCTAAAATCAAAGGTGATTTCACACCAATTTTCCTTTGCAACGTCTTATATAAATTTGTGTACAAAACTATAGAGATACACTCAAAGGTATTTTATCATTATATTATTGTTTCTTTTCAAAGGTCTTTTGTTGTTAACTGTATAATTATTGATATTGTCATCCCAACTTTTGAAAGTTTTCATGTTATGAAGCACGTGAAAGGTAAAAAAGGAATGGTAGGTCTTAAACTTGATATGTCTTAGACTCGTGATTGAATTTAAATGTTTTCTTTACATAGTGTTCTTAATTCTATGAGTTTCCCTTCCATCTTTTAATTCTCAAAGTGTTTATGACAAGGTAATCCCTTTCCCCCATACATCTTAGAAATTTGTTCTAAGATTTTATCTAAATTTCTTATTAATTAAAGCCCAAGAGGGGTATGTAGCTATAGGTACATTTGTTATTAATCCCTTCTTCCAAAGGTAAAATGGTAAAAATTATTTTACCACCCTTTTTGATGGGTTAGATATGTAGCTAAAAAAATTGATATTTGTTTTCATATACTTCTTGGTTATGGGAAGGTGTTATCATTGGACCAAAAGAGAATCTAATTGGAATAAAAGACTTCAATGCATATAACTATCAATGGAAATATAAAAATAATAATAGAACTTGTAAAGTTTTGGCTATAAACATTTTTAAAATGTTTTGTAAAATTGAGTTAGGCCTAGTTGTATTTGAAGGTACTAGAAATACAAGAAAGAGGGTTCCAAATTAAAAATAAAAAAAAAAATCCTTTGTTAAATTAATTGGTAGAGATCATGTTTTAATTTAACAAACTTATGGGTTTTTTTTTTTTTTAGGGAACTTATGGGTTATTTATGTAGCTAAAAGAATTTGATATTTGTTTTCATAAAATTCTTGGCTATACGGGAAGGTGTTAACATTGGACCAAAAGAGAATCTAAGCGGAGTCAAAAAACTTAAATACACATAATTAATAACTTTTGCCCTTTCATAAATATCAATGGAAATCTAAAAAAATAAAAAATAGAACTTGTGAAGTTTTGGCTATAAAGATTTTACATACCTTGAAATACAATTAGGCCTAACTTATAAAGTGTTGAAAGCCACAAATTTACAAGTTATATATATATATATATATATATATATATATATATATATATATATATACACATTGACATTTATGAAAGGGAGAAATTTATTAGTTATGTATATTGAAGTTTTTTTATTCCACTTAGATTCTCTTTAAGTGCAGTGATACCCATAACAATAAAAGATATTTAAACAAATATCAAAAGTTTTGAAGCTATCAATCTAACTTATCCAATAGGGAGGTAACATCATTTTCACCCGGTACGAGGGCCTTTCTTAGTGATAAATTATAACTTCTTGTTATTGTGTTTCTTACCGACAAGCAACTGTTTAAGTTTGGGGTTGCAATGACAAAACATCATATGATATTTTTGTTAGGCACATCCTATGTCATTGGTTCGCAGCCTCACCACCTCTTTTGCTTCCAACTTTTTAGCTATAACTTCAATTTTATCGCTAAGAAATTTGTGACCCGCAAGTAAAGCATCTTGGGTTTTAAGATTCAAAATATCTTTCTTTTTCACAACATTCCTATCATTACCTTAAGGTCTATACTCGTTTAAAGATATGTTGTCAATGAGTTCTCGAATCTTGGTGGTTGTTTTGTTCTTCATAGAACCACCTGTAGAAGCATCTAACATCATTACAGTTCAGGTCTTAAGATCGTTAGTAAATATAAGGGTTACCTCCTATTTAGAGAAATTATGCCTAAGGTACCTCTTAAGCAGCAACTTATATCTTTCCCGTGCATCATAGAGGTTCTCATCGTCTTCTTGTTGAAAACAGGAGATTTCTCACCTTTTTACCATGTACTTTAAGGTTGGGAAAAAGTGGCTAAGAAAGGCCCTCTTTAGTTGGTTCCAAATGACAATGCTACCACTTGGAAATGCATTCAACTAATCTTTGGCTCGTCCTTTAAGAGAGTACCCAAACAACGTAAGTCGTTTGTCTGACTTCGAAACTCCTTTGAGATTAATGGTCTTGCAAGCTTCTAAGAAATCAGTTAGATGAATATTACAATTCTCATCTTCCTTACCTGAGTACTGGTTATCTTTCAGAGCAGTGAGGACCAAGTTCTCGATGTTAAAGAAAATAGGGTTTTCCAGTTGGAATATCAACAATCTCCGGCAACGACGGCAAAAACTTGATCGGTGAAATTGGAAAATGCACTAAATCATAACAAGTAATAAAATGGTAAATTTTTTCGTCTCCACGTAGATTGTCCTTCAACTTAGTAATTAGAATAACTTATTTAAAAGAGTGAAATTTAAAAGAGATTAAGAAAAGCCCAATGCTAGATTAGGTTCGTGATTCAAAGGTTTAACGGCGATTAGCGAATCCTTGAATCCTCCTCCGTCTTTGTTGGAAATAACTTAGTAAAACTTATGATTTAAAAAATTGAATTTATAAATCCTTATTAACCTCACGACAACATATGCGGTAAAATAACCTAGTTAAATTTACGACGTTACTTGAAGAAAGGTTTATAAAATATTAAGTTTCATACTTAATTTCATTAGCTATAATTAATAAATTTGCAACGGGAGCGGTGCAACAATTGAACGGTTTTTTTTACATATAGAATAAAAATTTAATTGTTAGAAACACTACATTTATATTGATATTTTGAAAATAGTCAAGAGTTTTTAATATTTTATTATATCGACAATCACATATCGGTACATAAAATTTTTGTTTTGCATATATAAGCATACAAAATCCTCAACGAGTGCGGTTTAAATATTTAATAATGTTTCAAATATAAAATAAAAAATTATTTAATAGACACAATGCATTAATGTTGATATTTTGAAAATAATCATGTATTTCCAAAATTTTATCATATCGACTTTCTCATATATATATATATATATATATATAATTTTGTTTATGCAAATATAAGTACACAAAATCTGCAACGGGTATGGTGCAAACATTGAACAGTGTTTTGCATATAAAATAAAAATTTATTTAATAGAAACACTACATTAACAATGATTTTGAAATAGACTTGAGTTTTTAAAATAGACTTGAGTTTTTAAACACTACATTAACTATGATTTTAAAACTTTGTCGTATCGACTTTCTTATATATGTATATAAAAATTTGTTCATGCAGATATAAGTATATAAAATCTGCAACGGATATGGTGCAGACATTGAACAGTCTTTTGCATATAAAATAAATAGTTATTTAAAAGAAACAGTACATTAATTTTGATTTTGAAAATAGTCATGAGTTTTCAAAATTTTATCATATCATTTTTTCATATATCTAAATAAAAATTTGTTTTCTCATATATAAACTAATAAAATCCATAACTCGTGTGACTCAACTATTTAACAAATTTGTAAAATATATAAAAAAAATAGTTAATAGAAACACTACATTAATACTCATAATTTTCATTTGTTATTTATAAATATTCTACAATATTAACAATCTAATTATTTTATATACAATTATCGGAGTGTAACATGACCTGTGTAAAAGCACGGTTCTTTTACTAGTTAAAAATGTAAAAAGCATTGTGTTTTCCCTTGTCACATGTCATACAAGTAGGATGACAATTGGACTCAAGCCCTATAGGCACCCGCAAAAAATGTCACATGTTATACAAGTTGGGTATGGGCCTAGGCATGGGTAATTGCCCGCAAATTTGAAAGGGTACGGGTACGGGTACTGGCACTCTAGTACCCACCCTGCCCCATGCCCGCACATTATATAGACTATACCAATAATTTTATTTATATTAAATTTAGTTAATTAATCCGAAGTCTTTCATATTTATTGTAATATGCACTTGTTTTTATTTTTTTTATATTTTTTTTATATTTTAGATGCTTTTTATTTGGCTAAATAATATGATGCATAATATTTTATATGTTGATTTAACATATTTCATATCATATTTTAATTATGTTGTGATATTTTTTTGTTATTGATTATCTTTTTGTTGTGAAAGTGCGGGTATTGGGTGCGGGTATGGGCACTTAGATATCCATAAGGTATGGGGACGGGCACCAAACTTATTGCCCACAAGGGTATGAGCTCGGGTATGGGGATTTTCTTAAAACGCATGTATGGAGATGGGCACTATGGTACCCTGCCCAATGGGTACCCATTGTCATCCCTACAAGAAATTGGTCATAAATTGTAGCAAAAAAAAAAAAAAAGAGAAAGAAACCGATCATAAAACTAAAATTATTATTAAATGTGTTTGTCCCTTTATGCCACAAAAGCGATCAGTTGAACTTAATAATGATCTCAGACACAAATCCTTTTGCAATAAAAGGTAATACATTTTTTTTTAAGAATAAAAAATAGAATTTATATTCACACTATCAGAGACGCCTTTCTAACACAAGACGTATCAGAAAAGACGATAAAAAAAAACAGAGTTCTGAAAAACAAATACGCAGTTAGCCGACACCCAAACAAAGGAAAACATTTTTTTGATGAGCCTTCATTATTATTTGTATTTCTTTTTTAGTCTTCAATACATACAAGGGAAAAATATCAGAAGAGCAATAGTAATTTTAAACAATTTTAAAATTAGTTATAAAAATAACATACAATTGAGATAAATGTTAATTGAATTTTTAACCAGAAAATTTGAACCGTAGATGCATCAATATCTACTACTAACATTCAAACTATGGAGGATAAAAGAAAAGAGAAAATACAAAATATGGGTTTGCACCCCTACTCTAACCACTAATATGAGTTGGATGGGGGAGGGGTGTTTTCTGGAAGAATTTTTTATTTATAAGGATGCAATTCAAACCGAAAATTTTATAGGGGCGAAAACCGAAAATGGGCTATATTACATGGGTGAAAAGCACTATTAACCCTTTTTTTAATTATGAAAGTATTTCCCAATATTTTTATCTTTTGTATATATACTATATATAAAGAAAACTACCCCTTTCAGCACTTTGGGGTTAGATTTTTCTTTCCAAAAATACCCTAAATTTTCAATACAAATAACACATATAACAAATAGATAAGAATAAGTTTAAATATTAAAACAAATGTAACAAACAAGATATGAATATATGTATATCTTCCTTCAAAAAATGAATATATGTATATCTGTTTTTTTTCCTTTATAATTTAAATAGTATAGCAAACTAGATGAGTATATTTATACTTACTTTTTCATTATTCCAATTATACTTTTAAACAACTTTTTCTATAATAAAGATTGTTGTTTGTGTCACTAAAAAAACAACAAACATTTATACTTTTACTTTTAATCAAAACCAAAATTTCATAAAAAAATTTAAAAAAAAATAACGTTCATAATTTGATTAATCTATTACCAGTTTAATATTGAACCTACAGTGTCATATACAAACGAGTGTTCTAGTTCTTACTAAAGAATTATTTTATTATTTGATGATTAGATTGGAGAATATAATTATTCCAAATATAAATTTTCTAAGTGGAATGTTATTGTATTTTTTGCTAGTACAAAGAATACAAATAATATATACAATTAAATTAAGCATATTTATTTTTGAAATAAATTAATTAATAAACGTAATGTTGTGCCTATGGACATGGTCAATGGTTGAACATTATATATATGGTTTTGCTAAAAAAATATCTTTTAGACACCTTTTTGAAGGTGTTTTTTAGCAATTTATTCTATGAGCATTTGTTAAAAGACACCAATTAATTTTTATGAAAGTATCTTTTAACAAAGTTATAACTAAAAAGTGGAAATCACACCTTGAAGTGTGGGTTGCTAAAATACACCTTATATATATATATAGCTGTCAAAACGGGCAGCCCCGACCGACCGGGTAACGAGCTTTTAAGGGCCGGGCTGAAAAGCCTTGTTTGAATATGGGCTGGAAAAATAGAGCCCGAGCCCGGCCCTGTACGGGCTTCCGGGCTAACGAGCCAGCCCTGACCCTTTTCTTTTTCCTTTTTTTTTTTTTCTCTCTTTCCATTCTTTAAGAAATTTGATTGATAAATATAGAGCATAAAAGCATGACCACTTAATTAAATATTTAGCGTATAAAGAGAGACATAAGAATAATAAAATTGGTTGAATGTTTCTTATAATAATTGCCAAACTAAAATTCTACATAACAAGACTTAACCAAGATAGTTTAGCATAATATTATTCCAACAAAACAGCCTAGCAGAAGTGCATAAGGCCGGAGATACAAAGCTCAATATTAACATACTTTTGGCAAGTTTGAAACAAAACAGATCCATCATAAAGCAAGTTTGAAACGGATCCATCACAAAGCTCAATTATTAACATACTTTTGGCTCAGCTTAAGCACTTATATAAACAAAAAATAGGCCATAAATAAACACAACAACAGCATATCAGATGACAGAAGCGACATATTCTTTCACAATTGTTGCAACCTTCACAAGATTATTTGATACTTTCTCAATATATACAGTTATTTCAAAGTACTTTTCATTTCATTTATTAAATTAGTGAAGCGTTACCAATAACACAGTTAGAAGGTTGAAGGCCACTTCATTTCTAGGATTAGATTGGATCAATTTTAGCCGGGCTGCCCTCAGCCCTAACGGGCTACGGGCTTTTTTGGGCCGGGCTAAAAAGCCCTGAAAAAATTCAGGCTTCTATTATTCGGCCCAGGCCCTGCATTTTATTCGGGTTTTCGGACCGACCCGTACGGCCCGGCCTATTTTGACAGCTATATATATATATATATATAATTATGTGAAAGTATATTGGTCAATGGTCATCTTAATATAAAAATGATTTTTCAAATAAATTAGCATTATCATATGTTAATTGCTTTTTAAAAGGATTGACCATATAAAATTAAAAGGTCACTAAGATGAGTCAACACCTTCTATTTGATAGTAATGTGTGACTTATAAGTAGATCTTAACTAATTTGATCAAGAAACATAACACAACAAAATACAAAAGGCTTAAATGCAATTTTACCCCCCCTATTTTGATTGAATCTGAATTTTACCCCCCCTATTTTAAAATTCGGAATTTTACCCCCTCTATTTTGATTGAATCGGGATTTTGCCCCCCTTATTTTAAAACTCGGAATTTTACCCCCTCTATTTTACGTTTTTCAGAATTTTACCCCCTATTTTAAAATAAAGAACCAAAAAATACTAGAAAAATAAAGAAACGATTAGAAAATATTAATTTGGTAAAAAAATATAAGGAAAACAAGAAAACACAAAAAAAAAAAAAAAAAAAAAAAAAAGTAAAAAATAGAAAAACAATGAAATTACAAGAAAAAAATCAATTAAGAAGAATACATGAAAAAACTAGTTTGCACCTCTAAATATTTGCTATTTTCATGTATTTTCATACTAGTTTTTTATTTTATTTTTAGAGATCATACTAGTTTTATGCATTTTTTCTAGTATTTTTTATTCATTTTTTTTAGTATTTTTTTGGTTTTATTTTTATTTTTTCATTAAAAAACATTTAATACAAATAATTAATTATGTGGATAAAATAGGGGGAGGGAGGCAAAATCCTGAAAAACATAAAATAGGGGGGGTAAAATTCCGAGTTTTAAAATAGAGGGGGTAAAATTCCGAGTTTTAAAATAGGGGGCAAAATTCAGATTCAATCAAAATAGAGGGGGTAAAATTGCATTTAAGTTCTTTTTCTACCTCTTTGGCTCTTCCCTAACTCCTCAACCAAATAATCCCCCATCCACAACAACTCAAGACAAGTGGACATTTGGGAAAGCCTCAAAATGATCATGCATTGTACGCGTATATATCTCGAAAAACAGCATAGTTAAAAAAGCCCTAAAACCCTACACAGACGATCATGAAATTTTCATCTTTTCTTAATAACTACCCAAAACGTTATTAAACTTATTAAAGAAGCTCATGATGACTTGTCGGATACTATGTACATACATGAAATTATTTCACTTATTCTTAATGAAAGGTTAGGCTATTATCTCGTTTCTTTTCTTCGTACCCGTTATACTTCAATACTAAACCAATTGCATCGTTCCAAATCATATATTATGCTACTAACTGCAACTGCAACTACAATGCAAGACCTGGGATTCGAAGACTTCTCATTTCTTTACGTTTAGAATGTGTGAGCCTCAATCATTAAGCCACTTGACAACAAAAATATGTCTTGAAAAAAGTTACATTTTTTAGATTTTTAACGAGTTGACCACACAATTTTTAAGATATTATAAGTACTTAAATCTTCAAACAAATGCTCTAACAAAAATCCTAAAGACATTTCTTAGCATTTTTCATATTTTAAATATGAGATTTGCTACAATAAACCAACTCATTTTTATGAAGTTCTATTTTAGCAACCAATGCTTTTTCAATTGGAACTAAATGACACAAATGTAATTTTAATTTAAAAGTTAGATTTTTTTTTTATTCTGCGAGAATTATGTCCCGCTCATTCTCTTTCTTCCTTCCCCGTCCCGTAGTTATACCTCTTCTTCTCACACCACTTTCATTGAGTTTTGTTTCCGGCGTCTAATTAGATTTGTGATTGTCTTTCTTCTCCTCTGCCATCCATTAGCTTGATTATTTCTATCTTTCTTTTGGTATTGGCACTCTGTTGCAATCAGCTGGTTAGAAAACATCACTCTTCTATACTTATCTGTTGTGGTCAACGCTCTTTTATACTTGAATTTTTACCAAAATTTCTGGTTTGAATTCATAAGTAAAATCACAAATTGTCACAGATGCTAAATTTGGTTGGATTGTATGGATATATAGAAGAAAAATGAAAGGTCTCATTCATCTATTAACTTTTGACATTGGAAAGTTTTCTCTGGTTGTATGGATTGTATTGGATTTGGATTCAATTGAATTGGAATTGACAATCATGTGTTGCAGACGACATGGAAGGAGGACAAAGAAGAGAAGAAAGAAAGAGACTGAGGGACCTTTGGATTTCACGGGAAGAAGAAAATAGAAAAATTAAATGTTAAATTAAAATTACATTTGTGCCCTTTAGTTTTAATTTGCTCAAAAAACAAAAATAAGGGTTTTTAGGTCCAATTGAAAAGGTGTTTGTTGATAAAATAAACTTTCATAAAAATAAGTGGGTCTATTATAGAAAACCTTTTTATATACTCTCTCCGTCCCTAATTATAAGACCCTTTTGAAAAAATAACGGGAATTAAGATAGTGGATATTTGTATTAAATATGTTTGTAATTACTATTGTTTTTACAATTTTATCCTTTAAGAGAGGGAGATGAAAAAGATGTATAATAAATAGGGGCATGTATGTAAAGAAATAATTAATGTAATTGGAAATAACAAAGAGGTCTTATAAAAAGGGACAAATTTTTTTTTCAAAAGGGTTTTATAATTATGGACGGAGGGAATATATATTTTAAAAATGCTATGTCTTGTAACAACGGTGAAAACATTCAAATACTTTTGTAGCAAGTATCATACACTATATTAATCAACTTTCACTACAAGAAAATATGTATTTGCTACGTAATAATTATTGGATCAACTCAAGCCCATTTACTTTTTTTCTTTCTTTTTTAAATAAAGTGCTAGTGCCGCTAATCCTACAGTGCATTTTGTATAGATCGAGAGTTGTAGCTCGATTCTTTACTCATGACATATTGGGACGAGACTAATGAGGAGCATGTTAAATTTGTTCTCAACACAAGGTAATTAAAACCGGACCGGACGTTGAACCGGTGAAGGCATGAGTTCAAAGTTTAAGGGTTCGACCGGAGGTTCAACCGGGGTTCAACCGGTTATGATTAAATGTAATTTTAAAATTTAAATATATCATATAAATAATAATAAATAGAAAATAACAAAGTTTTTGTAACCTTATATCATTTAAAAAAATAATTTAGTATCAATTTTGAATCTCCCATGAACACGTTTTAAAAAGAAATAAGTTGTTTTTCTATATATATAAGATATGTTGGACTGCTTAGTCTACCTATGAATACTTTTGGCACCCTCTTGTATTTATATGATTTTATTAGACTTTGAATACTTTTAGCCCAGGCCCATTTATCCTAACCCTAAAATACTAGATGAAAATGAGGAGAGAATTCACTCAGCCGTCAGCCACTCGGTCTTCTCTTTATTCTTTGTTCTTCAAGTTCTTTGATAAAAAAAGTGCAATCTTCATTCTTTTTGTGCATCTCTACCTACAGGCTACAGAAACATCGTTTTTGCTCGTTTTTTTCCTGGGATTAAACCAAAAAAACGGTTTAACCTGCTGAATCGCAAAACCTCCGGTTTTCCGGTTTTCTTCCGGTTTAGCGGTTTATTCCCGGTTCTGTAGCAGAGCGGTTTTTATACGTTTCCGGACCGGAGATAGGTCCGGTTCCCGATTCAACCGGTTGGACCGGCCGGTCCGGTCCGGTTTTTATTACCTTGTCTCAACATGAGGGAAGGGTATCACCGGATGGAGAGCAGGTTATTCAAAAGACACATGTGAATAGGCCCATTCTCAACCAATTCTAAGCTAGGTAGTGCATGATGATCTCGAGGTTATTCAGAAAGTTTTGGAAGCTAGGGCTGATGATGGCAATGGCAAAGTTGTTTTAGTCATTCTCTATATTTCAAGGAAACACCCGCTCTAGGGTTGCATTATCTCATCATTCTAATTTTTTTTTTTGAAAACTCAGTATTCGATCTAAGAATCGACTAATTCGAGGGGACCAATCCCACGCCCACTTGCGGGGGCCCCGTTTAAAGCCAGACATAGCTCCGTATGGACTTAGCCCACCGAAATTGGCACCAGATGGAATCGAACATGAAACCTTAAGAGGAGCAAACTCTAAGATCTCAAACCAACCACTAGACCAACCCCAAATGGGGTCTCATCATTCTAAATGATGTCTATTTTCTTAACTTTTTCTTTAGTTTTTTTTTCCATCTTTTATTTTGTTATTTATTTCTTTTTTGCTTTTTTCCTCTTGTTTTATTAATTTTTTAATATTTTTTCCTATAGGTAAGGTTTGGTCCTCCGATTTCTAGATGTATTGTTTTTATTATTATTATTGTATTATATTATGAGTATGCATGCATGGTACTATTGTTTTATAAGGATGTCAACCTAATTGAGATATCTATCATCAAACATTTCGGTACATGTTAATACACTTAGCTTAAAAAAAAATCATAAATGTAAGAAGTTCATTTACTCAAATAAAAAATACGACGTCCATTTCCTTAACAAAAAATATGAGAATTCGACGTGACAAAAGAGGTGTAAATTGTGTTAAATAAACACGACGAATAACTGAGAAATTATTTTTCTTCAAAAAAGAAACTGAGAAATTATTAATTCTTTGATTTTTATTTTTTTTTAGGAATAGTAGTAGTAGTATAATTATTGGTTGGTGCATACATATATAGATAGATGTATACATTTCTGTGATCATAGACGTATTTTTCCCGTGTGAAATCTGTTACATTCTGTGTCGGTTTGTATGTACGTGTCTGAAATTTTACATAGCTTTAAGAACACTCAAATTTGACACTGCAGCTGAACTTTCAACACACAAGACACATATACTCTAAAGAGGTGAAACGTCCAACCAAGAAGAATCAGGTTGCCCCATCTCCACTCTTACCCACCACCCTTTTCTACTTTTTTCTTTTCTTAGTTACTAATTTCTGTTTTAATTCATTACACTAGTTTTCTTTACTTACTACCGATGTATTAATCTCTGATTCATATATAAAATATTAATTAACTATTTAACTCTCAAAAGGAAACCACAGTTACGGTTAAAATGTGAACTTTTTATACTCCAAACTTCTAAAGCAAGGGTTTTGACCTAAAAAATATCTATAGGACAAACATCCAAACAAAGTTTATGCTTTTATTAGTTATTTTACAATTTTTTTTGTTAGCTCAGTTGATAAAATCTGAAAAGCAGGTCCTCCATATATAGTCACAAGACTTGTATGATTATAAGTCTTGATCACACTCTCCCTAAAACTAAAAATGTCTTGATCACACTCCTTTTTTTTTAAATAAAAAAAAGAAGTCTTCAGCACACTCACAAAAATGCAAAATGTAGAATTAATTTTTAATATTTTTAAATAATTAAAAGAATAAAAAGTTGAAGTAATATTTTGTGTCTAATAGATTTGTATTTGATCTTGTGGACAATGCATAATATATGCAAGGTACGGGGTTTGAACATTGTACACCACCAAAAAAAAAAATACAACAGTCATTTATGTTCCATTGTTTGAACACCGGCATGGTACAATTTTCTGTTCATATTAAATTTTATTTTCAATGTTTTTTTTAAAAAGAATCTCATTTAAAAAAAAAGGTTTTAGAGACCATTTTTCTCCATAGAACATGTCTCTTAATATTTGTTGGACCGACTTTATAGGTGAATAAAACTAATTAACGTGGTCGCAGTTACAATTATAATATTGTTATGATAGGTAACTTCGAGGTTGTTTCTGGAAAATTGTGAATAAGTTACTCACACAACTAATTAAAATCAATCGCGTGTACTCCACTAACTCTTTTTTAGAATTTTATGTTTGACACTTAATAAAATACATGCGATTGATTTTAAAGGCATCATGGGTCTTTCCGTTCCCAAAGCCTAATATTAATTTGTATTGCTCCTCTCAATTGTAATTGCAATTAAGAAGGATCAAATATATCTGAATACCTTTAATTTACCTACTATCATTTACCACCTCATCTCTTTCCTTATCTTTATTTTCTTATCACGTCACTCACTACAAGAAATGTTGCATTTTGCCAGGGGCAGAAGCCCTGGCAAAATGCCAAAAGCCGTGGCAAATGGACGTTTGCCAGGGGTTTTGCCAGGAGCTGAATCACCAGCAAATACGCTTGTCGCAAATGACTCTGCCAGGGCTTTAGCTCCTGGCAAATTCGCTCCTGGCATAGGCCCTGGCTGAACCCCTGGCAAAGTGTAACTGCATGATTGCAGACTTTTCTGACGCATTCTAGTCAACACAGACTTTTGCAGATTTGACGAGACTTGTGTCAGCATCATATGCCAGGGACTGTGCGAGGGGTTAACCCCTGGCAAATTGTGTACGATTTTTCTTTTAAAAACATTTTTTATTTGTTAAAATAAATCAAAATATTAAAATTTAATAATTAAAATAATTGTAAAAAAGAATTTAAATTTTATTTTTCGAAAATTAATTAATTAAATGTTTTTAAATTGTTTTTTTTATTTCCTTTTATAAAAATTGTTTTAACAATTAATGGAATTTAAAATAATTTTAACAAACAATTTAAAAGTAGTTAACAATACAAATTAAAGCAACAACACACATAAAATATTGTCTAGCAGTGACTAGATTTAAAATTGTACCAAGTACTATACATCATAAGTATCAAATAGGTAGAAAGAAATTGTACTGGGAAGTATAAGAAACTTACCCAAACATTACAGCCCTAGAAATTTATCATAAAGGACACACCAACTTCAATCATCATCACCATCCACACCATCCTCCTCCTCATCTCTATCGACCGGATAAGGCTCAACATTGGGACTTAAAACCGGCGAGGGATCTTGAGCTTGTGCTTGCCTAAATTGAGTGAGCTGCTCCTCATAAGATCTTTGGCGGTTGAGCAAATCTTGCACAACAGCCGCTTGAGTCGCCATCTGCTGCGCGAATTGCTCTTGTGCCAATCTATTAATAAGCTCCCGCATCTCTGGCGTCAGCTCAGGCTACCGGGAAGATCCTTCACCATGATTGAGCGTAAATGTGAGCGTTGATGCAACACTACCCGCCCGATAGTTAGCAGCCAAGTTACCAAGACCGTAGAGCTTCCCTTTCTTCTTCTCGCCGACAACTTTTTTCCAAGTGCGGAAGGTCAAAGAGTGATCAACAGTTGCTCCTTTAGAAATAGCCTCGGCAAGCAGCCGGTCATACTCCTCCTGTTCAAATAATAACAAAATAAATAAGGACACAACTAGTTTATTCATTGTGTATGCATCATTCATTGTGTATGCATTCACACCTAGTTTTTTTTTTTTTTTTTGAATCCATCACAGTCAAGAATGAAAATTCAAAAATGTAATTCAGTATTTATTGTGTTCCATTTTCCAACAACTTATAAATTACAAAATCCATCTAGAACTGAAATACAGAACAGGATATAGAACATAACTAAAATACATGATATATGTCACCTCAAAATGTTGGTCTACAATTGGTAAGGAAACAATTCTTGTACTTATAATCCACACCTTATGAGATTTGATGATGATGTTGAAAACAATTTCATTCGCACAAATTTCGCGCGAAAGAGATATAGCAGAATCAGATTATTCTCACTTGTGGCTACATTTGTTGTATAAGCTCCTAACCTTTAACCCTTAACTGGTTTCTGAATAACAGCAGACAACACAACTTCAGATTTTCCTGATCCAAAACTATCAACTTTCTCTCCCACAACCCATTTCAATTTCTTATATCCAAATCTTTCAATCAACCTTGTTAGAGTTTGTTTCTTCTCTTCACTAAAACAAAAGAAATTATCAAGCCAAAACAAACCACCGGCCCGCAAAACTCGATCGATATCAAACATTAAAAACTCCAATGCACTTGAAGCATGAATCAAATCAAACACATTGTCATAAAATGGAAACCTATGATCTAAGCTCAAGTAAAGTGGAAAAAGTCCTCTTGCAGCAATGAATTCACTAAATGGTGCATCAACATTAAGAGTATTGGTAATCACAGTAACATTTCTATCAAACATTATAGCAGCAAAAGAACCAGAACCACCACCAATATCAAACCCCATTCTAATTCCACCATTTCCTAATGCTAAAACATCATCAACCAAAAAATCATTTTTACTTTTTGACTTCACAAATCTCTGATTCTCATTTCCACCACTAACCAAATCAAAACAATTAACACAATCTCTACTCAATTTCTTTCCTTTCAAACATTCAAAACTCTTACAATTCAAACCACTCCAATTAAAAGTGTTATTACCAACATTCACACCTAGTTTATTCATTGTGTATGCATTCACACCTAGTTTATTCATTGTGTAAACAATAACTAGAGTAATCAGAGTAACCAGTAAGCCAACATTCACACCTAGTTTATTCATTGTGTATGCATCATTCATTGTGAACAAGAGGTTCTCATTACAAGGAACAGAGTAATCAGAATGCTCTTTCATTATTGCAAATTTGCTCTTTGACACATAAACATTACATGTACAGAATAATAACATTAAGGCCTAAAATGTGACATAATTATCAAAGATTACCTGCACTCTCCTTGCACGGTCGTCACAGTATTGGCCAGACTTAGTTTTGTGTGTTTTGTCGTGAATCTCATTAATAAAAGGATCGCGGCGTAACCTCGTAGTCTATTTGTCACAAGAAATAATAAAATTATGAATTAATTAAACATTAAAATTTATGGTCAAATTCATAAATTTAGTAGTATTGATTTAAAACAATCAAATTTAAATATGATATGGAAAAATAAATAAAAGTTTATTATTTTTACCAATCGATCGGCATGCTCGCCGTTGCTTAAACAACCGCCAGTGTGAATGCATCCTCCCTTTTCCGAGGCCCGGTTCGTCTTTGCTTTCTGTGATACTTTCTTGAACTCATCAGACGCCCAATACTTAACCAAGTCAGCAAAGATAGGCGAGCCAATCCAATGTGGCCGTTTTCCTGTCTCCTCAAACCGAAAACGGGCTCTTCTAAGCAAATCTGAAAAACGGGCAGAAACTCTAATGTGAAAATTACGCCGCATTATATCCTGATAAATGGCGTCCCAAGAACACTTGCACTGCATTATAACATATTAAAGAAAATTATTAGTATACTATAACAATTGTGCATATGAAATAAAATAAAAATTATGATATAGATTTGAAGTAACCTCAAAGAGCTTAAACCAGCGGTCTTTCTCATCGTCATCCACGTCACCATATTTCTTCCAAAAGTGATGATAACAATTATGAATTATGTCTCTGATAGCTTCAGCAGCCGGTTTGCATGGCAAAAAGCTGAAACAATAAAAACTCATAATTAAACATTACTACAACTTAATATATACATAAAAGAATTGAAATTGAACTATGTAGCTAATACTATAATACTTACGAGTTTCCACTAGGCCTTAAAATGTATCGACCAAGAGAATCTTTCGGATAATCCGGGTAAACTTCATGATACGACACCAGCTCTCTACCACCATTCATCTGGGTTGCACCATCCTCTTCGACCACATTTTCTTGTTGGGGTTGTGGTGTGTTTTGTTGTTGTTGGGGAAAGGGTGAGTTTTGTTGTGGAGGGATTTGTTGTTGGGGAATGAGTGGATTTTGTTGTGGAGGGATTTGTTGTTGCTGGGGAAAGGGAAAGTTTTGTGGTGGGACTGAATATGGTGGGAAATGATAGGTAGGAGGTAAGATCCCAAAAGGAGGTGTGGTGCCATAATATCCTGGATGTACTGGAGGCAACATGTAAGTGGGAGGAAGAGCAGAAGTCATAGCAGGAACACCTACACTAGCCTGGGAGGACGCAGATGATCCCTGGTCAGAAGATGCAGCAGAAGTGACGGGCATGGGATTTAATCTAGCTTCTGTTGCTGGGTCCACAACGTGAGTATTATATCGTTTCCTGTTGTTGCCCTTGCCATTTCCTTTATTTTTTGGAGGCATTTCTAGATATTTATCAATAACAAAAACATCATATCAATACAATAAATCATCATAAGACAATTAAAGAACGCAACATGACTGCAATAGTTATTTATGTCTAAAGAATATAGTTTACTTGATCTTCTTAAGCTCACAAAATTTCAGAGTAAAAAAAGAACCTTGAAATGGTTGTAGAATCAATTCTACTTAATTATTTTACTCATAGTACTTCCTAATCTAATGCAAAGACGCCATCAAATATTGTTATGTATAAGCCTACTACAAAAGGATTGGATAACTGTTAAACTTGTATTGTTGTTAAATCATTTTAGTGCTCAGAATATTTATACTCAGTACTTGTTGAGTTTTCAAACAGTCACTTATTTTTTTTGTATAATTTAGAGAAAATTGTTTTCCTAATCAAACTATACCATACTTATTGCACATCAACAACTTGTTTACTAATTATTTACACTGTATGACATATGAACATGTGAAACGTGCTTCATTTATAATAATTATTTACACTGTAATACTTGATAACAATAACTAGTTGCCAATAGAATATATTAGAAAATAGTGTAAAGTATAAGCCGTTAATCTAGAAAGGTAAAAAATGGACAGCAAGTTTGTAACTTTTCTGATTTTCCTTGATTGTGGGAACCGTAACTCAACAATGAAGAAGATAGCAATGAAGATACATCTAAAACTAACCCTAATTCAACAAACAATATAAAATCAAAGTTAAAATCAACAACCAATATAACCCTAATTCAACACTATCAATATAAAATCATCAAACAAAATAATACATCCTAATTCAATTTCAAGTTACCAATTTTAGTAACCAAACCCTAAAAATTAAAATCAATTTCAATTTATGTACTGACCTAAAAGAGAAGAAGAGAGGAGATGGTAATGTACTGGCCGACTGAGAGAGAAGATGAGAAGGGCGAACCGTCTGAGAGAGGAGAGAAAATGGAAGAAGTTGGTGGTCGATCGGAACTGATGGAGAGGAGAGGAGAGAACGAACTGATGATGCGGCTGAAGGAAAGAAAAGAAAATGGAAAGGCTTTCAGATCAACCCTATACAACATGAGTTATGGGCTGGGTTTATAATAAAAAAAACTGGTTTGATCTATTGTTGCTATTGCCACCCCCCTGCCCTGCTCAGGTTCGCCCTTGAATACAACAATACACCAATTATAATAATACAACAATACATTAATTATAATCCAAAAACACTTTCATTGACTTGATCCCCTTCATCCAGATCCCTTTCAACATTGGGCTCTTCGAAACCAACATCATCCTCATCATTTTCATCTTCATTAGGAGTTAACAAAACATCAGGATCAACATGATCCCCTTCAACTTGTGCATCACGCCAATCTGTAACCGGCTCAACTTCAATTAACTCATTAACATTTGAAATTTCATCAATTTGCTCAACTTCATCAGTTGGTTCTTCAGTCTCAATGCGACCCCTTGGTTTTGTTTTGATTGCAACCGACCACCCTCGTTTGCGTGGTTGCGTTGGGGGATAAGGAACATAGTACACTTGCCTAACATTATGTGCCATGATAAACGGATCATACACATTATACTTTTTGTCCACTCGAATGTCAACATTGTGGCTTATTTTGTTCATTTTTGTCCACCTAGGCGAGGGATCAAACCAGTCACAATAAAATAACACCACTTTATCTTGATTGTAAAATAACTCGTAAACGTGTTTGATCACGCCATAGAAGTCATCTGCACCTCCTTCTGTAACTCCTTTTACATATACACCACTGTTATATGTCTTCTTCCCCTCACTCCATGATTGGGTATGAAACTTATATCCATTTACGAAGTATGTATGATATTCAGTGGCACATTGTAAAGGACCTTGAGCTAAACCTCTTAAACGAAGGATTTCATGTGTTGGTTCGGCATTGAATACTTTTTGTTTAAACCAACCAGGAAAATATTCATGTATGTAACCAGACGAATCATCACCAAATTCTTCATAAAAGGTATTAAATTCTCTATACCAAAATTAAAAACAAAGTTAGACGTGTTTTAACTTAATAAATAATGTAATGGGAAAAATGTATACTCACTCAAGGTATGGTTTAACCTCCGTGCAATTAATTAAGACATGAACATGAGCTGATCGGTACTCTTTCGCATCTATCATCCAATGTTGCCTCGCCTTGCCAGCGTGGCGACCAGGTAGATTGAAAACTGATAAGGTCAACGGGTCTCTTTCACTGTCAACATAAACTTCATTTCGTGTAGTGGTTGGAACAAGCACACGGTCGATGAAGTAATGACCGAGAAAGTATGAGGTTTCCTTATGAACGTAAACAGCACAAATTGATCCTTCAATTCTAGCTCTATTTTGAATAGATCGTTTTGAATCTCCCATGAATCTTTCAAAAGGGTACATCCACCTATATTGAACAGGCCCGCCAAGCTTAGCCTCATATGCCAGATGCACTGCAAGATGTTCCAGAGTCAAAAAAACCTGGGGGAAAAATTTGCTCAAGCTGACACAGTATGATTGGAATTAACTTGTCTAATTTCTCAAGTTCATCGACTGTCAAAGTTGAAGCACAAATGTTTTTAAAAAATTGACTGATCTCAGTAAGTGGATTTAACACATGGGAGGGTAGTGAACTAAACGCACTTGGTAGTAAGTGCTCCATGAAAACATGATTATCATGACTTTTCATTCCAATTACCCTTCCAGTTTTAACATCGGCACACCTGCCCAAGTTAGAACAACATCCGTCAGGCATTCTCAAATCTTTCAACCATTGACAAACTGCATTAGCTTCTTCGGAAGTTAGAGCGTATATTGCCTTGGGTTTCAACAACTTTCCATTCGGTTGAGGTTTTAACTCCAAGTCCCTTCTTTTACAATACACTTCTAAGTCTTTTCTGGCTTTCTCATTATCTTTTGTCTTCCCTTTAACATCCATCACTGTGTTAAATATGTTGTCAAAAAAATTCTTCTCAATGTGCATTACATCAAGATTATGTCTGAGCAAGTTATCTTTCCAATAGGGGAGGTCCCAAAATATACTTTTTTTTGTCCAGTGGTGGTCAACTCCGTATCCTGGTATTGGGACAGTTGTGCCAAAATCAGTGACTTTAGGATAATCACTAACTCTTGTGCACACCTCTTCTGATGTGATTTTAGGGGGCGGGCCAACTACTACTCTCTGATCCTTTAGGAAGCCATTCTTACTTTTTCTAAACGGGTGATCATGAGGCAAGAAACAACGATGATCAAACCACGAACTCTTCCCTCCATTTTCCAAAGTAAACGCCTTCCTATTTTCCATACAATGTGGACAAGCCATTTTCCCATGAGTGCACCAACCAGACAACATGCCATACGCAGGAAAATCATTAATTGTCCACATCAAAGATGCTCTCATTAGAAAATTCTGTTTGGTTGAAATATCGTATGTCAATTCTCCAATCCATAACCTCCTCAAATCATCAATTAAAGGTTCTAGAAACACATCTATGCCTGCTTTAGGGTTATCTGGCCCTGGAACAACACACGCCAAATACATGTACGGCTTTGTCATGCACATCTCAGGAGGGAGATTGTATGGGGTTACAATGATCGGCCAACAAGAATAGGGTTTCCCTGATGCCTGGATATGTGGAGTGAAACCATCAGAGCACAATCCAAGTCTTACATTACGCGGATCTGCTGCAAAATCAGGATATACTTCATCAAAGTGTTTCCAAGCTTCACCATCAGATGGATGTCGCATGACTCCAGGAATTTTGTTTGAATGATGCCACGTCATATGACTAGCAGTTTTCATCGATGCAAACAATCTTTGTAATCTTGGTATTATTGGCAAGTAAAACATTGTCTTATTCGGAATCCTCCCACTCTTGGTTAGACGATACCGTGGACTTTGACAAAATTTGCATTCCACCAATGCTCCGTCATTTTTCCCAAATTCATTGTCATAAAACAACATGCAGCCGTTTATGCAACAATCAATCTTATCAACTTTTAATCCCAACCTCATCACCAACCTCTCAGCGTCATAATAAGTTGCTGGCAAATTATCTTTAAAAGGAGTCACATCCAACAACATCTCCGTAATTTCATCCACGCCTTTATCAGCAACACCATATTTTGCCTTATGAGCTAAAAGTCTGACACACATTGATAACTTTGATTGCGTACACCCTTCAAACAGTGGGACATTACATTCATTCAACAACTCGTAAAATCTCTGGGCTTGCTCATTTGGGGGTTGTTCGCCTTGTTCATCTTCAACGTCATTATTGTAAGACAATTCCACACCTAAAGCATCAGCGACCATATCATTCATCATGTTGAATTGTTCATCGTTGAATTGCTCGTTGTCATCCACATTTATTCCACTACTCGTAGCTTGTGCATTGACTCCCACCCCAAAATTTTGAAATTGTTCACCGTTATAAATCCAAACCCAATAATCAAGCATAAATCCAACTTTCTCCAAGTGTTTCTTCACTTCATTGGGGTCAGTCTTTATATATCTACACGCACATTTCAGACACGGACATCTTATCCCTCCCTCATCTTTACAAGCTTGTTGTCCCCATGCCCATGAAATAAATCCGTGAACTCCTTCCACAAAATGGGGTTTTAATCCCCTTCTTCCCGGAAATGTTCTGTCATACATCCAACTACGATAATGCTGATAATACTCCATATTTGGCACCTTCAGCTAAATAACCGATTACGTAAGTAAACTAAATTGTGCAAAAATTATTTACGTGAAGAGTTTTTTTTTTTACACACTACTAATAATCAAATTTTGTGTGAATAACCTTCAGTTATTTCTTTGCGTAAGACAAGACTATTTTTCTTACGTGAATAACATTCAGCTATTTTTTTATTTTATTTTTCCTAAATAAACACTTTTTATACTTTTTCATTTAAGTTATTTTTTTAATTCTAATAACTTATAATAAAATCAGTTTTATACTTATTCATTGAAATTATTTTTTTTAATTCTAATTACTTATAATAAAATCAATTTTATAATTATTCATTTAAATTATTTTTTTAATTCTATTTACTTATAATAACATCAGTTTAATACTTACTACACCAATAAATTTAAAATTTTAATAAATAACATATTTTTAATTAAACTTTAAAAAAAATACGGTTTTAAATAATAAAAACATTTTTTGTAGAAAAAAAATTCGATTATGGCTTTTTCTTTTTTTTAACATATATATCAAATAAAAAGAAGCTAATAGATCTAATAAAAAAAACTAATAGATCTAATAAAAAAACAGATATTCAACATACATTTTAAGAAAAAAAAAACATATATTCAAGAGATGATCTAGATAAAAACAAACATATATTCAACATGCATTAATACTTCATCAAAAAATAATATGCATATTTATTATTAAATACAACAACATATATAAAATTATATGCCAATATAAGAAAATAAAATAGAAGCATAAAAATGTAAGTGTAGTAATTTACCAAAGTAAAAGAAATTAGTGTTGTTGAAGAAGAGAGTATTTTGTGGAGAGTAGTTTTTTTTTTAGGGAAATTATGGAGAGTGGTTTTTTGAGGTTTATGTTTTATGGTAAGAAGAGAAATTTTTTTTGAGTGTTGTAAGTAAAATGAAAGGGAGCGATGCAATTGTATAGATGCAATTGTACGGATACAATTTGCCAGGGGTTATCCGAGGGTCTTGCCCCTGGCAAACCGCACAGAGCCCAACGGCTCTTTAATCAATTAAATTTAACAGCTACTCACGTAGCCTTTGCAGGCTGTGCTGCCAAATTTGCAGGTTTTGCAATTTGCCAGGGGTTTTTTCGTGGCACAACCCCTGGCAAATTGTTGTACCGTCCTGTTTTTTCTGACTACACAAGAATCTTTTCTGTCCATACATTTTGCCACGGCTTTTGTGAGGGGTTGGCCCTGACAAATTTGCCAGGAGTTTTCCCTGGCATGGCTCCTGGCAAATTTGCCAGGAGTTCTTGCTCCTGGCATTATTCCCTGGCAATATACAAGATTTCTTGTAGTGACTAATCTATCAAATCTATCACATCACTCTCTTTATTTCCTTTCACACTCCGTATAGATTGAGTGTTTGGGTGTCTAAAAAACAGTTTCCACATTACATTAATTTAGAAAAACTTTTTTTTTTTTTTGAAAGATAATAATTTAGAAATACTTAGCAAACTCATTTATACCATGATATAGACAAGCGTATATACGGGACACAAAAACAAGCAAACTTGGCGTTCAAGCAGCCTTTTCCTTATATATTATATGTAGAGCCCACTTGAGTCCCACATTTCTTTTCTTTATGACTTACACCCCTCTCCCTTTGCCTCATTCCTTCTCTTCTCTCTCTCTCTATATCTATTTCTCAACAACAAGTTATTACCTCTTTGCACTTCAATTATATAGAATAAGTGTTAGGATTTATTCCATTCTCTTCCTATAATAGGTGATTCAGGGAAACCCTTTTCTCCTTTTCTTTTATTTTTTCCTTTTTTATTTTGTTATATATTCTTTCTTTCTTGTTTTGTTTTGATTATTACTAATTTTGGAGCTGAATCTGTGATATTTGTTGTAGGGTGGTGTGGAAGAAATAAAGAGCTTTGTTTTTATGTTGATAGAATTGGAAAATCCCAATTAAAGGGATCATGACATGGTGCAATGACTCAGATGATCAAGATAGGGGCATTGAACTAATAACATCTACTGTTATTCCTGGAACTAGCAATGAAAGTCCTCTTGTTACAGATGATGAAACAAAACCAACCGAAGTTCGAACTCTAACTTGCCCCTCATGTGGCCATAACATTGAATTTCAAGATCAGGTATTTTAATTTTAATAGTATTATTTATTACCCTTAGTGTTTGTGTTTTTTTAATTATATTTATTTTATTAGCAGAAATCGAACTCAGTACTTTCTGGACTTTCAACACTCACACACATGACGCACCAATCACTAATGCTCCAATCTTTATTTAGTTTTTTAACTTTATAATTGGTTGTGTGTGAATGATTGAATAGGGTGGAATCAATGAACTGCCGGGTTTACCGGCAGGAGTGAAGTTTGATCCGAATGATCAAGAGATACTTCAGCATTTGGAAGCAAAGGTTCTGTTTGATGTGCCCAAACTTCATCCTCTTATTGATGAGTTCATACCAACACTTGAAGGAGAGAACGGAATCTGTTATACACATCCAGAAAAGCTACCAGGTCTTAATTTCATTTTACTTTCTAACTTTTTCTCTTGTTTGATGCATGGTTTGGATTTTGGAAATCCCGTTTTATGCATATACTACTAGGGAGAAAAATCAATTAATGATAAAAAAAAATTGATATTTGTCTTAACTCTTTACTTAATAAATTTAGAGACAAATTAATATTAGAAGTACGATTTTTATGTTTTATCTAAAACTTAATTAGTGGTTTTTTTATAAGAAAAGTTGATTGTTAAAATTCTAGTTTTTTTATAACACTTCTTTGAAGGAAACGGATTAGAGAGTACCCCTTGCATTCTCAGTGATAAAATTTGGTTTACCAAAAAATACAGCTATTTTTTTGCTGATTAAGAACTAAATTAATTGTTATTGTATATAATATATGCTCTTTTTTTGTCATAAAAATAATATATGCTCTTTTTTTGTCAAAAAAATAATATATGCTCTTTTTTTGGCGAAGACATTATAAATAGTCTACACTAATTTGCTGATTTTAAAATTATATATAAATGACTCAAAAAAATTATATATATATATATAGAATCTCCTATGAAATATATACCTTGTATGTTATGATAGATCCTAAAAGTTTAATAACACGAGGCTGGGGGTTGGTTTGTGAAATAATTAGTGGAGAAATTTATTTAATAAAGACCCTGGAATAAGATATTTTACCAGTCAAAGGAATAACGTCTAGTTTGCTTCATGTTTAGTTCTTGCATTAATTTGTAACGTGATAATGTGATTATTCTTTGGAGATTCTATCTTTCGAAGAATTTAAGCAAATGAAAGGACTGATCACATGATTTTTTAACCAACTCAACAAGTTTGCATGCATGAGTGAGTGTGGTGGCATTGAAATGTAAACGTGTACACTATTCTTTAATCATGGGCAATAATATTTCTATACCTGAAAATTAACATGATACAAATGATTGATTATACCAAATAGAAGTTTGCGTAAACAAAATTTCACATGATTTGATTATATTTAACTCATAAGGAATCAAAGTATTTGTTTTCTATTCCTTTTCTTGATGATTCTTCCAAAAATTAAAGATGACTTCATGACATGTACATTGAAAACTAATTTTGTTTCTATTATTTTCTTTATTGCTGTTTTTATGTAACTCAAGTACGTAGCATTTTATTCCCAATGAAAATAAAGCACAAGGAAGGAGACAAAAATGAGAAAGGTGTCTTGAATCTTAACTATCCTAAACATTAATCACATGTCAAGACGTAACGTAACTGCACATAATTATCAAAAGGTAAAAAGTGAGAAAGAACAAACCAAAATCCTGGAGATGCAATTAATTTTTTCTTTGATAAACTTTTTATATCTTCACCAACAAGCCATTTATGTCAATCTGTTACTCGCAATTCATATACATCATAGTACTTGTGTTAGCTAAATCTCTTTTCCGTATGTTTTGGGTTACAAAACTTGATCCGGCCGACACTTAAGCTTTTGGATTGGGACCGATCCGAATCCAAAAAAAAAAAAAAAAAATTAGAGACCATAATAGAGATAAAAACACAGACTCGGATTAACCCTCAGGTTAACTGGCCCGTTCCAAAATATTAAAAGGACATATGTGTTTTTTTACTAATTATCTCTCCAAAAAAAATGTCTTACACTTTCACTTTCTCGTGCTAATTCTGATTTTTATGAAACTTTGTTTTCTGTTTCTTTGTTATAAATGATTTGTTTCTTGATTTTAAATTCTTAGTTACATGTTAGTTAAATTTATTTCCAAATAAAATAAATGTTCATGCATTACTATTTAACAACTTGTTTTGGGATCATTTTGGTTGTCTCTGTGATCGGGTTAAGACACGGGTTTAGATCTAAACAAATTGGTTTAATCTAATGTTATGGCAGTGAGAAGTCTCACTTTATATGAAACATGCAGGTGTAAAAAAAGATGGACAGATCCGGCACTTTTTTCACAGGCCATCTAAAGCATACACAACAGGAACAAGGAAAAGAAGAAAGGTTCAAACTGATGAAGAAGGAAGTGAAACAAGATGGCACAAAACAGGGAAAACTAGACCAGTTATTATTGATGGTGTTATGAAAGGTTTCAAGAAGATACTAGTCCTCTACACCAACTATGGAAGGCAAAAGAAGCCTGAGAAGACCAATTGGGTGATGCATCAATACCACCTTGGTAGTAATGAAGAAGAGAAAGATGGTGAATTAGTTGTTTCAAAGAAGATACTAGAATATCTCTCGTCCAGTGAGCGACGATTAGCTTGCAATTCAGTAATACGGTTCATGTATTCATCAGTTAATTTCTTCTTATCGTTGATGGCATCCTCATAGCGTTTGATGTACTCAGACTTTTCACCTTCACTGGCTTCCAGCCGCTTGGTCAGTAAGGTCATTTTATCTTCATTCAACCGACGTTGTAAAGCAAGAGAACTTTTTTCTGATTCAACTTTATCTATTACCCTCTTGAAAAGGTCAAGCACAGGGCCTTCAAAACTATTCAAAGAAACATAATTTTTTAGGAAAAAGATGCAAAAAAGACCGGTTCCACTCCACTCAACCACAAAAAGAAACTTCACAGAAAAATATTTGAACAAACCTTTGCTGCAAGAAGACAGCAAGTTTTTTCCATTTTCCAGGACCTTGAATGGACTTTTCATATTCAGTTAAAAGAGCATCAAGAACCTGCGTCGAAGATAAAATATCCAACCTGGTCGTCAATTCAACAAGGCCATCTTGATATTTTTTTTTATTTTTTTTTGCAAAAAAGAGCTCATAAAAGATTTATTGAAAGAACATGCATGCTCTCTTGTTTTCCCCTTTCAGGTTTCAAACAAGATATTACAATACAACCAACAAAATGAAAGAATGAAGGAATGAAAAGAATAAATGCATCACTTAAAAGCAACATATTACCTTTGCAACATTATCAACCCTAGCATCAGAAGCATTACAAGCAGCCCTCAGCCTCTTTTCCATAGAATGTATGGCATTTGAACACTGTATATCTGCCTCCATGAATGCATTCCTTTTGTAATCCTGTTATTCAATATTAAGTAATATATTAGCAAACATAGCATTTGCTGCATTGCCTCACACTCCAAAAAAGTGGCACAAATATTTACACCATATTAAAAATAACGACCTGTTCTGGTTGTTAATACAAACAAACATAAATATAAACATAACACACACTGATTATCATTTGCAATTCTCCCTATATATACTATAACAGGGTGTAAGCACAAGAGCCAAGTTAGGTTTGTTAAAGCCAGAGATTCATCTTTTGCATCAATACATTTTTAAATGCACCACATGATGTTTGCCAGAATTAATAATAAAAAAAAGGTCAATCAAAACAAATCTGATGATATATATTGCACATATAAAAATGAGGATAGAATATCGCCATTTACATCATAACCTCCAAATATGCCAGAAGCAAAAGGACTATTAAACCATATCATTTTCAAATACTTATAGCTTATCATCATTTATCTCAATTTTACCATTGTAATCTTAATTGAACAAAAATAGTAAATATTCATTAAATACATCACTTTTATGTCATTTCATATTTATAAGCTAGTTCAACCACAAATTTTACTAAACACTGCAAATTCAATCAGCTAGCTTATCCGCTATAAGTTAGCTTTATCAGCTATTCACTATTTTTTACCAAAAAAATTAGTTATTTTTTTCTCTTGTTCATTTTTCTTACGTTATCAAAAAAAAAAAGCCTCTTATAAAAAATGATTTTTTTTTTAAGAAATAAAATGATTAAAAAATAAAATTGAATAACTCTTTTGTAAAATGACAATAGCTCAATCCTCCCCTTCCAAACTCATCACCTCAATCCTCCCCTTCCAAACTCACTCTCTCACTAAAATGGAAGAACAACAAGACCCACCCACTCTCACACTCCAAATCCTCGCCGGTCCACGCAACGGAGAAACCCACCAATTCGAACCTGGATCCACCGTCAAAATCGGTCGTGTCATCCGCGGCAACAACCTCCCCATCAAAGATCCAGGTATTTCCACCAAACACCTCACTATCCATTTCGATTCCGGTAATTGGATTCTCACAGATCTCGATTCCTCTAACGGCACCGTTTTGGACAACGAACCTGTTCCTCCGAATACTCCTTTTCATCTCTGCGATGGTTCCACCATTAAGATCGGTGAAGTTACTTCCATCCTTGTCAATTTCATCAATCCCCAAAGTAAACCTACGGAAACCATGGTAGAAGATAAACCAATGAAGGGTAAAAAAGGGAATAGTGGTAAAAGTGTTAAATTTAGGGTTCCGGTACAGAGTATTGATGAAGATGGAATGTTGAATGGTGATGATGAAGATGGAATTGTGGATCGACCTGAACCAACGAAGGTTACGAGGAATACGCGGAGCAGGAAAATTGTTACTGATTCTACTAATGTGAATTTGGATCCTGTAGAACCGAAGAATGCTAGGGCCACGAGGAATTCGAAGAATAAGAAGAATGCTGTTGAGATTTGTGATTCCAGTAATGGTAATTTGGATGATGTGAAGGAGAAAGTAGAAGAAGTGAAGAAGAATGTGAGGGTGACAAGGAATTCGAAGAATAAGAAGAATGTGGCTAAAATTTGTGATTCAAGTAATGGAGATTTGGAGGGTGTGAAGGAGAAGGTGGAGGAAGTAAAGAAAAATGTGAGGGTGACAAGGAATTTGAGGAATAAGATAAATAAAATGGGGGTTTCTGAATTGAGTGTTGGGGATTTGGATGGTGTGAAAGAGAAGGTGGAGGAGCCGAGGAGTGTGAGGATGACAAGGAATGTGAAGAATAAAGGGGTTGTAATTGGGGAAGATTTGAGCTTGGTGGATGGAGTGGAGAATGTTGAGAAAAAGAAAACGAGGGGTTGTGCTAAGGGGAAGAGGAAGTTGCGGGAAGAAATTGTTGGTGATGGAGATGGTAAAGAGAATTGTGATGATGCTGAAGAAAAGGAGAAATTGGAGGAAGAGTGTGTTGGTGATAAAGAAAAGGAGAAGTTACCGGAAGAGCGTGTTGGTGATGGAGAAGATAAAGAGAAGGAGAAATTACCGGAAGAGTGTGTTGGTGACGAAGAAGATAAAGAAAAGGATAAATTACAGGAAGAGTGTGTTGGTGATGAAGAAGATAAAGAGAAGGAGAAATCACAAGAGTGTGTTGGTGATGGAGTTGGTAAAAAGATTTATGATGCGAAAGAAAAGGAGAATTTGAATGGGGATGAGAATTGGCCTGATTTGGAGAAGATGAATTTAGGTGAGTGGTTTGATTTCTTGGAAGTTTATTTGCCAAAACAGATACATGATGAAACGGAAGAGATTATTGATTCCATGACACAAAAAGCCGAGAGACTCCGCGAGTACGTCATAATGTATCAGAATCAGAAAGCTGGAACTGCCACTGAATGCTAGTATATGTAGTTAACTGATAGTTATTTGAAGCATTAGCACAACTGTTGTTAGGTAGTTAGAATTTGTTAACTGAATGAGTTTTTAGTCAGCACTCTTTTGTTACTCTCTCCATAATATATTGTACCGCTATTATTGCTTTTAGTGAAGTAACTCAAATTTACAGAAATCTTAGTTTGGGAATTGTAGTTTGGGAATAATAGAACATGTTTCATGCATAGAAATCTTAGTAGATGAAGTTGTTGCATGTTGAATCAGTGTGTTTGCATTTGATTGAATTTGGCATGGATGTTAGTGCTAAATCTTATTTGTGAATGTTACTTTTATACTGTTATATCATGATAATAATGTTTTAGATTAAGAAATGTAAAAGTAGAATCAATTGAGTAAGTAAGAGAAAGTAAAATTCTGCAATTTGCAGATTGGATACCCTGTTAGTAAATTGAGCATAGTTTTTTTATACAAAGATCATTTGAGAGTGAAACTTGAACCATTGCAATGTAGACAAAAATATCTACAGAATAGGCTCAAGAATCGTTGAATTACATTGAGTGAAGTATGAGCAATTCAGGTTTCAAGTTGAGTTAAAGTTTCTGCCCTGTTTCTGTATATATGCAAGTTCTTTGATAAAACTGTATGAATTAGATTGTTAAACACCAAAGATAAAATAATATTTATAAACTATACATTCTAAGCTTTCCAGGGAATGTTCGTTTACTCAATTTGGACGTCGTTTGATATTTTAATTAAAAAGACGAAGTTGAGCTCTGACTATTGTAAACTGAATTTTAGGACTGGTTTGGTAGAACTTTATGAATACAAGGCATTTGATAAATTTATATCAGAACTTGTGATTAGTGTAGAAGTTGATAGTGATTATGAAACTTAATCTAGAAGAGAATCTCAAATGAGGTAAGTGAACACAATGCCCTGCATTGTGTAGACAGGTAATGTATGATAATAAACTTGTAGTATTTAATAGTTGTTTGATGTACAACTAAGTAGACTAATGTATTATATTAGTAGTAGTTGCAATATAAATTTATTATGTATATAATAAATTTGCTTATTTGTTATTTTAATAAAACTTGACAGGTTTAGTTTTGAATGTTTGTTATTAGTATTAGTGTTAATGATTAGAAATGAAATAAGAACATTGGTTAAGATGTTTTCTTATTTTAATTTTCAGGTTGAAGACTTTTGTTGGAGTTGCTGCAAAATCTGGTGGAACATGAATCAGTTAATATTCATGAATAAAAACTTCATCCAGTGGAAGTAAGGCAATTGTGTATCTGATCTGGTAAAATTTGATATGTGGTGTGATACAGGATGTTGCTTTAGTCTTGGTCTCAATGTTCTGTAATATTTCTGCATATGTGCATACTTTGATTCAGCTTTTAGTTGATCTGCATATTTCTGAAATTAGGCAATTGTGCATAGTTTCTATCTACAGTTACATTGCATTCATTCATGAATTTACTAAACTCATAATGAGTCTGATCATGTTGCACTTATTCATGTTAGAACACTTGGTTGATGTAATAAAGAATGTATAATGAAATGCAGAAAAAATAATCATGAAGTGAATCTAATCTTAGCAAGACTTTTAGGAGAAGAGTGCTTTCTGGGGGTCTAAGGAGTAGCAGAAATGATTTTATGTTTAACACATCTGTTTATGTGTTGATTGGGACTAAAAGTAGAAGTCTCATTTTCTGTGCTTTAATCTGTATTGAAATTCTTGGTGTGCTGCAATAATTTAGTAGCTTAGTAGTTTGGCAAGAGTAACTGGCTTAGTAAACTTTCAGACATGAAAATTGAAGGTTTCTGAACCTAAAAAAGCTGATGCTAAAAATGCTGCACCTGCAAAACATGTGAAGGTTGTTGATCCAAAGGATGTGAAAGATGAAGATTCTGATGAATCTGATAATGAAATTGGAAGCTCTGATGATGAGGTATTCGATCAATGTTTTGTTTAGTTGCATGTTGCTATAAGTTGTCAATTTTTGGTAGCCATATTGTCCTTCAATCTAATATATACGAAGTTGAAATGAGATAAATTTGTTAAAAGTGCTAGGGGGTTATCATATAGTATTCTCAGCTTAGGAAAATTTTCTTCTCATCTTCAGTAAATATAAGTCTTGATTATGCATGTCTGAGCTCAACATTTTATTAATATTGTTTTGATCTTGATAATTGTAGATGGAGAATGCTGATAGTGATAGTCAAGATGAAGATGAGAGTGATGAAGATGACGAGGAAGAGACTCCTGTGAAGAAGGTAATGACACATTGCTATCATGATGTTATTTCATTTGTTATAATTATTATCGTTATTACTGTGATTTGAGATAAACTTGTCATTCTGTTTTGAAGGTGGACCAGGGAAAGAAGAGGCCCAATGAATCTGCTTCAAAAACTCCAGTTTCTAAGAAAACAAAAAATGCCACTCCTGAGAAAACTGGTGAGACCAAGTTGTATTATATATTGTAATAAATATATTTTAGTATCTTTTTGTCTAATTGGACAAGTATTTGATGAATGAGATGATATATGAGTGACCTTTAGAGCATTATCTTCAAGAGCATTGTGAGGTTTCAAAAAAGTATGTATGCAACCAAAAATGGGAAAAATGGATATAGATTATCAGGTTTCATTTGTGTTTTTGCCTTCGTGTTTTACAATTTTACTTTACTTACATGATTCATTTGTGCAGCCTGCACCACACGGTCTGAAGCAACAGTTTGCTGCTGATGACAGTTCAGCTTATGTTCCTGCAGCATCAGTTATTGCTGAACCGCATCAGATCAAGTGGCAGCCCCCTGCGAGTGGTCGATTCAAATGTAACGTTGATGCAGCTTTTTCTATCCCCCATAATCGCACCGGTGTTGGTATTTGTCTTTGGGACGACGAAGGGACTTTTGTTCTTGCCAAAACTGTGCATGGAAGCATTGCCGGTTCGCTCCTGGGATGTAGTGTAGCCTTTGGAATGTTCAACAACCATGACAATTTTAAGGCCTCCCATAACAGTGCAGGTGGGCAACCAGGCAATATATATTTTTTTATGTAATTTATTTATGTTGTGTGTCTTTATTTTAATAGGACCATTTTTTAATAAAAATGATGATTAATTTCATTTCTTGTACTATGTTTGCAGGACAATAGCAGTTGGCATTGGATAGTAGTCAAGGTAAGAACATCAGTTATTTGATGCTTGAGCCTAAATATCATGTAAACAATACTGCTACTTCAATTTCTGCATTAGCTGGTAAATATTTTTATTTTTATTTTTCCGAAATTATATGATAGGATGAGGATGAAGGCTTGAAAGATGCACAAATGAGAGGGGCCTTCAGGTATTAATGTCATGAATTTATTCATATAAAATCTGATATATTTCACATAAGTTTAGTACAAAATCTAATTAAAATTTGTTCATTTATAAATTAAGCCTCTATAATCTTTGTTATTGTGTTCTTGATGCTATCAAATCATGGTTACAACTTACAGAACAATATCGAAGTTTTTCTTACCACTTTAGGTTTAGGATCCATATGAACCTTAATCTGTCATACTGCATCAGTTATATAGATGAATTTCATTTTCATATTAGTTATATAGTGATTAGCTGTTGGTAAAGCTGTGCTATAAAGGGTTGAGCTACATTTGAAACTTTATTACTCATAATAGTTGTGTTGTATAGTGAAAAAATATTGACGCATGAAATGTTTATTTTTGGAATGATACACCGCTTCATAGAATTATGGGACCAAGATAGAGGATTCTGGTAATGATCACTTATTAGTATTTAAATTTACGGTTTGGTGTTTTCTTGGTAAACTGTTCTTGGGTTTATAATGCTTTAGGAGGTGGAAAAAGATGTCAAAGCAAGGACAAAGGGTGAGACAGGAGCTGCAAAGACACTCTGTATTCCCTTTGATCAGCCAGAACTCCCCGAAGGTATAAGCATTGTTCAAGTGGAGGTGTTAACGTGTTATTATTTTATCCTACTTCCGTCTCTTTATAACTTAAGTGTCTCATTTGAGTTGTGCATGGTTCCTAAGAAAATGTTTAGTTGAGTTGATATCAATGATAAAATGTATTTCATTTACTAAAACTTTAGTAATATTTGACAAGTAAAAGTTGCAAATGAGACACTTAGTGCATGCTTGGGCTATTCTCTGTGTTCTATATACATATAACTATTGGCAGTGGGATGTTAAGGTTCTTTGCACACAAGATTTTGTTCATGTTTAGTTATTTTTCCTTTTGTGAACCCTTAAAAAGCTTCAAGGACTCATGCCATATATTTGTGACTTTTCTTCTCTTATTCGAATATGCCAAAAACTATGCAATTAAAAGTTACGAAATACTGCTGTGATATCACTACAACAGCCATCACTAGAGACTTACTATCTTTTTTATGACATTATTTTACTCTCTGATGGACACATTGTGTACCAAGGTCCTTGTGTATAAGTGCCTGATTTTTTGGCTTCAATGGGTTTTATGTGTCCCGAAAGGAAACCAGTGGTAGACTTTTTACAGGAAGTAAGTGCAAATTTACCAGTGGTTAGGACTAAGTTTTACTAATTATTCTCTCCTTTTTAATTTATAAACCTATGAATTTGACAGTTTATCGTTTTAATAGCAACTCAAGTTCACAAATATTCAGATTATGGGACCTTTGTTCTCAAGTTTACGAAGAATGACAATGTTCTGTAATTTGAACATCTCTCCTTTAGAACAAATTTTTTAAAAAGTACGTAATTCAACCCGTGCGAAGCACGGGTTTGTAACTAGTACTAGTGGAAAAAATAAAGTTGAGATATTGACATCTTTGTCCTCGTAGAATAGAGACGTATTCATTCTGCCAATTAAATTGAGTTGGCCATTGAGACTTTTCATAGGCTAGCATCCTTGTTTTCTTTATGTCCTTTTTGTCCCATGGTCAGAATAGACGTTTCAAAGTTAAATTCTTGCTTCACCCTATTTTTTGAGGCTCATGCTAGCGTGGGAGACCAAATCAGGTCTCTCACGGTGGGAGGGGAGAAAAAACCTGCAATTGCAGGTCACCACTAGCTTTAATAGTTTTATATTATTTTTGCTATTTATACTTTTGATCCACCTAAGTTAATTATAAATATTCCACTCGAGTTTTTTTGTTTACGAAATTGGCATGTCCCCCCTTTTTTTTGTTATTATTATTTAAAAAACAAAATAAGTTACTACTTTTAATTATTCTTTTCTTTCTTCTTTATTCTCTCCTTGTTCTGATTTCCCTGCATCTCTTTTCAGCACTATCATCACAAAAATAGTGCTCATGGCACGGGTAAAAACTATTTTTTCTGATATTCATCCTTCTTACTACATGACCAGCATCACCATCCCACAAGTTACTACCACCACCATCATCGGTATCATCAATATTCATTAAACAACAACAACTACCGCAACAAGTCAATTTTTTTTTTTATTTAAATAACCATTTATAAATTAAAAGAGCTTTATTTCCCATGATTGAGGTTGGGTATTCTGTTGGAAAACAAAAATATTTCAGTTTTGAGTGTTTAAAGATACAGAAAATTGCTTGAAATCACAAGGAATTGTTATTTGATTCATGATTCTAGGTTAAAATTGAGTTTTCTAAAATGACATGTTATAGTTTTTCTATTCCGGGTCGCGAGGATTTTTGACTGGGTCGTTTTGACCCGTCTGGAGGTTGAAGATGAAGTAGTAAAAACAAATAAAAATAAAAAAACTCATACAACGCAGGCGATGGGTATCGAACTGGATACAATTTTTTTCATGAACAGACACTAATCAAACCAATTGTACCACTAATTCTATTGTATACGTACGGAATTTGATTATTATTAACCGTAAAAGGTTAAGCAATAAAAGATTCTATGATTAATGCAATATATTACATCAAATGCTTGCAGCTATATACACCATCCGATAACTATTATAAGCAAAAATTCATATTTTAGGTTCATTTAATAATTGTTGTATGTGATATTTAATAAAGATCATATACATTATTTATTAAATTAAATGAATTTAAAATGTAAATTTTTGCTTATAATAGTGACCTAAGGGTGTGTGTGATATTAAAAATTTATATAAAAGATTTCGACCAAGTTGACTACTTTTCTGAAGGAATAGTTTGTCGGATTAACTTATATGAAATATTTCAATTGCCGAAATTTTAATTCTTACTTCGTTCTTAATTCATTTAGATCATATCAAACTGACCGCTAGTCAATTAAGTCCGTCTTGGTCGTCCGTAGTGGCCGCTAACATAAGGTAATGATAAGGTAAAGGCCATAAATATTACCCTTGGATTAGATCTATGGTCTATATGAGTTCAACTTAAACATAAGGAACATTAACATCTCTACACTCAAATTAAATGGATTTTTTATTTGTATTTTTAAAAATATATTTTTTAGAAATTTACTCAAAAATAGTAGAAGTTATTATTTAACATGGGTTAAAAATGAGATTTTGGCATTCACTATCTTAAATATTCACTAGTAAAAATCACATGTTTTTTTCAAAGTGTCATCTTTCTAAAAATGATTTTTAGAGAGAACATTGTCGCAAAAGTTGTCAGATTAACTTATATGAAAGATTTTGATCATCGAAATTCTAATTCCTACTTCATTCTTAGTTCAATTAGGTCATGTTCAACGGTTGAAATTGTTTATTTTGACATCGTCAATCGGTTGGGTCATGGAATGACATTCCTTTGACGAACAAAACATGACCCAACCGACTAACAGTGTCAAATAAAACAATTCCGACTGTTGGATGTGACATGATTGAACAAAGAACAAAATTGGAACTGGAATTTTGGCGATCGGAATCTTCGGTATAAGTCAACCAGACAAATCATCTATTCATAAACCTAGTCAACATTGAAAAACATTCCTCCGACGACCAAAACAGACCTAACCGACTAACATTATCAAATAAAAATATTCTAACCGTTAGATATGACCTAATTGAACAAAGAACGAATTAGAAGCTAAAATTTCGACGATCGGACTCTTTCATATAAGTCAATCAGACAAACTATCCATTCATAAACCTAGTCAACATGGAAGGACATTCTTCGGACTGCCAAAACATGACCTAACCAACTAATGGTATCAAATAAAACAATTTTGATCGTTGGATATGACCTAATTAAACTATGAACGAAGTAAAAACTAGAATTTCGGCGATCATAATCTTTAATACAAGTATATTCGACAAATTATCCCTTCGAAAACCTAGTCAACATGGAAAAACATTATTTCGACTACCACAACGGACCCAACTAACTAACTGTGTCAAATAAAACAATTCTGACTGTTGGATATGACCTAATTGAACTAAGAACGAAGTATGAACTGCAATTTTGGCAATCAAAATCTTCGGTACAAGTCTATCTGACAAATTATCTTTTTGGAAACCTAGTTAACATTGAAGGACATTCTTCCGACTACCAAAACAAATTCAACCGACTAATGGTATCAAATAAAACAATTCTAATCGTAAGATGTGACATGATTGAACTAAGAACGAAGTAAGAAACTGGAATTTTGGCAATTAGAATCTTTGGTATAAGTCAATCCGTCAAACTATCCATCCAAAAACCTAGTCAACATGGAAGGACATTCCTATGACGACCAAAACGGATATAACCGACAAACGGTATCAAATCAAATAATTTCGACCGTTGTATATGACCTAATTGAACTAAGACCAAAGTAGGAATTAGAATTTCGACGATCGAAATTTTCGGTATAAGTCAATTCGACACACTATCCTTTTAGAAATCTAATCAACATGATCAAAATTGATATAATTTTTTGGCTTAAATGCAATTTTACCCCCTCTATTTTGATTGAATCTGAATTTTGCCCCCCCTATTTTAAAACTCGGAATTTTACCCCCTCTATTTTAAAACTCGGAATTTTACCCCCCCTATTTTATGTTTTTCAGGATTTTGCCTCCCTCCCCCTATTTTATCCACATAATTAATTATTTGTATTAAATGTTTTTTAATGAAAAAATAAAAATAAAACCAAAAAAATACTAAAAAAAATGAATAAAAAATACTAGAAAAAATGCATAAAACTAGTATGATCTCTAAAAATAAAATAAAAAACTAGTATGAAAATACATGAAAATAGCAAATATTTAGAGGTGCAAACTAGTTTTTTCATGTATTCTTCTTAATTGATTTTTTTCTTGTAATTTCATTGTTTTTCTATTTTTTACTTCTTTTTTTTTTTTTTTGTGTTTTCTTGTTTTCCTTATATTTTTTTACCAAATTAATATTTTCTAATCGTTTCTTTATTTTTCTAGTATTTTTTGGTTCTTTATTTTAAAATAGGGGGTAAAATTCTGAAAAACGTAAAATAGAGGGGGTAAAATTCCAAGTTTTAAAATAAGGGGGGCAAAATCCCGATTCAATCAAAATAGAGGGGGTAAAATTCCGAATTTTAAAATAGGGGGGGTAAAATTCAGATTCAATCAAAATAGGGGGGGTAAAATTGCATTTAAGCCTTTTTGTTATGAATCTGATTACTTAGATCATCCATTACGCGTATTCTTTTTTCAACTGACTCTAAGGAAAAAATTAAGGAATTGAATTTGAATATCAAACAACTATTCATAAAGACAACTTAACTGAGTTTAAATTAATTTCAAAATAATCACTGCATTATTTTCTTAAGTCGGTTGAAAGACAACTAATTTAATCTCATTTAAAAATGAAATTCTACACCAGTTATTAAGTAATGTAATTATCCATTAGTTATTAAATAATTAATTACTTAAAAAGATTTCCAGTTAAATGTGCACAAGAGTTTTAGAAAACCTTTTTATACACTAAGAACCACTTTAGAAACTACATGTTTATACCATAAATAAATTCTCATAAAAATTAAAAAATTCAATACATGTTTGCTTTTCACATTTTCAAAACATAATTTCATAACTCATAAAGTTGGTTGACTCGAGAATTACAAGCAAATAACAATCAAATATCTTGAGGGTCTCACTATTAGAGTTGTACAAATATCTTATACATAATACATCAAAATTAAAATACTAAAAAAACAGACAAAGAGAAATACAAAATCCACTCTCACACGAGAAGCTCCATCAATTAATTTTTACGACCATGTGGAAAAAAACCTGCAAACATATATGCATACAAGAATAGAAAACAAATATAAGGTGAGACATCTTATATAATGTTAAATGTACGAGTCATATCTAGATGAAGATACTTGTGCTGACACAATTAAGGTGTATAATACTATATATATGTTGCAATTTTTCTTCAAATTTCACTATTTGGGTTCTGCACACAGCTTCTTTCTTTTTTGTTTTTTTTTTTTTTTTTAATCAGCTCTATTTTTTTTTTTATTTTAAAAACCACGACTTTTGATGTACCAAAAAGAAAATCACGACTTTTGTATCAAATTATAAAGAGAATTTTGGATAATAGATTTGTTTTACTGATGCTTTTTAATGATCGGTACTAAGTTTTGGTTGTGGATTCCATTGCGAAACAAAAGCAAATTAATGGGACATATGTGAAGTTTCGTAGAAGATTAATAAATTGGATCTCTTTTAATGGCAATTGGAAAGTTTGATTTTTGATTTGATAGTGGAATAATCTGTGCATCATCAAATTTGTTGTGGTGGGAGGAAGAACTAGACATAAATGAAGGAAAGAAGATGATGGAAAACAGGGAAGAAGAAGAATAGTGCGCATGACAAGAAGGAATAGAGTATTTTAACAATAATTAATTTGAACCCATTAATATTCATCTAAGGATTGAAATTGAATCCTCTCATCGCTCACAATAACCACTCCTCTTATTTGATACATGTTCTCTATATATATGCAAGCAAATATCAAACTTAGACGATACTCTCCTAAGGTTTGGACCACAATTCTAAGATTCATAGATAGTGTATTAAAAAACTAGATCATATTTATCTTTAATATCTATATATGCAAAAATCAAAGAAGGTGATGTAACACTTGCATAATATGATTAACACATTTCTAAGCCAATGAAAATATTGAAAGGTAGAATACACACACACTATAGTGTTATAGAAATGAACAACATTATGATGGAAAAAATAAAAGTATAGGCTTAGGTGCAACGCATAATTATTTTTTAACTTAACTGTTGACGCAATAACACCTTCCCAAACTGCACACATTAACTTTACCAGGAACACATTTCATCAACATACATTCCATGTCAAATTTACATTGATGATATGCTATAGTGTAAATCAAGAAAGAAAGAAAAAAAGTATTAATAAAAGGGAATGAAAGATTGTGTATTAGGTAACTTTTTTTTTTAAAGAGTGTGAAAAATAACTTACGAATTTCGCCAGCTCCAACAAGAATTGGGGGAAGAAATAAGATCATAATATACACAAATTTGATAGCTTTAGTCATATTTTTCATCATTTGAATGCAATGAATATAACACTTTTTTGATCACTTTATAGTGGACACAATTCTGCTCTATGTTCAATTTGTTTGATCAAATAGTTTAGTGTCTAAATACATGAATAAGTAGAAAATTCGAGATTAAAACTTCGATCATGCATATCACAATATTGCTATCAATTATGTCAAACTCACACGAACTTTTCAATGTTTACTTCTATTAAATAGTTTTTAATAAGAACTCCTATCAAAAGTACAATCATAAGTAGATGTCTTTTAAGTATATTTAAAGTATCATAACCTCAACGTTTTTTTTAGGATACATATGATCAAAGTGGATGCATAAATGAACTCAAGATTTTTATTCTTACTGTTTCCACCAAATTAGCATGGAACAAGTAAGAAGTTCTTTGATGATTTTATAATGTACATACACCCAATGAGTTGGTTGCTTCAATTAAATAGTTTTTTTATCACCCAAAGAATTGCAAGAAACCCTTCCAAGTATTACAATAATTATTTAGCATCTCTTAAGTACATGGATATGTCTATAGCTCACTTAATTAATCACTTGACTTTAGTAACGATATCATAAAATCATCAATGGTTATTAGAGTTCATTATATTTTTATACAAATATTTTATTATTTATTTTATAGCCTTTAGTGATGCACATGGGCAAAATTCCCAAAGAAAATAAGTGTTTTTTTTTTTTAGAGCAAATTTAGCAGCACAAATAATACATATGCCAAGACAACATTTTTTGGTGAACGAGAGGACATATTCATTCTTAGATTAAAATTATTGACAAATACAAGTTAACACATTAGAAAAGTCTTTCTTCAAAAAACACATTAGAAAAGTCTTTTTCTTTGAAATATCACATTAATATAGGCTTATTATTTTGGCTTGTTCAAAAAAATATATAGGCTTGAGCCTTATTAAATTAAGCTAATGTATTTATTTATTTGATTTAAATTTTAAATTTATATATATGAATAAAAAATATCGATAATATTTTAAAATCCTTTTCAATTGATTAAATTCTTTTCATTTTAAAATTTAACATTAATATTTTTGGCCATGTCGTTCAAAATTCCGTGATACATCTCTTGGAAAAGGTTAAGTTTAATTTGTTGTCGTGGCTTAAAGCCAATAACATTATTTTTGCTTTAGGTACTCAAAGGTGGTGGTCAAATCCGTTACTTTGTTTGGATATTTACCGACACTTATTTCAGATTTTGTACTGTGACAGCTTGTATTTTTTTGAAGCGGCCTCTTGAGCACAACTTATGCTAAAGGGGATCCGCTGCCGTTGTTAATATATTTCATTTTTTATTCTAAAAAAAAATATTTTTGGCCATGTGTTTGGTCTTGTGTATTCATAATAGATATAAAATTGTTGATCATGAATTTTATAAAGTAAAATAGTTTGTGCAATTACTAATATTAAATAATATTCAAGCAATTGAACTCAAGTTGATAATAAAAACCATATATATCATTAAATGAATGAATTTAAAATATAAATTTTGTTTATAATAGTAGAGAGTGTATACCATAAGAATAGTTAATGGTTGCTTCAATTAATTATTCCTGAGCACTTGAAGAATTCCAAGAACTGTACCTAATGTTATTATAATTATTTAATGTCTCTTTAAGTACATTAACATCTCATGACCATATAGCTCACTTAATTGTTCACTTGACCTTCGTAGGGATCTCAAATAAAATGTACATATAGCTCAGTTAATTGTTCCCTTGACCTTAGTAGGGATCTCAAATAAAATTATTGACGAGTTCATTATATTTTTATACAAACATTTTATTATTTATTTTCTAGCCTTTAGTTACACACAAGGGCAAAATTCTCAAAAGAACAATAAAAGTGTTGGATGATAGCAAATTCAACGGCACAAATAACACATATGACAATATAACATTTTTTTCCCCGTGAACTAGAGAACACATATTCATTCATAGATTAAAATTATTGATAAATACAAATTAACACATTAGAAGAGACTTTTTATTTGAAATATATAATTAATAAAGACTTGAACCATAGTAAATTTAGTTAATGTAATTTTTTATTTATTATTTTATTTGGTGAAAATATTATATGATGGTGAAAATTATATAATATAGTTTGATGATTTGTGCATTGTCGAGTCTTTACTTGAGAGTCCATGCATTCATAATCATATTCGGTCTTTGGTGAAGAATGTAATTGGTGGTGTTTATTACATTATTTGGTGAAGAATGTAATTTATGGTGTTTATTACGTTAGTGGAATCTCGGTAATAGTTACCTCCGAATGCAAGTAGAAGTGTTTAAAATATTGCATGCATATGAGTCTTTATGAAATGTCTCATACTTAATGATGTAATTTGGTGAATTATGTGATGATGTGGTTTGGTAAATTATGTGAATTATGTGAGTGGTGAATTATGTGATTGCGAGAAAATGTGTACATGATAATGTTTGTTACTTGGTGTTGTTGTTCGTAACCACGATGGAGATTGGATAGTTGGTTTTTCTCACTATGAAGCTGAAGCTGATGCGTTATTAGCTGAGTTACGTGCTATCAAGATAGGTCTTGGTTTTTGTAGTGAAAAATGTTATGTCAACATTATTTGTGAGAGTGATTGTTTGGAAGCAGTTGACCTGATTATTGCTGGCCGTGATCATACCTTGCACACTTATACTACTGACATCCTTCATATTAAAGATGCTCTACATGGAAGTGGAAATACAACATTGGTGCATGTTCTTAGAGAACAAAATATGTGTGTAGATTTTATGGCTAAGGAAAGATCACGTATCAGATGCTCTACTCGCTTGAACCCTCCACATGGCATGGAATCTTTGATCTTGAAAGATAAGCTTGGAACTTAATTTTGACTATCCCTCTTTTTTTTTCTTTTTCTTTTGGCCTGGTACATTGTAACACTACCAAAAAAATGTATTTATTTATGTTAGTTAAATTTAAAATTCGTGTACATAAATAAAAAATATCAATAACAATTCAAAATCCTTTCTAATTGATAGAATTCTTTTCATTTTAAAATTTAACATCAACTATTTTTTGGGTTATAAATGAATAATACTTGGTAAATTAAAATATAATGAGCGATCATTAAATTTTTTATAGTTAAAAATGTATAAGATACATTTTTTAAGGAGAAAATGTATAAGATAGTTTTTTTTCTCAAGAAATAAGAAAATATTTTTTTTTTGAAAAGGATCATACTTACTTTTTTTTCTTTTTTTTTACGATAAGCTAAGACCGGAAAACTTGAAGGGAGAAATGTATACATCCTAATTGATTGGCACCTTTAAGAAGCTTCAATCCTCTGCTGCCTAATATATATATATATATATATATATAGGGGGCATATCAAGTGAGAATGGATAAATTATGTGAGAATGATAGGAATAATTATCAACCTTTGGATTAAAATGAATGGTTAAGATTAAAAGGCTCCAATTTAATACTACAGTACATCTCCCTATTCAATCTCTCTATCGTGTAATACCTTTTCTCCTTCCCAGTTTCACTCGACCCAAATACCCGATCTGTGTTTTCTATTTTGAAGGCTAGATCTCAAATCAATGGCTGCACACTTTATTAGCATAATTAATTGATCCAATTTTCTTCTGTTTTACGATTTAAGCACAGTCTTTGAGAGGAAAAGGAGCAATTTATGAATCAATTGAAGTGGACAAAGCATCCGAATTTGAGAGAGTTTTATGATAAAGATGAGAAGGGAAACAAATAAAAAAAATCAAAGGTGAAGATTAGAAAGGAAAATTAGAAACGAAAAAGAAGAAAGGGAGAAGAACCAAAGAAGAGATCACGGGTGAGAGAAGAAGAAAGGCCAGAACATGTGGGTTTTTGGGTGTTTTCACCTTAAATTGGAGCCTTTTAATCTTAACCATTCATTTTAATCCAAAGGTTGATAATTATTCCTATCATTCTCACATAATTTATCCATTCTCACTTGATATGCCCCCTATATATATATATATATATATATATATATATATATGAGTCAGGATCCGTTGACACCAAATCTCATCCGTTGATTAATTTGATCAAGGGTTAAAAATAGTGCCACATTTTTATTTATTGTGTACCCTTCTTTTCAATCACACACTATTATTGTTTTTAATGAATTACAAAACTGAAATTGGAAACATGATCATATCATGATCCTACTCATTCTCTTGATTGACTGCAAAATAACTAGATAATTAAAATAGTTGCAAGATATCATCGTTTAGAATGCCTTGAAAAAAATTGCATATGAATGTAAAAAAATGGTTAATTAGTTCACAATTTTTTTACGTGGGTAACTTTCTTTCCATCACATAACTTTCTCTCCATCACATATTATAATTTTTTTCAATCATTCAAAAACATGGTTGCTTGCTATTATTATTCAGGTATGCGTCTCAATCCCCTTATGGTTAGTACCTCGCACGGATTCAAGGCCATGATGACAATCTATGCCAGATTTATGAAAACAATAGTAATTGGAGAGAAAGGTAGTAAATCTAAGGAGATGAAAGTAGTAAATCTAAGATTCCAGAAAAGTATTTTTGATGAGTTTCATTTTATTGACGAAATTTTAGGTTTAACAATTGAGTTTTTAAAATAATACAGTTTGTTGATTATAATTTTGAAATAGATTTTAGCTTAATAAATCACAATCCTCCATTAATATATTTGAACCGGTAAGAAAATTTAAATGAGAAGAAGTTGTAATTTTCATTTGAAATAAGAGACCAATGGTTTAGATGGGAAATCTGAGCAATCATCATAATAATGATAAGAAAAATCAGCAAGTGTACCTAGTAGTGAAGGAGATGAGTCATGAGTGAATAGCATAGACCGGAAGAACGAAAGAATGAAGACAGGAGAAACGTCATTTAGGAAACAAGAGGATTTTTAGGAAAGGAGATATGAAATATTGAATGCCTACATTAAGATTTTTATAAATGATTATTGACCTTTAGATTAAAAGAAATGAAAGTTTAAGATTTGGTGTCAACGAATCCGTTGACATCTGGTGTCAATGGATCTTATATTATATATATATATATATATATATATATATATATATATATATAAGGTTTTTTTTACAATAGATCCATCTATGAAGATCTATTTTAACAACTAATGCCTTTTTCTTTGACGAAAATACCCATATTTTACTTTTTAAAAAAAAATAAAATTAAGACTAGAGGACATGAAAGTAATTGATGTTTACAAAGAGATTCCTGTCTTTTTTATGGAGTAATCGTTATTTTGGTCCTTAAATATGTAACGAGTAACCACAATAGTTTTAAATGTATCGAAATTTCATAATAGTTTCTGATTATGCACTTCGTTAGTCAAAATAGTCATGTATGTTAAAACGTTCCGTTAATAATGATATCAGTCATTGAATATACTTACTTACCGTCATATCAATCCTTATACTGTAACTTGTAAGTACATACATTTATATATTATACATCTTTTTCTCCAATAAACAATAAATAGCATGTTGAAAACATAAACAAAGTCTCTCTTTTAAAAGATAAAATAGGATAGTGATTACACACAATTTTAATAATATTAATTTTTTTAATTCCCGTAATTTTGGAAAAAAAGTTCTTGTAAAAAAAATATATTGTGACAACACTTTTTTTCTTCCATAAAACGTAACTATATTTTTGAAGGGTAAACATAACTTTTGGTATATATTGTTTTTTGAATTGAAACGTGACATTTGTTTTTTCTAAAGGAAAACTCGTATTTCTTTTGAAAGACAGGGAAAACATTGTTAAGTACTAACGGTAAGCATTTAGGGTATAAATCTTCATAAAATGAGATTCCGTTGTTAAGTACTAGCATAAATTTGTTGTTATGTACTAACGGTATTTAGGATCTAAAGGAAAATATGTTGGTGACTAAAATAGACCTTTATAAAATGAAATGAGTTTATTGTACCAAAACTCGTATTTAAAAAGGGGTAAAATATATATAAAAGGGGGGTCAAATCAAAACCCTCAAAATGACAAAAAACGAATAGAAACAATGAAGCTAAGGAAAACGAAAAATCTGAAGAAAAAAAAAACCAAATCGATACCTAAAAAAATTCTCCCTAATAAAGGAAGGCAAAACATTCTACCAAATGTCTCCAACTATATAGTGGCCATGATTGACAAGTTTGTCTGCACATCCATTACCTTTAAGGTAAACAACCCTTAAAGGGAGTAAGTTAAGCCCAAAGCCGAGAACGATTCAAATAAGAATTACTAGCATAATTTGCCGCAGTGACACCCATATTCCAAGACAACTCCAAAGCTATACATTGATCCTAGGCAAAAATGACTTTGGGACTCATATCATTACCCAAAGACCCCAAAGATTATGCTGCAAAGAATCTCGAACATTGACACAAAACTTAGTGACATTAATAGTCTTCCAATACCATGCATTTCATTGGAGCCTAACTCTATCAACACTTGGCAAGAAATTCATTGCCATGTCGGTTCACTGTCAACATGATAGCTAGTCCATTCTCTGCAACCTAAAGGATTTCCACTAACACTCACAATAACCAACACCAACCATCAAGTATACTACTGTCAACAGTGGCGGAGCCAGGAATTTTAAAGAGTCTGGGTAAAAAATTTATCGTAAAAAGTTACTTCCTTCCTGCGAATAATTTCACATTTTCTGCAGATAATTTCACATTTCCTACAGATATATCTTTCCTGCGGAACCTAAATCCTTGGCAAAATCTGCAGGGAAATGTGTTTCCTGCGGAATTTACACAAAACTCCGCAGGAAAAGCTAAAAATTCTAGTAATGGTTAGGCTTGCTACAAAGAAAGTTGGAGCCGAGCCTGGGCACTAGCCCAGAATAGCTGGGGGTGGCTCCGCCCCTGACTGTCAACGTGACTATACTCTAGTACTCTTAAAGATCTAGCTTAGTAGGATCAATTCATTTGAGGAATACAATCAGTATAAGGCAAGTCACAACAATATTGAAGTTTAAAAATGCTTTTTTCTTAGAGTGGTGATATTTGAACAACCATTTGATAAAATTTTTGTGACAACTTCTTTTCTCTCTCTTTTCATTGGTCAAAAACAATGGAGAGAGAAAAAGGAAGAGAGAGAATAAGAGAATAATGTGAGTATGAGAGAAAAAATTGTTAAAAAGTTGTCACAAAGTGGTTGTACAAATATCATTTCTCTTTTTCTTAACTAGAGGATTACAAAGTCAAATATATTGAAAATGATTTTTCAATCCTTGGCTATCAAAACATCTCTTGAATCTTTGGCCTGTAACAATGATAATTTTATTTTCTGGCTTTGCAATTATGTAACTTAGCAATATTCTTCAATGAAGATGTGTTGCTTAGTCTTCTCCATAATCTTCGCCACTACTTGTACAATCATGACCTCGATACTTTTCTTCGAGTCATCTGAAATTCAAAATGGATCCTTTGAAAAGTTTGTTCTTATTATCGCCAAAAGGCTAAAGGTTCACTAATAGCTTTTTTGAGTAGATGAGTAAACTCTTAGATAATCCACAATCCCAAACACAGATATATGACGTGCAAGGACGGATCTACCATAAGGTAGTGTGACAGTTGCCACACCAGATTATTCCCCAATTTTTTCTATATAATAAACCTAAACAATCCATTAGGTATAATATACGGGCGCACATCTCTCCTTGATGTTTTTTTTTTTTAAATATTAACATAAAATAGTTAATTTGACAAAAAAAAACATAAAATAGTTAATCACAAAATGTGGGTTGCTGGGAATTGAACCTTTAAGCAATCTGATTAAATGATCTTGCCTAAACCAATTTGCTAAAACACTTTACATGTCAAAATTTCGTCTTTTTAGTATTTATAGTAATATAATTTGCTTCATAGTTTATTTTCGTCACACTAATATCAAATGTTTGGGTCCGCCTCTGATGACGTGCTTGTCTAAAATAGACAATTGATAAGTGCTCAAAAGTAACATATTTCATGTGTTAACTTAGGCAAATTAGTGACTTTTTTTGCAAGTTATCTAAGGAAAAGCTACCATTTGAGTGCAATTTTACCATTTATGCTTTACATGCCTGATTCTACCCAATTTATGCAGGAAATGACAAGCAAGGACCAAAAGAAGGAAGCTCCTGAACCAAGGTCCGTTCGCTTAAGCGAACTCCTGTTCGCTTAAGCGAACCAATTACAGAGAGCAACCGTTCTGTTCGCTTACAAGCACGCTTCCAGTTCGCTCATGAACAAAGGTCAGTTCGCTTAAGCGACCTATGGTTCGCTTAAGCGACCAAGTTCCAGTGAGCTCCAGGAAAGTTCGCTCACATGTTCGCTTGTGCTTCGCTTAAGCGAAGTTCATCCAACTTCAGAAGATAGGGACCACGTGGCAGCACCTCAATGGTCAACTGGAGATTTCCTGGATGTTTGCTTAAGCGAACTCTGCTTCGCTTAAGCGAACTGGCACGCAGTCAGCCCATATAAATAGTTTTCTCTTCTCTTTCCAATGATTCATTTTACATTTTTATTCATATATTTCTGGTTTTAGAGAGAGACTAGGGCTTTTCTAGAGAGAGAAACACAAAGCAAGGTAGTTAGGAGTAGATTCAAGCCAAGATTTGTTGAGACATCATGGATCTTGTCATGGAATCTTCACCCTTTCTTCATCCTTTGCAAAGCTATCATAGACATATGTAGCTACATCTACTCTTGTAGTTTTGAGGTATTCAAACAAGCTATTATGTAATCTTTTGATATTTTAATATATGGTTCTAGCTTATTTATTCAATATTGTTGTTATTCTTGCTTTTATTGTTTTATTGAGATTCAAAAAGATATGGACACATACTTTTGAATCTAGAAATAGAATAACAATCTATCTTAAGTTATCACTCTAGACATGGATGTTAATATTTGATAATCACTTTTAATCTAGAACTTAATGCTTTTGGGTAATTTAATCGGTTGGGAAATCGTCGATTAAACTACCCAATCGACTTTGTGATCGTTTAAATGTTTGGGAAATCGATGTTTAAACGATCCCTTAGAAATAACGATATCATTTGGACACGAATGATATTGTCGAGTGATTGTGATAATATAGTTTAAAAAGCTAGAATCCGTTAATCGATCGAGAGATTGCAGCTGTTACGCTTGGTTGATGTCTCTGACCGCAAGCGGAATAGCCCTATCTCTTCTCGTTTTACTTTTATGTCTATTAGGAAAATAGTTTTACACAAACAAACAATTTATACCCAAACACTTAACGTGATAAATATTGGGAAAATGCTTATGAAATACGCAACTCCCTGTGGACACGATCCTATATATACTTACGTGTAAATAGTTTTATGAGAGGTAAAAATCTTTCGTCAACAATGATGAGAAGATGATAAATTCAAGGTTCAAAATCTAACTTTTACCTGATGCAACATCTTTATCAATTGAACTATATTCATATTGATTAATTTGGACATTTTTATGCACACACCTAAACACATTACATCAACAAAATTATCACCATGTATTTACTTTGTTATCATCAACATAGATCAAGGGTTAATGTTATTCCAATTCTTACAAGGAAAATGTTAATAATGCCACAATAAATTCTTTAAAGACAATTACTGATAACCATTTAAAAAAATGTGTGTATTCAATGCATTTAAAATCGAAATATTTGACTTTTCATAAAAATAATTGTTTATTTTGAGATACGTGAATAATGTTTCGATTTTCAAAGATACTTATTAACCGATTATAAAATTATTATTTTTTTACAAAAATGGATCATGAAATTATTAAAAATGCCCTTAAATTTCATACAATTTCCTCCCATACCCTCAGCTTCGAAAGATTCAACTCCATTGGACAAAAAACACGCATCCTTCGTCTTCGCGCTAAAAAAAAGCCAACACATTCAACCAATCTTCTCTTTCCTTTTCCTTTTCCTTTCTCTTCCCAACCAAAAATTCTCTTTCCGAATTCTAACTAAAAAAATAATAAAATCCAAATCCTTCAAAATCTAACAGAAAAACAACACCTCAACACTCGCTTTCACGCGCCGCCATCATGGAACAACCGAAGCCGGAAACGAACACCGAAACTCCCAACCCGAACGGAGACGCCGCCGCAGCAAAGGGAGCCGGATCCGGATCTGGATCGGAACCGCTAGGCACGGAACCATCGCCCGGTAGCATGAAGAAATCGGTACATTGGAGTCCTGAATTGGTTACGGAATCAACGTTCACATCTTCTCCTCATGAACACCGTTCGAATACGTATTTCAATTCTTCTCCTTCTTTCTCTCAACCTCCTCCTCAATTCAACGTTATGGGTTAGTTTTTCGATGATTTTTTTGTTCGGTCATTTTTCATAATTTTATTCAATTTTTTATGCATTTGTTTTGAAATAAGCGCTGAGATTATGAATATTTCAAATTGATCCTTATATTTAATCGCTTACTATCAATTAAGTTCATATTTTTTAACCATTTACCGTCAATTTGGTGCCGGTAATTTTTTTTGACAGAGTCGGAGACTTTTTTGAAATATTCATAGCCTCGGACCTATTTGAGAGCGTCTTACAAAGTTAGAGACGAGTTTGATAGTTTAGTTATTTGTTGTTTTGTGTGTGATTGTGTTGTTGATTGTGATCAGAGACGGTGGTGACTGTTCGTAATGTGCTGGGAAGATGGAGCAGGAAGGTGGGAGAGGCAACTAAGAAGGCTGAGACTCTCGCTGGAAATACTTGGCAACATTGTACGTTTTCTGTTCATCTTATGTTCTTGGTTCGTCGTCGTAATGTGTTTAGTTATCAAGTAGGTGCAAGTTGAATTTTACATTGGAATAACCAATTTAGAAACTAATTTTTAGAGTTATATAAATTTAAGTACGATTGAGATTGTTATATGTATTTGTCAGAAATGTGCATTTTGTGATTAAGACCCGCATTGTGGTTCATCGTTTTATGGGAATTAGCTGTTTTTCTAGACTCAGCTATCGTTGGAACTTGGAACCTTTTAAACATGAATAATCAAAAGTTTATGATAAAATAATTGCCGGTAATACTAATAATGTGGTCCCGTAATACTAATAATGTGGTCCGTTCTTTAACTTGTATGGGGGTCTATGATTTCTTGAGTTATTTTGGCGTGTTTTCAAAAGTTCATGATCGTTTTAGTGATTTTCTATTATGAATTTTGGGTTGGTTTCAAATATCCACAGAAATGCTAGTGAAGAATTTTCCATTGAGTATACCAAACGATCCTTTGTTGTACATTGACCTTATATGCTGTTTTCTGATGCTGTATAACTTTATTGAATATTTGCTTTGAGTCAGCATCATGATGACAACCGGTGGTTGTATTGAGCGTATCATTTCGCTCTTTCTGTTTTATCAATCAATGTAATTGACCTATCTTCTGTGTCTTATACTCTTTTGTTTCCACCCTCTCATTATCTGCATTGAATCTTCTATGATAAATAACTGAAACGTGCTTGTTGTGTTATGTTATAATGAAGTGAAAACAAGCCCTAGCATGGCTGAAGCTGCTATGGGAAGAATTGCGCAGGGAACAAAGGTCCTGGCAGAAGGTGGATATGAGAAGATATTCCTAAGTACATTTGACACTGTTCCAGAAGAACGGCTTCAGAACTCTTTTGCATGTTATCTATCTACGTCAGCTGGTCCAGTAATGGGAGTTTTGTATATATCCACAGCAAAGATTGCATATTCTAGTGACAGTCCTATTTCCTACAAAAATGAGGACAAAACAGAATGGAGTTATTATAAGGTACATATTTAGTACTCTATCATAGAAAAGGGAATGCATTGTCATTACATCATGAACCGCTGTTTTCCAGAAAAATTTTGGTGCAGTCTATCTGAGTGGCTTCTGAATATGTACTTAAGCTGTTTTATGTTAAATTTAGTCAGGCAGCAGCTCATGAAACTGTTAATGATGAGAAATGTCATTAAGTTTGATCTTCTTTACTTCTTATTGATATGCATAGCGATATTACTACTATAAATATTGAGTTGACCGAAAAGACTTAACTGTTCTAAAGGAGGAGATATATAAATAATAAATGGAAAATACTATTGTGCACGACATATTTTGTCGTTATATTTGCACGAATGGATAGATAAGCTCATTTGGTATGGTTCTTTTAATATTTTTTTAACCTAAATAGCCCTTTTAATTAATGATGCACTTCTCCTAAAAGAAATCACAAATTACTGATCTTGTGGCATCTCCATATCATAAAGTGAGTGTGTTTTGTCTTGTCTAATACTACTAGTATTTATCTTCTTTTTTGACTAAAGATAGTATTTATTTATCTTATTTTATCACTATAATGCTTTAGAATTTGTATCATGATGAATACAAGTGTGTGTAGACCGTTGTTGTGGAGTCTGTGGTGTTTTGCATGTATGTTTTCACAATGCAAATTGCATGATTTTCATTGTCGTGCTAGTCGTGTGGTAAAGGGCGTCGTGCTACATAGCACCGCTCATAATAAATAGTAATAGTCACAACAACAACAACAACAACAACAACAACAATAATAATAATACACGAGTTCAGCTAGGTTATACTTTATTGTCCAAATACTTAATAATGATATTCTTAGCATGTAACTTTATCATTGTCTGCTGGTATTCATAATCCATGTGGTTTTTGTTTTGTTTTGGGTAGCATAGACAGTTAGTGTGGTTTTTAATTAATTTGATTTGTGCATTACTCTTAAATAATACTGAGAATATCTATTTTTATCCTTCTCTATAAAATAATAACCCTAATTACCTTAGTTTTGCTGTTTTCCAGAACTTGCAGAACTTATTTTTCAGATTCTCTTGCTTTTCATTCATTATATTGCAAAGCTAGTTAAGAGAATGCCAGTTATGCTGGACTGTATTCACCAAAATAAATGCAATCTTAATTCTGATAATTAATGCATAAATAAACTCTATATTATATGTTGATTTTAAGACTGTTTCAGTCTTTAAAATTTGAACATGGATGTCAGCTATCTTAGTGGATGAATAACTGGATTAAATGCTTTGTGTACATTTAAATTGAAAATAGTGATTTTAAATATTTCGTTTAATATAACCTGGCCAAGTAAAGCCAAAATCCAAATATTAAAACATGCTATCTCAGCTCAACTAGAAAATAATTGACTCAAATTTTAGTCAAGCCATATTCAAGTTTCTGACTCAACCTCGAGCTAGACTCATGTGCTGCCTGCAATCTGCTGGAGAATGTACATCATCTTCATTGATTTGGCAGATGTCTATAAACCTGAACTGATAATCCGGTTCATCAGCTTAATGTGGAGACATGAAATATTGGATCTAGGGTCAAGGTGAAACATGCCACCTTATATAGAGGATGATAGCAACCAACTGGTATTAAGGGATAGATTGACGAAACAAAATTTTATTGGAGAACTCCTTTCTGTACATCTCTAGCAAATTTGTAAGGGCATAAATCCTCCGTACAAATTATGCGTTACTCAGTTACTGCTTACTAATTCTGCCTTAGTTCCTATCTATAGACCTCATCTCCTGAGCCTGACCCTTTTTACCAACAAACAAACACTAACAACTAACTAGAAGCATATATATTATAGGAGTACTACTCTTTAAAGAATATTTCATCAGTTACTCATATTTGGCGAATGGTCAATCATAACATAAGTATCCCCTCAAACCTCAAATTCCTGAAGATGACTGATTTTCCTGAATGGCTATCTGCTACTCGTATGTTATCAGGTGTTAATTACCAATTCCAATAATTTTATTCCTGTTGAACTCTTCCAGTCACAGTATTTTTCAAAAGCACGTGGCCACCTTAAGGGGGAAACCGGGATTAAAAGAACGTGTATAGATATAGTTGCATTGTTTAGTAGGCCAGTCTCCAGTTCAGTTGTAGAAAGTGTTAGTTGCTGTTATAATTTGATCGTATATGTTAGTTGAGGGAATTAAAACTAGAATTAATTAGTGGTAATTAGTTGATAAGGCTTAATCTGTTAAATGAAGATTTTTGGGCATTTAGAGGTTACATCCCGTGTAGTTCTGCATTGTTGTTCTGTGATTAAGTGGATTTTCCCCTAATTTTTTGCAAATGTTAGCTTTTAGTTGTTCATAGTCTGTCAACGGTTATAATTTCTAACAGCTTCTGTTAGATTTAGTTGGCTGTTTTTAAGTCTTCTTCAACTGTACTGCTGACTCCATAGATGTAAGAGCTCCTCATTGAGCTCAACAGAATATGAAATACACCATTCTTCAGGGATTTCTCTCCTGCATTTTACTATCCTTTACTATATTTCTTGGATTATGCTCTAATGATATCGAGAGCACGCGTCCTGGTTGTCTTTGTCAGTAAATCAAGGTTCCTCAATTCTTTTAGTCTGTTACTTTACTTTCCTCCACAAATCCTCACATCAACTAATCTCACAGAAAACCTTTCCCAATCTGGTCTCTCAACGCACTACAATGTATGCAACTTCTAGTGACAGCTACTATGGTGTTTCTGCTTTTGATTTACCCACTCTAACTGTTCATGTTACTATAACTGGTTTTTAAGATACAATAACCACTACTACATACAGTCTATGGCATTGTAGGACCTTCACATTCTACACTAGTTTAATTTGTTTCAACCTTCCAAATATGGCATTTCTACCAATAAAGGTGCTTGCAGTTTCTGTACTGCATGCTGCATGGACAAAGTATCTTATCTTCTCTTTTGCTCCAGCTATGTAGTACTGCACACAACTAACCTCTTGAACTTGTTATTTGCGAGGGCCTGCACCTATGCTGACTTTCTGTAGTGGTTTATCCTTATTGCATTTCCTCTATTGATGCCTTCAGTGTGAAATTGGATCTATCTCTCAAAGTTATGTTTACTGTCATTTAGCTGTAAAAAACTATATGATTGAATTCCAATCAAGCCAAATTTGTCCAAACAGATCAGTGGGTAGTTTTGACCCTTTTTTACATTTCTATCCGAGTTTGGGCTCATTTATCTACTAATCTGTCCCTACAGGCCTACTCCCACCACCACCACAATGCTATCAGAGTGCATGCACTTACACAATTGAAGCTGGTTTAACTTTCTTGACCCAAACTTCCTTTCCCTTCAACTTTTGGGACTGTGTATTCCTGACTATAGTTTACCTTATCAATCATTTCACTAGGGATTTGGATCCTCTCCTGTTGGAATCCAACACGAGGTACTCCTTCTGTCCCACAACAAGTGATCCATTTGTAAACACAAAATTGTCCCAAGAAAGAATGACCCTTTTAATTTTCAATGCAATATGAATTGCTTGTTTTCTAATTTTATCATCTAATTAATTTAATACTACTTTCCTCACTCCCAAGTCAATATATTACACTATGCATTTATGGTAATAGCGATTACACTAATACTTGACAAGTATAATTATTAAAAAAAATATCTCCTTCATTTATACACTTTTCTTAATTTGTGCGAGATAGTCAAATGTGTTGCTCATTATGGGACAGAGGGAGTAGTTATTTTGGTGATTTCACCATTAAAACTTGATGGGTTCTACAACTTACCAAATATATAAGTGAGACCCATTGAGATTTAGCTGGAAGATCACCAAGATAATCCCCTCTTGTTAGATTCAAACACGAGAGGATCTGAAGTCATTCCCTAGTGCATCCAGAACCATGCATTCCTTACAATAGTTTAAATTATCAATTAATTCCCTACTACATCTGTAAAAGATGATGTTCCCTTTGTTCATTTATTTCACAAGTCCCCTTACTATAGCTTTCTAAGGGTTATTGTTGTTCACACTATCCTTTGTGTCCTAATAATAATCATCAGTTCATCACAAGTTAGAAGAACTTCCTTGCATTGAATGCACATTTCTTGGATACTCTTGAGCCCATAATGTTTAAATGCTTGTCCCATATGGCAGGGTCTACATTTCTAATCTCAGGATGTCTTGTTTAATGGGTTTGGTTTCCCTAGTCTTCATAGGTTAGATTCACACCTCAACCAGATCCTCTATCCCTATTTATGCCCAGCTTCTGTAACTGTTAGCTGCTAGCTGCTCTGTGTCTATTGCAATTGTAACACCATTCGATAAAGTTACTTTGCTGTCCTCTGATGTAATGCAGACTCGATTACTGCTCTCTGGTCTTTTAATCTACTTTTTCACAATTTTAGATACACAGTCTCTGGTCTTTTAATCTACATCGTTTAATCTACTTTTTCACAATTGTAGATACACGGTCTTGCAAAATTTAAAATAAAAGTCTTAAATTTTACAGCGAAACTGAATTCTGATGCTATTCGCATAAAACAAAAAAACAAATGCCTCCAGTTTTATCTGTTGGTTAAAATGTGAAACTAAATAAGATCTACAATGGCAGCTCTGTTCTGCATTTCATGGCTTTCAGGTTTCTAACTTGCTCAAGATCTTCTCTTTTTGCTGTTTCTTATCTGCAATATAGTTACTCAACATCATCCTTTTCTTTCTTGTTCAGACTATAATAAATCATTTAATTCATATTTTTTCTGTAACAATATTTGCACAAAACATGTTTCATAATAACATCACACGTAGTCCTCTTTTTTATTGTTTAATTTGTGTGATCTAGAATAATATTGCATCAAGTGATATATTTTCATTTGATATGGCGTATTATGTGATGATTGCAGGTAGTCATTCCACTGCATGAGCTAAAAGCAGTGAATCCTTCATCTAATACAGCCAATCCTGCTGAAAAGTACATCCAAGTGATCTCTGTCGACAATCATGAATTTTGGTTTATGGGCTTCTTGAACTATGATAACGCTGTGGGCTTCCTGCAAGATGCACTTCAAGCAGGCAAAGTAATACAGTCAGAAGCATAGTCTGTTTATACGTTCTAGTTTCAAACCAGCAAATATATGTCACGCCTTTACACTATAGGCTTGGAATTGTTGATAAACCAGCTAATTTTTGGCATTTTTGTTGATATGAATTTACTGTAGGATTCATACCTTGGACCATTTATGGAGTTCGATCGGAATAGTTAGAAAAGTGGTCTGTGGACATTCTTGCATGATATGTAACAAAACTTGTTAGCAATTATAGTTGGTGAACTATGTTTTATTTCCTCCGTTGAGAGGTTCATAACTCATATTTTGGATTAGTTTCCTATTACGGGAATCATTTTCTATCGAAATTTTTAGATAGGGTTTCACGCCAGGTTCACAACAAGGATAAAGTAGATTGTTTTGATCATTTTCTTGTTTTTTTTAGCGAAATTATTATATTTTTCTTACTTTCTTCCATTTGGCCATCCAGAAACAGAAATACTTATTATGAATGCTTGACCAAAACTAATTGACAATTACTTTTCTCACCCTATGACCTTCTTCCGCGCCCTGTAAAATTTTCAAAAATGCATTTGTGCATTCCGGAATTTAAAATTCAGATTCATGTTTACTATTTTGGATTTTATAATCCAAACAATTCTTATGTATAATCAGTCATCAGACTCTCTCAAATTTCAGCAGTTTTGAGTTTTGCTTTTATAAACAATAAAATAACTAAGTAAAAAATGCTAAAAACCTATCAAATAAAATCATATAAATAGCACAAAAAAAATTCTAAAAATTAAATAAAACTAATGCAAAATTTTTCGAATTTTTCTGAGAATATGAAAAATTATAAAAAAGAAAAAAGAAAAATGAGTCTAAACAATGGAATTTTGGATTTTGAGGGGCGGAGTCCCATAAGAAGTTCCTTCTAAGGGAGTCATGGTCCTTGAATTTTTTCTGATTTTCTGGGGAAGTTTCGGAGCAATCCGATCAAGTAGTCGAAAACCCGATTTTTTTACCAAGAACATGTAACAATGACCCAAAACAGAAGGATGAGAGTTAGAAAGATTAATATTGTCCCTAAAATGACTATCCATGTAACAAACATGTTTAGAATTTGTGCTGATACAGTTCGGATTATATAATCTGTACCTTAAGAAAGGGTGTTTAGGGGGTTTCCGGTTTATGTAATCCAGAAACATCATTTAACGCGCCCTATTTTTTGAAGTTTCCGGATTACAAAATCCGGAAAAACCCGTTACCCATTTTTTCACCCTTTAACAAAAGAAAACATCATTCCGGATCCGGATTATATAATCCGGAATGCTCCGAGAATAATTTTGAAAAAAAATAGGACGCGCGAGGAAAGGCACGGGGTGGGAAAAGTAATGCTGAAACTAATTTTTGCACAGGAAATCAATCAAATGCATAAAAATTTGTCAATTGTTGGAACATGAATTAGTTCAAGCAAAGTTGAGTTACCTCGGATGCACTAGAGGCAGTGCAATGTATAAGTTAGAACTACAAGACTGAACAAACAAGAGCTACAACTAGCAACAAAAATAGAATAAAAACTAGCAGAAGCAACAAAAATCAAAATAAAAGAAAGGAAAAAAAAAGCTGAAAATTGCAGCAATGCTGGAGATTTTCGTCGAGTCCTTTTTATATGATTAAGTGACCTTGAAAGACGAATATAAAAGATGTTAAGGGGGTGTGTGATTTATGTTACTCTAATTATACAATATGTATTTTTTATATTGGAATATACGAATTAATTTGCTTTTTATGAACTATCGCAAGTCCTTACAAAGTAAGGAGGGGCTATGTTTTGTGTTGTTGGTTTTAACTGTATCTCGTGACCATGCATCCTTGAGTTATGCGTCTCTAATTTTATTCATGCATGTGATAAATTATTCTGCTAAAGACTTGGAAAGTCTGTGTAACTAATTTCTTCTTTGTTGGAAAGATATCTTTTACTGAGCAGTGACTCGAGTCCAACGAAAGGAGATAGACGTTATTAGGACCAGTGATCCTTTTTAGAGAACCAAGCTTTAGTAATTTTCGGTCTTCCATTGAAGAGTGATACACGTTGATTTGGTGGGGTGAATTTTAAATTATACTAGAATGAGACCCGCACGTTGTGCGAGTGTTAGATAGTTAAATCGTAAATATTCAGATGAATGAGATGTTAATATCATCTTAAAGATGAAAATAGTGTATTAAGGGAATATTAACATTCTTCTTTATTTATGAAAGTTATTTTATTTCAAACATTACCTTTTTTAGAACTAACTTAGAAACTTAGATCTGTTGAAACAAACAACAAAACAAGAATTAAATTCTTACTTTGAATCGCATCATAAATTATTGATTTGTATCATGCTTGAATCAAATAACAATTTGTTGATTCGTATCATCTGAGTTCTCTGATCTTGTGATTTACGTGAATGAATCATATAACTGTTCTTTTTATTCGTATCAATCTTCATTTGATTTTTTTTGAATATCGTATCAAATATTCTTGATTCGTATTAATCTTCGTGCCAAAACTACTTTTTTCTATACCTTTGAATCATATAAAATATTCTTGATTCGTATCAATCTTCATCTGGACACTTCTGAAACATATCAAATATTCTTGATTCGTATTAATCTCATAGCTTCAGATTTTTCCCTTTTCACGTGTCTAAATCGAATCATAATTAACATTATTTGAATAATATAGTTATTTTTGCCACAAAAATTGCACTTGTCACTCATGTCTATATATAGCTATACCCATACACTTTCCAACTCATAAAATCAATTGCAAATAACATTTTAGAGTCTCCAAACTTCTCTCTTCACTTTCTCTTCAGATTAAACACTTTTTCTAAGATTCTTTGTGGATTTTGATTCATAAATTGCTAGAGTGCTACAAGAATTGTACATTGGTTTCTTTCAGGGAACTTGATTGAGGATCAAGGGTCTACGAAAAAAGACGGATTTCTTTCCACCACCAACGGGAATTGTGGGGGGTTCTTTCTAACTTCTTACGTTTAAGGAGATCCAAGCTTCAAACTTAGAAAAGAAGAATTCAAGGTGAAGGAATTCCAACTAATATTTCATGAGAGCTTAAGTTTCGAAGACTTAAAGAATCTTCTATTTAAAGAGTTTTTGAAGATTGGTGGTGTTTAGGTTGCTTAGGATTGAAGATTAGGGTTATCAAGAAAATCTTTTGTAATCATAACAATTTGTAAACATTTTTCAACAATAGTGGAAGTCCTTGATAAAGGCGTTTTCTATCAAGAATGGTGGAGGTACCCCGAAGCAAGGACGAAAAGGGGAACCATTATAAATTCTGGTGTTCTTCTCTTCCCAATCCTTTTAGATTTTCATATTGCTATATGTATGTGAATTTTATGTTTGAAACCATTTGATTTGATTGTGATTACTTTTACTACACTTAACCTAATCTTAATTACTTGAATTAAGATTCTTTCAAATTCCATTTTATCACAATCAAGCTTCAATTAAGCTTCAAACTATTAATTCATATACCTTGTGTTTATTAGTGTTAGTGTGATTTATTGCAAATAGGTTTGGATTGAGATTGTTTAGTTTTAAAATTTGTTTGCTTGAATATTGATATTTGATGTGCTTAATAAGATTCAATATTTAAACCTATGAATTCAACTTTAAATCTTAGTTATTACTCATTGTCTTAGAATTGTTATCATTGTCTCGCACGAATCCGATAAGTCACAAGTTTTCAGTTCACGCTTTCGCAAACTCTTGAAAATTGAAAAATGCTATTCACCCCGTCTAGCGCACCTTCTTTTTTGTCATATAGACCAACAAACAAGTGGCATCATGAGTTTGGTCTCTTCATTAACGGTTAACTACCGAAAGAGTCGATATGACGAACAAATAGCAATTTCTAACGGAGAAAACGATGACTATTGGAAAGAATGCACGAGCGTCCATATCCAATCGGTAGATATGGAAGTTTGGGACCAACAAATTTCCAGACCTTCCACTGACAGAAACTTGTTTGTAGTTCATTAAATTACATATAGTTGAGTATATTTGACGTATTTTAACTAATATTTTTAAAAATTACTGGAAGGGAGAAACTAATAATAATTTAAATAACATTAATGGTCATTTTACAACTAATTCCAAGAGGATTTCAACTTTATTTTTCGAGGTTACAAAGTCAACCCATTACTATTGAGGTAGCACCTCATGGACCAAAATTCATTTTTTTTCTTCAACAAATCCGCTCCATATGAACATTGATTTAAAAGTTAAACTTTAACCTATGATTTAATACGCAAGAAAAGCATGCCAAAAATTAGGAGAATAAATGCATCTTTAAAAAGAGTCTAAAACATTAAAATTATTTTATTAATTTGATATATAATTTCTAACATATTTTAAATTTATATCACTGACTTTTTTTCTTTTGACATCAATGCACCGTTTTTTATTTAACAAAAGTCCTTAGAAAAACCGTGTTAACTGAGGCTGAAGAGAGTGGGGAGTGATCGTTGGTGTACAAGACATGTTAATGAGCAGTTCTTAAGACGTTTTTATGAAAATTAACATATGAATCAAAATCACATCAGAATTGTTACTTGAGTTATAACAAATTAATTAATTAATATTACATATACTACCAACAAAATGCATCTTCTTTCGTTAGCCCTTTTTTAATAAAAACTTCATAGTTATGGTTACTTGATTGGATTAATTTTGGGATGTGTGACAATTAGAAAAGTACCCTGAAAAGTGTATGTGAATGAGTACAAAATACATTGAAAAAATTTATGTTGGTTTTTAGATTCAATAGATAATACTTAAATTCCTTTGGGGAGTTACAAGTGGTATTAGAGCAGACATCTCCCAGTTCGATATAGTTCAAGGACAAACCAAACTGAAGCTGGTGGACATGTAATGTCCGAGATTGACAAGAGCAGGAAGTGGTCTCCGGTGCGCAAGACATCACAATGAACGACTCTTGACACCTCATGGGCGTACCAAATTTACATAATGAATGAGAGAGATTCTTAGACCGAGTAGGTATGACACTGCATGATTGAAAGAAGTCATATAAGAATTGTCTGATATTATCTGTATCGACAAGATGCATCTTATTTTTGATATCCCATTCTATAATAACTCCACAGTTAAGTATGTTCGACTTTGAGCAATTATGAAATTACCTTCTAAGGAGTTTCCTATAAAGCTTGTGAGTGAGGACAAAACATACTAAAAGGACTCGTGTTGATTTGTTTGGTCAGTCGGCAATACTTAAAATCATATGGGTTGTTACAATGTGGTTGAAGGATGACTTATGATAGTTGATTGGTGTTATCTTTACCCAAAAATTGCATCTTATTTTCAGTAGTCTATACCATAAGAATTTTATAATTAAGCATGTTTGTTTTAGAGAAACTTTGGGATGAATGATCTGTTGGGAGCTACTCAAAAAGCATGTGAGGATAAACTAGGCTGAACAAACTGTTATTGATTAGTAGGGACACTCGCCAATACTTAAAGTAGTTTGAGATGTTACAAAAACTGCATCGCTAAACTATCTTAAAAAGTGAGTCAATCCTAGACCTAGAAAAAATAAAACTTGTATGAACAATTATATTAAATGACATGGTTTAGTAGTGGTAAAAGCAGGAAAAATGACAAAAACAATTCTTCAAAGTGAGTCTATCCTTCTCCATCAATGAAAAGCAATTTAAAATCTCGGTATTGAATATAGCATCTTATTTTAACATGTATAAATTTTGTAGGTAGTAAAATAAAATAAAAGACCAAAAGTGATACATTTGCAAATACTAAAATTAAACAATTATTTTTAGAGTGATTTATTCTCCCCTCCCTTAAGAGAAGCTTAAATTTTCCTCCCCTCCCCTTCCCTCATATTATAATATACACTCCCCTCCTTTTTTTGAAGGGATTATATAGAGTTGTGAAAACGGGCCGAAAATATGTAGGGCTTGGACACAAAAATTTCGACTCATTTAAAACCGGGCCTTTTTAACCCGAGCTCATTGAAGCCCGAGCCCATCGTAGGCTGGCCCGACCGGCCCGCGGGTAGCCCATTTAATTTATATTTTTTTGACATCATAATTTTTTTTATAGCCCACCATAAAGATGTAATCATGATTTGATTGAATACATTTAAAGTATAATGACATTAACTAAAGAATGCTTTGCAGGAATAAAAATAGTTACCACGAGACACATTTATCTAACAATTAACGTGATCCTAGTCTTGTTATGCAGTCTGTAACCATGCTAATATAATTTTATTAATCGTTACATATATTTGGACGTACATGTGTCCTACTTAGATTCATTTTGCACTGATACTAAAACACAAGTAGTAAATATATACTTTAGCTTCAAATGTTATGAATACAAATTTGGGCGACTATTCTAAGAAGTGAGGTACTTTATAAAAAAAAAACTGTGGTAAATAGCTAATTGAATTATCGGTAGGTATTTTTTAGTGTGTAATATTTTATTTTTAGATTAAAAGTTTTAAGTAACCGAGCCAGCCCAAAAGCCCGTAGTCTGCAAAGGGCCGGATTTGGACAAATATTTTTAAATCCATTTATCTTTTGGGCCTTTTTGGTCCGGCCAGCAAAAGTCCAAGCCTATCATTCGTCGGCCCGTCACGGGTCGGATAGCCCGTTTTGACAGCTCAAAGATTATACACTCTCCTCTTTTGAAAGTAAAAACCTAAAATAAATTATACTCTTCTCCCTTAATTAAGAGATGTTTGTATTATAATTCGCTACCTTAATACTCTTCTCCCCTAATTAAGAGATGTTTGGAGTATAATTCTCTCCTTAAGAATTATTTATGTAATTAATTTTAATCCATGTTTACATCCTTCAAAATAATACATAAATAAATATTTTAATTATATCTACAAATTTTGATTCGCCATTAAAAAAAATAATTCATTTTATTTTTAATTTAAATGTCACTAATAATAACAATTTTGATTATTTTATTATTAACAAAATGATTTAGAATATAATATACATTTTTTATTACACATTTATTTTTTTGACAAGTTATTATTACACATATATGTCATCAGTTTTATTAATTTAAAAAAATTATTTTATTTTGTATTGTATCACATTTTATTATAATTTTTGAAATTATATGTTAATGATATTGTATATCAAAAATAGAGAAAAATATGATTTGAATTTTTATTATAATAAAATGAGTTTTTCTATTCACACCCCATGTTTTTCTGGTTACACCTAAATTTTCTTAAAAGTTTTTTATAATATCAAAATTGCCCTTTTATATAAATTTTCTTAAAACCCTAATTTTATTCATTGTGAGTTTCACCCCACAATCGATCAAACAATTTGATGTTCAATATCAATCTCCATGAAAATTAAAGAGTGAATCAAAATATTTTTCATCCATACTCAATTGGATATAAGTAAGTGAATTTATTCTTCTATTTGCTAGTTTCAATTTTTTCCTTCAACTGCACTGATGCACTGTACGATTACAGTTTTAATTTACATCGGCAAGGTTAACTTAAATTCAGTTTAAGTAGGTTCATGTAAACCTACTTAAATTGAGTTTACATGAACCTACTTAAACTAAGTTTACATGAACCTACTTAAACTGAGTTAACATGAACCTACTTAAACTGAGTTTACATGAACATACTTAAACTGAGTTTACATGAACCTACTTAAACTGAGTTTACATGACCTACTTAAATTTAAATTGAGTGTACATCACCTAACTTACATAAACTGAGTTTACATGAATCTACTTAAATTAAATTTACATGAACCTACTTAAACTGAGTTTACATGAACCTACTTAAACTGAGTTTACATGACCTACTTAAATTTAAATTGAGTGTACATCACCTAACTTACATAAACTGAGTTTACATGAACCTACTTAAATTAAGTTTACATGAACCTACTTAAACTGAGTTTACATGTGCATACTTAAACTGAGATGACGTATAATCATTGAATAAGATTGAACTTTTAGATGTACACTTAAACTAAGTTTGCATGATCTACTTAAACTAAGCTTACATGACCTACTTAAACTTAGTTTACATGAACCTACTTAAACTGAGTTTAAGTTTGTACACTTACTTAAATTTAGTTTACATGAACTCAGTTTACATGACCTACTTAAATTCAGTTTACATGAACCTACTTAAACTGAGATTAAGTATATACACTTAAACTTAGTTTATATGACCTACTTCAACTTAGTTTTAGATTAAATTTTATGAAAGGGTAATCTTGTCATTTTGGGGTGCAACCATGATTAACTAGGGTGCAAGTAGAAAAACTCTAATAAAATGGATCCGCTCCCTTTTTTACCGTTCCGTGTGTATTATATTTTTGTTTCTTTTTTTTTTTTTTTGGTCAAGTAGCCTAGTGGCTAGAGCTCACACAATTTAATTGTGGAGAAGTGGAGTGTCCGGGGTTCGAACCCCGGCTCCTGCATGTAATATGCAATATCCCTACCAACTGAGCTAAGCTCACGGGGATTATATTTTTGTTTCTATACTATTAAAAATAAAAATGATAAATATTAAGAGGGAAGTGTAGATTTTAATATTTGAGGAAGGGGATGTAATTCAAGCTTTCTCTCAAAAGAGGGAAGTGTAATTTTTTTTCAATATGATTTGCTTAAAAAGGGAGGGGAATGTGTATACTTTGACATAAGAGGGAAAGTTTATGTAATTTAAGCATCTCTCATGAGAGGGGAGGATGATTTACTCTTATTTTTATAGGGAGTTGAATCAAAACTCTTAATAATTGTAAGGATCATTATCATATTTAAGTCTATGTTTAACATTCAACTTTATCTTAACAATTTGAAATATTTTCAAATAGAGATATAAATACAGAGAAATGACCAATTCACCTTAACAAATGAGCGTATAAAATCCTCCTATATGTATTACTACTTCTTTTTTTTTTTAAAACTCGGTGTCCCGATCCAAGGACCGACTAATCTGAGGGGATCAATCACATCGCCCACTTGCGGGAGCCCCGTTTAAAGCCAGAACAAAGCTCTGTATGGACTTGCCCACTGTAATTGACACCAGAGGGAATTGAACCTGAAACACCTTGAGAGGAGCAAACTCCAAAATTCCAAACCAACCACTAGACCAACTCCAAATGAATTTATATGTATTACTACTTTAAAGACACTTGTTAGTATTTTCCTATTAAAAATTAGGGTTAATAGTGTTTTTCACCCCTGTAATATAGGCCATTTCCGGTTTTCGCCCTTATTAAATTTTCGGTTTGATTTCTGTCCTTGTAAAATTTTTTTTTTCCGGAATACCCCCCTCCTCCCTCCAACTCAGCAAATCAGCCTATGTGGCGCTGACATGGAATTTATTTTTCTTTTTTCTTTTTTTTTTCACTTGCCACGTGTATAATTCGTTTTTTTTTAATTGTGAAATTTTAATTTCGTTTTTTAATTTTAATTTTAAAAAACTCAATTTTTCTTTTTAATTATCTACATCAGATTTTATTTTTTAAAATATTTGAAAATTAATTTTCAAAAATAAAAAAAATATTCATATTCGAAAAAGAAAAAATTCAAATATTAAAAAAATCAGAAAAAACGATAAGATTTTTTTTGAATTATTCGGTGTTATTTTAAATTCGAATATTAAAAAAATCAGAAAAAATATTCGGTTTTTTTTCGAAATTAATTTTTTTTAAAGATTCTGGAGTTTAATTTTCAAAATTAAAAAAAAGTTAAATTAGAAGAAACAAATTCGAAATTTTTAAAAAGAAGTCATATTTTTTTTATGGAAAATATTTTATTTTTAATAATCTGGATACAGATTTTTTTTAAAATTCAGATTTTATTTTCGAAAATTTTATTCTAGATTTTTATAAAATCATTTTTGAAATTAAAATTTAAAACAAATCATTTTCTAAAATTTTAAAAATTCTAAAAAATCATATTTTTAATATTTTAAAATTTTTGGAAAAAAAATCTGAATATTTTATTTTTGAAAATTAATTTTCAAATATTTTAAAAAATAAAACAATTAAAACAAAATTAAAATTTCACAATTTTAAAAAAAAAAAACGAATTATACACGTGGCAAGTGAAAAAAAAAGAAAAAAGAAAAATAAATTCCTTGTCAGCGCCACATAGGCTGATTTGCTGAGTTGGAGGGAGGAGGGGGGTATTCCGGAAAAAAAAAAATTTACAAGGACATAAATCAAACCGAAAATTTTATAAGGGCGAAAACCGGAAATGGCCTATATTACAGGGGTGAAAAACACTATTAACCCTAAAAATTATGGTGAAATTAGTCTCTAAATAAAATCATTCATGTTTAGCTCTCAATTTATCAACCAAATTGAATGCAAAATATCAACAAAAATATTTTTACGAACTAAATCTAATAATATGGTATTTTTATCCAATTAAAATTATATTTAACCATATTACTACATTTGATATTCACCAATGATATTTTAACCAATAAAATTTAACATAATACCTTCGTGTCTACATATAAGACCCTCTTGAGTCTTTGTCGATTTTTATAAGATGTCTCAAATTTTTAAGTTTTATAATTAATTCTTTAGATACATACCCTAACCGTGTCACATCGTTATCTACAATATGTAACAAAATACTCTAATATAAACATTGACTAATTATCTCTAAAAGGGTAAACCTGTAGAACTTTACAAATTGTCAATAAATTTAAGACTACAGTATATTTTCTTGATTCAATTGACTCAAGGGGCTCTATAAGACTACAATATGGATAAAGACGCATGGGAAAAACATATGGATAATCCTGAGATTAAATGGAGTTTGAAAATTTGATCTTTGCTTTCTCAAGGGTAAATATGTTTTTGATGTTTATAAATATTTTAACTTTTTATTTTAAATTTCTAAAGTTTTTTTTGACTTTTAGTCCCCTGAAGTTTTTCATCACAACTTTTTAGTCAAAATTTTGATTTTTTTTTCCAGCCATGTTTAGTACATTATATAATTCTCTCTTGTAAAGTTTATTTATTTTTTTAACAAATGATGAATAAAATATAAATTTTTATGTTTTTGGCGCTTAAAATGTCATATTTATTTCACGTTTTGTTGAAAAAATCAATCTTTATGGAGAGATTATTATGATATTCTAAATGTTTATGCAAGAATTCAATATAAAATCAGAAGGTACATGTGAACTTACTTAAAAGCAGGGATCAAAATTGTAGACGGAAAATTTTTGGAGGACTAAAATTCAATTTTTTTTTAAGGGGACTAAATAAAAGGTCAGAATATTTATATGAAACAAAAACATATTTAACCTAATATTATTTTTTTTTAGTATTTTGATATTATGATTCCTACATCATTATTTTTCACAAGTTTAATTTTTATACTTTAGCTAATCTTTTGAGACAATTCATTAGTTCACCATATATAGGAAGTGTAGCCCCTTCTGTTAATTTTTTTTATATATTTCTTTTAGCAACAAAATAATAGTGAAAAAGAAATCACTTTTTTATGGTAAAAGTTAATAAACTAAGTTACATTTATTCTAAAAACTTAGTAATGACGTATTACATATTAATTACATAAAATAGAACTATGGAGTCAAAAGAGTAGTAACTACACCCTAAACACAAATAGATTAAATACATGCATCTCTTTGCACTATATTAGCACCGACATTTAATTTTTCTAACATGACAATAAATTGTTTGACTAAGAACAATTTAAGTCTCTTTTAAGTAAAATTTCAAGATATGTTTTTTTTTCTAATGTGACCATTATTTAAAGCGGTGGATGGAGCTAGAACAAATTATGAGAAAACATAGTAACAAAAATTAGAAAAACATATCATAGTGTTACTCTTCCAATAGAGAGTCATGTTCACTTCAATCCCATTGTTTGTTATCTTATCAAGCCTTTGCCTGTTCATCTCTAAGCCAATGGAAAATAAAGAAAATGAGGAAGAGGTAGTCATGGCTAATATTACTGAACCAACAAGTTACGTTGAAACAACTAAAACCTTGAATCATCATGATGAAGAAACCCTAATGAATTCTCAAAGCAATAGCTTCGAAGAAAAGTTCAAAGAGTGTAGAAAGAATCATGCTTCCAGCATTGGAGGCTACGCTCTTGATGGTTGTGGCGAGTTTTTACCCGCTGGAATTGAAGGGACCATCGAATTTTTCAAATGCGCCGCGTGTAACTGTCACCGAAATTTTCATCGGAGAGAAAATGGTGTTGTTAATGAAGAGAATATTTCCCTTCCTTTTAACAACCCCCGTTTCCCTCAGCCGACTCCCTTTTCAACGGTTTTTCAAACTCCGACCGGTTACCATCATGTGACGGGGACTTCTAGGGGGACAACTACTTCTCTTCCTTCTTCAGTTGTTCATGATGAGGCCCACTTTCCAAGGGGTGATCTTGGAGAAGGTTTTGTTGAGCCAATCTATCATGGTGATACTTATAGTGGTGGAGAAGGGTCGTCAAAATCAAAGAGGTTCAGATCCAAGTTCACTCATTATCAAAAGGAAAGAATGCTTGGTTTTGCTATGAAATCGGGTTGGAAGATTAATAAGCAAGATGAAAATCTTGTTGAACAGTTTTGTAACGAGATTGGTGTAAAGTGTAAAACTTTTAGGGTGTGGATGTATAACAACAAACATACCCATGGAAATAAGCACTAGAAATAATAAATAATAATATTAATAATAACAACAACAATAATATATATTGTTATATGTTCTAATCTCAACTTATATTTCATCAATTTAGATGATATGTGAATGCTTAAAGTGCTAGTTGATGTGAGGAAATATATTTTTCCTTTTCGTTGTGTTCATGTTTCATTTGTACTTCGAGAAATATTATTAATGAACTATAGTTGAAATTATATGTTTACTTTTTTACATTTATTTTTATCTAGTATTTGTATTTATAAATTTGTGCTTGATCAATATTGTTGCGGAACATGGATGATATAAGTTGGAACAATGAGGGATTAATTGGTTTATAGTTCAATTATGTGTGTATGTGTGTGTTGAGTTTTGTTTATATAATATAAAGTTGAAAATAAATATGTCCATTTTGTTATGCAAAAATTGGCATAAATTGTATCAAGTATGCTTGATGCTGAGAATTTTGTTTGTGGATGAAGAAGCATTAGCTTCTCTTTACCATCAATGTATTAATTTTTTTCCTCTCATCATTCTCCATTTTTCATGTCTTTCTGTTTAACCTTGTCTTTGGAATTTTTTTTTCTTGATCTTAAGTTTAAAGGGAAAACCTTTACAAACACTCCAACTTATTGAAAAAAATGTTCGGGAATATTTGAGTTCCGATGGCTATTTTGATCATCTCCTTCATGCATCTTAGTTTTTCTGGAATCAAATTGACTTCATTATTTCTATCAATATTATCTGCTTTATAGCTTTTCTTGTATTTCCTTCTTGTTCATATAAAAGAAATTACTAAGAAATTATCAATTGATTAGTATTTATCAGATTTTTCAAGTCTATATGTGAATTAGTTGCCCAAAATTGAGTGGTGTTTGTTTAGATTTTTTGGTTGGTCAATCAAAACCAGTTATAAAAAAATTGAAACTGTGATTACGTCATGATTTTTCATGTAGTTAATAAATATAAATAAATGTGTTGACTTAATCTCAATTGCGGTCGTAGAAATTACAAAATATTTAACGATATGATCCTGTTTACACGGACTACAGTTATCACCCATTAATAGGTTTCTTGATTTTTCCAAGGCCTTCACAAGTGTTCAAGTGTCTTGCTTTGCCGATTTGCATGATTTGTTCGTGAATTACATCAAAACATCATATAATTGCTATGTTTCAGGAAAAATATAATTACATGACTCAAATATAGAAAACATTACAAATGTCCCGAAATCATAAGCAATGTTTCTAATACTCCTCTATTTTTGATGTAAAACCTACTGAAAATGATTGATGAACATACTAAGAATAACGTAAGATTGTTGGAACAAAATATGTTTTACAATAAACCTTAATAAGTTTTGATGATAACAAGGTATTAAAAATTGTCAATTGGATATTGCTAATATTTGTTCAAGTGTACAGGACCATAGACAAAGTTGATCAAATTTAATAGGTCTTGGAAGAACAAAAGAGAGCAAAGGAATCAACAAGAAGAGAAACCTAAAGCATCTGAAGAAAACTGCGTCTGAAGTTATGAAGTGCTCCTGAAGACCAAGGGCCTCTGAAGTGATGATGTCATCAGAAGCAAAATTCATCAGAAGCTATAAAATCATCAGAAGCAAAATTCATCAGAAGCTATAAAATCACCAGAAGCTACAATTCATCAGAAGATGCAACCTAAAGTTTCAAATAGTTGTTTATTGGATTCAACCTCGTCTAAGAAAGCGAAAGACTAAAGGAAAGGTGGCAACGGTTCATTTGAAAAGCACTGGATGCTTGTCCAAAAAGAGAGTTGACAAAGTACAAAGTGTACAACCACTAGCTCCACTACTCTGTTTTGTCTACGCTACAAGACAAGAAAAACAGCTCTGCCTGCAGAAATGTTCCTTCAAGATAGGAATGGATTTGAACGTGATCCTTCATAGGACAACAACCAAATCAGGCAAAAGATCATTGGTAATTGATCAAGGTTTCACAGCGACTCTATTGACGTGCTTAAAGATCTCAACGACTCTCTCACACCTCTATATAAAGGAGTGAAGACTTGAAGATCAAGAAGAACAAGACAACAAGTTAAAAGCGCCCAAACTCTGCAAAATTTGTTTCACATAAAAGCACTTAGAATTTTTGTGTTCGTTTGATATATCTTAGAAATTCTTAGAGTCTTTCATTTGCCTTGTATTGTGAACACCACTGATTGTATATCAAGTGTTCAAACTCAAACAATTTTCTTTGTAATTCTGTTTGAATAGAAGTCTCTTGCTTTAGTGCTTGAGCATAGGAAGTCTCTTGCTTTAGTGCTTGAGTAAAGGAAGTCTCTTGCCTGCGTGCTTGAGCAATTTAAAGTCTCATGCTAGGTGTAGTATTGAGCAGTTGTAATCTGTGTGATTAAACTTAGTGGAACTCTCCTTGGAAGTGCAAGGGGGACTGAACTACTTCCGATCTGTGGAAGGAACCGATATAATTGTCTGTGTCTTTCTTTCTTCTCTCTCACTCTGTTTTACTCCGCTGCTTATTCTATTCTGAACTGCACATCAGAAGCAAGTCAACTGCCTCTGAAGTGTCATCACATCAGAAGCGTTTTCAAATAGCTTCTGAAGTGATCTCAGAAGAAAAATTTATTTTTGAGAAAAAGAAAACACAATTCAACCCCCCCTCCTTGTGTTTTTCTCACCTTCAAAGATGACCTATCATCAATAACATATGGTTACTTAGGGTTTAAGAGAAGAAAACTAGGCTTTATGCACTGATCCAACTTGGAAAACAAGCAAAATCCATTTTATGCCCGCATTTGGGCGCCTAGAGTTACACGCAAGGGCGCTTGAGGAAGCAACCAATGTTGTCCCAAGCGCAGGAGCACATGGGGAGGTGCGTGGGCGCTTGAGGCAGCCCCTCATGTCCTTTTTCTTGCGTTTTCGTCCCGTTTTCAATCGTTCTTTCGTCTGAAAACTCCTAGGAACTTAAAATGAATTTTATTCACTTTGTATTGTCTTCAATAACCTTCTAAGAACCATTGGTCTTTAATTTAATATCATTGATCCTTCACGTGATGTCTCGATTTGTTGATTTACATGATTTCTCACTACTAAACACTAAAAACACTTATGGATTTGCGTGGTATAGGATAAAAGTGAATTACAACGACTCGAATGAAAACAATACAATATGTTTCTCAAACCATTAATAACTCCTCTATCTATCATCTTACTTGCCTATAAATGCAAATAAAAGTACTAAAAAACATAGCCGAAATTTCATATGATGCTCTACCATCATACCTCATAACAATGGTTGTTACAAAGTTCTTCAAAGTATTTCAAATAGGGAATCCTTATGATCTAACATCAAGGTGTTTGATATACTACTTTTCCAAATATATCCATCCTTAACGTCGACCACGTTATAACATTGAAAAGACCTCTATATGTGTGTGTGATGATATATACCTTAAATGTCTATTTAGAATGCTTCAATCTCGTAGCAAGATACAATCACATGACGACAAACGAGTGACAAATTCCTTGACCAACCCCAATGGTTTTAGGAGATACATACGTGTATCTTGGAATTGTATGTGGTTGAAAGTAAGAGTATCTTCTCTAAGCTTGTTCTAGTTGCATGTATGTGGTAAGCTAGTCAAGTATGATAGTGAGAGGAATGACAATCTTAGAAAATCTCTAGAAAGATATGTTTCATTCTTTAAATTCATGTAAATTCTAACTTCTTGCTACTGTGTTGCTTGAGAACAAGCAACGATTTAAGTTTCTAGTTGTGATATTGGAGCATCATATGAAATTTTTGGCTATGCTTTTAATACTTTTCTTTGCATTTGAATACAAATAAGTTGAGAGATAGAGGAGTTGTCAATGGTTTGAGGAACATATTGTATTGTTTTCACTCGAGTCGTTGTAATTCGTTTTTATCCTAGATAATGCAACTCCTTAGATGTTTTGTAGTGATAAATAATGTACATCGACAAATCAAGACATCATATGAAGAATCAATGATATGAAGATTGAATTCAATGGTTCTTATAAGGTTTCTGAAGACAATACAAAGTGAAGAAAATTCATTTCAAGCTCCTAGGAGTTTCTAGACGGAAGAACAATAAAAAACGGGAGAAAATAGCAAGAATTCGCACCTCAATGGATGCCTTAAGCACCTGGCCATGCACCATTTGTGCATGAGGCAGTGTTTCTACTGCCTCAGGAGTTATTAGCTCCCATGTAGGCTCCATATGCGCCTGACTGGGGGCAAAAATTACCTGCAGCTTGTTTTCCAACTTGGATCGGTGCAAAAAGCCCAAATTTCTTCTCCTAAACCCTAATTAATTATTTTCTATAAATAGAGACCATTGCACTCATTATTATGGCTTTAGAACACTGACGCTTCAAAGCAAAAGTTAGACATCAGAGCTTCAAGGTAGGATTTCTTCCTTCTTGTGTTCTCTCTAGGATATGTTTTTCTATTGTTTTGTTATGATGTCTGTTGCACTGAGCAACTAAACCTCTTGATTCGGTTCCACGATGAACCCCTTCTTATTTGTTGAATATTATTAATAAAGTTTTTCATTCAGTTTATGCTTTTATTGTGTCCGATTTAAATTAGTTTATGCCTGTTCATAATGCTTTTTCAATTGGTTAACATAATTGTAATCTTGAAGGATGATCCGTAGGATAACAGTAGGCACTAACAACCTGCAATTATATCAATTCATTGACTTTCTAATTACTTTATCTTAAAGAGGTTGAGAAATTCAAGTTTAAAATCTAACCGTTACTACTCCCTTCTTTAGACATCGTCGTACATAACCTAGGTTAGTCCGACACGTAGTTGTTGTGAGAAGCTTCAAGTGAGTTTACCTGTCGAATTTATTAAATCATAAGTAGGCACCACACACTGCTGTTTCGCTCTGAAAGTTTAATTCCAACAAAGACGAAGGGGAGATTCAAGGATTCCCTAATCACCGTTAATAATCTGAATCACCAACCTAATCTTGCATTGGGAAGGGAAATTTAACCTTGTAATTCTATTAAATTTTATTATACTTTCACCCTGTGAAATAAGTTTTGTTAATTACTAAGTTGAACGACAATCTCTGTGAAGAACGATAAACTACTTTATTACTTGTTACAATTTGGTGTACTTGTCAATTTCGTTCATCTATCATAAATGTATTGATTTTTCTCCTCTCCTCATTCTCCATTTTTCATCTATTTCTGTCTAAGCTTGTCTTTGGAATTTTTATTTCTTGATCTTAAGTTTAAAGGAAAAACTTTACATGCACTCCCACTTATTGAAAAAAAAAAGTTTAGGAATATTTGAGTTCTAATGGCTACTTTGGTCATCTCCTTCATGCATCTTAGTTTTTCTGGAATCAAATTGACTTCATAATTTTTAAGCTAAAATGAACTTTTGGCCCCCAAGTTTCACAAACTTGCGATTTTGGCCTCTTAAAAATATCACTTTTGCCCTTTAAGTTTCACCCCCTTTGCAAAACCATGACCCCTTTGATTTTGACTCAGTCAAAACTGATGTGGATGGCATGTCACATGCTAACCGTGCAATTTTTAATTTTTAATTTTAAAATAAAACAAATGCCACATAATTATAAATGAAATAAAATAATTAGAAAATGAAAAGAAAATCCAGAAATCATCATATTAAACCCAAAAACACATTCAAACTAGAAATACCAAAAACAACAATAATAATTGGTATGAGTTTGGATATGAGTTATAAAGATTGAGTTTGGTTTGGTTTGTTAGAATGATTTTGATTTTGAGGATGAAGATTAGGGTTGAAGATGAAGAAGATTTTTCCAATGTTTATTATTAGTTTTAATTTCATTTTTTTATTTTTTTATTTTTAATTTTAATTAATTTCCATTGTGCACACAGTTGTCAATATTTTATATAAAAAAATATCCGTATCAACTTTGACCGAGTCAAAATCAAGGAGGACCATGGTTTTGTAAAGGGGTGAAACTTAAGGGGGAAAAGTGCTATTTTCAAACTTGGGGAGGGGGGGATCGCAAGTTTGTGAAACTTGGGGGGCCAAAAGTGCATTTTAACTTTATTTTTATCAATATTATTTGCTTTATAGATTTTCTTGTCTTTCCTTCTTGTTCATATAAAAGAAACTAAGAAATTATCAATTGATTAGTATATTATCAGATTTTTCAAGTCTATATGTGAATTAGTTGTCCAAAATTGAGCTGTGTTTGTTTAGATTTTTTGGTTGGTCAATCAAAACCAGTTATAAAAAAAATGGCTTAATAGTGATTTTCACCCCTGTAATATATGTCATTTTCGGTTTTCGGCCCTATAAAATATTCGGTTTGATTTGCATCCTCGTAAAATTTTTATTTTCCGAAAAACACCCTTAATAGGCCATTCAAAAACCAAAATTTCTTGAAAAAAAAAATCTGAAAATGGCCTATTAGGGATGTTTTCCGAAAAAAATAATAACTTACGAAGGTGCAAATCAAACTGAAAATTTTATAGAAGGGAAAACCGAAAATGACATATATTACAGAGGTGAAAATCACTATTAACTCTAAAAAAATTGAAACTGTGATTACGTCATGATTTTTCATATAGTTAATAAACATAAATAAATGTCTTTGACTTAATCTGAATTGCGGTTGTAGAAATTACAATATATTTAAAGATATGACACTGATTACACGGACTAAAGTTATCACCCATAAATAGAGTTGTTATTTTAGAACCCACTTAGGTTGACCTAGTGATATTGGCTTGGAATCTGAGAGTGTGCCCCTCCTCAATATTTCAGGTTCGATTTTTTCTGTGTCAATTTGGATGGACTAATTTAACTTCTTAAAAAAAAGAGTTGTTATTTTAGAAACTTGGTTTTCATTATACTTTTGAAGTAGCATTTGGAAGCAACAAAAACCAAGGAACCAAAAGCATCTAGAAATCATATTCTTCTCTCCATTGACAAATAACAGCAACAAATAAGAGATAAAAATGTGGGGCCCACCCAAAAACATTTTCTCCTCAAATTGAACAAAAAACATAGGAAAAATTATTGTTGATGCAATCACTATTGCAGGTGAAGATTTTTTTTATTTTTTTTTACTAAAACAAAACCATATTTATTCATGGATAATGTTTCATGAACACCATTTTCTCCATACACACTATGTACCACTCTCATATGAGAGTGTGTGAAAGGGAGTTTCTTGTGTGTGTGGGGACCACATGGACACATGTCACAATTGTGTATGGGTGTATAAGTGGTATATGCCACCTAAGGTGGTCTATGTATCACTACTCATTATTCATTCAAATTAATAAAGTACATCACATTAGATATAAACATTACTAAAAACATAAAAGATATCTGCGAACAAACTCACAACACCCACGTTAATAGCATAGAATGACAAAATGACTACAAATAATATGATAAAATCTAAGTCATCGAAATTTCAATACTTCCGTATCTGCAACGTTTACGCCCAAATCATTAATTGAACTTATAATTGACTGATGTCGATCTTTCAATAGGAACTAAACGAACACCACGACAAGACGCGAAATCAAACGCCACACACGATGACTAACAACACAACGTCGCAATTAGACAACGAAATCACAAAAACATCATAGGAAAACTTGATATACATGAAAACCACTTATTTAGATTGAAAGAAAAGAGGAAAAAAGATGTAGAGGGGTGATTTTAGATCAAAAAATGACTTAAAACCACCCCTCCTCGACGAATGAAGAAGAACGAGAGTTTAAAAAGAAGTTGAAGTTTCTCTCATTAAAAAAAACAAGTAGGGCCGATTGTTGCTGTTGAAGAAATTGTAACACCTTGATTTCCACCCCAAGCATTTATAATTATGTGAGCAAGGTAATTTTGATCAAGTGTATACGAGTTTGAATGTACTCCAGCTATTTTTAATAATAAAGGATTAGTGGAAAAGTGCTTCGATATAGATAGATATATTATATGGCAAATTCTATGGTACACCCAATAAATTTGGGTGTATTGGTACACCAAGTCATAAAATTAATAATAAATGAGTTGTTTTTTTGAAGAAAAATAATTATTTTCTATCATTGACAACTAAGATAATTAAATTTTATATACCAAAAGCTTTGACGAAATAAAATTTAATTTTTAACAATTTTTATTACCCATAACAATGAATATTGATTATTTTTTATGACAAAATGTAAATTTTGTAATATGATCCTTATAAACAATGAAATGATGGTTTTTCTTATGAAATGATGTTTTCTAAAATATAAATATTGACAAATACCTTTTTATTTCATTAAAGTGATCTTTTTTATATATTTTATGAAACAAGAGTACCGGTACACTCAAAATTGTGAGTGTACCATAGAAGTTCCCTATATTATATACCCACCAAAAATGGAGAAAACCAATTATGGTGTTCCTTTCGCATGCAAGGAGAATAGTTCACTCGGCCGAGCGAATCCAAAAGAGAAAGATTCATGTCAGCAACTTTTTTCGCATATATGAGGGATAAATTCCAACTATGCAAGTGAAGTTAGAATGTGAACTACTCGATATTGGTTTGAAAGTTAACCAAGCATGTTGTGTTAATTCTTCAACTGGTCTATTGAGATGATATTCTCTTGTGATAAATATAATTATTGATTAGTTATCCTTGTACAATACAAACATTGTGATGATCTCTATGCAGATGATGACCATTTGACGAGGTCGTACCGTTGTTGCTGAAGTGCTAATTATAGCTTTTACAAAATTACATGTACTGTTTGTCGTACTATTCTTATCTTCTCTATACAGGGTGAGACAAATGTAAAGATTTCAAAATTGATGTTTGCATGGGAAACTAGAAATTTCTTTCTTCAGAGAAGTTTAAGTCTTTGGTTTAGATAGAAATTTAATCATTCAAAGACATTCCTTCGACCAGATAGTAGGATTGGTTCATGTGTACTGAAATGAAGTACTAACCAGATGATTATGGCTTGTGACTAAATGGTCTAATTGCTTTTATTCATCGATGACCAGATGATTCAATGTTGGTCGTCGATGATACGCTTCCTTCACCGGACGATGTAATGTTTTCCTTTTTCCTTCATCAAATTATTTTTATATTAGTCAGATTAGATCCATAGGATGTCCTTCCTCCCCAAAGTCGTCCCTTAGTTAGATAATGAAGAGAGGATATTCTAGGTATGATCAACGTAGGATATACATTAGAATCTTTCACCTTTAACATAAGAGTGTTATGAACGTGTATTTGAAGTTGTTATTCGAACGATAACGGTGGATGAACAAAAGCAAAGTTTAAGTTCTTTGCCATGAGGGGTGAAGATCCCATGAGCGAGCTGCGCTTATGCCTTCCAATTCCATGCTTGACGATGATGTAGCAGTTGGTAGATAACATACCAAGGATAAGTAATTATGTCGAGTAGATTTTTTCATGTCATATTGTTGTGAATTCGTTGAGAAAACCACACCAATAAAACTTGATGCGTGGAGCAAATTAATACCAAGTAATCAAATCAAGCGGGTAGCAAATAATCCAAACAAAAACAGCAAGAGATAAAAGGAAGAGAGAGATAAAGAACACAAGATATTTGTTTACCCAGTTCGGTCTAATGATGACCTAGTCTAGAGGAGAGAGCAGCTCTCCGATCCACTATAATGATATGAGTTTCTTTACAAAGAGATATTGAGTAACAAGAATCAGTCTTCAAACCTAATTCTACCCAAGTCCCAGCCTCTTCCCGTGACCAAGAGACTCAATCCTAATAGTGTTTTGTTCAAGGTGAATCAAAACAATCTCAACCCTAGAGTTGTTGCCAAGAGAAATTCTCTATAAACCCTAGTTTGTATGTTGGTTTCTAAACCTTGTTTTTCTACACCCTTTTATCATCTGATACAAGGCTGTATTTATAGTGGAAAGTAAACCCTTTAAAAACTGAAACAAATCTAACTGAAAATACGTTTTATTTTTATCTTCACCGCGACCATCGTGGCACGGCACTGCTTCATCGTGGCACGATTTTTCCAGTAGCTTCCCAGGAATCTTGCTTCAACAATCGTGGCGCGATGCTTCTACATCGTGGCACGATTCTCCAAAATTTTTATTTTAAGTTAAGTCTCACAATTCTCCACCTTGACTTCAAATCAGTGATGATATCAGTTTAACCATCAATCACTTTGCTGCTCTCTCCAATCCTTCATCTATGCTTCAATGAAGTTTATCAAGTCCAAGCAATGCTTGAATCTTGATCTTGGTAATGATTTGGTGAACATGTCTGCTGGATTGTCTTCCGATGCCACTTTCTCTACCATGATCTCCTTTGTCTCAATCATATCTTTGACGAAGTGCAAACGAATGTCAATGTGCTTTGTCCTTTCATGATACACCTGATGATTTGCCAAATGAATGGCACTTTGGCTATCACAATGTATCTTCACACACCCTTGACTAATCCCCATTTCTCCAATCATACCTTTCAACCATATGGCTTCCTTGACCCCTTCAACAAGGGCTATGTATTCTGCTTGAGTTGTTGAAAGAGCTACAACTGATTGTTGATTTGCCTTTCAAGTTACTGCTGTACCGAACAATGTAAACACAAAACCTGACAAAGATTTTCTAGTGTCTACGTTATCTGCATAGTCCGCATCCACATATCCCTCCAAAGCATCCCTACCTGGTTGTGACCTTGTATACCTTAGACCACCTTTCAAAGATCCATTCAAATATCTCAGAACCCACTTCAAAGCTTGCCAGTGCACTTGACCCGGATTTGCCATAAACCGACTTATCACACTAATTGCGTAGGATAAGTCCGGTCTACTACAAACCATACCATACATGATGCTTCCAACCCCACTTGCATAGGGAGTACCCTCCATCTTGCTTTTCTCTTCATCGGATTGAGGACACTGCTTTATAGATAGCTTAGTGTGGTGACCAAGAGGAGTGCTAACGACTTTAGAATCTTTCATTCTGAACCGCTCCACCACTTTCCTCAAGTACCCCTGCTGAGATAAGAACAACTCACCTTTGTTCCGGTCCCTTATGATATCCATACCAAGTATCTTCTTTGCATTACCAAGATCCTTCATCTCAAATTCATCATTCAATCTTTCCTTAAGCTTTTGAATCTCTTGCATGTCAGAACTTGCCATAAGAATATCATTTACATAAAGGAGAAGATAGAGAATGACTTTCTCATTCCTTCTCATCATGTAAACACAACTATCATAGTTGCTTCTCACAAAACCAGCCTTTTCTAGGAACTCATCAAACCGACGATACCACTGCCTTGGACTTTGCTTCAACCCATACAAAGATTTCTTCAACAAACACACTTTTGTATTGTCTTCTATAAAACCTTCTGGTTGTTGCATATAGATAGTTTCTTCCAACTCTCCATGTAGAAATGCAGTCTTCACATCCATTTGTTCTAACTCAAGATCATACATGTTAACAATCGCCATAAGTACCCTTATAGAACAATGTTTTACCACCGGTGAAAAGATTTCATTGTAATCAATCCCTTCCACCTGAGTAAAACCCTTTGCTACAAGTTTTGCTTTATACATTGGTGCTTCGACCCCTAGTATACCTTCTTTCTTCTTAAACACCCTCTTGCTTCCTACTACCCTTTGATTCTTAGGTAATGAAACAAGTTTCGAAGTCTGGTTCTTCTCCAATGAAAGCATTTCCTCATTCATTGCCTTCAGCCAGTCCTTGTTTTCATTGCTTTCTAATGCTTCCCTGAAGTTCTTTGGTTCTGAGTCTTGCAATTCTTCAGCCGCATTCAAAGCATAACAAATAAGGTCAGCATAATCATATCTCTTAGGTGGATTAATATGTCTCCTCTCCCTATCTCTTGCTAGCTGATAGTCAGGATTAACTATCTCTTGGCCTTCACCCTCATCAGGTACTAGAGTCTGATCCTCCTCTTCCCTTTCATCAGTGATAGGCTCCACCTCAAACTGAAGTTTCTCTGTCCCCGTTTCTGAGCTTGTATCCAGGTCTTTGCACTTCATCCCCATGCGGGTCTCATCAAAAGTAACATCCCTGCTTATGATAAATTTTGATTCTCCAGGTTCCATCTTCCACAGTCTGTAACCTTTCACACCTTCAGGATAACCCATGAAAATACACTTCACAGCTCTAGCATCAAGTTTGTCTTGCCTGACATGGGCAAACGCTAAAGCTCCGAAAACTTTCAAGTTAGAGTAGTCTACCGGTCTCCCACTCCAAACCTCCATAGGTGTCTTGAGATCTATCCCTGTTGATGGACATATGTTAATCAAATATGCTGCAGTACTAACAGCCTCTCCCCAGAAACTCTTGGACAATCCAGCTCCCAATAGCATACACCTCACACGCTCCAACAAAGTCCTGTTAATTCTTTCAGCAAGACCATTCTGTTGAGGTATGTGTGCCATGGTTCTATGCCTCTTTATACCTTTATTCCTGCAAAACTCATTAAACTGCTCTGAAACAAACTCCAGGCCATTGTCAGTTCTCAACACTTTCAGTTTAGTGCCAATCTGATTTTCTATAAGTATATCCCATTCTTTGAATTTTTCAAAGGCGTCACTTTTATTCTTCAGAATGTAAACCCATACTCTTCTAGAATAATCATCAATGATAGACATGAAATATGAAACTCCCCCATGAGTCTTGACTGATGCTGGACCCCAAAGATCCAAATGAACATACTCAAAAGGCCTACTAGATTTGTGCAGCCCCACTCCAAACTTCACCTTGTGTTGTTTGCCTAATGTGCAGTTATCACATAAACCTAGCTTGTTCAATTTTTCATTCCCTAGCAAACCTTGTTTAGCTAGCTCCACCAAACCCCTCTCACTGACATGACCTAATCTCAAATGCCATAGTTTAGTTATGTCCAGAGTGTCAACACTAGCAACCGATGCATGAGCTATTACGGTAGAACCTTCTAAAATATATAAACCATGTATTTTAGACCCTTTAGCTATAACCAATGCACCATGAGAAATTCTCATCACACCACGTTCAATTCTAGTGCAATAGCCTAGACCATCAAACATGCTTATGGATATTAAATTTCTCCTAAGTTCAGGAATATACCTCACATCCTTCAAAAGGAAATCACGATCATCAAACATTTTGAGACGGATAGTACCAATACCTTGAATTTTACAAGCTTTATTATTACCAAGGCGAACTACTCCACCTTCTTCCAGCTCTAACGTTTCAAAGTATTCCTTTCTCGAACAGATATGATAAGTGCACCCAGAGTCCAAGACCCAGCCCTTTTCAGGTTCCCAACTTGTCACAGTTAGTGCTCCAGCACTCTCATAACCCTCATCTTTACTTGCAATCTGAACGGATGAATTACCACCTCCATTGTCCTTTCTCTCTGGACAATCCTTCTTGAAGTGACCTGGATTATGACAAATAAAACATTTGTACTGTGTTTTATTGCCATCACCCTTCGACCTAGACTTTGACCTGGAATTCTTGCCTTTCCCTTTTCCTCTGTTCTGATTTCTCCCCCTTGAGACATTCAAGCCTTCTCCACTATCATCAACCTTCAACTCTTTGAACTTGGTTAACTCTTTGGTTCTCAAAGCTGCTTGAACTTCCTCCAAAGTGATAGTGCTCTCTTTGCCATAAAGCATAGTATCCTTGAAATTCTCAAAGGACCTAGGTAAAGCACACAGTAGGTGTAAGGCTTTATCCTTGTCTTCCAGATTAACATCTATGTTCGCGAAATCATCAATAATCTTATTGAACTCCTTCAGTTGCTCCATTATAGGTTTTGACTCCACCATTCGGTAAAAGTAGAGTTGTTGTTTCAGACATTGTCTATGTGCCAAAGACTTGGTCATGTATAATGAATCAAGCTTATTCCACATAGACACAGCATTAGCCTCCCTTGATACTTCTCTCAACACCTTATCCCCAAGACACAGAATGATAGCGCTGACCGCCTTATCATTCATCTCCGTCTTCTCAGCAGGTGTCAGATGTGCAGCCATCTGTGCTTCTCCCTTCAATGCTTCAACACACTTTTGTTGAATTAGAATTGCCCTCATCTTTACCTTCCACAACCCGAAGTCGTTACTACCGGTGAACTTTTCAATATCCCACTTCGAACCCATGATACCTGGTTATTGATTTGACCTTTGCCCCACGGTGGGCGCCAATTGTTGTGAATTCGTTGAGAAAACCACACCAATAAAACTTGATGCATGGAGCAAATTAATACCAAGTAATCAAATCAAGCGGGTAGCAAATAATCCAAACAAAAACAGCAACAGATAAAAGGAAGAGAGAGAGAAAGAACACAAGATATTTGTTTACCCAGTTCGGTCTAATGATGACCTAGTCTGGGGGAGAGAGCAGCTCTCCGATCCACTATAATGATATGAGTTTCTTTACAAAGAGATATTGAGTAACAAGAATCAGTCTTCAAACCTAATTCTACCCAAGTCATATAAAATTAGGTTTTGGATGCATAGACTAGCATTAACGTTGCTGGAACAAAATTGATTTGTACAACCCCTCTAAGGTTTTGATGATAACAAAGTATTAAAGAATAATTGGATATGCTAATATATATTTAAGTGTGCAGGACCATAGATTAAAATTCAACAAGGTCTGGACATGTATAAGAGCATCAAAAGCAGAAGAAAAGCTCAAAGAGTTTGGTAGAAGATATGAAGAAATTAAGGTCAACCAGAAATTAACGCCTTGGATCAGAAGTAAGGATGTTACTCGTTAGCTGAAGATCTACATCAGACTTTGAAGACCTCCAGACTCTAAAGTACAAAAGATCTTGAGGGACCTAGACACCACGTCAGATTCATCCTCTTATGTAGTTGTCTCTATCAAAGTCTGATCATACAATTTGTCCTCTTCTGACCATGTGTAGAAACAAACATGGAACTTCAAGAACAAAGAGAATGAACAGAAAATTCCAATTTTAGCAAAGGAATTTCGAATGTCTAATCAACGACATTATCCATATCAGGCAAAAAACCAACATCCTTGATTTGAAGCTTCTCAACGACTCTTAATGCATCGGCACTTTTCTCCAACGTCTTTAAATCCTTGCCTATATAAGGAGCTAAAGACTTGTAGAACAATAACAAGACTCTGCTAATTTAACTGTGTCCTTACTTTGTTAAATTAAGGGTTAATAGTGTTTTTCACCCCTGTAATATAGGCCATTTCCGGTTTTCGCCCTTATTAAATTTTCGGTTTGATTTCTGTCCTTGTAAATTTTTTTTTTTCCGGAATACCCCCCTCCTCCCTCCAACTCAGCAAATCAGCCTATGTGGCGCTGACATGGAATTTATTTTTCTTTTTTCTTTTTTTTTTCACTTGCCACGTGTATAATTCGTTTTTTTTTAATTGTGAAATTTTAATTTCGTTTTTTAATTTTAATTTTTAAAAACTCAATTTTTCTTTTTAATTATCTACATCAGATTTTATTTTTTAAAATATTTGAAAATTAATTTTCAAAAATAAAAAAAATATTCATATTCGAAAAAGAAAATATTCAAATATTAAAAAAATCAGAAAAAACGATAAGATTTTTTTTGAATTTTTCGGTTTTATTTTAAATTCGAATATTAAAAAAATCAGAAAAAATATTCGGTTTTTTTTCGAAATTAATTTTTTTTAAAGATTCTGGAGTTTAATTTTCAAAATTAAAAAAAAGTTAAATTAGAAGAAACAAATTCGAAATTTTTAAAAAAAAGTCATATTTTTTTTATGGAAAATATTTTATTTTTAATAATCTGGATACAGATTTTTTTTAAAATTCAGATTTTATTTTCGAAAATTTTATTCTAGATTTTTATAAAATCATTTTTGAAATTAAAATTTAAAACAAATCATTTTCTAAAATTTTAAAAATTCTAAAAAATCATATTTTTAATATTTTAAAATTTTTGGAAAAAAAATCTGAATATTTTATTTTTGAAAATTAATTTTCAAATATTTTAAAAAATAAAACAATTAAAACAAAATTAAAATTTCACAATTTTAAAAAAAAAAAACGAATTATACACGTGGCAAGTGAAAAAAAAAGAAAAAAGAAAAATAAATTCCTTGTCAGCGCCACATAGGCTGATTTGCTGAGTTGGAGGGAGGAGGGGGGTATTCCGGAAAAAAAAAAAATTTACAAGGACATAAATCAAACCGAAAATTTTATAAGGGCGAAAACCGGAAATGGCCTATATTACAGGGGTGAAAAACACTATTAACCCTTAAATTAAAAAACGCATAAAACACTTAATAATTTCTTACCAAAGTTTGTATCTTAGAAATTCTAAGTCTTAGAGTCTATTATGCATTGTATGGTTTACACCTTTTATTGTATATCAAGTGTAAGAACAAATCTTATTTATTTGTAAACATCTAGAAGTATCTTGCTTGTGTGCTTGATCGTTGGAAGTCTCTTTCAGTTGTGATTGAGCATTGGAAGTCTCTTGCATGTGTGCTTGAGAAAGTCTCTTGGAAGTGTCCTTGAGAAATTATAATCTTGTGTGATTATAGTGAAATCCCTTGAAGTGCAAGAGGAATGGACTACTCCTGGATTGTAGAAGGAACCAATAAAAATTTCTTGTGTCTGCTCTCGCGCTCTCTCTCTCTCTCTCTCTCTCTCTCTCTCTCTCTCTCTCTCTCTCTCTCTCTCTCTCTCTCTCTCTCTCTCCTTATCTTTGTGTTTGATATATCCACTGCAATCAGACTCTGAACCCATCATACTCTGACCAGTTCATGAACACTTAGAAAAGTTTTGAAAAAACCAACACAATTCAACCCCCCTCTTCTTGTGTTTTTCTCACCTTCAAAGGTCTATCTCCATTGTAGTTGCTCGTTTATATAAGAGTTGATTTGTGTTGGACTAACCTTATTAATTTTGTTTGTCAAGTGTTTGGTACTTGATTTGTGCAATTCAATTGTTCACTATTCGACCAATGTGATCGACAATTTATGTATTAAGCATGCTATTACTTATAAATTTAGAAATGCAATAACGAATTTAAACATGCTCAAGGGGAGACAACGAGGACTTACTTGGAATTTAATTTATTCATCTGTAGTACCTCTTGAGCTTCTCGACGTTCCATGTTCGAGGTATTGGTCCCTTTGTGAGATATTCGAGGTCATAGGCTCTTGCCCCTGTCTTGAGACAAATGCAATATCGTCCTTTCTTGTTGGTTACAAGCTTGCCTTCTTTGGAGTCCTTCTGGTTTCATCTGAGGATAATGTCTCCCACCTCAAATTCACTTTTTACCACCTTTTTGTTGTGGTGATTGGCTATATTTTGTTTGATGGTCGCTTCCTTAAGGCAACTTCACTTATGAATTCTTCAATGAATTTTAGCTCTTCTTGCATATTTTCATCATTTGTTTAGAAATCAGTTGACACCTTCATTTTCTAAATGAGTTCGTCTAGTTCGACGGGCGACAACTCCCATTCCATATGTAAGACAAAATGAGGATTCATTTGTGGTAGAATAAGGAGCGATGCGATCGGCCCATAATACGGTGTGTAACTCATTGACCCAGTTTCCCTTTGTGTTGTCTAATTGTCATTGTGATCCTCAGAGGATAAGTCAATTATCTAATTCAGCTTGCGCACTGGTTTGTGGATGCTCGACAGAAGTGAAGTGATGTTTGCTCCCATATCTTTATCCAATCTTAGGCATTCTAAGAAAGCTTCATATTTAGTTGTATTATTGGTCATCGTGAAAAATAGACCTCGGGAGACTATGACAATGAGGCCACCTTTGTTTTCGATGACTACCCCTGTGCCGCTGCTATTTGAGTTCAAGAATCCATCAACGAAGAGGGTACAAGTGGTTGTTTTTTCATCCTCATTAGGTGAAGTTATCTCAGATTCAAAATCGGCGTGCACTTGTGCTTTGAGTGTTTTCATGACTTCGAATTCTTGTGTTTTAAGTGTTTTACTATTAAAATAACAAGTTGATTTAATAAAACATGTAAATGTTTCTCTTAAAAAAAGGAAAAAACAAACACACAAAAAGATAATAGATTGAATTCAATCAATAACAACGATATATCTATTATGTTATGTTCTGTAACAATATATATTAAAGGCTTAAATATATTTTTGGCCCCCTATCTTTATCAAAATTGCGGATCCAGAACAAACACGGAAGGAGGCGAGCTGGAATGCAAATCCAGAACGAACACGAAGGGAGAAGAATCGAACACGAATCTAGAGAGTACGGAGGGAGGCGAATCAATTTCAAATGGAAAAATCAATTTTTGATTCAAAGAGGATGCTAATGGTTTATGAAGAATGACAATGGATATGTTTTATGTGTTCTAAGTTATGTTTTTGAAATAGGATGGGTCGGATTTGATTATAATGGTGTAGAAGAAGTTTAATGCGTAATTGAGTTTGGGTGTGAGTCAGATTAAAAAGAGAACAAAGAAGAAATTTAATGATGATGACGAGGATGAATCTAGGAAGAGGAAAATGAACGATGAATGGTGACGATGAAGAAAATGAAGATGAAGGAGGAATGATTCTAAAATCTCATTTTTTATTTATTTTATTTCAGATAATAATAACCTATAATAAGCAGGGTTTTTTTTTTTAATTAAAAATTACAGACATGGCATCCTACTCATTCAATTGAGTTGCCACATGTGCGTTCACTAGGTCAAAATAAGAGCAATAAGATAAACAGAAAGGGCAAAACTATTATTTTTTATAGATGGTTAAAATCGCAAGTTTGAGAAATATAAGAGGCTAAAAATGTATTTAAGTCTATATTAAAGGATACACCTTTTTGGACTAGACACTTTCTTCTATATTTACCCTTCATTTAAGCTATTTGATTATTTTTATCATATTATTTAGATTATCAACAATAAAAATTGGTTAAATTTTTTTAAATGATGAATTATCCACAACAATATAAACAAAAATGGACATTAGAAGAAAAAAAAAATCTTATTTTTAACTCGTAGAAAAAGTTACTATATTTTGATGTAACATTTTTTTTTTCAATTTTATCATTCACTTATTTATTTTATCAGTCCTTACCAATAAAAGCGGCAAGATTGTGTCTATCATGATTTTAGAATTGATAATAAATATATTAAAACACAATAATAAATACATTTAAAAATTTGTACAAAATTTTATATATTTAGGGACAAATAAATAGGAACTTCTACGGTACACCTCACAAATTGAGGTGTACCGATACTCTCGTTCTATAAATTTATAAATTAAGGATTATTTTATGAAATAAAAAGCTATTAGTTAATATTTATATTTTAGAAAACATCATTTCATATATAAAACACAACATTTTATTGTTTATAAGAATCATATTGAATTTTTAACATTTTTTCATAAAAAATTATCAATATTCTATATTATAAGTAATAAGAATTAAAAAAAAAGTAATTTTTATTTCGTCGAACTTTTGGTAAATAAGATTTAATTATTATAAGAGTTTTTCTACTTGCACCCTAGTTAATCATGGTTGCACCCCAAAATGACAAGATTACCCTTTCATAAAATTTAATCTAAAACTAAGTTGAAGTAGGTCATATAAACTAAGTTTAAGTGTATATACTTAATCTCAGTTTAAGTAGGTTCATGTAAACTGAATTTAAGTAGGTCATGTAAACTGAGTTCATGTAAACTAAATTTAAGTAAGTGTACAAACTTAAACTCAGTTTAAGTAGGTTCATGTAAACTAAGTTTAAGTAGGTCATGTAAGCTTAGTTTAAGTAGATCATGCAAACTTAGTTTAAGTGTACATCTAAAAGTTCAATCTTATTCAATGATTATACGTCATCTCAGTTTAAGTATGCACATGTAAACTCAGTTTAAGTAGGTTCATGTAAACTTAATTTAAGTAGGTTCATGTAAACTCAGTTTATGTAAGTTAGGTGATGTACACTCAATTTAAATTTAAGTAGGTCATGTAAACTCAGTTTAAGTAGGTTCATGTAAACTCAGTTTAAGTAGGTTCATGTAAATTTAATTTAAGTAGATTCATGTAAACTCAGTTTATGTAAGTTAGGTGATGTACACTCAATTTAAATTTAAGTAGGTCATGTAAACTCAGTTTAAGTAGGTTCATGTAAACTCAGTTTAAGTATGTTCATGTAAACTCAGTTTAAGTAGGTTCATGTTAACTCAGTTTAAGTAGGTTCATGTAAACTTAGTTTAAGTAGGTTCATGTAAACTCAATTTAAGTAGGTTTACATGAACCTACTTAAACTGAATTTAAGTTAACCTTGCCGATGTAAATTAAAACTGTAATCGTACAGTGCATCAGTGCAGTTGAAGGAAAAAAATTGAAACTAGCAAATAGAAGAATAAATTCACTTACTTATATCCAATTGAGTATGGATGAAAAATATTTTGATTCACTCTTTAATTTTCATGGAGATTGATATTGAACATCAAATTGTTTGATCGATTGTGGGGTGAAACTCACAATGAATAAAATTAGGGTTTTAAGAAAATTTATATAAAAGGGCAATTTTGATATTATAAAAAACTTTTAAGAAAATTTAGGTGTAACCAGAAAAACATGGGGTGTGAATAGAAAAACTCTTATTATAATTATTATTGATAAAAAATAATTCTTTTTCTTAAAAACAACAACTCATTTAATCATTAACTATCGATTTGATGTACCGGTACACTTAATTTTTGGATGTAACATAAAATTTGTCCAAATAATAATGTAAAAAAACAAAACCCTAGTATCTAGCAACTTAAGAATCGTAACACAATGAAGGTCAATTTAACTATAGTGTTAATGTCCTCGATATCATAACTAAGTCAAACTCAAACTTCTTCATTGTTTCTCTCTTTCTCTTTCTCTTTTCTTGTTTCTTCCGACCGATCCTTCACCTTCATCTCTCACATTCAATCACTCTCAGATTTCACACTCTTCAATGGCTTCAATCTCCCACGCGATCACCACCACCACCAACCCCTACTTTAACCTTCCTCACCAAACTCAAACCCCTTCCTCTATACTCACACTCTCTCACTCCAACTCCCGTAGAGTTTTCAAGAATGTTGGTGTTTTTGCTGAACATAGAAATTCTTCTTCAACTTCCATTGATTTCAATGATCCTGATTGGAAATTCAAGTTTCAGCAAGATTTTGAATCACGTTTTCGTCTTCCTCATATTACTGATATCTTTCCCGATTCTCCTCCTATACCTTCTACCTTCTGTCTCAGAATGAGGTTTGTTTACTTTTTCTTTCAACTTAACTAACTTACTTTCAATCTATGAAGCAGGGACAAAGACACCTGACATGTCACGGACACTGACATGCCGCCACGAATAATAATTTGAGAAAATGACATAATTCAGTGGAATCATAGGTGTCTTGTCTTTTTATTCTTTTTTTTTTCTTTTCAAGTCAATTAACTTACTTTCAATTGAATTTAGTGTATCTTGTGATAGTGATACAATGTGTTTGTTAAAGTTGGTTTTGAAGTTGTTTGTAGTTTGTTGTTAGTCCCAGCTCAGGTTTTCGGGTTGTTAAGTGTATAAATATGTTTGAGTACCCTCATTCTCCGAGGTAGCTTTTGAGATGAGATCCAAACCTATTCAACAGTGTTTTTATCTTAAAAAATATCGGGGAGGGGAAAATTGTTATGAAATTAAAGTGGCCTTAATGATCGTTTTACAACTGTTCCTAAGTAGATTTGTTTATCAGAGAATTTGAACTCCGTTTTTTAAGTTACATTGACAAACTCTTACCACCGATCTAGCACCTAATATATGTTGTTTTTGTGATAGAACTCCGATTGGTAAAGATATTCCAGGTCATTATACATTGGATGAGGAGTGGAATGGATATATTAATAACAATGATAGAGTGCTTCTCAAGGTATGATTGTTTATGTTCTTCCCTTAATTAATGTTGTTTCGAGTTAAGTTCGTTTAGTTAGCTTAATCAACACATGTTTCTCTCATTATTTTTGAATTGAATCAGGGATTATCTGTATATGTTAGCTCAAATTACTACTATTATTTGATATATCTAAGTTTTAGGTTGGTTAGTGATACAACTTAAATAGAACTTATAAAGCTCAGATAATTATCAGCTTATAAGATGATTTTGTGGGATTGAGTTGGACTCAAAATCTTAAATGGTACCGAATATTGTCATGGATCCTCGAGGGGGTGTAGTAGGGAAAATCCAAGTCTCATATATGCGGAATTGTAGAGATATGACCTGATATGGTTTATAAAGTTTATGGGTGTATTATGGAAAATCCAAGTCTTATATTGGCTAGAGATACGATCTGATAGGGCTTATAAAGTTTAGACATTTGTCACCTTACAACTTGTTTTTTGAGATTGAATTAGACTGATCAAAACTGAAATTGGTTCCAGAGATTATCCACGATCCATTTAGACCACTGGTATAATCTACACCTCAGGCCTAAAGACCCTGCACCCTCCGGTCACTATTATAAGCAAAAATCAACCTTTTAGGTTTATTCAATAAATGATATATGTGGTCTATTATATATACCACATACATCATTTATTGAATGAATCTAAAAAGTAGACTTTTGCTCATAATAGTGACCGGAGGGCGGAGGGTGTACATGTGAAGGGATGTATTGAAAAAACTCAAGTCTAACACTGGCTAGAGATTTGACCTAAACAGGGCTTATAAAGCCTAGATAATCTTCATCTAACAAATCGTTATTGTTCTGTTGAATTAAGCCCAAAACCTAAGAATTGTATTAGACACGGTCCTGGATTTAGAACTTAAGTTGTGCTTCATGGTTAGATGTTTCAAAGTTGTTGTTGTTTATCTGTTTAGTGTTTATTCTCACACTTGGACTAACTTATATAGTTTATGCATTTTGTTTTCTTATCCTTGCATTGATGTCTTATGTAATTTGTAGAGAGTTTATACAATTGAATTGAAGTTGTGCTACTATTAGACATTTCTTGATGCTCTCATCCAATAGAGTTTTAAAAAAACATGATGTGGTTCTGAATTTTGATTTTCCATTTGCTTTGGTCTTTCAGACAATTAACTATTCATCGCCTAAATCTGCTGGTGCTGAGTGCATTGATCCCGATTGTACTTGGGTAGAACAATGGTAAAGCGTTTGTATCCACAATTTTAAACATTTCCAGTAAGTTATATATGATTGTTTCTATGTTTCTATAGATCATCTTGCATCTTATAAGGTAGGTTTGAAATGCCATTCAGGGGATGTAATTTTTCAATATGTGGTTTCTCATGTTAAAATGCTTCTTAAAAAGTTGTACTAAATCCCGCTGGATGTAATATTTGGTCTTCACTTTTGATGTTTTCTTGTATGTTCTGGCTAAAATTGCAGACAGCCCTTCTTGGTTGATTGAATTCTTGCAATGTTTAGTAATGCATAGATACAAAAAAAAAGTCTTATTCCACTATCATCTTGATGAATGTATTTGTTCTATTGGACTATGTCGAGAAATAGCACGACTTATATTACTTTAGCAGAACCTGGAAATCTGATATGATAATTCGATAATAACAGTAATTGAAGTGTTCCAAAACCAACAAAATTTGATGGACTTCAGGGTGTGTATATCATAATCACCTTAGAACTTCTTTGATAACTAACTTATATTTCTTGGTTATCAGATTAGTTGTTGCTTTTATTTTCTGGTTTCGATATCTTTGTATTTATTTTTGAGATGCAAAATGTTGTTTTTTGAATATTAGCTTATATGGTGAGTTTTTGAAATCTTTCTAGGGTTCATCGAGCTGGGCCTCGGGAAAAAATATACTATAAACCAGAAGATGTAAAGGCAGCAATTGTCACATGTGGAGGGCTCTGCCCTGGTCTTAATGATGTCATCAGACAGGTTAGTTTTTTATCAAGTTATTTTTCAGAAAGCTTTTACTTTGCCTAATGAAAAGAGTGAAGTTTTACACGTGCATTTGAATTTAAATTAGGGATTAGATTAAATGTAAAACTCTAATTTGTACTGATTATTATTTTTAATATTCCTTTACTATTAAAATTACTATTAGTCATCAGGAAAACTTTATGCAGAATAAAATGTTCATGCCTAAGCTATTGACCAACTAACTTGAAATATATCTTTGCTGTCATGTAACAGTCTTAAATATGTTATATGTTTCCCCTCCCCCTTCCTTTGCAATTAAGTATATAATTCTAAATTGTTTTATATCTTGTAGTTAAAGAAATTTTTAGTTCACCTCCCATTTAATCGTAGTGCTAGTTAATATGTTTACTAAATTATTTATGTCTGATTATTCAAGTAATGAATGCGGTGCAGATTGTAATCACACTTGAAATATATGGTGTGAAAAAGATAGTGGGGATTCCTTTCGGTTATCGAGGATTTTCAGACAAAGAATTGACAGAAGTTCCGGTAATCTTGTGCCTCCATCCTTGCTTTTTGTGGTTTAACATCAGTTGATTCATCTAAAGATAGTCAAACACAAGTTTCCACTTTCCAGTAACAATTTAATTATAGTTAGATATCCTTCACAGCTGTCGAGAAAAGTGGTTCAGAATATTCATCTATCTGGTGGAAGCTTGTTGGGAGTTTCACGAGGAGGACCTGGAGTTAGTGATATCGTGGATAGTTTGGAGGTGCGTGATTGACCGTATCTATCAAAACCTACTTGATGATTTCATGTGAAACGTGGTATCATATTTGTCTCTTATTATACGCGTATTATTGATTTGCAGGACAGAGGGATCAACATGCTTTTTGTATTGGGTGGAAATGGCACACATGCTGGTGCAAATGCAATTCACAATGAGGTGATTAATCCTCTAGCCTCGCATCAGTCAATGCTTCAGTTTAGATTTTGTGATCCATTTAGAGTTTCTTGTGCAGAAATAATATGTTAGAAACATACTGTTCATTGAAATTCATGGAGAAGTTCTTTTTTCATTTGCCTTGACTTATAATACATTTCTGTTCTGTTGTTGCTTAGTCCGGTGTTTAGTGTTGACAATGACATTAAGCTGAATGTTAATGCTTTGTTATCCCAAATGTGCATTATGTCTGATATTGAAGAATCTTAAAAATCACTTTTTTTTTTTTTTTTTTATGTACTGTTTTAAATTTTATGCTTATCCTACTAATAAGTGGTTATTTTTTCGGAACTGAGATTTATTTTATTTCTTTCAGTGCTGCAAAAGACGGCTCAAGGTGTCTGTCATTGGAGTGCCGAAAACTATTGATAATGATATTCTATTGATGGATAAAACATTTGGCTTTGATACTGCAGTGGAAGAAGCTCAAAGAGCAATAAATTCTGCATACATTGAGGTAAATTACATCTTATTCTCTGTCACTCAATGCAGTAATTGCTTCTACTCAGCACACATTTAAATATTGGCATTTCTTTCCTCATCTTTTATTAGGCACATAGTGCATATCATGGAATTGGGGTTGTGAAGTTGATGGGCCGTAGTAGTGGGTTCATAGCAATGCAAGCTTCCCTATCTAGTGGACAGGTTGACATATGTCTGATTCCCGAGGTATGTATGATTCAAAATTAATTTGATGGTCTCGCTTTATTCCTTATACCGATAAACTGATACAAATTTTGTCTTTGGTTCTAAGGTACCTTTCAATTTACATGGCCCTCATGGTGTTTTGAGGCATCTTCAGTACCTTCTAGAAATGAAGGGATCCGCCGTAGTCTGTGTGGCAGAAGGAGCTGGACAGGTAACTATTAATTTCTAATTAACAAACCACTTTATCCGTCCCAAAATAAATGTCGTGTTAGCAATTTCTTTCAAAATAAGTGTCATTATTTTTTTAAATGCAACATTAATTAATTTATTCCAATTTATCCCCCAATTAATATTGAGTGCATCATTTGACCAAAAAAAAAACAAACAGAGAAAATATTGACTGCATCATTTTCAATTCATTATTATACATCACTATGCATTTATGACAACTGTTAATAGTCAATATTTAATGACAATTGTTACATTTATTCATTCATTTATTGTTTTTCTTAAGGCCCGTTTGGATTGACTTATTTTTTAGCTTATGAAAAATAGCTTATGCAAATAAATAAGCTTTTATGTTAATTCATAAGTTCTTTCACTAACAAAAATCTTCATAAGTTGTTATTTCATAAACTACCTTGACAAGCTTATGAATAATACATAAAAGCTTATTTATTTGCATAAGCTCAAAAATAAGCCAATTCAAACGGGCTAAGTGAAGAAACATTTATTTTGGAAAGGAGGAAATAGAAAGTTTTAACTCATGTTATTTTCAGTCATAGGGACCTTACCAAAAAAAGTTTGCTTCAAAACATAGAAACTGGCTAACTGGTACTTTATTTGTGCAGAACTTGCTTCAAAACACCAATGCTAAAGATGCATCGGGAAATATTGTATTTGGAGATATCGGTGTATATATTCAACAAGAGGTTTGTATTTATTGTTTATGGTGCTCAAAGTAAACCAAATAAGTTGATATATGATGATGATGGAATGAATGTATATTGTTGAATTTGTTTTACCTAATAAATGTTAAAGAGAAATTTGAAGAAATAACATTTAAAGTTTTAAACTGACTAGAAAAATTATAATGTTGATGCAACCGTATCTCAATGTATACAGAACAACCCATTGTATAATTCTTAATCTGACTTAAAAACAAAAATTTATACGTTTTAAGTCAATTGTGATGATTGTAGTAATTATGATTACTCAAGAAACAATGTAAGTTAATTAGTTCTGATCACGAGGTTATTTCTATTTATTTCTGTTAAATATACCTCAAATACAATTTTTTGGGTGTAGTTCTAAGCATTGTTTCTTAGTACAGTTCTATGGAGTGTATTGTGCTGCTGTTGTATACTTTTATCCATAACAAAGTGAATCAAAGCATTTATTTCTTCTGCAATGTAGATAACTTCCTTCATTTAATTTTTTTATTTAACCACATATGATATGCATGCAACTTTTGTATTTCAGACAAAAAAGTATTTCAAGGAGATTGGTGTTCATGCTGATGTAAAATATATCGATCCAACATATATGATCCGTGCATGTCGAGCAAATGCATCAGATGGAATTTTATGCACTGTACTTGGACAAAATGCTGTATGTCTTTCTCTCAATGCCAACCATATCAATTTTGTATCTTTCTATGCAATGAATTCGACCAAGCACACAATATGAATCGGAATGTGTTCACATTGATTCACTCTTCTGCGTTGCAGGTTCATGGTGCATTTGCAGGATACAGTGGCATTTCAGTAGGTATATGTAACACTCACTACGCTTACTTCCCCATCCCCGAAGTAATATCACATCCCCGATTGGTGGACCCTAACAGCCGTATGTGGCATCGTTGCTTAACTTCAACCGGCCAACCTGACTTCATCTGATAATTATTTACACTTTCCAATAAATTCAAGAGGCTTTGGATTTCAAATTTCCAAAGAGTATATCATAGGAAGATAGCTTCAAATTATGTCCGGAAAATTTACCGAAACATTCATATCTCAATAATAGGAAGGATAACAATTTTTCCTTTGAAAATTTGTTTATTTGTATAGCATGGCAGTTTCATAGTCGTGCCTGCAGCATTCAAATTAACATTTTAGAGGTATCATCATCAAGTACAGAGTGCTTAATTTTGATCCATTTGTAATTGATCGATTTGTAAAATTTATGTATCTCATATTGAGGACAAAATTTAGTGAAATACACAGGATAAAGAAAGAACATAGAATTATGAACATGTGTGTTGATTGAAACTCATTACTATAGTTGAGTGTATAAATGCACATATTTCAAGAAAGGTTTAATTACACTTTTGGTCCTCGCATTTTGACCAACTCACGAAAATGGTTATACCTCTTTCAAATTGAACAAAATTGTCCCTAACTATCATGTTTTTTGCTGTTTTAGTCCTACCTTCTATTTTTAACTCCAGAAACGTATATAAATGACAATTTTAGACCTACCTCCTATGCTCAACTATGAAATAAACAAGGAATAAAACATGTGGATACAAAGAATCCACTTTATTCAACACATTAACCAAAAAACCCAAATTTGAAACATATCTTAGAAATTGGGGTTTTTATATTAGTGTGTTGAATAAAGTTGATTCCTTGTACCCACATGTTTTATTCCTTGTTTATTTCATGGTTGAACATAGGGGGTAGGTCTAAAGCTATCGTTTCTCTGCGTTTCTTGAGTTGAAAATAAGAAGTAAGATTTAAAACTACAAAAACATGATAGTTTAGGGACGATTTTGTTCGATTTGAAAGAGGCAGAATTATTTTCGTGAGCTGATCAAAATGCGAGGACCAAAAGTGTAAATAAACCTTTAAAAAATTGTGACATAGTTAGCCTTTTATAAACAAAAAAAAATATACTATAGTAATTGATATTATTATTCTTAAGAAATAGGGATGATCTCTAATTTCTTACCGTCAACGTGGCAAGTGTACTAAATTCAATCATAAAAAGAAAAACCAAATTTGAAAGTCTCAAAGCTCAAACCACAATGATACCCCAAGGACTTTGGGAAGCATCTCCACCTGTGAAGCCCCGATACTTCAAAATGGATGACGTACTGTATCCCCTGCGTATCCTGCACCGATACCTGCCCGATACTTCTCGATACGTATCCAGAGAGTATCCAAATATTAAATTTTATTTTTTAAAAAAAATAATTATCCGATACTTTCCGATACATCCCGATACGCACGGATACTTGTGTTTTTTTATATTATTTTTATTTCTGTTTTTTAAAAAAGAATAAAAACATTATATTACTATAATATATATACATTTCTTTTATCTTTCTTTGGTGCCAATACGACCCACACCACACCACACAACCAATTGCATCTTTCCCTTTCTAAGAAATTAGGGTTTCAACTTTTTCTTTCAAAGTGGTGGCCGTCCACTTTGGCCACCGTCGAACTATCCAAAAGCTTGCTTTAAAGCTTCTTGTGCAACCTTGTTCTTCCTCCTGTTGTGAGAGAAATTTGAGTACTTTCTCTTTTATCCATTCTTTGAAAAGAAACAAAATGGATCCAAAAAGGGTAGAAGATTTGGTTTATGTGCATACTAATCTTCGACTATTGTCAAGGAAAGAAGATGGATATAAAAAAGGACAATCAAGAATGTGGGACATTAGTGGAGATGCGCATGAACCATTTGATGGTGTTGGAATTGAGTTAGCAGAGTTGTCTTTAGATGAATCAGATTTGGAAGTTGATTTGTATCTTGATAATGGGAATGGAGGAGAGGAGATGTAAACGTTAGTTACTTGTTAGTTTTAACTCTTAGTACTGATGTGTTCTTTTTTTGGATATAGTGATTCTTTTTTGGATCGATATAGTATAGCACTAACAAGTTCCTTTTGGATATAGTGTAGCATTGATGTTTATTCCTGATGATGCTCTTTTTGGTATATATTGCGTATGTAATTGACTAATGACCACTCTCTTAATCGTCAATATTATTTATATTTATGTTAATGTGCTACGAGCCTGGTTTCTTGTGTTTGTTAATATCCTTGCATATTAAAAAAATAGTTATAATTATATTGTACATTTAATTATATAATTTTTTTTATTAACGTATCCCAGCCGTATCGTATCTTGATTTTTGAAATTTTTCCGTATCGGCGTATCGATGCAGTATCGTATCCGTATCGTATCTCGTATCAGGGCTTCACAGATCTCCACATATAGATGTAGTTTGCTGAAAAATTTTCAATACTTATGTAAATGGAATAAAAATGAATGCTAAGATATGCTTTTGGTCCTCGTATTTTTTATTTTTTTAAATCAATCCTTGCAAAATTTTGTTTTTAAAAAAGGTTCTTGGGCCCACTTTCTTGCTTATGTGTTTGATTTTTGTATAGGTGTCACTTGCAGACTATTTAATTGTGCACATGTGGTAGTCACGTGTAACTTATTTCATTTTAATTATTTAAAATCAATTTTTAAAAAACAAAAACCTTATTTTTGAAATAAAAAATTTTTGAAATTAATAAAAAAATTTGGAAATTAATTTTCGATATAAAATTTTTGAAAAAAAACGAAATTAATAAAAAAAATCAGTTTATTTTATTAAATAAAAAATATGGAACTTAATTTTCAAAATTAAAATGAGAAAATAATTTTCGAAAATTAGAAAGAAAAAAAAAGATTTACAGTTTTTTTTCGAACTTAAAAAGGTTTTTTATTTTTTCCTGGAAATTAATTTTTGTAATCTAGAGAAAAGGTCTTATTTGTAAATTTTCAATAACATTTTTCTAAAATTTTTAAAAAATAGGAAATTTATCTTCAGATTTTTCTTTCAAAATAAAAAAGAATTTATTTATTTTCAAAATTTAATAAATTGAAAAGAAATTATTTTCCGCAAATAAGTAAGAGAAAAAAGACTTGACCAAAAAAAAAGATAAAAAAGATTTTTTCATTTTTTTCGAAATAAAAAAAATCTTAAAAAAATATGGAAATTAATTTTTGAAAATCAAAATTTAATTTAAAAATTATTTTTTATTTTTAAAATTTTGGAAAAATTAATTTTCTTATTTTTTTAAATGTTTTATTTTAATTTCAAAAATATATTTTTTCTTTTTTCAAAAAAGGTTTTTAAATAATTACCACGTGGTTGCAAACTGTGCAAAGTTACACAGTCAGCGAATGCAACGTAGGCAAAAATGTGTTAAATCATCAATAAAGTGGCGCCAATGACTATTTTAAAAAAAAAAATTTGCAGGGATGGATTTCAAAAATCATTTTTCCAGGGACCAAAAACATATTTTTAGCCAAAAATGAATTTGGAAAGTTTTTTCGTTAAAGTTTACGCAACTTAATTAAACTGTCGAGATCAAAATTTAATTTATAGTTTGGCAAATTGATAATTTTGGTCTCGACAGTTTTAATAATTACTTAATTTTTTTTTTTTGAGAAAATAATTACTTAAACTATGATGCTATACTTTTTAAATTGGGATTTTAATATTTATGCTATTAGTTTTATTCCAAAAAAAAAAAATTATGCTATTAGTTAATTAAATTTTGATCTCGACAGTTTAATAAATAATTAAATCATGTTGATATACATTTAATAATTGTTTTAAATTTTGTCTAAAACAACAACTTCATTTATTTAGATGGTACATTTAAAATCTATTGTGGAGTAATTGATGAAATTCAACAAAATTATTGATGACTTGTGGAACATTGAAGTGAAATTTGGTGATAAGGATATATCTCTACTCTTAATGTGTTCGTTGCCTAGATTTTTAAACATTTTATGGATGCACTTCTTGTTAGCAAGTTAGTGATGGACGACATTTCTAATAAACTTGATATTTTGATTGATGGAGAGTGATACAATGAAATGGAATAGAATAGAGTGGGATAGAACCAAATTTTATTGTTTGGTTTTGTAAAAAAGGAATGAAATGGAATGGTGTGTGATGGAACCTATTCCATCCAATACCACCACTCTTTCATCCAAATTTTTTATTCCCTCCAATTTAAGGTGTATTTAATGGAATGGAACACATTAATAATCCAATTACAATTTTATTTCTACTTTTCTATTTCACCTTCTTCTTCCTTCTTGCGTATGTGTTCCTTCTTCCTTCTTGCGCGTGTGCTTCATGAGTAGGCATATTGTCATGAATTAGCAAATGACTGTGATGGTGCAAAGAATCACAAACAAAAATAAGGTGGTATGTGAAGTAGATCTCTACGAGCCAAAGCTAAACAAAATCATCCCATAGAACCTACACCAATTTCTGCTACACAGGTGACAGGTGCACCAACTTGGAATTATATGTGAAGCATTTTTATTAAATTAGGTAGAGAAATTATAATACATTTTTAATGTGCATACGATGGAATGGAACTTTTGTTCTTTTCCGTTCCATTCTGCTCTGTTCCACTCTGTACTAAAGCTTTCGCTACGTCTGGGAAGGATTCCATCATTTGGTGTATTGTACGCAACCTTACCCTATTCTTTACATTGTTTTTTACCATTTAAGAATGTATATTTTATATATATAAAAAAACCCTTTTTGTTTGGTCGAATAGTTTTTTTAACATATTTATTTAATTTGTTCATGTTATGAAACCCAAAAAATGAAGGAGGATATTTCTAAGGCTTGAACAACGTCTTCTAATGTCCACTAAAAGGAGACTTAAATACATAATTGGTCTATGTAAATGCTAATTTTTTCAAATAGACCATGATATTACTAATCACTTAAATTTTGATGCCTAAGCTAATAATCTCGTTGATGTGGTTGTGATTAGCTGATGTGTTTACTCTTGGCTAAGATATGGGCATGCTGACTCAATTTTTTGACATAAATGGACTAAAATGCCCTTAATAAAACAAACCTATGCAAAAATGACCAAATGCTCTCTTCTCTAGATCTCTTCCCTTTTCTCCTCCACTACCTCCACTGACACACAACCGTCAATCAAGATTCATGACCCCCTCCACCTTCTTCACCACTCACCGACGCCAATTCCAAATCCTCATTCCTCGTCGGTTAAACGCCACTGAAATCTCTTTCAAGCTAATCATATCCGTAAAAAAAGTACACGCTCCAAACATAGATCATGTTTGCATCGAGTATTCTACATAAAACTAAAACAATGTTTTTTTTGACAAAAAAAAAAAAACATTGTTGTCTGGTTTATTTATTTATTTTCGTTTTTCATTTTTTAAGAATTTTTTTTAATTATATTTTGTGATTTATTTTTGTTTAGTAATTTGTATTATTATTTTTTCCAGTGGGGTCACGATGCAAAGGATGAGATCTAGGGTTACTCCTGTAGGGTGCAGAGGTTTTTATGCACGACAACATTAATTATACTATGATCAACAGTCTGCACGTTAAGTGGAAACAAATTAGAATATTTAAGAAATAAAAAAAAAATCATTTTTTTTTTCTAAAAAACGTACCACAGACCAGAAAAGTTTAATACTCCCTTCAGTCCTATTTATAAAGAAGCAATTGATTTTTTTTATTCATTGAATAATTAATGTATCTGGTCTATATTCTAGAGCGGATACATCAACTACTCAATGAATCTCCAATTCTACTGGCTGGAAAGGATGAGGAACAAATCTTCTTAGCTAAGAAATATGAAATACGTCATGCAATCCTGACATAGCTGGAGGTAAGGCTAACTGATAAGCTGTTGGACCGATACGTCTGAGTATCTGGAAGGGTCCAATAAATCTTGGAAAAAGATTCTTTGTCCTAAAAACTCATCGCAAACCCAACTTAGGTGTAACTTTCAGGAACACATGATATCCTTCATTGAATTCTAATGGTCTTCGCCTCCAATCCGCATAACTCTTTTGACGGCACTGCGTCGTTCTCATCTTTTCTTGTATTAGACTTAATCTTCAAGGTGGTTTCTTAAATAAACATTGGTCCCAAGATACTTTTATTTCTGACCTCTATCCAACATAACATAGTTCTACACTTCCTGACGTAGAAGGCCTCATCATAAGGTGTCATTCCTATGCTGGAATAATAACTGTTGTTGTAGGAAAACTCAATAAGAGGCAAATGATTTCTCCAACTTCCTCCGTCTTTGAAGATACAATCACTTAACATATACTCCAAAGTCTAAATAGTTCTCTCGGATTGACCATCCGTATGGGGATGATTAGACGCACTCCTTTTCAATCGCGTTCCCAAAGCCTTCTAGAACGCTTTTCGAAATTGAGAAGTGAAGATTGGATCTCTATCTGAAATAAAACTAGCTGGGACACCATGCAACTTAACAATCTCGGAGATGAATAACTCTGCATGCTGAGATTCTCTGAAAGTGGACTTAACTGGCAAGAAATGAGCAGACTTGGTTAAGCGCTCTACGATTACCCAAATCTAATCATGACCACTCTGAGTATGGGGTAGTCCACTTACAAAATCCATGGTTATCTATTCCTATTTCCTGTGAGGAATCTCCAAAGGTTCAAGCAATCATGCAGGCCTTTGGTGTTCTATCTTAACTTGCTGACACACGACACACCTTGCTACAAACTCTGAGATTTCAATTTTCATACTTGGCCACCAATACTCTTTCTTCGAATCATGGTACATCTTGGTGGCACCAAGATGAATAGAAAAACTACTCTTGTGTGCTTCCTCTAAGATCAACCTCCTCAGTTTACATCATTCGGAACACAAATTCTACCTTCGAATAATATAGTCCCATCTGATGCCATAGCGAACTGTGGTTGACCAATTCTCCTCTAAAGATCCATGTCCATACTTTAAGCTCCTAAAATTCTATATTTTAATTTATAGGAAATTTTTGATTTACGCAACGAAATGCCACCATCGACTTCTGTGACATTGAGATTAATATCTCTAAATTTCTTATACAAGTTACAAGTATGCATCATCACTTCTGCTTTAACCAAGGCCTTTCTACTTAAGGCATCAGCTACCTCATTCGCCTTTCTTGGATGATACTTTAATTCAAAGTCGATGTCCTTCAAATATTCCATCCATCTTCTCCGCCTCATGTTTAGTTCATGCTGATCAAACAATTACTACAGGCTCTTGTGATCATTAAACAAATCAAATTGTGCTCCATACAAGTGATGTCTCCACACTTTTAATGCAAAAACAATTGTCGCCCTCAAGGTCATGAGTACATTCTCTTCATGTGAATTGAGTTGCCTTGAAGCATGCGCTATTGCATTTTTACCTTGCATAAGTACACTACCAAGACCCTTAGATAATGCATAGCAAAACACCATGTATCTCATGTGAATATCTGGTATTGTTAACATGGGTGCTTTAGTTAATTTCTTTTCAAAGTTCTGAAACTCTTCTCACATTCTTCTTCCCAAACAAAAGGCACATCTTTCCTAGTAAGACGTGTCAAAAGCAACACAATTTGGAGAACTTCATAATAAACCTTCGGTAGTAACCTGCTAATCCCAAGAAACTTCTTACTTCAGCTACATTCTTGGGTCTACCCCAATTAAGGACTGCTTCAACCTTCGAGGGGTCTACCACTCCTCCTCCTTGAGAAATAACATGTCTCAAAAATTTAACTTCTGATAACAAAAATTCACACTTACTGAATTTGACATACAACTGCTTCTCTATAAGGACACTTAAAACTATCCTCTCGTGATGGGCATGCACCTAGGGATTCTTGGAATAAATCGAAATCTCATCAATGAAAATAACGACAAACTGATCTAATTATGGTTGAAAGATTTTGTTCATATAATCCATGAACACAACTGGAGCATTGGTCACACCGAATGGCATAACCAAAAATTAAAAGCAAAATGCTATTATATCTTGTGATATATCTTTTTTTAATGAAATAAATTATTTAAGTTAGATGCATATGTATGTATTTTGATTCTCAATTTAAATATTTTATAAATAAATTAATATATAGATAGTAGTGTTTGTGTCTTATGTTTTTACGTTAGCTGTGTCGATGTGTCCGTATCATGTGTTTGTACTTCATCTAAATCTCAACAAAGGCACTAATGAATTTGAAGCTAGATGATTGGGGACGAATGTAGTGATCTCAGAAAATGCATAACTTTTCGGGTTTGATGCTTATTTTGGATCATCGATAATGATTTATGGGTTTGTCTAACATGTGCAGTAATTAAAAATAGTAGCTATTAACAACTATTTATTAAAAAATTATATATTTAATAAAAAAATTCACAAGTTTTAATACAAATATATTTCTTTTTTTCTCGTTTTGTTTCTTCCTTTTTATTAGCCATGTAACCAAAAAAATAAATAAAAACTTCTTCACAAATTCACAAGTTTTAAGAAGTTTAAAGTAATATGTTTGTATTAAAACTTGTGAATTTTTTTATCTCAAATTAAAGGTACATTTGCTATGTCATATAACTTCTAATATTCATTGTGTGATCTTGAATTAAAGGTATTTCGTCGACGAGGTGGGTTATGGTGAGGTAATGGTTGAAGGTGGAGAAGCCAGGGTGTTTGACTAGAATGTGGGTGATGTTGTGGTTGCCAGAGGTGGCGGCAGCGGCGGTGGTGGAATGAATGAGTGATGTTATAAGTGTGAGGGAAAATAGAACAAGTGGTGCTAGTTGCTTCTTCATTTTGGAAGATAGTGGAAAGTGAAAGAAGCAACTAACTTAGTAAGGAGGGAAGATGAGAGTGGTATCAATGTGTATATTTCTATATGTATATCTTTATATGACTATACCTATATTATTCCATCCGTTCCAAATTGTATGACGTTTTGGTCATTTCACACGTATTAAGAAATGTAATTAATATTGTGTGGGGAAGAGAAATTATGAGTTGTTTTACAAAATTATCCTTAATAAATGGTATGGAAAAGATAGATGAAATAATTGAAAGAAGATAGAGTAATTAATAGTTAAGGATATAATAGGAAAAGTAACATTAATATTTCATTGGTATTGTAAAGCGACATATAATTTGGGACAAATTTTTTTTCCAAAGCACATACAATTTGGGACGGAGGGAGTATTATTTTTATTCTTATGCTAATCATGTCATGTTAGAGAGATTAATCACTTGCATATTTGTGTCTATGCTAATGATATTAAATTGGTGTATGGTATATAGATTTTGATTTGGTGCACTCATTAAATTGATGGAGTAGAATATTAGTACTCGTTTGATCAAGATTGAATGGTCTGAATTAAAACTCGGTATATTTTAAGTTATACAAATAAATTATTAGATTAAGATCGGACGGTCATCGATGTTTTAGGATATTGATAAGTGAATGAAATTGAATTCGGTATATGGTTTTTGTAGTGACAAATAATGCCAGGTTGGTATTTGGTGGTAAAGGGATCCATAAAGATTGGATGATTCTCATTATTTGGGCATATTTTAAAGAGCAACAAGATAAGATAAGATGCAGCTTTCACTCTTTCATTGCAGAGAATGGGTCATATGGGGCATCCAACGACACTCTTTGACCCTACACTTTTCTTTAGTGCAGTACCGTTGGTGTCTGATTAGATTAACATGTTTTATTTTCTGTATCTTAAAGCATAATAAATGTGAGTTTGGTTTTTGCTTTTTTCGGTACGGGGGTTGAAATCTGCACGAAGGCTAAAGCAACATACCAAATTCGTAAGTTTAAGCGTAGGATTTTTTGCTGTCAAAAGTTGAGATTGAGGCAGTCAGTACAATTGGAGTGACGAATTAAATTTTACTGCAAATTTTGATTTTGATTTTTAAAAAGATACCAAGTTATAAAATAGGAAAAGTCTGATCTTGATAAAAAAAAATTACAACGAGTATGTTAAGATGCATTGCAAAACACCATGTATCTCTTGTGAATATCCGATATTGTTAACACGGGTGCTTTAGTTAATTTCTTTTCAACATTCTGAAACTCTTCTCACATTCTTCATCCCAAACAAAAAGCACATCTTTTCTAGTAAGACGTGTCAAAAATAAAACAATTTGGAGAACTTCATAATAAACCTTCGATAGTAACCTAATAATTCCAAAAAACTTCTTACTTCAGCTACATTCTTGGGTCTACCCCAATTAAGGATGGCTTCAACCTTCGAGGGCTCTACGACTCCTCCTCCTTGAGAAATAACATGTCTCAAAAATTTAACTTCTGATAACAAAAATTCACACTTATTGAATTTGGCATACAACTGCTGCTCTATAAGGACACTTAAAACTATATCCTCTGGTGATGGGCATGCTCCTGGGGATTCTTGGAATAAATTGGAACGTCATCAATGAAAATAATGACAAACTGATCTAATTATGGTTGAAAGATTTTGTTCATATAATCCATGAACACAACTGGAGCATTGGTCACACCGAATGGCATAACCAAAAATTAAAAGCAAAATGCTATTATATCTTGTGATATATCTTTTTTTAATGAAATAAATTACTTAAGTTAGATGCATATATATGTATTTTGATTCTCAATTTAAATGTTTTATAAATAAATTAATATATAGATAGTAGTGTTGGTGTCTTATGTTTTATACATTAGTTGTGTCGATGTGTCCGTATCATGTGTTTGTACTTCATCTAAATATCAACAAAGGCACAAATGAATTTGAAGCTGGAAGATTGGGGACGAATGTAATGATCTGAGAAAATGCACAACTTTTCGGGTTTGATGCTGATTTTGGATCATCGATAAAGATTTATGGGTTTGTCTAACATCTGCCGTAATTAAAAATAGTAGTTATTAACAACTATTTATTAAAAAATACAAACATATTATTTTAAACTTCTTAATATATACAAATTTGCACATGATAGAAAAATCTAAGATTTTTTTAATCAAACACGATTCATCCCCCTGTATTTTTCTTCCATCACACCTTCATAAGATATCAAGTTTCAAACTCTATACGAACCTCAAAATCAACGTTATTATATTAAATCCTAGATAACGCTACTTCTGACCATTTTATAAGAAACAAAATATTAACTCCTCAAGACTAAAACACTCATTCGTCGTTACGTTAATCCACTGACATCAATAATATAGTTGGAGTATGGTAGAAATTTCAACATTAATTTTAATGAAAATTCGTCATTGTTTCTTACGAAAAGCACAAAGCTAGAAGAAAAAACACACATTTAATCTTGAATAATCAACCTTCTTCAAAACCATATTTAATAGAGACATAAATTCAATAAAATACAAGATATGATTGAAATATTTAATACACTGACTCACAATTTCCTAAAATTGAACAAAAACAAATGAAAACAATCAAAATGAAAATTTAGAAATTGAAGTTGATACAGTAGTCTTTGAATTCGGCCAGCAGTAGTTGTTTGAGTTGCGGATCTAATTAGTGATCGAATTATCTATCTCTGATCCATAACCTTCATTTGTGTTTCTCCTTTTAAATCAGTTGACAACCCGTCCCAGTTATAACCAAACCAAACATCAGGGAAGCTAAAAAGAAAGTTATTTGAGTATGTTTGGGGTCGACACCTGCGGGGGATATCACAGACATGGAAATTATATAACTCATGAGAAAAAAGAACATTCCAGGGAACAAAAAAAGACCTTGACGCCGACTTGGTATCATAATAAGTATTGTTAGAAATGATACGAAAAAGGAAGCCATATTCAAAACTGAAAACGACGTGAAATCATTTATAGACAAGACAGATTTCCCAACATTTTTTAGGGTAGAAATAGTAGAATTGGAGGAAGTGATGTTCAAATTATTGTCATCAGAACTAATCTGATAAAATCCACCAGGGGGACTCAGAGTTGATTCGAACATGGTAGTTGCAATAAGAGTCGCAACTACTAACCAAGTGTTACGTTCCTCCCCTGTTATGTCAGTTCTACGAAGGTTCTGAGTGTAGAATTTATCCAAAATTGTGGTCTTTGACCTAAGCCAATGTGCACGTGTGGGAGCATCTGTGACTTCTAAGCTTGGTTTTGATCCAGCACTGAATAATATACTCTTAATCTCTGGAATGCTTGCTATGTCCAATGCTGTTTTATTCTCCAAATTCTTTTTGCGCAAATTTATTTTAGTCTTTACCAACGATAGAAGCTCCTGCACTACCAGTGGTTCACTACTTAGTGCTGCAACATGTAAAATACTGTTTCCTGCCTCATCCTTCTCGTTTAATATTCTACTCTCCAGCTCTTCAGCGCCACTCCGTTCATTTTTTTCGAGCCATCCAACAAGCACTTGAAAGGCCTCAAATTGTTCATTCTTAATAGCAATATGCAGTGGGGTCTCACACCTCACAGTCCAATCTTCAATGGATTCTGGACACAATAAGAGAAAGTGAGCTAAAAGATCAACCTCACCAATTTGGCTTGCAAAATGAAGAGGAGTTAAGCCGTCTCGTCCTCTAACTCTAACAAGGTCTTTGTTGATTTTTACAAAGCGATACACCATCTGTTTTTGGTCATTTTGCATAGCGAGATGGATGGGGCTGAATCCTTGCGGATTTAGCTTTAAGGCAAACGAAGGTTTCAACGTCATAATCTCAGTGGCAAAAGGAAGGTGACCCATAGATGCAGCGATATGTAAAGGAGTTTCAACAAATGGTATTAAATCTATACGCTCCAAAACGTATGGATCATCTTGAATTACTGTGTAGAGGAGATTTACATCACCTGCATGAGCTGCAGCATTCATTCGGTTAAAACCATATATGGCATTTGAGTTCATGTTTGAAGCTGTAACTTTCAAATTATGTGTGCAAGATTAAACAAAATAGAAGTTATTTGATTGACATGGTTTCAGTTTTCTTCACTCCTTTATAAAACAATGATGATGGCGTTCATAATTTTTTTTTTTTTTTTTTGTGTTTGACTTGGAGTCAATCTTTTCACACACCATGTCTCTATTTCTACACGTTTTGTCTTTCGGCCAAATTATTTCATTAAGAAAGCTCTGCGAAATTTCTATGGAGCTACGATATTGATACTTTTTATGATTTGCATATCTATTTCCTTCTTCATCAAAAGTCAGTCTTTGCTTTTCTTTGCTTGTCACGGTTGGAACAGCGAAGTTGGAAAGAAATTGTAAGGTTGAAAGATTAAACAGTTAAACTTTGATCTAGTGTTATGAAAAGAAAAAAAAATACGAGGGTCCCACGTAAAATAGAACACACGTATTAGGCATTTAAATAGTAATATTTAACTTTATTTGATAATGACGAAAATAATACTCCATCTGTCCCTAATAAGACCCTTTTGAGAATTTTTTTTGTCCCTTTTTATAAGACTCCTTTGTTATTTCCAACTACATTAATTATTTCTTTACATACATGCCCCTATTTATTATACATATTTTTCTTCAATCAGCAATAAATAGCATATGGAAAACATAAACTAACTCTCTCTCTTAAGGATAAAATTGTAAAAACAATAGTGATTACAAACAACTTTAATACAAATATCCACTTTCTTAATTCCTCTGATTTTAACAAAAGGGTCTTATAATTAGGGATGGAGGGAGTAGTAATTATTATTTTTTATTCATATATATCACGTCTTATAATTTTAATTTATATTGGTTGTGATAATATTGAGAATTCAATTGAATTTCATATCTTTCCTTCATTAGTTTGTTTTATCTAATTTTGTGGGTTTGTTTATTTTTGAACTTATCTAATTAGTTTGTTACTAGTTGATATATGAGTTGCTTAATTTTTAAGTTTACTTAATTCCTAAGTTACTCCAAATTAGTTGATATAATCTTTCTCTCTTGTCCCTCCAGCTTGTGTTAACGAGCTATTCTTCTCCTCATCTTCTTATTCTTTCAGGCCATTTTGAGCCATAATTGTTTCGACCAAAATTGGCTATATTATTATGGGCCCCAAAGTTTTGTTGTTGGCCGTTCCTAACAACTTCATCAGTATCATTATTCATATTTACCAAAATCTCTTATGGTTGTGCCTGGACTACTGATTCGACAGGTTGGGGCTAAGGCACAGGTTGTTGTAATTGAACCACATGTTCGACAATTTGCAATCGTCTAGGATTTTTGATTTGGGGAATTTGGTTATGGACAGGCTGAACATGAGCAAGGAAATATGATATTCTCCCCATTTGAGTGGCTAAGGCTTGATAACTTTGGTTTGTGTTTTGAATCAGAGGATTAAAAACTGTATCAATTTATTGTGTTAACATATTAACCATATCATGATTGCTCTCATCCATTTGTTGTCTTAAAGACATCGTGGAATATGAGGTTAGGATTTGCGGAGCATTTCAACCAGAAACGCTAGAAGTTAAAGATATATTTGCATTATATGGTAGGAAAGGAATGACATTATCTCCAAACATGGAGGCGTTTTGCAAGCCTTTCATTATTGATGTTGTCATATCATAAAGTTGTTCCCTTGTGGTCATGGACATTGTGAAGTTTTGCGTAGTTAAACCTATCATCCAATCTAGCAGTAATTTGGGCATGAGGAGGCACATGAATACTGGTAGACACAGGAATACTAGTAGTCACATGAATATTAGTAGTAAATGGGGGCACAAAAGCCCCCATTCATGACAGGGTCATGGCAGCAGCACTTGTCGACATAGTTGCAGGAGTAGTTACCTCCATTTCTATCGAAATTGGCACAACCATGGTTTCCCCCATGGCAGTTGACACATCAACACCAACTATAGGGGCAGATTTCATTAAGGATTGTGCTTGTGAAGTATATTGTGATGATTGTGATGATGCAGAAGTACCATTATTGGTGGGTCGAGCCATTTCTTTCAAGACTTTACCACTTCTTAAATACATGCACAAACAAATATTTTTCCATAATAAAGTTTACCAAAGATAGTTACAAATTTCAAGAAACAGTTTTCACAAGAACACTTAGAAAATATTTTAGATTTATGGAAATTTGTTCCAAAAGTTGCATAAACAGTCTCCTACTAGGCGTGCCAATTTGTTTACTAGTGTTTTTGGTAAACAATATAACTAGTTTTCAAATGTTACTTGCATGACCAAATTAGAAATCCTAGGGCATGTTGTGCAATCGTTTTTCACAAAATACATGAATGTTCATCATATTCATAGTTTACTTTAAGAACAAGATGAATAAAACTGTTTTGTGATGAAGATAACTATTTTTCGACAAGAATCAATGAAGACAATATAAGTAAAACGCTTAAAACTTTATATTCAGAAACTTAAAGAAATGTAAATTGCATTGCATTGAATTCAAAGGTGGTTTGACAAATTAAGTTGCACACATTCTGTGACTCTTTTCTCTAAACGCAGATACTTTGAGTGCTAGAATTCTATAATAATGATTTGTGACCCATTTTTCTTATGAAAAACCATATATATAAATAGATAGAATAACTGCAAAACTAAACTTCTAAGAACTACATTTCTTCGACAATAAATCGCTTGTCTTCCACATATTTGGACACTTGAAATTTGCCTCTTTCCTCTAAATGCTTGTCAATTTTCGACTTTCTGTCGAAAGCTTTCCATGCCTGTCAAACTTAGCAATTTCCAACATGGACTTAGAGAATTTTGCAGCTTTGAACATTTTTTTACCTGTCGAATATACACAAGATAATATATAATCTAACAACGACTTGCTCATATTTGGTTCAAAGATCCCAATTATGTGAAATCATTGTTTATCAACAACATTGATAAGAAAGACCTATGTGAAGTTGAAGTAATATTTTGTTTCAAGATTACTAGATCAGAAAAAAGAACTTTTTTGATGAATCTCACAAAGTTAAGAAAATTTTAAGAAAATGTAATTATTTGACTGTAAATTTGTAAGCATAACTTATGATTCAAGTTTAAAACGCTTTAAGAATACTTGAGATGGCTTTAGACAAATAGAAATATGTGAGCATCATTGGCAGTCCTAAGGTTTGCCATGGAATGTATTAGACTCAATGTTGTTCACGTCGTGAGACTCTTGTTCAAGATTTTAGTAGACCAAGTAAGAAGCATTGACTCTAGAATTACATTATGAGAAGTATCCTATTATACTTGAATGGTACATTATACAAAATAGAACATCCTTCATATGAGTATTTAGTGGTCAGTGGCTACACATTGAGCATCACTGGAGGAGTTCTTTGTTGAAACAAATGATATTTTTGACTCTGTCCACTATGAAATGTATCTGGGATGATAACACTTGAGAAAACTAGTGAAGAAGCAAGTTGATAAGATTCTTACTAATTGAGAACCCTTAGTGGATGAAACCGTTGCAAGAAGTGTTAAATCATTGTGACAATACTGCAACTATTACAAAATTGAGAATTGTTACCACAATGGTAAGAGATGACAATTAAGGCACGAACACAAAATAATTACAGAGCTCTAAAGGAACGGTTAAAGTATATATCGTGCACGTACTGATGAAGAATTACTTGATCCTTTGACGAAAGGAATAACTAAGAAAGTATTAAACACATCTAATATGTTGGGACTAATGCCTAATGACCACGAGTGATGGTAACCCGACCGACATGATTGAAGATCCCATGAAATATGTTCAGTGGGTAATAACAAGTCGCAAGTGATAGAATATGCTATGTTAAAGTTAAGAAAATATGATTCTTGTACACTCTGTTTGGTAGGACAGAAATAGGGAAGAGAGAGTATAGGAAGAGAGAAGTTGAAGAGAGATGGTGAACTTCTCCTGTTTAGTAGTGAAGAGAAATAGGGGAGAGCGACTAAAAAGCAGGGATCCCAAACAAAATTCTTTCTCCCCATAACTGACGAGAAATAGAAGGAGAGATGGGATGCTTTTTCATATTCCTATTATATCCCTCATTTCTCTTTTTATTCAATTAATTTTTTATGCCTTTACTAATACTATACTTTACTGTACTGCAATTTTTTTTCTAACGACAACTGTGCTTCGTTCATTCCTTAAAAAAAGCTTTATTTCATATGAAGTGGTTGTTTTCTAGTATAAATATAGAAAGTGTTGCTATTTCACAAGTGTACTGATGTTTATTATTTCACAATACATTTACGAAATATTACAAATTTTTTTTTACTAATACTATTATTTTTATTGATAGAAAAAATACTTAATTTATCTACCAAAAAAAATAGAAAAATACTCAAATTTATTTAAAAAAAATATATTTGTTTCATTTAAAATAAGTAGTTAAATTAATTAATTGAATTTAAACAAAATAATCAAATTAGTTTGAATGGAAATGTTATTTTAACATAGGGACATTATAGTACTTTTAAATATAAACATCACTTCTCTTTTCTCTATTTCTCTAATTTCTCTTTTATACCAAACAATCCATCAAATCTACTCTATTTTTCATCTTTTTCTCTCTTTTCAAACTCTCTCTTACCTACTTATCTCTTCACAACTTGTCTTCTACACCAAACACACCTGTAGTGACTCTTTCAAAAAAAAAAAAAAGATTCTGGTAGTGACAGAAGGATAAGATAATAGAAACTCTTAATGAGATCTATATTGTATGTTGAATGGAGTACATAACTACATGAGTACTCTTGATAAACTCGTCTATACGAATGTGGAACAGAGGTCGGATTCTATGGAATTCGGGGCAGAATAGCTAGAGTGTTCGATAAAACTGGGATAGACGTGTATGACCATAAACACACAGACTTTTAGAATACACCTTAGAAAAAGGTTTGTGTGCGGATTCTATGTCTGGGATAAGGTTCAATGTTGTAAGCAACTCTTGTGAAATCGGAATATTATCCCCTATGCAAAGGTTCAAATTGTAGGCGACATATTTGTTTATTAGCAACCTTATAGATAGATAGTATTAAATCTATACGCTCCATAACGTATGGATCATCTTAAATTACTGTGTATAGGAGATCTACATCACCTGCATGAGCTGCATCATTCAATCGGTTAAAACCAAATATGGCATTTGTGTTCATGTTTGAAGCTGTAACTTTCAAATTATGTGTGCAAGATAAAATAAAATAAAATAAAATAAAAAAAAGTTATTTGATTGACATGGTTTCATTTTTCTTCACTCCTTTACAAAACAATGATGCGGGCGTTCATGAAAAGAAAAAAACAATTGTTGTGTTTCACTTGGAGTCAATCTTTTCACACACCATATCTCTGATTTACACCTTTTGTCTTTCATTAAGAAAGCTCAGCGAAATTTCTATTGAGCTACGATATTGATGCATTTTATGATTTGCATATCCATTTCCTTCTTCCTTCGAAAGTCAGTCTTTGCTTTGCTTTGTTTGTCCCTCACTATTGGAACATTGATGTGAAGTTGAAAAGAAATTGGAATGAGAGTTGAACTTATATCTAGTGTTTAAATAAAGTGTTATGATCCCACATAAAATAGAACACACATAATAGTAGTATTTAAATAGTTATTTAACTTTAAATATATGATAACGATGAAAAGAATAGTAATTTTTTTTTTTTGAAGAAATAGTAATTATTATTTTAATACACTATTATCCTTAATACACTATTATCCTAAATCACGCAACACCATATGTGTTTTGAGGGTTTTGTAGTAAGAAATCATGTAAATGGACAAACCTAAACATCACATGAAGGATCAAGGATATCAAGATTAAAGATCAATGGTTCTTAGATGGTTTTTGAAGACAATAAAAAGTGAAGAATTCGCACACGAGGGGCTACCTCATGTGCCACTGTGCATGGGAAAGTATTTGTCACTGCCTCATGCCCATCCTGCACCCAGGGATGCGCAGTTGCGAATTTCTACGTGTTAAAATCACTCTTTTCTTGTTTTCCAAGTTGGATCGGTAGAAAAAAACCGAGTTTTCTTCTCTTAAACCCTAAGTATTTGATGACAGGCCATCTTACATTATTCTTAGCATGTTTTCAGTCATTTTTAGTAGGTTTTACAAGCAGAATAGAGGATATTATATCAATTGCTTATGATTTCGGGATATTTTGAATGTTTTATCAATTTTGAATCTGTAATTATATTCTTCTTGAAACATGGCAATTCTATAATGTTTTTGATGTAATTCACGAAGAAATCATACAGATCGGCAAATCAAGACATCTGAAGATTAGTGAAGACTTTGGGAAGATCAAGAATGAATATTCAAGAGGCCTCAAAAGATTTTACGAAGGGAGAAATTATGTTATCGGGTCCCAGTCGATATTATATGGAAGTAAACACCTAAAAGGATAGAAAAACAAATATTTATGCATCGAAAAAATAAGCCCATACAACAAGACAATTGGATATGCTAATGGCGAGAACGAAATGGCAATTGACATATTATATGACTTTCCAATCAACATAGGGGGTGTCGACTTTAGTTTGGACAACGTAATAGCTAATATCATAGACATGTATGATTTCCCAATTATCCTAGGGAGATCGTTCTTTGCTCAGGCTGGTCTTATTTTGGAAGGTGAACAAGGGAGAACTATTATCAAGGGAGACTTGAGTCAAACACCAGAATTAATTCTTCTTAAAGGAGTTGTGGATGCATATGCTAGAATGAAGTCGAAGAAGAAGAAGCAAGAGGATATCTGCCAGATGAAGATTCTGACTTCGAAGATGATGAGGAAGGCAAGGAGCCTGAAGGTTAGGGGCTCCCGAGCACAAGTTAGACATATTCGTCAGGCTCGAGATGTAAAACACATGTTGAATAGGAGGCAACCTATTTCGTCAACCTAGTGACTTGAAAGAAGCGTTGAATTAGAGACAACTCATCATTTTATTTTCCACATTAATTTTCCTTTTCAAAAAGCTTAGTTGATATTTCCTTTCTAAACAATTTCCTTTTTTTATTGTTGCTAATCCTCAAGTATTATCATATAAAAATTTATTTCTTTGCATTACATTTATTACCTTTCCATTTATGCTTAATTTGTTTTAGTCTTAGAGAGTTATTTCATAACATTTATGGTGGAAGCTAGTTTACCCTTACATTCAAGAGCTCGATAACTTTTGGGGCTTACTACTGAAGGTACTCATATTAGTCACCATCTCTTTTCTGAATAGCATAACCGGTGAGATTTTGAGCCAAATATTTCCATCCATTCTGCTACTATAATTAAATTTAACTTGAGTGTTCCATCTGAATGTTATTTTTTCTCGAATTTGCGGTCGTTCTTTGCATCGATCGATCATTTTATATTACACACGAGGCAAAAAAAATTGGTACTTTGAGTCATTCACGCCACCCTTTTATATTGTTATTATCCTTTGAGCCTCCAACAATAATTCCTTTTGTTGTTACTAAGTGATGAATAATGTCACAATCCCGGACATTAATGTCATCTATTTGATTTCTCTTGGAGTTAGATAGAAATTTTTACAACTTGGTATGGTTTGAAGCTAAGTTTAGGGTTTCTCTTTAGAATTAGCAATATTTTAAGTTTGGGGTGGGGTACTAGTAGAACTTATTTATCAAAAAGAAAAAAAAAATGTAGATTACTATTGGTCTACACAAAAAAAATAGAAAAAGAAAAAAATATCAAGAGCCAAAAACATCAAAAAATTTGGTCTCTAAAAAAAATGATTATTTATGTTGAATACATAAATAGTTCTGCTTAGTACCCATCTTCTTTGATTCATGGAAGGAAGGTTGGCAATACATCAATGTTTAGTAGGAATCCTTCTGATGCTCTTCATATGTTCATTCTTCAATAATAGATTCATTCTTTGATTCTGCACACTTGAATATATATTAGTATTCTAATTATTCTTCAATACTTTTTATCATCAAAATTTTAGAGGAATAGTATGAATCATTTTTGTTCCAATAGCTAGGTTTCCTGGTATAAAATATGTGCTATGTAGTAGTATTTATATTTAGGGTTAATAGGTCTTTACCTCCCGTAATATAAGTCATTTTCGGTTTTACAGTCTGTAATTTTTTTTTTTATTTACCCCCTTAAAAAAAATTGTTTTGATTTTCCCCCTAATAGGCTAAAAAAACGAAAATTTCTTGAAAAAATAAAATAAAATAGGTTTTTGTTTGGCCTATTAGGGGTAAATAAATAAAAATACAGGGGGTGAATAAAAAAAATTACAATGGAAAAAACTGAAAATGACCTATATTACATGGAGATAAACACCTATTAACCCTTATATTTATTTGTCTTGTTGACCAAACCAGAAAAATAAGTATTTATGCTTCTATTTAATTTTCATGATTCATGTATATTGGCCATGGCTAAACAAAAGGTGAAGTTTTAAGGGAGTGTTTTAACTTATCAATTGGTGATGTCTAGTATGGTGTTTTGGCAAGATGTGATCATGATGGTCTCATTGGAAAAACCAGCTATTATAAGTCTTACAAGTTCCCTTAAAAAAAAAAAAAAAAAAAAAGTCTTACAAGTTTCCTTTTTAATGTGTCCTACATGTTTTCTTTTCTATTATACTAGCGTGTATATCCGTGTCACGCACAAGATAGTTTTAGCAAAATCCGGATGGTTAATGCATGTGAGTCAGTGATGTAGGTAAACTGGTTGCACATATCAAAGATAAAATGGTGCGTAAGAAAGGCTCATCGAAAATATTGCAGATTTGACATCCGTCGTTAGATTGACTCGAATTATACCTTTTTAAAAAGGGAATTCGCTAAAGAGCATAACACATGGCTAAGCCAAGATGTAAGGGTAAGTTTAGCCATTTTTATTTTTATTTTTCGGTTACCGCAATTTTTATTATTTCAGCAACTTTATTATTTTTCTGTTTTGTTTTAATTTGTTATTTTCGATCCATTAAGGTTTATTATTTCCCTAGTATTTAAAATAAATTTTCGCACTCTAAGGGGCAGTTTTTCCCATTCAATCAAAATATCGAGAACTTTTTTTAATTCTGATGGATTCCTAAAAGCCCTTTTGCTTACAACTTATCGATTTATCTTTTAGGTTCAGCGTTTCCTAATATTGCTTCCGTTCTACGTCAATTAGGAAACAACTAAAGTTTATGTTAGAAATTGATAAACAGTTCTAGATTACGTATAGGAAAGGGTAATTTTTAGCCTATCAAAAGATTCAAATTCACAATGCAGGGTATAAGTTTACATAGCTTGTAAGGCTATATATAGATGCCTCATCATTGCAACAAATGTTACGGTTGATCTTGCTGCTACATACCCAAATACAAAGGTTTCCGATTTCCCGAGTTTAAATCTACTTCCTCGTGAAATTAAGGTGGATTTGTATTATTCACAAGGATATGATATAAACAGTGGCTAGCATCATAGTGTATAGCTGTATGACAAATAGCGGTCATCAATATTTGATCATTTTTTTGGACAAATTACATGAATAATATTATAGAGTATAAACAAACTTTAATATTTCTCAGAAGAAAAAAAAAAACTTATATTTAATATAAAATTTAATATAACACTCAAATATCATGAAACCTTCATAAATCAAAACACCAAAAAGCAAAAGATAGAGGTACAAATAAAAAAAAAATCATAAAACAAGAGAGACCATAAAACAAAAGAAAACCGATGAAAAAAATAGAGAAACCATACAATAGAGGAAGGAAAAAAACAAAGAAGAGAGAAACTGTAACGCCCCAATTTTATTTAATTATTATTGGTTGATTTAAAGTCTTTTTATATATGATTTTATATAATTATGTTGATTATGTGGTGTGTTATATTTTATTAAATGACTTATTTTACTATTTAATAGAATAAGTGGGAATTAGTAATTATTGGAGTTGTGGGGTTAATTAATAATTAATAGAATTAATTGGGGAGTTAAATGGAAATAAGTGGGGAGTTAAGAAAGAGGGGGAAGTCAGAGAGAAACTGTTTTTCACGTACATCAGTTTTGGGAGAAAACAAGAGAAAGCAAGAGAACCAAGGGAGAGCCAGGTGAAGAGAATCAGATTTGTAGAGCTTTGTTCATCTGAATTAAGGTAAGGGTGAGGCTAACTTGCAATGATTTTAGTTATATAATTCTGATTCTGTTTTAATAAAGATTATGAACAAATTTGGAGAATTGGGAATTAGGGTTATGATTGAGAATTGATGATTAAATGTTGGAATTAGGGTGAATTGAGGTAGAAATGATGAACAGACGTTAGATGTTTCATGTAATGATGTTTAGAATCGGTTTTGGGGTTAGAACCATGGGATTGGGTGAATTTTTGAGAAAAACTGTAACCTGGCCGTACTGTTATTCATCGCTCGCCTCCCGAGTGATGATCCTCGCCTTAGCGAGTGATGAAGATCATCGCTCGCCTCGCGAGCAAGAGTTATTCGCCTCGCGAGTTGCATTTTGCAGCTCGCCATAGCGAGCAAGTTTACTCGCCGTAGCGAGTGTGGGCAGAGAGCTTGCAAGATTTTGTGTTTTTGAGCTGTGAGTTTAACCTTGGGTGTTTATGAGGGCCTGAACATGTACCTTAATGATTAGGCAAAGTTTTAGATTGAGTTTGAACTCAGAATAGAGTCAGAATGGATTCTAGAGTGTTTTACCCTAACTCGCCGTGGCGAGTAGAGGCTCTCGCCTCGCAAGCTAGTGCTTGACAGACTGCTTTGTTTAGGATTTCATGTGACTCTGTCGCACGAGAGATTGTGAGTTGAACTTTGAGATAGCAATGGAAGATGTATAGGATATAAATGATGAACTGTGAAGCTGGTTATGGCAAATTGAGGTTATTAATGTGATAAGATCGTATAAGTAATACTTGGTTTATGTGAAAATGCTAGACATCGTTGGATTGTATAAGATATTGTTATATCATGCTGACGTATACTGTTGTGTTGCTGTTGATTGATTATGATTGTTAATGATCGCTGGTTTATACTTAATTGCATTCAGTTAGAATGTACAATGTGTTGGTTCAAGTTGTAAGTGGCGGGTTGTCGTTTCTAAGTAACGGAGTCATAGGTTGTTGATGTTGACCAAGTTGGGGAGTGAGTGAGTTATGATGCACGATCGTTGCCGTCGCGTATGTTGTTGCTGTCGTAGTTGAGTTGTATGCTGATATACACAAGTGGAGTCCTTTCATGATTACGAAATTGTTGAGGGCTCATGCCCTGGAATGCTTTGTCGTTCAACCGTTGAGGGCTCATGCCCTGGAATGCTCGTCATTCAACCGTTGAGGGCTTATGCCCTGGAATGCCTTGTCATTCAATTTGTTGAGGGCTCATGCCCTGGAATGTTAATCATTCAATCTGTTGAGGGCTCATGCCCTGGAATGTCCATCATTCAAATTGTTGGGGGCTTATGCCCCGGAATGCTTAGTCATTCAATGTGTTGAAAATAGTACCCCGTCGTCGTTGTCGTTGATGTAGTGGATGATGTTGTCGTTGTCGTTGATGGTGAGATTGTCGTTGTTGTAGGTTGTGTTGTGGTCGTTGTTGTTGAGGGAGATATTGTTGTTGTGGTCGAGTTGTTGTTGTCGTTGTTGGTTGATTTAGTAAGAGTTACTAAAGTTGAAGAAGTATGAATATTATTGTTGAAATACATGTTGCTTATTACGTTAATTAAGTTGATGATTTATATATCTATTATTATTGTTTGTGAATCTCACCCCTTCTGCTTGGAATTGTTGCCCTTCGTATGGGTAACTTGCAGGTATTGAAGCTTATTAGAAGTGGTGGCTCAAAGTGTCTAGGGCTCTGATACGTACGGGATGAGATTTTCTTATTGTTTTTCATTCCTATGTATCAATTTTGAATATTACTGACGTAGCCCTATGGTTGTTGAATTTATGTTGATAAGGCTTTATGCCAAAGATTTAATTATGGAGATTTAAACTATTGCTATTGTTGTTTTGATGCAAATTTTCCGCTGCAAATTTAATAATGACTTTGAAGGATGTTATTAAATAGATTTTATATTCTATTTAAGAAATTTTGAAAATGTAGTGTGACATGCCCGTTTGGGAATTACTCTGATGCATGTTTTATTAATTAATTGATTTTTGGGAAACGGTGTGTTACAGAAACCATCAAACAAAAGATAGAGGAACAAATAAAGAAAGAACAGAGGAAGAGAACAAAATGAAGTTGAACGGTGGAAGGGAGGAAGAGAAGATATTGTGTTAGAGAAAAAGAAAGACTTGAAAAATGTTAGGGGTTACATAATTCCCAAAATATCGTCAAAAAGGTTTTAAAAATAGGGTAAATTTAAAAAATTCTTACTAAAATCAAATAGCGGCTAAAGCAGCCGTTATCCGCTCCGCTCCGTTAAGCTACTATAGCAGCTGAAACAACTGCTATTTGGTTATGCGCCTCTACGACGATTAGCGTAGCGATTCATCGCCACTATACTACGCAGGCCACTATAGCGTCGCTTTCGGACACTATTAACTACTATATTACCATCAAAAAGTTCCACGGAGAGAGAAGTATAAAATTTATACTTTGTATATTGAACTGAATGAATATTATGTTCTTATATATAGCAATTCCTGAAAATGGTGCGACCCCTTGCTAGACCTTGGTATACGAGGAGCTTTAATGCATCAGGTCATCCTTACCCTTTCTATATTGCAGTTAATGTAGATGAAAGCTAAGAACTTTTTTTTTTTTTAAAAAAAATTTGAAAGCTAAGAACTTAACGATCGTTACATTACAATTTTTACTGTACATTCAAATATCTTTTTATTTTTCTACAAAATATTAAATGCAAAATTTTGATCTCTTTGTTTTTGACGAAAATATTTTATATGATTATTTCTTAAAACCTCTCGGATTCAAGACATGTCACTTTACCATTAGACCAAACATTTGAGTTGAAATCACCGCTTTATGTTTATTTATTTTATAATCGCAAATATTTTTATGAAAATAAGGAAAGCAACATTGAAATTTGTAACGTGTGTTGCAAAAACCGATTAACGAGTTTGAAATCTAATCATAAAACAATACAGTTGTAGCATGCTTTTTTTATTTTTTTGGTGGTGGCCGGGGTTTGAACCCCGAACCTTATATATATATATATATATATATATATATATATATATATATATATATATATCAATGCATTGTCCTTACCAACTGAGCTAAACTAACGAAGACATTTGTAGCATTCTTAGACTCAACAACATATTATTTCATAAAAAAATGTTTATTTCATCCACATCTCCTCAACATTAACAGTTGTATTATTTAATCAAAACGCACTTATTCAACCAAACCAAAAGAGCTTTGGAAAAAAGAGAAAATGGCTAAAATTTCATGACTAGAAAAGCTTCATCGTCATGGAAGGACTTGTGCCTCTTGCTTGCATGTGAACTTTCAGGAGAAGAATTTGGATATAATTCATCAGTTGTTTTTTCATCACATTTAGAGTTCTCCCATGAAGAATCTAGCACTCCAACAGGGCTTTCAGGTACACATGTTCCAAAGTCGATGCTGCTTAAATCAGAAGAAACTTCCATCCAGCCCAAATTTTTCATCAGTTCAAGACACTTCAAAGTTTTGTCCTGCATAACAAAAATTTCATAACTCAATAAGTAGAATAATTTTCGGATAAAATGTAAAGATGTTATTAAGCTATGAAGCACTAACATGAACAGTACATGACATTGATACTAACATGTAGATAATGACAATAATTTAATCAAATGAAAGTGATTGAATGTAATTATATGTTTTTGTGTCACTAATAAGCAACAAATATCAATTTTTCAAGCGAAAATCAACAAAACCACGGATTGGGATTCCGTGCTGTAATAAAGCACACAGTTTTCACGCTGTATTGAATTTCAGCCATTAATTAAAGATCAAATGGTTCAAATCAATGCAGTTATAAAATCATTTAAAACAGTATAAGCCGCACGTTGTAGACCGAATGCTCCTGATCTGTTACAGCATCCTGCTGTAACAGCAGGAAATCCAAATTCGTGTTGTATCTAGTATCAATGCATCATAGGTTTTCACCATCTTACCTTCTCCACAATAGCAAAACGAGTCAAGACTTCATCAATCCCATTTGTTTCCAACTCCTTTGAAACACAAATTGCAGTTGCCGCAGCAATTTCAGAAGGCTTAAATTCCAAGAAATCAATATCTGCATTGATTTTCCAATATGATTAAATTTTTTGGAATATTAATTTAAACTTAATACAAAGATTAAATTAATCATGATGTCATATGATAGATATATACATTTAGGCATCTTAAGAATAAGGTCTATTGAATTCAACATGGACGACCCTGACGGAAACTGCTGCTCAGAAGTAATCTTACTAAGGAAGTAATCCACAAAAGAACATGGAGTTGAAGATTGCATTTCCCAATTCAAGTGATCTAATATCAATAGCTCCATTGTTGTAATGCCTTTAGTTTCAAATACAAACACTAATTCTCCTAACTGCAAATTACAAAAATTATTAAGCGGCAAAAATAGAGCAAAAAAGTTTACACAACAAATTATATTTGACAATATATGAAAAATATACCTTAAAGTCTATTGATTTAGGCAATTTTTTACCCTCCTCCAGTTTAGCAGCAATTGACAAACATGCTAAAGCCAACAATTTCTCACTCCAAAGATGGCCTCTCTGAAAAGTTAATAAAACCAATTAGATTACATATGATAAAATTAATAAAAATATAAGGAAACATGAAATTATAAAACACTAGCATGATTGTTGTATTTGATCTTACTTCAAATTTGTATACAGATAGGAAACGATCTACGTAGTTCACAGCAAGAGAAAAAATACAGGGTCCAAAACCATAACATGCAGCAGCCTGTAGAATAAAACCATAGTCATAAGAACTTGATTCATTAAATTGAAAAGAAAAAAAAAGAACTTGATTCAAAAAAATTGTTTATGAATTAAACAAGAAAAATCAATAAACCCACCTTCCACATCCACTCAATAGCCTCCCTCCTAATACCATTCAAGTTCAAGTTCATGTTCAAGTTTAAGTCCCTAAATTTTAAGTTTATGTCCTCACCACGAAGCCTCTCAAGATAATCATCACGAGGTAAATGTTCGCTTTCTCTTTTAACCAAAGACAAAACAGTTTCATTTATAAGTTCGCGAAAAGCCAACAAATTTTCTGATCCAATGTTGTTATAACTCAAACATGGATTGTTAAATGAAAGACTAGACTCGTCATCAACATCACTTTCATAATTATCTAAGCATTCAGAGATGTTTTCAAAGCACATCAAGCTTGATAAATCAGAGTTATCATCGGTCTCTTCCATCAGTGTGACAAAAAGAAAGATAAAAATTTATGCAAATCAAAATAAGAAAACAATGTTTCAATGGAAGTAACAAAAGAAGTACACTTTATGAAAATAAAAACAAAACAAAAAAAAGTATTAGACATAAGAGTATAAAAAGTGAGAGGGAAGTGAGTGAGAAATGTGGGGAATGGAGTGGGGTTTTTGTAGGAATCCTTAAGAAACGGAAAGAAAAATAAAATATTTGGAAAACCCAAAATAATAATAATAAACATTTTGGTGCTTATAAAATAAAAAATAACGTATTTTTTTTATATAATTTAGTCAAAATTAACGTAGTTATAATATATTTTGTTTAGTGTTATGTATTCGATTAATTGTAAATACTCCCTCCGTCCCAAATTGTATGACGTTTTGATCATTTCACACGTATTAAGAAATGTAATTAATATTGTGTGGGGAAGAGAAATTATAAGTTGTTTTACAAAATTATCCTTAATAAATGGTATGGGAAAGATAAATGAAATAATTGAAAGAAGAGATGGTAATTAATAGTTAAGGATATAATAGGAAAAGTAACATTAATATTTCATTGGTATTGTAAAGCGACATATAATTTGGGACAAATTTTTTTTCCAAAGCGACATACAATTTGGGACGGAGGGAATATGTCCTATCTTTATAGATCTGTAGCGGAAAGGCGACACAACTTTTTTTTTTTTTTTATATCGATTTCATAAGATCTATATTGATGTTACAAAATTTAGAGGAAACCAAAGTTCGTAGAATTTTTTTAGAAGGATTATAAATAAAAATTTGTATATTTAGAAGGATAAAAAACATATATAACCCTTTAATATTGAACGTTGACTCATAAATTATGATATCTTTAATTTGATATCGATTTAGACTATTGATCTTATCTCGTGGAAAAAAATAGTTAGCAATGTATATATATTTATAAGTAGTCAAAATTAACGTAGCTATAATATATTTAGTTTATTATATTCAATTTATTGTAAATATGCGTCAATTTCATCATATTCAACGTCAAAACAACAAATAATCATTACGGTCTAAACGGATCTTCAGGTGCTTTGAACATCAATATTAAATTCATTGGTACTCTCAATTTTTTTCTATTTTATGTTGTATGCTCGCAAAAACTAAGATATTTTAAATTAATATATATATATATAATGAAATAAATAGTGAAGAATGTGTGCGCGAAGGTGCGCACACAAAGTAATCAAAATTATTGTGGTTGTTTGTAATGTATTTGGTTTACTGTAGTTGTAATAAATTCACTGTATGTATGTATTAGTAAATTATAATCAACACATCGATAAGTAATAAATATGAACTTAACGAGTGTTCACGTGTTCAAAACAGCAATCCAAGTCCATGCATGCTACTCTCTGTTTTTTTCCTTCGTTTTTTTTTTAAGGTATACTCACATAAATTAAGATATCACATGCTCTAACAATGAATACTAGTTCATAACATAATACTCCATTTCAGCACAAATATTCTTAAATAGATAAGATGTTTTCTTAAATGTTGTAACAACATTCTTAAGAAACACACTAAGTACAAACCGCCTATCTCTGCTTCTAGAAGCAACACACTTCTTGGTCCACTCTTCCCGTGAAACAAATCTTCAGAGAATCTTCAGGAAACTCACACTTAAAAACAAACTTCAAAAAAGCAGAATAAGGCACGCTATGATGTTGTACCAACATGTCAAGACCACTTGTCCGACATCTTGCTAGAACTCTTGTTTTAAGAAAATGCAGCCAATACATGTCTATAAACCTAACACTATTTAATTTTACTGTAGTTCATAAAATTTGTCTCCTCTAAAGCGAACTACCCTGAGATAACGGTACTTAATTAGAAAGGTGACATACATAACAATTGTGCATACATGCCCGAATCAGGAAGTAACTAAGATAACGAGTATGCTAATTAGCAAACCATACTGACTTCATGACTTAAATCATCCCAATAACTTCACTCTTCTTTCATCCTTTGTAAGGTAGATGAGATAGGGATGCCAGTTTGTAGAAATATCGAGAGGGACATTGTATTCACATCTTTCTAAGATTCAATAGACGAAGGTACCTTTAGGACACTAAGAATTTTGGAACCCTAATATCCGTTATTATTTTAAATACCTCTAAGAAAGTAAAAACCTACATGTACCTCCATATATGCGCGTAAGTGCATCTCCTTGCAGAACTAACAACTCTAAACACTGAAACCTGTAGAAACTCTGGTGGAAGGTGGCAATTGACAGCTAGAGGAAAATGAACACATACCTCCGAGAGAGTAAGACACAACACGTACGTATTCATGTGATCAGCAAGTGCAATTTGACAGCTTTTAGGTAGTAAAACCCCATAAACTCATCACTTATATAGAAAATGTGAATAGCTTATTAAGATCTTACTGTTAAATAATTCCAAACAAATAAATAAAGGGAATTCAAAGAATCCTAACCACCGTTTTTATAAACCTTTTCCATTTATTTTTTCATTTGTGCTTTCTCTTATAAGGTGCTTTAAAAGTTATCATTGATGCTTGCACTCCTTTGCAAGAAGACTAGGAATAAATTTTCTGATAGTATCAATCCCTCCTTTATAAAGCATTTTCACACGTTAGCTTCGTGTCAAGTGAATCATTTTTATTAGGATCCCTCATCAGTGGTGGAGTCAAGAATTTTATAGAGTTTGTGCAAAATTTTAACCATAAATTCACATGTGATATAATATATAAATAGTCATAAATCGAAATAAAAGAGATTCGTCATTTTATCAATAAAAGTACAATTTGAAATAAGAGAGATGAAACATAATCTGTCAAAAGTGTGCTAAATAAAATTATGAGGTAAATGCCCTTTGCGGTGAATGTTCGAATAATATCAACATCATCAAGTGACTTGAATATCTCCCGCTCGATGTACATCATCAAGTCATTGAACCACACATCGTTGATCTTGTTGGTAACAATTCTTTCTCACGGACTTATAAGATTATTTTACTAGCTTATTGACAGGGTTTGGCAACTGGTAGACTTACAACTTTTGTTGATGTTGGTTATAGCTTTGGTGCACCCGATATTGTTGAAGATCCACAAATTAGAAGTTAAAATCTGATTTATTATGTCATGTTGTAGAAATGATTGTAAGATTTTTTTTTTTGTATGAAGTGATTGTAAAAGTGATAGTAAGTTGTAACTTGATAGTATGTCATTTTGTCTAATAAGCTATTATGAATAGTGATTCAAATTTTGTTACCATAAATTAAATGAGCAATGGAGTATATATAGATTTTGATTTCTGTGAGTATTGACTATTTCTATGAGTATTGAGTAATGGTTTAGGTGAATGGTATAATAGTTCACTAGGTATATAACCCGTGCGTTGCACGGGTTTGATCAAAATATAATTTGCCCAAGAACCATACCCAAACAATATTTTTAATTGGATCCACCAATTTTCCCACATTATCCATCCCACCTTGAAATATAATATTGTTTCTAATATTTTAAATGCACCATATTGTTGCCAATCAAACAAATTGCTTAAATTTCTTTATATGACTTTGTTATAACAAAGCTCTAAAATGTTCTCTCGTATTGTTATGTATAGAACCTAAAAACAAAATTAAAAGAAAAACAACGTCAATCTTGTTAAAAATAATAATGTGCTCTCTCTAAAAATAAAACACAGCAACAATCTTGTTAAGAAAATAATGTGCTCTTTCAATATATAATGATACAAAATTGAAGAATATCATCCAAAAGTTGGTTGAAGAAAGTGATAATGGTGATCTAAAACCAAAACAATACCACCAAAATTTATACACAGAAGGATATGACAATAGCCCCTAATTAAAATTATAACCAACCAATTTTCAACAAAAGTGTAAAGAAGTATTTGTTGTGAAATTGATATCAATAGAAGGCATGGTGGAAACATCCCGGGATTGACTGAAAATGAATGTGGCATAAGTTGTGGTTATAAACGGTGAGTGTGAATTATAAAAAAAATACACTTTAAATTTTTCCATTTTGTAGGTTATAACTGAAGGAATGTTAAGATACATCCAATGATGATGGTGTAAGAAATTACAGAACATTTGAATAGTTTGTAGGTGCATAAACCGTTACTATTAGATTCTTAAAACATGGCTATAGAAAAACAATGATATTTATGCTCATTAACCCATTGTATTCTAATGCATTGTATAATTGAGTTAGCATTATTGTGAAGAAAAAAAAATGTGAGAGGTTACGTATTAGATTAGTTTATTAAATAGAATGATTAGAGAATAGAAATTAAACCTTTTTTAGAGGTGTCACATAGGCACAATCCTAGCATTAGAGATAGTCAAGTTTAGTTTACAAAGAGAAGAAGATATAGATAGATAGGTAGATAGATAGGTAGGTAGATGCTCCAAAGATGCGACACTCATCTTGTTCCTCAGCTCCTTAAACTTGTCATGCTTCACAAATTTTGCTGGAACGTCTGCTTCATATATAGCAGTATGACAATGTAACGGTTGCAGTCTCCTTTTATTTACTTGATCTCGTGATTCATTGTCTCAATGTGTTTACGGTAAAATGTCACAATATTTTTTTAGACATGTAAAGTTTCATATTGTTTAATTTAAGTTTAACAATTAGATTGGAGAAAAATATGACAACTTATAATTTTTTTCTTGATTTACATTGTATTTCAAATGGTTCAAGTAAAAAATAATAATTTATTTAAGACCTAATAGGTCTTTACCCCCTATATATGAACAATTTCTTGATTTACATTGTATTTTAAAAACGAATTTTATTTTTTTTTCTGAATTTTTCGTTTTTGTTTGGCCTATTAGGGGGTAAATCAAAAAAATAATTTTACAGGGGGGTAAATCAAAAAAATAATTTTACAGGGGGAAAAAACCTATTAACCTTTTATTTAATATGGTTCCTAATCTTCACACATTCTTTTCCCATAACTTATAATATATTAAAATAGACCTCGAAATTATTTGTTTACAACTCATCAATTATACGCTACATGATTACCTCACATTCTCATTCTCCTTTTCTTTTTTTTTTCTTTTTTTAACTCTTTCTCGCATTTTCTACTCTCTATGCCTTTTTTAATGGAGGATAAATAATAACTACAAATATATTAAGAAAGGATGATAAGTTTTGTAACTTAAACTTAGATAGAATAAGAAAGGGTGAGAAATTATTATACTATATGGGAGAATGATTTTTTAGAGGTGACGCATATGCATAATCATAGCCTAAGAATAATGAGTCATATTTAATTTATGGGAATATCTTTGAGGTACCATATCATCACAATGCTAGATCAAGAGTAACTCAAACTTACTTTACAATATAAATATAGAACACAAATATATAATTGATATAAACACTTATACATTCAACCTTAACCTCATACTTTCAAATATATAAAATCCATATAAACTTTCTTAAATTAAATCTAAAAATATCGCTAATAAATTTATTAAATCTTAATTAAAAGAAAACAACTAAATGGCAATAATGCCATTTAATTATCCTTAAAATAAAGTAATAATAAAACTTTCCTAAAAGAATGTGAGTATAGTTAGACAATTTCATAAGATGCATCCAAATTTACTCTTAATTGTAGGAAACTCAATTGATGGAAAGTATGAAGGTCAGCCAATTCCATGATCAAAGGTTAAATTTCCATGTAAATCATCAAAACATAATTTTGACTCTCCAATTTCATGAAGATCAAGAACATTCCATTAGAATTTTGAATAGATGTGTGCTTCTACAATTAGTTACCTAGGCCTTGAATAGATGTGTGCTTCTACAATTAGTTACCTAGGATACTTGACCATATAATCAAGAGATATGCAAATAAGTAAACTAATAAACAATGAATGCATATTTTGCATATTTCTTATTAGCCTAATCAATGTTATTCATTATTGATTAAAAGGCTAATAAGAAATATGCAAAATATACATTAAAAGGGGGTGTACGGTTTCACATTTCATTAGTACAGCAACATTCACTCATTTTACTTGGGATAATGATACATATTCTAAAATAGTTAATTGAAAGTTACAATGTGAAGCAAGCAAATGAGTGTACACAATATATGAATTAAAATCCCACGTTAATGTAATTGAATAGCAACATATATACACAACAGTTAACTAAAGAATATAAAAAGTCACCAACTAAATAAGAATGAATGAGATTTTTTTGTTGCTAAGAGAAGGTGTGGAGCTATTTTAGATGTGCCACATTAGCACAATGGAAGCATAAGAACAATCCAAGGTTCTATTACAAAGATATATAGATAGATAGATAGAGATCCGATGGCAATTTCCATTATACTTATAAAGATGATTAATTTGTATAATCTCTTCAATTTTGCAATGCCTATACATAGAATCGTTAGAACGGGGACTTTAAATCAGCCCTATATATAATAGCACAAAAGGAGATACTATACTATAATACAGTGAAATAAGAAGGGGTGGCCGATTTTTGTAACTTAAGTTTAACTACATCATTACCATCATCATTCTCCATTATTAATTATTAGATTAGATAGAATTTGAGAGGGGTTAAGTCCTTTTTTTTCTTCTTCTTAAATGTTATGTAAGAAAACAAAATTAGAGGAAGCTTATGTAATATATTGACATTGAATATTGCACTAAGTAATTTAAGTGGAATGAAAAGTTTTCAAGAGAGTGGAAAGTTTTAAGGGGTGAAAAGTTGTCTAGTGTTGCAACATCATCACAAAATTTACATGAGAATGACTCAAGTTTACTTTACAATAAAGAAGAAGAAGACACGAACATATAGATAAATAAACAGATAGAAAGATATGGAGGATTTCAAAGCAATTCTTGTGAGGTAACAAATATTAGTAGACAAATAAAAACAATAAAACAAACAATTTTATATACTTATACATTAAAATGCATGTAATTAAATAGGTGATAAAATACAAATCTTGTTGCAAAGGAACTCTCTCAAATCTAATTCCAAAAACAACGAAAAACACATTGAAATACATAACGTAAAGACAATAGGAGTTTTACCATGCAATGTATGGAGTGAAATATACAGCTCTATCATAGACAGGGGAAATAAATAAAAGGAATGAGATAATGACTAAAAAAGTAGATATAATTTCGTTGGAATAATTTCAGATATTACAAAAAATTAGTTGATAAATATAACCATCCACCATATTACAAAATCAGCAAAAATAGTTAACATAAAAGTCAAAAGATCACCGATACAAAGTTAAACTAAAACCATAATGAAAAAACTTCTATTTTAATGTATGATGATAACCACATTTTCACATAAGAAGCACCCTTTCAAAAACTGTCATTTTTCGAAAACCCTACAAAGAAAGGATATCCATTAGATAACAAAATATTAGAAAGAAATGTACATGAATTTGGAAGAGAAAAATAAAAACTACCAAAAAAAAGAAATTGGTAATATAAATATGATATACCTTATGACTTATGCATGTGTTTGAATGAAATATGGTTATCCCATGGTTATTTCATGGGATATACAAAAATCCACCTCCTTCATTCTCCTCCAAATATTCTTCACCCTTTGGAAAAATGAGTAATCAAGTGTTTGCATGTTCTTGCAATGATTTTTATAGAAAATAAAATTATGCACTAAATTTGTTCAATTTGTAGGTTATCAATATAAAATAATGAGTAGTGGAAAGAGCTAAATAAATTAATTGGAAGTTACATAATAACTTGTAGGTTATAAATAAAAAAATGAGTAGTGGAAGGAATCACACAAATTAATTGGAAGTTACATAATAAAGAAGGTAATGGAAGTTACATAATAAAGAAGGTAAAAATGAAGGAAAAAGAGAGCCACATGGTGAATGCTTAGAAAATTAGTTAGAGAGGGGGGAATTGGTGAGGTGACACATAAGCAAAGTATAGCTTAGAATACATGTATCTATAGATAGATAGATAGATAGATAGATAGATATAGATAGATAGATAGATAGTTATGGAGAATTATTCTAGTTAAGTCATTAAGAATTTATTCTAAAAATTGATTACATTAATCAATTTCAAATTTCAATGATATTGATTAATGGTAATTTTATGAATTATTCATTTTTAGAATTTATAGTAGATTAGAAAATATTTAAAAAAATGATAATTGTAGGCAGAGGTCCTTAATATTTTTAAAATGGTATCTTTAGAATTACCTACGATTTTGTCCGTAGGTAAAGGTGAAAAATATGCCGTGACAGCCATTTGACAATGACATACGGATTTAGCTACGGAAATTAACTCTATAGTGACGGATTTCGGTTATCACTAAAATTCAAATTTCTTATAAATTTCTTGTAGTGATACAAAAAAAGTATGGGTTAAATCTGGGCATATGTCCAGGCTCGTCGGGTTGTAAAACCGCCTTGTCCCTCACCAAGTCTTCGAACACAACTATTTTATAGGATTTTTACTTTTTGAAGTTGGTTTTTGGATGTCCTACCATTGTCTTTGTACTCTTTATTTTTCTTATTAATAAATTTTGCCTTTATTATTAAAAAAAAAGTAAAAAATACTATTATTCTTGGTAGTAACTCTTCACATTTCTTTAACTCCTTCAAGTACATAATACATGCGTAACTTTTATAAGATAAATACTTAGTAGAAATGCTATAGTAAGTCATAGTAATCCCTCTATAGCTATGCTGCATTAACTTGCGTACGTACAAATTAATGACAAATTAGATAGACATATTGTCTGAGATATAATATGGCAGCGTATAATTTTCCTGCATGTGGAGCAACCATTCATCCTATGCCAAGCTTAGCTCCAATATTATATCCTTAACCAAATTTAAACAACCCATCTCTTGGTAATTTTCAACAACATCTGCATATAAGAGTCAAAACATATAAGTTTACCAATTATTCAATAATCAAACCACACTTCATTGGCGAACACTTGTTTTATGGACTATTTTTAATTAAAACAAAAATTATAAAAACACTATTATGGACTATTTCTTCTCTTACATGAAACAAGTTAACTTTAAGCCCCTAAAAAAAATTAACTATAGGCATGCAGTTGCAAAACAATTTTTTTTTTAGTACAGTTGATTTAGAAGACATGAAACATCAAGACTAAAATTTGTTATAACTTATAAGTACTCCTCAAAATATGATAGCGCTCAAAACAAATTTGTAAATAAAAACAATTAATTCAAAATAGATAGAAATCTTATAGATATACTCCTAAAAATAAACTATATGAAGGTGACTATGCATAACATTAACTAATAATTTCTTAAAAAAAAAAATCAATTACCTTGTTTTGTGCCGACAGGTGTACCCATACTTAATCAAAGAAATCACACTCGTTTGAGATTTATGTTGATCCTTCCAAAAACAAACAAAGGTGCAAAGTTCATAGAAGACACAGAAATATGAGATAATGGTAATGAATTCCATGTGGTCGAGCCTGCCATGATAGTCCGTGAACTTGGTTTTGTTATCTCGCCATGGATCTATTTGAAAAGAAAAAAAGTATACAATATTAAATATGAGGAAAAGCCAATATATATACACACGCAATCGGTCCATAAACTGAGTTTTGTTATCTCGATAATGGATCTAATTGAGAAAAAAATAATAGAAAACATTTAATTGAAGAGAAAAGCAAAAAAAATATGTATGCAATTTGTGATGGAAAAATAGGAATAACTTGTGTTAGTTATACATATAGTATCGACCTTGGAAAAATGAAGCCATAGTTTGTGTACTCCGTTCAGAACATGTCACCATAATCAATTATGTTATACAAACATATATAGTATTTGAATGAATATGGTTGGAAAGGTAGCGTGAGGCTTCTATATAAGAACTCTTCGTAAAATCAATCTAGAGAGAGCAAAGGGAGGGAGGGAGGGAGGGAGGGAGGGAGAGAGAGAGAGAGACCTTTGATTGTATTGTTAAAGAGAACACAAATCATTTATATAGATCAGATCAACATATTAGGGGATGATGTTAGTTTAAGTTTTCATGATACCTAAATTTATAATATTATAAATAGAATCTAATAATTATAATTCTTAGATGACAAAATTACATTGGAAATTATGTTCTAATGATCCCTTCAAAGTAAAATGCACTCTAAAAGTTGATAATTAACAAATAAAATTCTAACAAAATACACGTAAATATATACGTGTGTTTGTATTATTAATTTATATGATTGATGTTAACAAATTATTTCGTTTTCTTTTTTATTTTTCTAAAACTACTTTGGGAAAATACACATCCTAAAAATTTAGAAGAGTAATATTATTATTTTTATTCCTTAATTTCTATAACTTGAGTCTAACGCAAGTTATTGATGCATAACGTCAGTATTTTAAACCACCGGCCACCGACGTTTATTTGTACTGGAAAAATAAAAGTTTCCCTAATTTGTTCCATTGATAAAGTAAGCATCTAACCCAGAGTTTTGTTCGATTCGATAATGTCAAGTAACTTTCACATGGCATCGGTGGTCAGAGTAAAATGAAAGAAATACACATAACTTACGTACTCACTTTCATACTAATTCGTTAACATAGAAAAATGAAATAAATTAATTAATTAATTCATTTGAACATTAAAACTATATATTTTTTACTTAAATCTAAGAAATAGATTAAGAAAATCATGAAAAAAAATGTAGTGCAAGTTAAAAAAAAATTATAAAAGAAATATCTCAGTAAAATTGTTAGAATTTGAACTATGCACATTATGACGCACAACTTTATTCCACGTTTCCAACCACCAAGCCACCTTTATAACTCAAGTTAAAGGTTTAACTTATATGTATGTTGTTTTACTTCTTTTGATACTTAAAAGGATAAATAGACATTTTCGTTCTAATATGCTAAAAGTTTATTACATATATAATGAAAATCATGACCTAAAAATTGAAATTTAAGCTCATTTTTTGCATAGAAACTTTATATAATGGCATTTAAGCTAAAAGTTTATTACATAATATGCTAAAAGTTCTAATATGCTAAAACTTTATATAATTTAAGCTCATTTTCGTTCTAATATGCTAAAAGTTCTAATATGCTAAAGGTTTGATTGAAATATGATAGGTTGGAGTTAGGAGTTGGTAGAAATTATGTTGAACTCTAGGTGTTTGATAAAATATCTCAATGAAAATTTGTTTGTTTTTTATATTGTTAATGATGAAATTAGTTAGAAATTGGATTGTTAATGTTGATTATAGTGAGTTTGAGTGCAATGTGGTAGTTTACAGATTGAAATGACACTCTCAAAATTAACTATTGGTGTCATTTAATAGTTAGAAATGACACAATTTTTCTATGAAAAAAAAAATCAATGATTTTTTGCTTTTTAAAATATTGTGTAGATATGTTTGAGAGGCCTGACAGACTTAAGATAGGGAGGGAAACCGCTACAAGGAGTGCACGGGCCGAAAAGGTCGCTTCGTGCCCTCATCAGGCCCAGGTTGGTAGACGGACACAGGGGGACAACACGAGGATTAGTAGGAGTGATGATGTGGAGGGGACAACGTCACATGCGAATGCGTCCCATATACTGGAACTCACGTAGTATCATCATCAGTATCAACATGAGGCGTATCAGCCTCAATATGATCAGGCTCACCAGCATGAGGGTGAGGCTCAGGGAGGAGCATGCCGGTCCGCGGGTTTTTCCCAGGGGCCCTACTGACTTGACGCATCGACGGAATTTCGGTAGACACATGGCATGCAAGCTATGGGATGATATCGAGGTAAGTATAATTGTTTAATTTTATTTTAATGATATGACAGTTGATATGTTAATTTTTACAATTAAAATTTTTATGTCGAAACATTTAAATTGACTTAAATTACGCGTCAATTTAAATGACGCGCGTAATTTAAATGTTTATTCAAATTTAATTTTATGAATTTATATTTATGTTAAAATATTTAATATTTATTTTAATTATTGTTTTTTTTTACGATTAAATTGTTATGTCTTTTTTATTTATTCAAATGTTTATATTTTTAACAGTGTAATGTTTGTTTATTTTTTTTTTGTATTTCAGTTTCAGAAGACGCGTAAGTTGACCACTGTATCGTGCAGGAAGAAGCTTAAGGTTAAGAGCTTGACAGTCCCGGGAGATGGAAATAAATTGTTCTAGCAACGGGTGAATGCATCTGGTCTTGCCCCCTCCTTAAGACTGGGTACGAGAACATCAGTCATGGCCTCATTACCGCCTTGTTAGAGAGATGGCATGCGGATACCAGCAGCTTCCATCTGCCCGTTCGGAAGATGGTCGTCACACTAGACGGTGTGGCGTGTCTTCTAGACATTTCCATCATTTTGAGGCTCATTGTTGAGGTGGATATAGAGTATGAAGACTGTAACAGCCCGATTTTTAGCTAGTTTTATTTTAATTACTTTTATTATGTGTTTGTGTGTGATTAATTGTGCTTGTGTGTATTTAATTGTCATTGGGTGCATTTACATGGATTACTGTATTAGAAGGGTATTTTGGTCATTTGGCGGATAAGGGTAAAATGGTAATTTTGGTGAGAATTATTTTAATAATCGGTGGAAACGGGTTTTGAGCTAAATGTTGATTTGTCTTGGGTTTCTCATACGAACTTAAGCTATCCTTTGAACTAATTTCTAATAGTTTGTGAGTGGCTTATGTCCTTGACTACGTGATTGATTAAGATTGATTTGTAGGTTTTCAAACTTGAATAAGTTGCCTAACTTTGAAAATTATCAATGTTGGCCGTTTGCTATATGATTTAGATTTTTGTCAAAAATGTTTCTTTAGCCAAATGTCTTGTGAGTTATTGTGACCATTCTTGTATGACTAAGTGAAGTTGTATGAATGAGTGATTATACTTTGGATATGATGTTTATCATGAGATGTGTATGCTATCTTACTTAGAATGTAAGGAATGCTTGAATGGTGAAACTATATGTGATAGTTGATGTTGAATGGGTATATGTTGGATATGATATTTGTCATGAGATGTTGTATGTTCTCTTACTTGGGATATGAGAATTGTTTGGAATGGTGAAACTATATGATATAGTTGATGTTGAATGACATTGTTGATTATTGATAATCATGTTGATGTGTGATGGTGAATACTATGATTTATTTGTGTGGGCATGTTTTCTTGATAATGCAATGTTGTGGAGATAATGATTGTTCATGACTTTTGATTGGTGATTGTTCATGATGTATATGATCGGTGATTGTTCATGATGTATATGATAAATGATTGTTCATGACGTATATGATTGGTGATCGTGTATGAATAACTGTGAATTGATATTTATTTATGATACAAGTAATTGGCGATTGTTCATGAAATGTGATTAATGATTATTCATGATAAACGTGATTGGTGATTGTGAATGAATAATTGTAAATTGATAATTGTTCATATGATTGACGAATATTGATGTGAGATATCGGGGTGTGATGTAAGTATTAATGTGTAATTATTATTGATCAATTGCATGATGTTTAAATTGAAATATTCAGGTTAACTGTTATTTGGATTATGATAATGTAATACTTACCCCCAGTGGATCTGTTATGGACCGCCTGCCTATCTGTATGGATGGGTAGACGTTGTGCAGGATTAGATGCTTGGTGAGTTCTTGTGCTTGGTGGATATCTGGAGCTTTCTCCGATATCGGTGTTTAGATGTTTAGTCGGCTCTGATCTAGGCTTAGTTGTGTCAGTCTAGATTATCTTTTACTTTGGTTTTTGTTATGTTTGGAGATTACCCGTTTGTTGGGATTTTTGAGATGCATCTATGTTGATGTAATTTATTTATTCATAACATGTATATTTGAATTTACTCTGATTTATATTCCGCTGCGACTGTTGAGGTTTATATACATGTTTATTGGTTTTTAAATTTTGAATGTGGCGTAGCCTCTATTTCTTGAATAAATGTATTATTCGCATGTTTAATTGCTTAAATAGAAATAGGAGCGTTACAAAGACGGTATACAGCTACTGCAGACTGGGCTGGGTTTTACGGAGGAGGAGGCTTAGAAGAAGGTGATTAAACAATGGAGTGGATATGTCAGCATAACTCACCTGAAGGAATGTTATGAAAGACTACTTAATAGGTGTAATCATTTAGAGGAGCCTGTTTATGATGAGGAGGAGCAGCAGCAGGGTCTTGCTAGGAACGCCTTCATTAAGGCGTTTTTGTTGCTCTTGGTTGGCCTCACCATTTTCTCCAACAAGAATAGCAGAAGTGTTCATCTGATATGGCTAATGGCATTTCAGGACTTAGACATGTTGGGCAAATGGTCATGGGGGATACCACTTGCTTTTTTATAATCTCAGCTTTCTCTTACCTCGGACTCGAAGATTAGCGCCTTTGGTGGTTACATGATCTTACTTGTGGTAATATTTTTTTTCTTTTTTTTAGCGGATCATAAATGAATTACGATATTATTACTTCATTCTGAGGAAGCTTTTGAAGGGCTACGAGTGTGATGACCGCTTGCGGCTAGATAGAAACCCCCCAGGGGATATTCTGATCATGTACACTACATAGGCCTCATTGATTTGATGGTGAATGATGATGGCATTTAGAGGTCGTACAAGGATCGACAAGACATCATCACATCACGCCTTTTCCGGACATCTGCTGGTACTCCTGTTGGATCATAGCCAACAAAGACAGGATGTGCCTTCACTTGCCGAAATGGGTTCTCGGGTAGTATTGCTATTGTCAGACCATTCCTATACCTCCTTCGACGATTAGGGCTCTTGATCCAGCGGATGTGATTGTCGCCTTTCAGAATTTCATGGTCCATGTCCTTACCCAGACGGAGAGGGGTCATCAAACACCGGAGGACAAACTGTGGAGCTATCCGAAGGGGTACATCAAATGGTATTACCGTGTATCTCATCCGATCGGATTATAGCATTATCCAGACGGAGACGGTTCCGCGGAGGAGGACTAGGAGCCATAGTCCGTGGGAGTGGGGTCTTACTTTATGAAATTTGTGCATTTGTAGTTATTTTATGATATTTTGGCGGATATGGATGCATTATATTTACACCTGCGCTTTTGCGTTTTTATGATATTTTGCGTAATTTTTTGTTATTGTGTATATTTTAATTATGAATGAATGAATGAATGATTGATGAAAACCTGGATGAAAATGAATGAATGGATGTATGAATGAATTAAGGAATGAAGGAAATTAGGGTGAAAAAAGGTGTTTGTGCTATTCTGGTACTGGACACATGCAGAGTGTGACTTAAATCAAGCTAGAGGTCAACGTGACTTAAGTCACGCTGGGGATAACACCTACGTAATTTAAGTCACGTGGGAGGTGTTTTCATGGGAGAAGAGTAATTTTCTTTTTTATAAACCTAGAAACTAATAGTTACTTCATTTGAAGATATTAATTATGATGATGAGCGGATAATTGAAGATGCTAATGACGAGAATGTTGTGCAAATGCAAATTCATGACAATGTTGAGCAAGCTAATGTAAATGTTAACAATGCTTTTGGAGCTGATGTTGTTACTAATGTTGTGGAAAGTGGTGGTCGTGGTGGCAATGTTGATTTAAATGGGAGCTTAAGGAATCCAAGTTCAGATAATGATGAAGGTAATTCATCTAGGGCAGAATTTGATGATGATGATGATGGTCAAGATGCTGGTAAAGATGACGATGGTGGTGGTGATTTTGATGATGGGCAAGATTTCATTGGAGCTTTGGATGTATGTTTGAATACATTATCATATATGTTTTATGTTCTTTTTCTTTTATGTAGTAACCAATTGGAAAGGAACTAGGACCTTATCTATTTACATTTGCAAATTTACTAGCTTTAATATGGAGATTTAATTTTTATGGAGTTTTAATTTTTATGTTAATTGGTATTTTGTTATATATATATATATATATATATATATATATATATATATATATATATATTTGTCATTTATGTGTCACTTACAGGTTTTTTAACTTCATTTTTAATTTTTCATAAACACGTACGAATTTACGAGTCGAGTTTACGAATTGAGTCTACAGACCCTTTCTATGTATGTGTAGACTCACGAGTTTGACAACCTTGATTCCTCTAAAAAAAAGTTCTTCAAATAATAGTCCTTTAAATGTTTTTAGTCATTATTTTTTGTTCCCGTTTTTTATAAACAACTCATGTATACATTTTATATTATTGAATGAATTTTTTGACACATATTTTAGACTATTTATAAGAATCTATTCCAAAAAAGTTTTGAATCTTTAAACAAAGGATATTTTGAGTTCCTCTAAAAAAAAATCTTCAAATAATAGTCCTTTAAATGTTTTTAGTATTTCATATCGAGAGAAAGGCTAATTGGGCTAAATTTCCACAAAGTGATGAACATTGATTGTAAATTGGAGGGATTTGCAAGTTTTGTTTGATTTCACAAAGCGAGATGATTTGATTACAGAATAAAAAAGTTTGATTAAGAGTTTTAGCGACGATTAGGATTCTTCCAATCCCTTCTACCTCTTTGTTGGCCTAATGCAAGATACCTACTAATATGTGCTAAGGATTATATAAACATGGTTATAACATTGTGGGAATCAATTGCACCTCAAGATGTCATGTTGCTCCTTGTCGCTTTAAAGTTCATATGTGCACTATCTGTAAAGGATCGTCACTCATCTAGGATGCGTATGCATGGGTGTCGTTATTAATTTGGAGACTTACACTCTCACAAGTAATTGACACAAGACAAATGTGTGGATCTTAAATTATCATCTAAATTATTCATATTGCACATGCTTCTTAAAACCTAACCATCATACACTAAGATTCCCTAATAAATTAAAGATTCTTGGATAAAATTCAGATATAACGATTCTAGTTAAAGCAAGAGTCCAGTCTATAGAATTGTAACCTAGGATAGATTCACGGTCTAAGTGCGTCACTTCCTAGTGCGAAAAGCATTAAGTGTAAAACGTATAAAAATAAAATATAACTCAGATCATAACTGAATAAATAGCTTGAATTAATAAACTCCAACAAATAAATAGACATTTATCTTAGACCCCTAATCAAAAGGTGTTCAATTATACATCATAATAAAATACATAACCAAAGAATAGTAAAACATGCTCTAGAACAAAAGTGGAGGTTTGAGACTCCTCTTGATGCCTCGACAGCTTGCTTCACCTTGAACTGCCGAGTTTTAAATGAATATTTCTGAGTGAAATGAGTTCTAATTATAGGCATATTTCTAAATGGTTTGCATTAAAATTATGGGTATTTTCCTCTGATCCGTAAGTGAAAATAAGCATTTAACTGATTTTTTTTTTCTCACTCAGGGCGGGAAGGCGTGTGGGCCAGGCACTGGGCGGATGGTCAGTGTAAAAGAGAACTTTTGCTCTAGTAGCTATGCGCCTGGGGCATGGTTTTAGTGTCATGTGTGGAAAATATCGGTTTTCAATATTATTTGAGTGTTTTCCTTTTTCGACATGTTCTTTGAACATATGATTGAATTTCCCCAACTTGTATTATCTTCCAAGCCTTCTGAAACCTCGTTGGTCTTTGTTCCTTATTTTTCATAACTTCCATGAGATGTCTTATCTGCCGACTTTCACAATTTATCAATAAAAATGACTTAAAACACCTGAGATATCTAGTTAGGGAAGAAACAAAATTACAACGACTCAAATCAAAATAATACTAATTGTTCCTTAAATCATGAGCAACTTATCTAAAACTCATCTATATTGTCTTCAAATGCTTACTAATGTTACACAAATAGATTTTCTCCTCCTCAAGAGGGTACCTATTGGATACCAATTCTTAATGAGTTACGCATCACCCATTGAGGATGGTCTAATGTACTAAACATAAATTTAAAAAATAGTTTAAAATTTCGAATAATGCACATAAATCGCTTATACTTTTTTTTTTTTGAACGAAAATCGCTAACCAAACTAATTTTTTAGAGGCCTTTTTTTCACCCAAAATTTTGATGCCTAAAATCCTTGCTTGGGTCGCTTGGCCGGCTGGCCCTGGCCATGACGGGTTTTGAACTGTACTTACAAAGGTCATTTAAAAGATAGAACCAAAATAGCTGTTCTTTCTATGTTCGTCACTAACATCATTGTATCTCATTTGGGATATTCTATTGAAGGCAATGAAAAAAATTTACTTTGTGAATATATGCCACTTGGTGCTCTAAGTCAGAATCTTTTTTCTTTGGAAAAAATTGGACTAAAGAAATTTGTCTTGAAAAGGTCTTAATCCAAAACAAAGTCAAATATGCAATTGTCATTCTAAATCCAAAACAAAGTCAAATATGCAATTGTCATTCTAAAAAGTCATATTGAATCACTCTTCTAACTCCTACTTTCATTCCCCTAATCTCCAATCTCCTATATTTGAAACTTTGACTTTGATTTTTCATCAGAAAAAAGCTGAAGAAAAATTCAAGCAACTTTTTGTTAGTTCAAGACACAATTACTGGTTGTGTAGTTTTTTTGTATTATTTTGAGACAACACAAGCATTTCTGAAGTAAAAGAAAACTGAAGAATGAATATGATGGTCATAAAAATTCAGCTGATATGAGAAACATGAATCATGAGCTTAAACATGAAAATTGTTGAGATCGATCCATTGGACAAATTTCCAAACGTATCATACCATCAACTTTTAAAAAGGCATTTTCAATGAAGGGGACCAAAATTTACAATTGTGCTTCCTTTCTTGAATGAAATTGGAACTTAACTCCTAAGCAGAATCACATTCTTTTCTTTATTCACTTTTTCTTGAATTTATCTGCATCTAAACTGTCACACTTAAATCGAAAAAGGATAACATTTTGTAAAAAATTAATTAATTAAGAAGCTAGTGATAATATTCTCCCACGTAAACGTAAAGAACTTTAGAATCTCAAGATTAAAAATTAAAAACTATAGTAATAATTTCTCATAATCCAAATTCTAAGCACCAATTCTTGGTACAGAATTCAATCACAATCGGTAACACACTATTGGAATCACTAAACTAAATAACATTATATTATAACCATAATTAAATCTAAAAATAAAAATCTGACTAAAAAGAGCATTATTAAGGTTGTTCGAAACATAATTCTTCATCATCATGCATCTACCTTAGAAATCCTTAAGCAACTTACGAACCTGTTCCAATGTAACAAACAACACAACGGTAAACGGTCCCTGCCTTGTAATTGTAGGAATAAAACCCTTATAAAGAGCCATAGGACCCTCAGCACGAATAGTCTTCAAAGCACAATCAATGGCACCGGAGTAAGGTGGAGGCGATCCAGCCTCCACCTTCATATTCATCACCCTAGTCTTAATCACATCCACTGGATTCGATGCAACCGCGGCCACAAAACCTGCCGAAAAACTCGCTACCACATGGGTCCCAAGCCCATCCTTCATCCAACCATTTTTCAAAATCTTTTCCTTAAACTCATCATAGGATGCCAGCTGTGATGCGGTAACCAACATGGCGCGGTTCACTGTCAGAGATGAACCGCGCCATAGGCTAGTAACTCCCTCGTCTTTCGCCATCCTGGAGATGGCGTCGACGACAGATTTATAGTTTCTTCTTTGGGCCGATGGAAGTCTTCCATCGGCCTGCATCCTAACCATTGCCACATCAGCCGGATTCCCGACAGCCGCGCCAATCCCACCGGCTAGCAGCCCCGCTCCAATCTTGCTTGTCAACGGCAAAGTACCGGAGATAGGATCAGACCATTTTTTCTTCATCATATCATAGAGTCCCATACGAGTGGTGGAATAGAGACACTGCCGGAGAACGGTGGCAGAGACACCGGAGAAAAGTGCTGCTACACCTTCTTGTTGGACTAGCTTAACACCAACGGCGATCGGCCCAACACGGGGCGGTTGGGCCGTCACCGCTGGTGACCGATGAACCGAACCGGGTTGGAAAGCTAATGCTGGTCGGATATTGGTTGTAGGAGCATTCTCTCCTTGAAGCTGCATTCGAACCTTGATGAGATCAAGAGGGTGTGTTGAACACCCTGCAATGATGGAAGCTATGCCTCCTTCGACGAAACCTTTCACACCCATTGCGATTAATTGGCACAAAAAGTTTGCGACAACGAATAAGAAAGAAAAGGGTTGTGTTGATTTTGTCAATAGAATTTTTGGGAAATATTTTCTATGAGATTTGTTTATGTAACGAAATAAACGGATCTCAAATTATGGGAAGGTGGTAAGAGAGGACTAATTGAAGTTTAGGTTGGGAATGAATATCAAAAGTTACTATGAAACAAGATTGAGGAACGTAAAAGGTTTGAGACATGTGACAAAAGAAGAAACCATGTGTGAAAACGAAAACGAGGTTTGTGTTGTGAAGTTATATTGGGAAATAGAGGAATTTATAGCAAGTGTGTTTGGAAGGGAAAAGAATGATTGTGGAAGCTGGCACTGTCATGAGGTAACAAATTAGAAGAAAAATAGAAAAATATCTTTGTCAAATCTTCGCCAAATTATTAATTATTAAACGCGTTGTATGGTGGGGGCCTTCCTATTTTATGTTTTGGTAATTATGGACTTTTCATTTTTATTTTTGTTGTTTGAATTTGAATAGTATTGGAAAGATCTTTAAAAATCAGAAAATCACATTGGTCTAGTTGGATTGTCAAACTTTTTCCTACAAAAACTCATTGTCCTCGTAATTGTTGGGAAGTTGTTCATCGGACTGTTGTTGGACGCATATTTTTTTCATTTTTGGAGATTAACATAATCAAAATCACATACTTTTCAAAAAGATATCTCTCAAAATTAATTTTTACGAGAAGTAATTCAAAATATCTTCTCATTTTAAGCATTTTTTAAAATTTTACTATCCAAAAAAGTTGTAGCTGTTGAGAAGCTTTTTAAACCAAATTTTAATTTGAAACTTCCTTTAAAATTTTCTCTTTTAAAAAGTTATGACGGATTAAAATAAAAGTGATTTTGACATAAAATAATGGCAAAATTACACTTTTAGTCCCTTAACTTTATTTTAGGTAATAATTTAGTCCTTTATCTTTTTTTCATTTCAATTTTGTCCTTTTGATCCATTTAAATATGAATTTTTAAGCTTAAAATTCATGATTTTATTTTCTTATGGTCTTTCAGTCTTCAAATCTATGATCCTTGTCTATGTTTGCATAAGAATATTTAATTTGAAGCTTGAAAATATATATGAAAATGGACAAACAGGACCAAATTGAAATGAAAAAAAGATAAAGGACCAAATTGTTACTTGAAATTAAGTTAAGGGACTAAAAGTGTAATTTTGTCTAAAATAATTTAGAGATTATAGTTTAGAGATTTTATAAAAAATCAGAATCTATTTTGCGTTTGTTTACCGTAATAAAAATCACTTTTTTTAAACAAATAATTTAATTTGTTTGGATACAACTATATAAAAGGGATTTTTTTCGTTACAAAGTTAGTTCAATCTTTTAAATCATATTTTCACTCTCCTATAAAAAAAATCTATTTTTTGAGAAGCTGCTCATAACAGCTTTTCAATTGAAGCTGTTTTTAAATTTTTTTTTAGATTCTGGTTTTTTTAAAAAGTTGTAACAAACGGATGCAACATTCTTAAAAGTGATTATTTTGTTAAAAAAAATGATTTTTTTCTTAAAAAAGCTATAACAAACGGGCTCTAAAAAAATGAAACACCAGTAAAAATTTATTTTAAAAAGTTGTAGCCAATGGAACGTAAGAGGTTTGATAATGTAAAAAAAGGATTTTGAGGTTATTTCAAAATAATAATTTTAGAGTTGAAATTAACAACGGTTTATGATTTAAAGATGAGTCTTGTTAAGGATACAAAAATGGAAAAAAATTAGTAAATTTTAAATAGAAAAAGTTGCTTTTCAAAATTTCAATGCATTGAATGCATTATTTTAGTTATACTGTTTTTTCTTTTTTGTTACTTTAATATGATATTTTGGGATGTTGTAAATGTTAAGTTGAAAGATATTTATAGGTTAAGGAATGATATTGCCTTCCGGGGAAACGGGGTCGGAGGTTAAGGAGGTTGAAGGAGGCATTTTGGTGCCAAGTTTTGATTCATAAATATTGGATTCTTGATGGAAAAGTGGGGAGGAAGCAAGGATTATATTTGGTGGAAATATATTAGTTATTAAGAGAGGTGACGAGGTGAATGGAGGGAGATGGTTTTTGGATAATGTTACTAAGAAAATAGGAAATTGTACTAATACTTTGTTTTGGCACGTGTCGTTGTTAGATGAGGAGGCATTAAAGGAATGCTTTAGTAGGTTTTTTAATTTAGCATTGAAGAAAAATGTTTATGTGAAGGGTATGATGTTAGGTAATGGTATAGAGGGAGGTTGTTGGAGTTGGAGAATAAATTTATTTATTTGGGAGGTTCAGTTGTTTGGAGGAGTGTAGGGTTTTATTGTCTAACATTATTTGCAGGATAATGTGGAGGACAATTGAATTTGGGGTTTAAGTTCCTCGATGGTTTGTTCTCTGCTAAAGAAGATCATGAGATGATTTCTAGTTTTGAAGAAATATATCATATTATCTTATGACTGGTATTATTTTGAAGAGTTTGATTTCAACAAAGGTAATTTATTTCTTAGAGGGATGTAAAAGTTAGCATCACCTTTGTGCGTTGTTGAATGTAATTTAATTGAATTGGCTAATCATTTATCTTTTTAGTGTCTAATTTTTGAAAAATTATGGTTGAAAGTTTTGTCTTGGTTTAGCTTTAGTATTGTAATGACAAATTCTAGTTGTTATCATGTGGCTCAATTCATATGCTTGGTTTCTCATGGTAAGAAAGTGAATGGATGTTTTAATGAGATTTGGATGGCATGTATTTGATTAATTTGGAGGCAACTTAATTTTGTTGTGTTCGATCAACATGATCATTCAACATCTACAACTTTGGACATAGTTAAACTTCTGGTGTGGTCTCGGATTACGTCCAAAGTTAAAGAGTTTTCATATGATTTTTATAAATAAAGCATTCAACTTCTTAGACGTTTAGGAGTGAGTGACTATACTTGTGGTTTGATTGTCAAAACTTTTTAATTTTTTGTTGAGCGGTGTCGTTGATTTGATGTCTGTTTTATTAATGTTAACTATATAACATTAGTTTATATTTTGTCAACAAAAAAAAATATATTAGTTTATATCTTCTCTAACTTTACCAAAACAAAAGTTTGAAAGGGTATTCAGAGTGCGACAAAAAAACTAATGTTTACTTCAAAAATATCCTCCAAAAATATTGTTTACTTTAAACTTTATATTACAAAGTGAAGCAACACTTTTTATTTTTTTATTGAGAGGCAAGTGACGCAACACTTTTTGTTGTGTGATTTTAAATCTGACATGTTGCAAATGTGCCCATTAAAAAATTACACCTAGTTAGATTTCACAATTTTTTTATTATATGAATGTATTTGACCTCGATAAAAAGTCAACTGCAGTTCTCTAAAAAAAAAAAAAATCAGCTGCGGTGGTGACTTTGGTGTGTCCACATATTATGTTTTCACATATTATAATGTAGATTAGCAACAAGCTAAATAACGGTAGACATTTCGTATCCATAACATGGTAAACAGAAAAATCAAACACCGACACATATGAAGATTTTCTTCGATGGTTGGAAATTATATATTTCCATTAAAATATGATTTGTTATTAGTTTCTTTTTTCTTTTCTTTAGGCTCTTGAACTTAGAAATTCAATTACAAATTATTTAAAAGTGCGAGACTTCATTACAAATCATTTGAAAATTCAGTGATCAGATTCTAAATATATATAGTTCCATAATTTTTTTGTAAGGATTTAGTTCCATAAGTATTGATACAAAATAAGGACCCAATTATCAATTATTTGATTCATTGACTGACCTATTTAAAAATCCTTAAATAATTCGGAAAAGTTAAAGTAACAACGTAAAAGTTAAAGTAAATATGAAAAGATGAACTTTCAAAAGGTAAATCCAGAAAATTTTGATGGTGAACTAGTAATTTACACGTAAACTATTACCTTTCGAGTTGGCCATGAATACGTAAGAGGGACGTATAGAATCAATCACTGTCCAATATAAATGTTGGCACTTGGAGGAGGAAGAGATTGTCAAAAATGAATAGAAAACTTGATGGTTGACACAAAACAATACCAAATTCTGAAAGAAGGGAACTAGTAAACGTCCGTTTGAGGGACTGAAATGCTATTCCTGACTTTGGTTACCCTCTAGAAAAAAAGAAGTAAAGAAAAAGAGGGACATCAATATCATTTCATCAGAAAGTAGATACATGCTTGTCGGGTCAAAGCTGCAACTAGAGGAGTAGCTTGATATATATGGCGTTGATTACAACTCTTCAATTACCGTCTACACAAGGCATATACACTCACAATTACAACTCTTCAAAAGACCGTGGAAAATAGATTTAGTTGATTTGGATATATAGAGGGAAGAGTTTTAGATTTAATGATAAAGAGAGTATATGGAAGATAGTCGGATTATTAAATTCAGACCTTAAAAACTAGTATAAGAAATACTATTAAAAGAGTTTAGAGATTAATGAGCTATATCGAAATAGTTAGATTGTTAGTTCTAGATCTTGAAAAACTATAAGAAACATTGTTAAAGAAAGATGAAGATTGCTTTTTAGGCCCCCCAATATCTCTTTAGGCCCCCTAAAAATACAAAAATAACCTTTATAATACATCCGGTAGTTACATACCGGTAGTGCATTTTAAATTTTCACATTTTACACCTTCGGTATGTACATACTGGAGGCACATTTACAAATTTTCACGTTTATCGCATTCGGTAGTTATGTTCTGGAGGAACATTCATTTTGCGATTTCTCAATTACACCTCCGGTATATATATACCGTACTCCACCCACGTTGTTCCATACCTTGCGTTTTTTAAGAGTTATTTTCTAAGCTTCAATATTGTTCCATACCTTGCGTTTTTTGGCCAATTTTTGTTGTGTTTTCATCACAATTAATAGAACAAATGGCGTCAATCTTTACTCAATTGCAATCATTTAGAAGGTAAACCTTGCTTCTTCCTCTCTCGTATTGTTTCTGCATAATTTTTTTAGAGTTCTGTCATATTCAATGAAAAGTTTGATCCTTTTATTTCTATAAATTTTATGCACCATACCAAAAGTTTGTGAATTTTCCAACATAGCAGAACATGTACATTTAAATAACATAATGCGATAAACGCGAAAATTTGTAAATGTGCCTCTGGTATGTACATACCGAAGGTGTAAAATGTGAAAATTTAAAATGCACTACCGGTATGTAACTACCGGATGTATTATAAAGGTTATTTTTGTATTTTTAGGGGGCCTAAAGAGATATTGGGGGGGCCTAAAAAGCAATCTTCAAGAAAGATTATAGATTAATTAGCTAGATCAAAATATATCTTATGATAGAACATTATAATGTAATTTGATATAGCCGACCTTACTTCATAGGATAAAGTTTTAATTGTTGTAAAAGTATTCGCAAACTAAGTTATGCTAAATTTGACTCAACGTTAAAATATTAGTTTGTCTTTAGTTAGAGTTGAGTGTCCAATCCATCCATATTTTTAAAGCTAAAACCAAACCAAGTCAATTCAATCGTCAATGAGTTGTGTGTTGGGTTCGTAGGTAATGTAGGAAAGAAAAAATCAATGAACACACTTTATTTTTACGAACAATGGACTCACTTGTGACACTTGATTGTTCAAAATCATGAAATTCCAGTACTTAAATTGGATATAACACATCATTAATGATTCTTAAAAACTTCATTTAAAAAAAATAATTCTTAAAAACTCATCCATAATTTGAATCAAGTTCATTAGCAAAACATGACTGCTATATACAGCGTAATTTTAACCCCGAAAACATCACGAGCGGTGAAAGCTTTTAACGTTGAAATGTTTGACTCGTTGAACTTGGCGGAAAACATGGAAGGATGATGTTAAATAGCCAACTATAACACCCCACCTCATGTCATGAAAGTATCGGGAAAGGAATTCTCACTAAATCCAGCATTTCCCTTGGCAAAAATTTCTTAATATATAACATTGCTCTTATTTTAATCAAACATGATAAAGCCAAGATGTTTCTCAAGTTAAATAAATGTAAGAAGGAACATGATCTACCAAAACTCCCAGACGTTTTAAAAGTTGAAAAAAAATATTATTTTAAAACAATTTTCTTCTTATACTTCCTTAACAAATACCTTTAAAATTAAACATGAACTCTCAAAGCTCCCAACAAACATTTTAAAAGTTTAAAAAATATTATTCTAAACACAACTCTCATTTTATACTTCCTTAACAAAATACATGTAGACCATTTATTATTATTATTATTATTATTATTATTATTATTATTATTTTCTTTGAGAGATTATCTTCCGTCTTACACAATCAAATCTAGTAACAAATTATTGAAGTCAAATTAGATTTAAAATTTTAACGTTGAAGTTATTGTGTGTGACAATTTTTTTCCCCTCTGTCTTTCTCGCGCATTCTTTGTTTCACTCATTTTACCCTCGTTTGGATTTTATAATCTAAAGCGTATTTAACGTTTTTCGAATTATAAAATTCTAAATGTATGTTCTTCCCTTTCAATCCCCTCCTCTTGCAATTCAACTTTTTTTTTCTTTCGAAAAAACTCACTTCAGATTATATAATTCAAAATACTCCTATATATAATCATGTTTCTCATAATCAAACATCATCTCACCATTTTTTCACCTTTCACTCCAAACCCCTCTAAAATACACCATTTTCAAAGAAAACTAGATTTCTTAGCACAATCCAAGGCAATGCCAAAGTGGCAATAAATAGTTGTTTTGGTTTTGTCGAATTCATACAACTCTGAAGATCGGAGATAAGACAATTAATGTGTGGGCATTTTCTAAACTTGTCAAGATCGTTACTTATGTTAGAGAAGAACATCATATAATATTATTCGTTAAGTTTTTTGGAACAAGGCAAGGGTAAAATTAGTAAGCTAAGACAACCTTACGAGCACAAAGGAAAACCTTAAATGTCAGTTACGATATAGGCAGGTAAGTGTAGCATCACTTGCAAGCTTTTATTGTAAGCAACTCATTGGCATAATAGATACATTGGATTGCCCACTTTCAAGTGATTTAGCAGACACATAGGAAGTGTGCTCACATTAGTTAAGAAAAATTATCATATATGTTTGATTTAGATTAACTTCAAATGCTTTGTTGAGGGAGAATTTGTATTACATAAACATTACTGCATTTGCTTTTGTATTCTAATACTGATCAATGTGGCATATTATGTTTTATCTCGAATTTGATAACTCGTTGAGACTGTAGTGTCTCAACCCACACTGTTGATTCTTTTTTAGGCGTAAGTTGTTTTGAAGTTATTCAAAGTCGGATCACAAGAGTTTAGAGTCCAGGGTTCTCAATTGTAATTTAAGTTTTTCCCTTATATGAGAAATGTTGCTCGTTTTTATTTAAAGTTCTATTTTAGGTTCAAACTTTGTATTTTAGATTTTGTCCGTTGTGAAACTTTTGATCGAGAAAATTTATGGTTTAAAAAACATGGTTGTTACAAAAATCGAGGTTGTGCGTCTAGTTGCGTCTTGTATTGATTACCACATACAATTTAGTAATTTAATGTGTTTGTAATACTTGGATGTATTTTTAATTTGATGTGTTTGGAACACTTGAATGTATTTTTTCAGGTCTGGGCTATGAAGGCTTTTGTTGAGATATATCCATATGATATTTATCCCAACTATACTGTCAAGAGGTCACAGTAGCGTTGTTCAGTCTTGGCAAGGGCCACAAGTCACCGAACAACTACATGACCTTCTTTGATCGGTACTCTTGGTGGATAAAGTGCGACCGCAAGATAATTTATCACCACTTGTCATAGTGTGTGATGAAGCGGTACAAACATACTTAGACTATTTTGTGGAGTCCCTCTGTCATACCAGAGATGAATGTCTTTTAGATAGACCAGACATTCCAAGATATTTTTGTTACATGTTATACCTAAGGATATGCAAGGCCTTTTTGTGGAAGGACCATGACAATCCACGTCTGGTTACATTGTCTGGTTTTATAGGGCATCTCATCCCAAATTAGTGGTTCTATTTGAGGGAGATCTGCCTAGGCCAACAAATGTAGAGGTTTTGATATAGGAGGAGAACGCCAATGATACTCTTGATGCAATTACAAGATGGTTAGGAACATGATGTTTGATGCCATGGAAATTTGTCTCTGTTATGATGATCTGTATAGTACTATACAACATATTTCCTATGAAACAAAGCCTGTCACTAAGTATTTAGTTGCGTGTATGACGAAGTTGTTCCGATGACTTTTGTATTTTTTTTCCTAATGTCTTTGATAAGTGACGTTTATTGGTATTTTAATACCGCAATAATTTTGAGTCTCATCACTTAGATGAATTTTTATGACTCAGACAACTTTTTAGTTTTATGTATGCATTTGGTTGTTGTGTGTTATCTCTGATGAACAATTGAATGTGTATATATTAAAATTGAACGATTTTGAATGTGTATATTGAAATTGAATGATTTTGAATGTGTCTTGTCTATGTTGGTATTTTGTTGTATGTGTATTGGTAGTTTGGTATATTGGTGTTATGGTATGTTTAGTATAAGTTAAGATCCTCTCCATTTGTATCTTTCTCCATTTCTTCCATTTCATAAAATGCGCACTTTTCAATAAAGATCAAGAGTGTTATAAACTGATATAAGTTCCGATCTGGAGTCTCATACGTATCAGATCCTAACTCTCAATGCAAAAATCAATAGTTAACTCTGAACTATAGCGATCAGGAGTGTTACAAATTGATATTGACATTTCAAGACAATCAAGGAGCATGTGAACATTTGAAGGGGTCTATTGAACAATTTTCATGAGCACTTTTGGATTGAGGAGGATCCAATAGAGATCCAAGCCCAATTGTATTTGAGAAACATAAATTAATCAAATTTTATTTTTTCAAAAAGAAAAAAAGAAAAAACCCTAACCCCACCTTTACTCTGCGATTTTGAATTCTCCATTTCCCGTTCGTTCGTCAAAGCTACCTCTGAACTGAAACTAAGATTGCGGCAAATTCTAGACTCAGCTGAACTCCGCCATCTTATTTCCGTTCAACATGTCTTCTTTCGGTGCAGCAAATACAAATACAAATCCAAACAAATCCTATGAGGTAATGCTATGCGTTTTATATATCCAATGTATTTCATTTCACTTTTATTGTCAACAAACATTTACAACAAACAAACCTTCAATTTTCAGGTTTCACAACCACCCACCGATTCTATTTCCAGTCTTTCTTTCAGTCCTAAAGCCAATTTCCTCGTCGCTACTTCCTGGGACAACCAGGTATCATTATTTTATTTTGCGTATTTGTTGCCACGTCAATTAATGAATATGAAAACTTACGAGGTACTGATTTATAAATTCTTTTAATAGGTTCGGTGTTGGGAAATAGCAAAGAATGGCACTGTTGTTACCAGTACGCCCAAGGCTTCAATTTCGCATGATCAACCTGTAATGCCTTTGAATTTCGACAATTTTGTTGTATAAAATATATTTTTTGTGACTGATGTGGCGTTGGATTCACAAGTTTTTGGTTGTTGTTGAAGGTTTTGTGCTCAGCTTGGAAAGATGATGGAACGACAGTGTTTTCTGGAGGTTGTGATAAGCAGGCTAAGATGTGGCCGCTTTTGTCTGGAGGGCAACCGGTGACTGTTGCTATGCATGATGCTCCCATTAAAGAGATTGCATGGATACCGGAGATGAGTCTTTTAGCCACTGGAAGCTTGGACAAAACTGTAAAGTATGCAATTTTATTCTTTTTATTCAGTTACATTTTAAGAGTCCTAGTTATGTTGTATTAATAACTAGAATTTGAAAATCCAATGTAACATCATGATTGTAGGAATAGGGCCCTGATTTAGATGAGCGTTATTTTAGAATGGTCAGCACTGTCAATATAAAAGCACGCAACACTAAAATGCAGTGGCTATGTGTATAAATTATTCAAGAAAAATGAATACATTCCATGAACATGTGACGAATTCTTAGAGTTAGGAACACAGAAACTTCATTTTTTTAATGCCTGTAAGGTGGCCTTTTCTATTTGATGCATACTCAATTATGATCTATGAAGCACATATACTCCTCGGATTAGCCGTGTTCCGGTGTTGGATACATATCGTGTCTGACACCGACACAAAACCGACACATATGATTGCATTGAGTTATGCCATTTTCTCAAATTATTATCAGTTTCGGCTTGTCTGAGTCTGTGCTTCATAGATTATGATAGTTTGTGCTGTGCTTAAGTTCACTGTTAGGCATCCTAATACGTAAAACTGAGCTTATAACATTATATATGAAAAGTATAGCTCGGAATTGGTGACTTCATTTCAAATCTTTCTCTTATTTTTGTATTTTCTTCTCTAAAATTGCTGAACGGGTAGTGCCAATAGATGTAATAAATCCATTTTTGTCTCGTTGTATCTAAAAGTTCTATTAGGATAGTTGGTGGTTTTGGTTCATGCTATTGTACCTAAATCTCCATGACCAAGTGGTAAGCAGTTTGCTCCTTATAAAAGGCAAGCCAACTCATTGTGCACACATAAAGCCCAAAGTCTTCTTGCTTGTTGGATCATGTTAAGAGATGTGATAAAATCATCCAATCATCTTCACCCAATAATTTTAGTTTGGGTAGGTGTTTTATGGCATAATATTAGAGCCTCTGAGTATGAGCAAATGATCAAGAGTCTGGCTTTTGCTGCTTACAATCTTCTAAGTTAACTCTAGAATATTTAATAGGCCACTACATTGTATATGCTTGAATCCAAAAGGACTCTTGTGTGATGGCTGAGAGTAATTTAAGAGACGTAATAAAACCATTCGTGTTCTTAACCCAACAACTTAAGTTTTGTAATTTTTTGTTCAGGATATGTTATTAAAACCTCTATGACCTAGTTGGTGAGAGTATGATACTTATTGTCGTCTTTCTTCAAAATAAAAGTTGAATTTCAGTACAAGGTAAAGATGGATTTGTGTTTATGGATAACTGATTCTTTCATTAGATTAGCTAGATTGATTATTTTACTTTTATCTTTATGAAGTGTACAATTTTCCCCAAGTATGACACTGACAACTGCGATGACTGCTAGTAATTTTGTGAGGAAAATGCATATTTTGTTTCTAGTTCCTTTTCTTGTTATCCACATGTTGGTTTAGAAAGATTTATCTATTCATTAATTATTTTATGCTTTATTTTCTGTGTTAGGTATTGGGATACTAGGCAATCCAACCCAGTGCATACTCAACAACTCCCTGATCGATGTTATACAATGTCAGTGAGACATCCTCTGATGGTTGTGGGAACTGCCGATAGGAATCTGATTGTCTTCAACTTGCAGAATCCTCAGGTGATATTTTATTTAAGATAAATCGTTGTTGCTTGTAGCTTTGCAAGCAGTAAGTTGGTGTTCTGATGTGAATATTGAATAATGAGTTTTGTTATTTAAGAGATGAAGTTTCAACTATAAATTATATTCAGTATCCTCTTGTGTTAACGGGTGCTTGCTTATAACATTTTCAACATCACATGAAATCTGCGTTATCTGCTTTTTCTCTACGCAAGTGTAATCTGTGATTTGAGGGGTAACCTTGGTGCAACTGGTAAAGTTGTTGTCATGTGACTGGAAGGTCACGGGTTCAAGTCCTGGAAACAGCCTCTTGTGTAAAAAACAGGGTAAGGCTGCGTACAATACACCCAATGGTGGGACCCCTTCCCGGACCCTGCGTATGCGGGAGCTTTAGTGCATCGGGTTGCCCTTTTTAAGTGTAATCTGTGATTTATATTTGTGTAAATATCGTTAGTGGCAATCCCTTGATATCTGAAGTGCACAATCCTCTTTACTGGAACTGGATTCAGATCATTCGAACTTTACTCTGTAGTATCACACCTAGGAAAAACCCTACAGAACAGTTAAATCCATACAAGGAATGTATTATGCTAAAATAACCTTCTGCTCTAAGTGTTGTGATAACCATGTTTTTTTTTTTTTTTTTTTTTTTGGTCTTAGATGAAGTGGTAATCCACTGAAAATAAACTCACACACAACTGTGAGATCCCGGGTTCGAACCCGGGTCACAACGTCCGGCCTTGCAATTTCGGCATTTGCCAGTTGAGCTAGGACTTCTAGACAACCATGTTTTTCTTTACTATGATTAAAATTTGATTATGCACTTCCACCATAAGGATTAAACCTTATCTCTTTAAGCAGCCAACAAGTGAAAATATTGAATTTAGTACATAAGTACTTATTAGAGAAAATTGAGCGAATATAAAGGGAACTCATGGAACATGCAACCCAAACTGAAAGAAAACAAGTGTCCTTGTTGACACATTTTTCTTTTCTCAATTATGGTTTCATATTTCAGACTGTCTGTTAAAACTTTTCTGTTTTTATCCAAGTTTATTGGTTTTTTATATTTCACCTTTTCTATGCCTTTCTTTTTTCTCCATATGACTTCGAATATGAACAATTGAAAAGAGCAAATTACATATTTATTATTTGAGGAGCTATTGATTTCAATAAATATTGATGTTATATGTTTTCTTGTAACTTGTGTGAAAACGTCAACAGACTGAGTACAAAAGGATAGTATCACCCCTGAAATATCAGACAAGATGTGTTGCTGCTTTTCCAGATCAGCAAGGTTTTTTGGTATGTACTCACTCCTCACTTGCATTCAGATACAGTTAGAGAAGCCTGAAGTCTTAGTTGTGCCCTTATATTTTATTTAATTCCATATCTGCAATAATGTGGGGCAATTCTCTTCCACTTGGTTTGGAGTTTGTATGTTCATACTGTGAAGAGCCTTTAAAGCTTGAGGACGCTCTAATTCATATAGTATATCGAAGTATGTAGACAATTGGGTAATAAATGTGTTATTTGTCAGAAGGCTTTGAATCGATGCTATCAGATGCTATCAAATGTCAACGTCAAGGCTTTATTTATTTAGAACCATACAAGGAATGCTAATTGAATTGTCTGCCCCTATTATCATTTTCTGTATATGTTTTGTACATATACTAACACAACACACCATAGTTTTTGTCTTCTCTTTCAATTTAAACAGTTTTGTGCGTTGCTTTTATTCCCTTAATTTTTTTCTTGGTGTTATTATTACTACATATGCTTGCTATATATACACTGATCTTGATGCTGATACTATTGATTATTGATTACTGTTTCCCTGTAGGTTGGCTCAATAGAGGGAAGGGTTGGAGTACATCACCTTGATGATGCACAACAAAGCAAGAATTTTACTTTTAAATGCCACAGAGAAAGTAACGAGATATATTCGGTCAACTCCTTAAATTTCCATCCGGTAATGCACTGTATAATATCAAAATTACATGAATTTCATTTGGATGGTTGTGGATATATTTAAAATTCATTATTTCTTTGTCCAAGATCTTATTGATTTCTTTGATTTCAGGTACATCACACTTTTGCAACTGCTGGATCTGACGGTGCTTTTAATTTCTGGGATAAGGACAGTAAACAGAGACTCAAGGTTCTTGCTTTTTTCCCAATCTCTCTTTCTCACTATCCTTTCTTTCTGAATGTGATCTACGTAATTTCAAAAATGCCAGAATTTTTTCTTACAGAATAAAAGCTTTTGCACTTTGTTCTTCTTACTTTTTGTATGACTGAACATAAACATGATAGGTAAATTCTTGTTAGTTTGGTTAGAGTGTTAGACTATGATGTATATAAATGATAGGAAAGGGCTAGACAGAGGTGATAAGGAGATACAAACCCTTGAAATTCCAACCGTAATCAGGGGATTCTTTCCTGGTTCTTTCTTTCTAATAAAAACAGTGATATCTTCCCTACTTCTGTTTGTTGTTACTCCTCTCGTTAGAATTTTTTTTCATGGTGGAGCCGTGGGGACACTTGGTCTCTAATTTGTTTTTTATCACCTTCTGGGTTCTTAGAGCCCTAATTGTATTGTCATGTATCCATCTAGAAAATAATACACTTCTTTCCACCTTTTTGAAGCTATTTTCTGTTGTCATTTTATAATGTACTTTGAATGTGTTTTGTAGGCAATGCAAAGGTGTAGTCAGCCCATACCTTGTGGTACATTCAATAATGATGGTTCCATATATGCTTATGCGGTATGCTCCATAGCACTGTTTAAAAATCAGTGTTATTTACTTTTGCAGTTTTTATCATGTTTTTTTTTTTCTCCATTTCATAATTTGTTCCTCCTTAAATTAAGAAACCTACATTTCTCGGTGCCTAGGATCTGTTACATCAATAACTTTCCTCTTGGACTCTTATAATAATTTAGACCTTTGCGTTGTTGATACGGGAACAACAACCAAGCTTTTTTCACTAGGTGGAGTTTGCCATATGGACCAATTGACGCTGAAGTTTTTTCATGTGTTAGGTTAAAAATAATTATTTATTTATCGCTAGATCTTGTTAAATGATTTGGCATATACATCTCCTTTGCCCCTCTAAATCTAACTATTGGATTCCTCATAGTCAATACTCCTTGTTGGAGCTTCTATAGGTCTTCTCCAATCATGCCTAAAACCAATCGAGACAAGATTGTACCGTCTCTACAATTGGGGCTATCCCAATGTTCTCCCCAACGATTGTATTGCTAAAGTTGTCCTGTGTTATCATATATTCTATATACATTACAGGTCTTATAGCTGTGGTATTTTTTTAGTTTAGCGGTACTAAAAAAATTTGTGGTCAAGATATCCCTTTATATGATTGTATTTTAGCATGTTTTGATTTTGGGTTTGATTTGAGCGTTAATATAATTTGTGGATTAATTTCCGTTTTTAATGTGTTTTGACCCCTGTTCACGGTGAAGGCCATAACTTTGGCTGCCGTAATCAGAATGAGGCGTAAAAATAAGCGTTGGAAAGCTAAGGAAATTATCTACAACTTTCATTTTGAGCATGAAGCCCACAGTTTGGACGTCCTCCTGATAAAAAAATGCCGTTCTCTGAAGCAGTTGTTTTGACCACGTATTTGGGTCAAATGTTTTTACTGTAAATGGGTCGATTAGCCATCTTTTGGCCCAACTATTGTTGTAGCTCGTTTTACAACTTTAGGTTAATGTTTATGCCTATAAATAAAGCTGAAAACAGCAGAAATGCTATTCTTTTCTCAGTCAATCGTTTTATTAAACTTTTGTGCAAACTTATTGTCAGCAGAAACCCTTAAGCTTCCATGACAATAAGTTTGCACAAAAGTTTAATAAAACGGCTGAATGGGAAAAGAAGAGCGTTTATGCTGTTTTCAGCTTTATTTATAGGCATAAACATTAACCTAAAGTTGTAAAACGAGCTACAGAAATAGTTGGGCCAAAAGACGGCTAATCGACCTATTTACGGTAAAAACATTTGACCCAAATTCATGGTCAAAACAACTGCTTCAGAGAACGGCTTTTTTTATGACGTCCAAACTGGGCTTCGCGCTCAACATGAAAGTTGTAGATAATTTCCTTAGCTTTCCAACGCTTATTTTTACGCCTCATTCTGATAACGGCAACCAAAGTTATGGCCTGCACAGTGAACAAGGGTCAAAACACATTAAAAATGGAAATTAACGCTCAAATCTGACCCAAAATACAAATACATGCTAAAATTCTAATGTTAAGCATAAAAAGCTCTCAAAATATCAAAATGCAATGCTATAAAATATGTGCAGAAATGCACTGATCAAATTCCTCCACACTTAAAACAAAAATCAAAATAAAACAGCATGATGCAAAGCTGCAAGCAATTAGCACATTCTAAGATTCAAGGAGTATGCCAATCATGAATAACATCTTATGACATGCCTAATGGATAAACGGGCCATTCGACTAAAAAATGATAGAACCTCACAATATATATATATATATATATATATATATATATATATATTATATGCGTGTGTGTGTATGTGTATAAAGTGCACTCAATCAGTTGTGGTGTGTGCTATCAACACATTCTTTTATTGGTTGAAATTCATGTGGTCCACTAATTTCCTGTGGAATCTACATGATTTAGTGAAATCCATTTGAATTGCAACCAATAGAAGAGTGTGTTAGAAAGTATGTTGCTAGCACTCCTCGTTAAATATATTATGTGGTAGACATTTTATTAATTTTTCTGAGCCAACAATGTATGCTGCTGGATATTGTATGAAGAATGAGATATTGAAAATTAAAATGCTAAAGTGAGGAATTCAAACATTGAATGACTTTTCTAGGGATATCACATAATACATGCATCTTTGGACATTTAATTATAATTGAAACAGACAACAGAGTATGAGTCGAGTTGCTTAAATCCCACCTGTCACGTAGATTAGATGTGTGTGGTGGAACTGTCAGCTTTATGCATATACTATAGATGTGTGATTAGTTTGGTTCCTGTTAAGTGGAAAAATCCCAATGTTGTTCTCAATGAACATGCTTTTAATGTAATTAAACAAAAATATGCTTGCTTTTTTACGGACATGTTAATATGCACTTTCATTGCAATTACCAATAATTTAGCTCTGAAACTCTACACATGTCTATAGGTTTGTTATGATTGGAGCAAAGGTGCGGAAAATCACAATCCAACTACAGCAAAGAACTACATATATATGCACTTACCACAGGTACATACGTGCATGTGCCTAGATTCATATGTGAATACATTGTTTAAATTGTCGAAGAATCCTCCTACGGACAACTTTAAGTGATGCTTTGTTCATCTTAGTTTTTACCTGTATTTATCAAAATGAATTCTTACTACGACATACATTCCTATGGACAGCCTTAAGGGATGCTTTGTTCATCTTAGTTTTTTCCTGTCTTTATGTATCAAAATGGATTCATACATTTTTATTCTTCTATAAGTTCCTTTCTCTTTTTTTTTTTTTTTTTTTTTTTTTCCATCGATAAAGTTGAACCTTTAGTTGTAACTGTTTTTCTGATGTGAACAGGAGTCTGAGGTTAAAGGTAAGCCGCGAGCTGGATCAACAGGAAGAAGATGAAGTTTAGTGTTAAGGTTTTCTGTGTTTTGGTGTTTTCATAACAAGGGTTTGAAACTGGAAGTGACAGACCAATTGTTTAATGATTTGGTGCTACAGCTAAAATGATTAGATTCTAACTCATTCTTTGGGTTTTAACCGAAATTTTCATATGATTTAGGGTTAGGCTGCTACTCTTCTTTATCATATGTACAAATTCAAATGACGCAGATATCTTTTACAATTCATGTGGATTGTGTATGGGATATAAATGGCATTATCGATTCAACAATATGATAACATGTTTATATTTTGGGTTATTATGATTGCTAAGAATTAAATAGGAAAAAAGAGAGTGAAAAGGAGGATTAATTATTTCATGTCAAGGGAGAAAAAAAAATTGGTAATTACTAATGAAACTAAGTGAATGGCACCCCTGTAACACGTTACCTCTATTATCACAAGTTTTAAAGTAAAATCAGGCGTATGAATGTGTTTTTTTTTAAGCAGTCTAATCGTTAGAATTCATTTTTTATGGTGAATAAGTGGAATCTACTCTGGTCTCTACATATAACAATGCATTGTCCTTGTCAAATGTTTATGAGGGACGAATGTGATTCTCTTTAAGGGTCTCGAAATAATCTAATACATACTAAATGGTTAAATAAGGTGTAGTAGACATAGTGTGACCTGTCAGAAGTTGTTGATGCATATAAGATTTCTTGTTGCAACAATTTTTTTCTAACATCCTCAATTTAAGAAAGAGGCAAGGGATGGAAAATTGGAGATGCGTATCTTCAATCGTATGTCAACTGCACCAAGAAATCTATCTGAAAATTTGGTGTTTGTTTGGATTGAGTGGAAAGTTGTTAAAATTATGGCGAATTATCGTAATTTTGATAGAAATTATTTGATGGAGTTTCTATGAAAAATTGTGATATTGCCGTAATTTTGAATAATACATTATCCGTCAAAGCTTACACTTCATATATATACATTTTAAGTAATACACGTGGATATGTGTATATTAACATTTCTGTGTCAACGTTGTGTTAGTGTCAGTGGGGTTTTTGTTTGCCTTCTACTTCATTTTTCAGTAGTTTTGCAAAGGAAAGAAATCTAACTTTTCAATTTTAAGTAATACACTTGAATATGTTTTTCAGCATGAGTTCAATAAAAAAAACAACCAAATACGTTTTATTAAAATAAATCACCAATTAATTTATGTAACAGAGAAAACAACATTTAAAATCGTAAACTATAAGTGCAGTATCAACAAAGTCGCTTTGGCCGAGTGGTTAAGGCGTGTGCCTGCTAAGTACATGGGGTTTCCCCGCGAGAGTTCGAATCTCTCAGGCGACGATAGATTTTTTTTCATCAGTTTTTTATGAAGCTTCAAATATTATACACGCTCACGTGCAACGTGTGCGCCCAGAAGCATATGACCATGCAAACTTTCTCTCCATTATCTAATAAAAAAAGTGTTAAACAAACAAAAAATTATGTGTAAAAAGTAAAATAAAATAAACTAAATAGTTTAGCATTATTTGAGAAAAAGAGAAATGTTGAGAGATGCTTGTGGCAGCAACGATACCCATTCATCATCACCATCGTCACCACCACCGCATCTACGCTTCACTCTTCGCCATAGCCAAGTTCACCACCATGGCCAGCACCAGCAGCAGTAGTAACAATTCAGGTGCATTCACAACAATCAAAGAAAGAGTCACTTTTGAAAAAGACATTAAGAAAAGCAAGTTCATCGCCATTGCTGGTTCCGTCTCCGATGACAAATCTGCCATGTCTTTCCTTTCTCAGGTTTGTTATTTCCCTTTTTTTTTTTTTTTTGTAACATAGTGAATAATTTGATCATTTTGTTGGACTTTGTTTATTGTTAGGTTCGGGATCCAAAGGCTACCCATAATTGCTGGGCTTATAAGGTACCTTAAATGTTTTTTTTTTTTAATTATTGATAATAAGCAAATTAATTCTCAAAATTGTGAAGCACTGACATAGACACCGAACACAAGAGTGGCACTGACACTCGTAATAATGTGAGAAAATGACATAATTAAATGTAATCGTATGTGTTAGTTTTGCACACTAACATATGTCTGACACGTGATCGACTAAAAGTGTATGTGCTATAGAGCGTGTTAGCTATATGTTTGTAGAGGCCAACATATGGTGTTCTTCATGGAACCTGCTTCAATGCCAAATCACTATGACCAAATGGCATGTAGAATTAGGGAGTTAAATTTATCTAATGTGTTTGAATAAAAAATGACGTCGCATTGATGATGAGGACGAGTTCAAATATGACTCTAGCGTGTGGACATAATAGTTGAGTACGACTCAAGAAATGCTCTAGCATGGGTGAATAAATTGGATTTTTGTTTGTGGAAGTTGAGTTTTTATTGCAACAAACTGCAGAATCTGTTATCTATGCTAATTGATGGTACAATTCTCTTTTTGTCCATGTTAATTGAGAAGCAAAAAGTATTGTGGATGTTTTGGCAAAGGAAGGGAAATGGGTAATTTGGTGCTGTATTTATGGTGAAAACTACTGTGAAATGGTATGAAATGATGATACTGATGTTTGATTGCGCTACATTAGGCTATTCATTTGTGTTGGATGAATTTATGGTAGTGGAGGTTGACATGTATTGCATCTAAGTATTTGGTCTTAAATTGATCTAGTTTTGTATTTTTAATTTCATGCGGGTAGGCATTGTGTTATGCAATTAGTTTAGCATTTGGTGGCCTCTGAAACGAATCATGCTTCACCTTTTTTTAACATCTAATTTTTTAGCTTCAGAAATCCGACCTATTATTTACCATGCTCTAGTGCTGTTTATATGCTCTAAATTAGACTGCATAAATGCTTCAACGGTGCTGTGATCTTGATAAGGTATTGGTGTATGAGGGCATGTAATTGACACAAGCTTTATTGACTTAGATTCTATGGCTGTTTGCTGTTAATGTCCTTGTGATGTTGCTCCCTTTTTGTCTTGGTGTTAATACGGTGGAGAATGAAGATCTTTTACTGCCATAACCAGAGTGTGAAGGAAGTAAGGAACTGCATATGTGCCCTTTATGGAGTCTTCATGAGAGATGGTTTGCCAAGGAAGAGTGTAATGCTGGGTGATATCCTATGGGCATGAAGAACAATAATTTGCTATGTTGTCTGTGCTTTTTCTGTGTAGACTGTAGTGCTCTACGGATCAAAGTAGAGCTCCATTTTTCTTGAATTTGGTGTACTTTTTCTTACATTTAGTTATAGCACATGATTAGGTATCCTGTGAAACTCTTGAATTTGGTGTACTTTTTCTTACATTTAGTTATAGCACATGATTAGGTATCCTGTGAAACTCTTTATCGAAGGTGCTGAGAGAGTGTACTAATGATACTGAGCTAAATGTTATTTTAATATAATATTTACTTATCGAGTCATAGCCTGGCTTTAAGGACAGAAGTTAACAGATGACCATTTTGACTGACACATTATAATTTTAAGGATGTATTTACCAATGCACAAAATTTTAGAACTATTTTGATCGATGTTCACGATTTTAAAGACAACTTTCCTATTCATTCTATTTTTAATAGGTTGAAACACTGACTAAGCGATTTGTATTTTGGAATGAGGAACCTCTAAGTGTTCTTTACCAGAAATTCTTTTAGTCTCAGACTCACAAGTTGTATCTTCACTAGTTGGTTTTAATTTCTTTGATTGAATTGGAACATAGGAGAGGCACAGTAAAATTGAAAACAGAAAAACATAACAGTGTATAATGTTATTAATGAGTTTCTACTACTTCTGCACGTTGCTTATCTTATCTTTTGTTCAACAGGTAGGGGATCAATATCGGTCCAATGATGATGGTGAACCTTCAGGTACGGCTGGGAAACCAATATATTCTGCCATTTCTACTTCAGGAATAGATAGAGTAATGGTGGTTGTGATCAGGTTAATACTTTAACAACCTAATTTTAACATTTCACATATGTATATCAATGTCAATTAATTTAAGCTAATTACTTCTGTTGGTTTGCATGAGTTCAACATCTATTTTTTTTTAACCATTGACAAAATAGCGGCTGTATGTGTGCTTGTGGATTTTTTTTCTCGTTCATTTCAAGGGTTAAGTATTTCATCCTTTGATATTGGATTTAGAACATGATTGTATTGTGATCTATATTGAATTTCAGGTATTTTGGTGGAATCAAATTAGGCACTGGAGGATTAGTCAGGGCTTATGGAGGAGTTGCATCAGAATGTTTGAAGAATGCTCCAACCTGCCTTGTGAAAACAAAGGTGGTTAATTTCTTAGCCTGTAATGCATCTTTGGTTTTATCAATAGATTCTATACCTAGAGTTTCACTTTCTTGATTGATTTTGGAACTCATTATTATACTTGTGATGTGTAAATTTATGAGTAAAATTATGAAAAATGTAGGTGCCAATGGGTGTAGAAGTTCCCTTTGACTTACTTGGAGTACTCTACCATCAGGTTTGTTCTTGCATATTTCTAATGATGACTCCCTGATTAAGAATATCCTTCTTATAGTATGACCTGGGTAGGCTAATAAAATAGACTGGCGAGAAGTATGAGATTTTCTCAAAATTATGTTTGGATGTTCATATTTAACCGTTGTAATTAATGAATTCTACATCGGTTTTGAACCGCAAATCTTGATTTGTTTTATCAATTTCTTTCTTTCTGTCTGGATAGTGTTGTTGACTTTTGCTCATTAGGATTTGTTTGGAAGAGGACTTTAGGAGTGGAAGAGAGAAAAGAGAGGGTTATGATGAACCGTTCTCTTGATTGGAAACATTTTAAAACAATTGGCAAGATAGGAATTTTTGAAAATCATCCTTTATAAGTTTTCTGAAGTTCTGCCAAATTGTTTGATTCTTTACATGTAAACAAGGTAGAAGTCTTTAGCATCCCTTCCTCTTTCCTTTGCTTCCACTCCCTCCCTTTTATATCCTAACTTCCAATGAATGCCTAGAGATTTTGCTGGTGAAATAACTCTAATTTAGTAATTTTTATATAACCTAGCTTCTAGTACTTGTGCTGATAGTATTTTAAGATGGTAAGGAGTGTACCTGTATAAATATGGGGTATGTATATAAACAAATCGACGTTGTACTGTCATTACCGGCGTTGTCAAATAGCGGTGATAATGGACACTATAACAACAGATTTTAATGAATCCACTATGGAAACCATGGTACTATCCTAGTTTCTCTATTAGGGCCACAGCGCCAGGGGGTTTGCTAGCTGATGTAGCCAACATATTTTTATAATTGACTTACTTTAATTGCGCTATGCGGCTTCCACTATTACCCTGCAACACTATCTGTTATTATTTTTGGCATTCCACAATCATTTTTGATAAAACTAGTCATAACTACCGCTCGAATCTCTTGCTTTAATTGCAAGAGTTGTATGGTTGTGTTTCTGTTAAATGTATACGCATCTCATGCTCATTGCTATTGTCATTTACAGCTGCAGTCTTTTAATGTTGAAGATATGAAGCAGGATTATGATACGGGTAAAGAGGACATATCCATGGTTACTTTTAAAGTTGATTTTGACCAAGCTGAGAAATTGGAGGATGCACTGAAAGCCAATTGTAGCAGAGAATTGAAGTTTTATAAGCGTTGAGACTTGACACCTGATTTGAATTATATTTTTCATGCACTATTTTTCTGATACATGGTAGATGCAACTTCGTTTGAAGATGTGATGATGAGTGTGGCACAAACAGGTTCCAGTACATACTAAGGTTTTGCCTTACGTGCTGCCAATAGACTAGTTTTCTGATATGAGACCTGGTTCACACCATGGCTTTAGGAAATTATTGTAATTTAGTAGCTTTGATACACTTTGTAAAATCAGTTGAATCTTTTACATATCTTTATTTATATATAAGGGAATATATTTGCTTTCAGTGTTGAAACATTTATCTGGTATAACTCTCATGGCACCTGCTAGTAATTTGTATATTAGCATTATATGAATTATGATATTCATGGGCATAAATGACACCCAAGGGTATAAGAATGACTAGGACATAACACACTGAAGAAAAAAAATAAAGTATGGCAAAATATGGATGAATAGAAAATAATCAATACTCAGTCAAAAAAAAATCAATACAAGAGTAAAGAAATCAAAGATAAAATCATCGAATAAGGACCCGTCACTGACCTAAAAATCGAATAACCCAGATAAATTGGGAATGCATATCGATATAGTCAAGTTCACTAAAACCGCCCAAAGTAATTATAGAGGGAGATTTTATGTTTAACTGTTAGATATTCTTATGCTCCATACATACCAACTTTTCATTTCAACAGATGATTTTAACTTATTTATCTTTTATCTCATTAACCCTAACCTAAGCTCTTGTCTCCCTTCCTAATTTCTGTCTTTCCCGAAATTCGCTCCCTTACACAGCTTTTCTGCCTCTCATTATGTTTCTCTTCATTGTCCATTAATTTCATGTGTAAGTGGTTTGGATTTCACTTCTCTTGAATTTCATGGCCAAGCTCGACAAGCATCGTGCTTCCGCTAGAATATCATCGTAGGCTCGCTACGATACTAACTACATCTCCACTAGAGCTCAATTGCTGCCCAGCGAAGAAGCACACGTGCTACAATTGTCTTCATATGTGCCAGATCCGTTAAAGTGCGTCACATACTCATATGTATTCATGAATGTATTTTCTTTCATGAGTATCTTTTTCAGTTTGAAATATTTGTATTTGCTCCCTTTTGTTTTGCTCTTTTGCTAAAACTTGTGTATATTCACTGCATATTGCCTTTTGAGCAAACCAACGGCTCAAACTTGTGTATGTGCTATTGAAGAATTTCACGCAGTTTCACACTGTAATTTCTTATGATCATTACTTATGATCAGTTTCACACTGTAAATTTTAATACGGTTTGTCTCGATTGTTGATCCAAATCAGATGCTTAATAATAGTAACTTTGTCATGCAATTACTACAACAAATTCATATTCGTGTATGTTTGATTGTGCGTTGACAAAAATTTATTGAGTGAAGTGGTGAAGTGATTTTGTAAAACTGATTCCAAATAAAAATGATTTGAAAGTAAAATGATTTATGTTTGAATACATTAATATAAAAGTAAGTTGAACTATTTAAATGTAAAAATTAATTTTAGAATCAAAAACTATAATTTCTAAAAGCAAAATCAATTATTCTCGAACAACCAAACATACCAAAGTCAATTATACACCTTCAAAATCAATTTTAACCTCTTTAAAACTGAAGCCAAACATATCATCATCCTCATGAGGAGATTGAGGACATTCCAGCTGTGGTTGTAATCATTGAATTTGAAGAAAATAAAAAGATTTTGCAGTACTTTAGGTCATGTATGTAGCAGTTTAATAATTACACTTGCAGCCCATGTTAGACAATTATTAACTATTGGCAGTAAAAGCTAGCAATCTGGTCACTCAATCTTCTCATATCTCATAAGTTTTCTTTGATAAAAAAAACATAAGAATTGTTCATCAACCTCAAATTATCTAGTTTCTCACCATAATTATCTCCTTTTATTAAGATTTGTATCCTAGTAATTTAAGTGCATCAACACAGGTATAGGCTGATAGCACAAAACTCAGGAGATTCACAAGAATCTGAATCACTAGATTTTGTATAGACAGCTTGCCTGTTATCCAACTTTAATTAATAAAAAGCAAAAAATTAAAATCACATGAATTGAATATCAAGGCTCATTAGTCATTATCAACTTCAGCATATATGAGAATCTCAAAAAGCATTATGAACTTCCCTTCTAAACACCTGAAATATTATTTCATTAAAGATATCACAATCAACTCAATTTCACTCTATTTTATGCTTTAAAAATCTGCTCAATTTCTGTCTAATTCATTCAATGAATAAAACTCCGACATTATAATATGTCATACATACCTGTCTAAATCAGAGACCTTAGTATTGAATGAACAATCCAAAAAACAATCAAGCTAAACCAACAAACAATATTCCCAACAAAACAAACTGAAAAAAAGAACCAAATCATTAAGAAGAAAGATTCACATTCTCTTAAGTTACTCATAAGTCATAAGTTAAACATGCATTACCAACTTAACTAGTCCTACACAATATTTACAAGATTACAACATGTTGAATCTACTCCTAAAATCTCCAACACAAGCAAAGCATAGCATCTTTTCATACACATAAAAACAACATAATCCACAATTTCATCATTTCCCCCAAAATACACTTCAAATTAGGTTTTCACATTTCCACTTCCATTTCTTCTGGATCAGATTCAGGGTCAGATTCACTCTCAGGAGCAAACGCTTTCACTCTAACTCTATTAGCCACAGTTTTGATCCTCATCTTCTTTCCATCAAGTTCAAACTGAGACCCTCCATCCACAGGATACCTCAAAGGCAAACTCATATGATAGCAATAGTATTGTTCCTTTCCCTCCACCATAGACTCTGAATCCGGGGGATTCACGGCTGTACCGTGAAATGTCCTCTTACAATTTGCACATCTAAGAGAACAGTCTTCATACTTTCTCTCATATTCATGCAAATACCAACAATAAGGACACATAGTCCAAAATGACGCAGCTGAAACATCATCTCCACGGATCTGGCGTTCTAATTTTTCTAGTCTAACCGGGTCAGAGAGAACATACCAGGCTTCACGGACTCGCATAAGAGCTTCATCAGCAAATGGAAATTTGTTCTTGTTTGGGTCAAGCAGTCGGACGAGGGTTTTGAATTGCTGCCGGATAAGGTCACGGTTTGCAGCTTCTGATTGTTTGACTCTGAGGATGGAATAGTAGTCTGGGTGGCGGGTGGAACCCAATCGGAGTGAAGAGGCTTCCAGTACATCGACAACAGCAAGAATGCGATCAAGTTGTGCATCAATATTAGCGTCGGATCTTGGCTGACGACCGATGAACTTGCGGCAAGAATTGAATAGTCGACGTGAGAGCATAGCAACTCCTGTGTTAAGAGAAGAGTGGTAGGGCTCGGAGTCATTTGTTTCCATTGTTTTTCAGTTTGAAGAAGACTGTGACTAGTGAGAGTGAGAGTGAGAGTGGAGGAGAATGCGGATTGTTATATATACACGAAAGCACATTTGTTTAGATTTTGGGAAGGACAAAAGGCAAAGCATGAAATGAGGCAACTTTATATTTTTATATATTTGATAAATGAGATTATTTCCCTTTTCCATGTGGAAATGTTCTTGGGTTAACAACCATTTTGGTCCCTCAGGATGTGTTTGGTTTGGAAGAGAAGTTATAGATAAGAGAGAGTATGAGAAGATAGAAAAAAGTGAGAAATAAAATAGATTTGATGTATTATTTGATATAAAGAGAAAGAGAGACGAGAGAAATATAATTGTATTTTAAAACAAAACAACTTTATACACCCTTTGTCCCGGATTAACTGAGTCATTTGTTCAAATCACACGTATTAAGACAAATGTATAAATGAAAGAGAGAGAAAAATGGTTTTAAGTGCTCTTGTTAAGTATTGATCTATTCTCCACTATCATAAATGCAAAGTGGAATATATTGAATTGAGAGTGATGAAAATATTATTAATTAGAGTTATAAAGGGAAAAAAGTAGTTAATGATGTATTGAAAAGTGAAATGGCTGACTTATTTTGTGACACTTTTTTATTGAAAATGACTCAGTTATTATGGGACGAAGGAAGTATTATTTAATTTGTCTTTTATGAAGCTTAAAATGGAAAACTATAGGGAGGAGCACTTTTTCGGCTCTTTCTATGCATCAATTGAGAGATTGTTTTATTACATGGGACCATCTACTTTTAGTCTTTCTCTCTTCTATCTCTCTTGTTATTTCGTTAATATTGTGATATTAAACCTTCAATATATTTATTTATTGTCATATAAGTACATATTTATTGTCATTTAAATCCCTCTGTGAAAAAAGTTATTGTGAACATTAAGAGATTCTTTTAGCGTCAAAGACAATTTTGACAAACGGAGTGCAATGACTATTTTAAAATTTTGATACATCGATGGACTATTGTGACTATTTGTTACACATTCAGCGACTAAAATGACTATTATCCAAATGTTTTTAGACACTATTTCAACGTCACGTCTTCGATTCCGACACCGCACACATTTGGATAAGGGAATTCAAAATAGAACAAACCAAATAGCGAAACTGTAAACCAAACCAATCCAAATTGAAACCACAAAAAACCGTATTTGATTCGGATATATTCAAATCATTTTCTTACTGAACTGCATGGTTCGGTAAAGTTTGTAGTTTTTATTTTACTAATCGAACAAAACAAAAATGACATATTTTTTAAAACACTAATTAAACATATGTCACCTAGATCAATACTTATAGAAACTCAATGTAAATTTTTATAAAATGACATTTTTTTTCTTCTGTTTTTAAGTATCTTCTTTGCATTTTATTTTAAAAATGTATTTATATGTTAATTGAACTTTTAGAGAATGATAAAACCTTAGTCTTTTGCAATTTTTACATAATAGGATTAACTTTGTAATGTTGGATGAAATTCAAAACATTGTTGAAAACATGCTGAAAATACGTTGTGTTTTAACTTTTTTGTCTTGATTTTAATGTTGAAAACAAAAGATTGTATTGACTTGAGAAAAACCGCATTAACATATTCAAGCCAAACCATATTAGTTTGGTTCTTATTTTATTTTAAAAGCCCACTAAACCAAATCAAACATCATGTTTTCTTATCTCGCGGTTCAGGTGATTTTTTTAAAATTGAACCAAACCGCATTGCGGAAACATCTACATCAAGATGGGTTCGAATCGGATTACTTTAGGGGAAAAGTTATGGTGATTTTATTATATTTTATGAGGAAAAAAGAATGATAATTATAATTTAAGATGAGAAAAACACAAGAAGGCAGATTGAATTATATTAGAGAGAGAGAGAGAGAGAGAGAGAGAGCAATTATATTGGTGCCTCTCACAAACCGAGAATAGTCCTGTCCTTTTGCATTTCCAAGGAATTTCACTATAATAACTCAAGATTCCAAATATTCAATCACACAAGCAAGAGACTTTTAATGCTCAATCACAATTGAAAGAAACTTTTTACAATTTAACTTAATCAAATAAAGATTGTTTGGTTTTACACTTCATATACAATTAGGGGTGTAAGAAATTACAAAACAAAGTAAGATTCTTAAGACTTTAGAATTTATAAGATATGAACTTGGTAAGAAATTCTCAAGTATTTACGCGCTTTTGAATTTGACAGAGTAAGGGCACTTGTTAAAACTGCAGAGTTTTGTTTATTTCTTCAAGTCTTCAGCTCCTTACATAGGGATGGAAACACTAGATGTTGGAGAGGTTCGAGCACATTAAGAGTCTTTGAGAAGTTTTCAAATCAAGACGTTGGAATGTTGTCTGATATGGTTAATGTTGTTTGAAAAGACATTTGAAAATCATTGTTGCAATTAGAATTATCTGTTTAATTCCTTTTTGTCCTTGAATTTGACTTAGCACGTGATTCAGAAGAAGACAAATTGTACTTTGTTAGGGGCTGAAAGCGACCATTCTTAGAAGAAGACAAAGATGATGTGGCTTCTAAGTCTTCAGAGCCTGGATAACTTAGAGTTTGGCTGCTAAGTCTTCAGAGTGTGGATAACTCAGAGTCTAGATGACTCGGATTCTGGTTGACTTAGAGTCTGGCCTTCATTAGCTTCTGAATGAATTCTTCACTTCTGATCACATTGTTGACTTCTGGTTGACCTTTTTTCATATCTTCTATAGAGTCTTTAGCTTCTCTTGTACTTCAAATGATCTTATATATGTTCAGAACTTGACAAATTTTAATCTATGGTCCTACACTTAAATATATATTAGCATATTTAACTTTTATTCGATAGTTTGTTATCATCAAAACTTTAAAAGCATTGTATTAACCCATTTTGTTTCAACAACAATAAGAGAGTACTATATGTGAGATATATGGATAAAGTCATGGTGACTTTCCCTCTACAAAGTTAGCAAATTTCGTTCACACCTGGATTGCATTATATACAATGTCAAATATGGTGTTGGACTTTTGTATGTCTAAATATATAATACATCATTTTTTTTTTTTGTAATTGAGAAATGTGTAGGAAAAAAAGAGTGGTAAAAACATTGGTATTTAAGGTTTCTTTACATTTTGTATGTAATGTATTGTTTCTAGTGCGAGCTTTGATTCTCTTATATCTTTTGCAGATTGAGGTTAGTCATTGTATTCATGTAACAATCTGCCAGAGAAGTTAAGTTTGTCTTCGCGTTAGTTTACTTTTAACGAAATTTATAGATAATATATATATATGTCTAAAAGTAAGTTTATTTTTCAATTTCAAAAGGTTAATGCACCTTTGTGGAGGAATCTTGAAATTTTTTGACCTCTTTACAAGAAAGAGCCATTTGTTTATCGACCAATCAACTCATTGGTTACTTTAACTTAAACTATTTTTATTGTCTGTTTTACCTATAAAATCATGGATATTTTTTCCCAACGCAATGAGTATTTCAAGCTCTCCATGGCCCCTGAATTCAACAAAAAAAAATTATACAAATTTTCATTAGATACAAAACTTTCTTTGATGCCCCGCTAACGATATTATAGTCAATATTATCTCCTAGATAACTCTTGAAAACAACTTGTTCATTCAGGTGAACATTTAGAAGAAATATGTTGTTATATTCATGCTCAACACATACAAGGTTCTATACTATGAGATTCATTTTATTAATTGTTGGACTAACTTGTTTATTGGTCGGTAATTTATTGCGAAAAGACGCAAAAGGCTCCATATCCACTACATTTAAATTTTGACTCGGTTGTACCTCTTTTCATATGTTCAACGAATATCTTCAAATATCTCCCATCAAGATTGGAGACGTTATTTTTTGAATATTCTACAAAATGTCAATTATCTAATTTCATTCTTTCTTCAAGTTCTCATTGTTTGTAAAAAATTTGTGATCCCTCGAATATGTTTGATTTTGCGAGCGCATTACCTTTTATGTGTTTATCATTTCCATTTAACCTAAGTATTTTTTTAGAGTAATGATCTCTCAATCACCACATGTTAGACCAAAATTGGTTAAAGAACATAAACCCTTAAGTTTTGACGATAACAAAGTATATCAGAACAATAAGGATACACTAATATGTGTTCAATTGTGCAGGAAATTCTAAGTAAATGAAGTTTTACCTCTTGGCCAATATAGTCAACACTCTTAACCTTAAAATGAAGGAAAAATGTTTTTTTAACATCTAAAACTTCCTAAAAACACATGTAAAATACTAAAATGCCCCCAGTGATAGTTAACTACCGCTGACTTATAACTAGAAAACCGGCGGTAGTTAACTACAGCTGGGCTTTTTAGTCTTTTTCATGTGTTTATAGAAAACATTCAATGTAGTAAAAGCAACACTCAAAGTGAAGTCATGTGTCCTAGATAAAAATAAGGCTTTGTATCAATGTCAAGGTCAACCTTAAGGGAGTCAATGTTTTGTGGTTGGACTGTGATCCTCTATACTAAGCGGTGACTCAAGAACACGTCACTGATGCATGCAAAACTCCTTGCTAAGAAAAGAAACATTGATCTGATTTATGGAATTGATTAAAATTAATTTAGAGCATCATTAATGGAAGTGAATTGTTGATTCGCTGACTACAATTAAATAATATCTCAACATTCAATCGGGCATTCAAAAACAATGGATTATTCAACAACGATCAGTGGCGTATCCAGGATCTTAGATCAGGAGGTGCAGACTCTTAAACTTCATTAATAATTTCTTTAGGGAAACTTTTTTTTTTAAGGATTCTTTAGAGTTTACACACACACATATATAATGGCAAGAGAAATATCATCAATATTATGTCGTTAATGTTTTACAAATGAAACACATTAAGTTTGTGGTAAACTCCTTATCCCTGACTGCAGTACACATTCTACATGATTTTTATCTTAACGTTGAGGAGAAATTGAAGTAGTAATAATATAATATTAAGAATGGGGAAAAAAGTAATTAAAACACTAAGAAACAGCCAGAGCGTTGACTGAAGAAACTAGAAAAATTTGCATGGTGTGTGATGTGCAACGCCTGCTATCTGTTATGCGTCAGAAGGTGAGAGAAAAATCATTGGGCTTGGACTAGTGCAGTGCAGAGTTGGGTAAAACGTGGGTGAGGAGGTGCAAAATAAATATTTGAGGGTGTGCAGATACAAATAAAATAAGATATTTGGTTGAAAATTTAAAATTTCAAGGGATGCAGGTGCACAGCCTCACTAAGAGGTGGCTCCGCCCATGACAACGGTGATTATACTTCATCTCTATATAATGGATCAAGTTTTGTCTAAATAAGGGTGCTAACCTATACAACACTTAAACATATTCACGTATATACAATCATTCAAAGTCTATCATGTTCATATATTATTGTACTTAGAGTTCATATTTGTTCATAATATACACCTTGTCTAGAAACACTCAAGAGATAGTGTTATAATGTATTGTACTTAATTCGTATACTACTACTAGATTTTATGTAAACACATTTATTTTAATCACTTATTGTAAATCTCTGGATTGAGATTAGGAAGTTCTCTAGGTTTACGCATAAAATCTAAGACTAGGTTGTCTTGGTGGTATTGAAATAATTGGTTGATTATAGTGAATCTCTCAGAATTACGAGGGGATTGGATAAACTCCGGATTGTGGACTGAGTGAGGATTACCTGCTTGTTTCATCTCTCTTCCTTTATCTCTTTACTACCTGCATTTGCATTTACATGTCCAAAGAGATCCAAATGAATTATGAAAAAAGACTGACGCAATTCAAACCTCTTCCATTTTTTGTGTTTTTGCCACCTTCAAACAAGTGTCTTTTTTCAGTAATGTCACACTCATTCTTCTTGTTCATTGTTGACTGATGTTTTCAAGAATGTGATAACCGCATGCATGCATTGTACGATTCTTAGTGGTAAATATGATAAGGCGAAAATTACTTATATTTTATAAGAGTTGTGTTATTTCAACACAGATTTGTCAACAACATATTCGACATTGTATAAAATATATTCAACATATTAAAACACATTTGTCATTTTCTTTTAGATTTTTTTTAACGGCAAATGTTAGTTTATTAGTAATTGTTATGTTAATTTCTTCTCCTCAGCAGAACTTGAACCTAAACCTTCAACTCTTTAACCCTTAGCTTCAACTCCTTAACCATTAGTTCAAACCAATCGAGCTATCCAACCCCTAATTTCTCTTCGATTCATTCCCTAAACTATATAAATATAATATATATAATCATACTAAATAATCCCTAAAACATAAAATCTGCCAATTTAGTGTTCTAAAGTGTATAAAAATCCGTCAATTTAGTCCCTTAAATGTGTTAATACCGAAGACTAGATTGCCAGATCTCATATACTTTAATCAAGAAAATCAACAATGAACCAAGATGATTTAAGATTATTCAAGAAGATTGAAGCAGTTGCAGCATTACGTGAGAAGATAAATGTTCTCACAACCAATTTTATAAGGTCGTGTCTAAGTATTCCCAATACAGTAGAAGACACTCTCACTTAAGAATGTATAAAGTTCATGATACGGATACCTAAGAAAATATTAATTACTATTTACTTCGGTTACATGACATATCAAAAGGTTCAAGCTTCTGAGAACACACCAAGTATAGTTGCAAGCTATCATGTGAAAATATTACATAAAATAGTGCAAAGATTGGCAAACAAAGTTATAAGGATTCACAAAATACACTGATGGCTTAAACAACAAGCTTCTGCATTTTTCCTCTACTTTTTGAAATTGAAACTTGTTTAATTACTCAATGGATGGTATTCACAAAAATTATCCTCATGATTTAAACTGGATATGCAAAGAAAAAGTCTTTCATAAGCAGCCACCATTTTGGTAGCAGTGAACAATTGCAAACCTCTTTCCCTAGCAACTTGACCTTTCTTGTTTAGAATTCCCCTTCCACCAACCCATGTCTCATATATGGCTTTCTTAAGTGAAATCACTGTTGGTGAAAATGTATAACCCATTTCATTGCCAACAATTACAGACCCTAAAATACTTGCAAGTCTAGTAGCCATTACTGGCTTACCACTCAACATAGCTTCTAGAAGAGTGTGATCCAAACCTTGTGCTCTTAAAGTAGGGTTTACAAATATGTCAATAGCATTATAGAAAGAAGCAAGTTCACCTTGTTCAAGGGGTCCTAAAACCAATACATTTGACCCAAGTTCTCTATATCTTGCTGCCCAAGGTCCATCTCCAGCCACAAGAACCATGCTACTTTCTAAAAAGGTGTTGTTTTCTTCAATTATTTGTTTTAAGGCTTCAAACATTAAAGGGTGTCCTTTGTCTTTTACCAACCTCCCTGCTAGTCCTATCACCAATGACTTAGAATTTGGAACTCCGTGCTTTTTCTTGAATTCTTTCCCCTTGGAATTATCTTGCTTGAAAACTTGTTGATCAACGCCGTTAAGAATAATATGAACCCTTTCTTCTGGAATCATGTAGACCGTCTTTAGTATATCACCGGCATGATCACTTGTTGCGACATGATGGGCGTAATTTGTGAAAAACTTGATCTCTTCAACAACTTTTATTGTTCTTTCTTTTATTGCATTTGTTTGTGGTTCTTGGGGTGGTCTTAGAAGTTCTTGAATGATGTCGGAATGAATAGTCTCGTATGCGATTCCATGCCATGTGACAGCCAAATTGGTGATGTATCGAGATCGTGTGTACCTAAGGCCAACACTTTCAGTGTGAACAATGTCAAATGGCCTAATGGTTGAGTTTTGGAGTTGATATTGCTCCCAAACTATGGCTTGATCGAGGTAACCGGCAGGTGATGGTTTTGAGAAGTGAAAATGTACATTGTTGTCAATTGAGTGGTTAGAGAACGAGGGGTTTGTTGAAGTGGTGAATATGTGAAGTTCATGGCCTCTTTTGGCAAGGGCAAGGTGAAGTGTTAAGGCATGGCGTTCAAGTCCACCTGCATGAGATCTTTGTGGCCATTTCTTGACAAAAAGTGCAATCTTGAGGAATTTTGAAGCTGGGTTTGATGGAAAGATTAGATTGTTCCATGCTAAAGGATATGAAAGGAGATTGATTGGTTGAGTTTGATTTTGTAGTGTTGTTTGGTAAGCAAAAGGTGAATAGCATTGGCTGCAACAATGTGTCCAGGAAAGGAATAAGATGATAGAGCAAATGGAAAAAATAACGACAATGTAGCAAATTTTTTGAAATCTAAATACAGAACTTCGATCCTTTGCCATGGAATATAAGATGAGAATGAGGCTATGGTCACATAGTTTTGTGTAATTAGTTTTAAATACACTCAAAGGGAGACAAGAAAGTATACATGAAGAAACCTATCACATGGTCTCTAGGCCTCAGCACAAGAAGATTGTTGACTTTGATAATTGGATTTGCTTAAACGGCAAATTTGCCTCTCCACTTGTCATTTTACAACAATTGTCTATAAAAACCTACAGGAAGGAAAATAAATTTGTTCACTTCCATATAAAAAAATATGTTTTTCTTATTCCCAACAGTTCAATTTAGCAAGGTGTACATATATTCTAACTGAGATATCTACTTACTAATGACAAGGAGACCTGTATCTAAATTGAAATCGGGTGTGTCTGCTTGTTCACCTGTTTGAGTTTGGTAAATGTGGACATAAATAAAGTTATTTGGATCAACTGCACAAGCAAAAACTGAAGAAGAATTACGATAAAATAATTGCTACTAAATACATTAATGTTGGGTAACGATTACATTTTACACAGATTTTGCCTGCACAAGAATAATGCAATACCACTAAACCCAACCCCAAAAGAGCATTGACAGTTTAGTTTACCATAACAAACTTCAGGCATAGTAGTTAACAACCATACAGCTTTCAATGGTCATGTTCTCACATCTTTGAGTGCACCTCCTTTCTCGAGTTCATTGACCAAATCTCTAAGAGATGGAACCTTAGTAGCCAAGGTTCTATATAATCTAGAATACCGTGCTCGAGTGCCATCTGCGGTCCTTGCTAGGGCAAGCAAGCTTAGAGCCTCAGGTAGTTCAGAGAATATTTGTTTCATTTCGTCTAAGCTCAAATTTTCCAAAACGGATGGCCTAGGGGCAACCCTCACAATTTCACCACCTTTAGGTTCTTGAACTCGAGCTTCAGCTTTAATGACCAGCTCTGAATTTGAGTTTGCACCACATTTTATTATAAATGGTGTGGCAGTGCCTGTATTAAATTGGAGTACATTCCACTGTGCCACGTCAATTTCTGATCCGGTGCCTAGATCTGTTGCTGGGTTGCGATCATGAGATAGATCTTGAATGCGGTCATCTTCTTCAGGAATTGACTGTATCATAACAATAGAAGAGTTAGGCATCTCAAAGGAAATCAATCTAAATTATTTTTATCAGTTCAATCCTCAGTAGTTTAAAAACTCAACTCTAGTCCCTATAAGAGCAAACAACTAGTGTTGGTTTATTTCAGCAAAATTGTGATGGTAATTTGAATAGTATTACCAACTCAAAAACACGAGAGAAACGAGGGCGAGATGAGTTACTCTGCATACCTCAACCATGTGGCAAGCATTGGCAATCTGGCTCTCAGCACATGGATGATCAATTTCCAGAAGTGAAGGCATCTGTTCTTTTAGTTCATCAAGAGAAGCAAGCAATGCTCTTTTCTTACTTTTGCTTAAGATGCTCACAGAAGACTGTCTTGTTATATCCTGTTTAAATAATACCTATAATTATTGATATATATCCAATAGGTTTACAAACTTTAAAAAACGGATTGGTACAAATAATATTGGAACCTTGATCTGCTTTAATATTCCATCAAGTGAAATGAGAGACGCTAATCGTGCATCTTCAGCTGCAGTAGAAGGATTTGAAATAGGCGAACCCCCATTTTCCAATGTCAATAAAGCTACATCACTTCTCATTTGTTGCAGAATCTGATTGTAAGAATGAAGAACTTGATATTAACCAATGATGATAAGAAAATCATTTAAGAAAATAATAGTGCACTAGCTAGTACCATTTTGTAAATGATTTTAAAATCGGATATATACCATTAACAAAGCAGTAGTAGACTAGTAGCTAGTAGGGAGGAATTAATAACCTTTGAGCACATACCAATTTAATGAAAATACCCATTCATATTTAATCCAAGGTTAACAAATATAGGATTTTCATCCAAGGCTAACTCCATTAACCTAGATTAAAACTGTAAACAATCAAACGCAAGAAATCTCTATAGCCCTAGAAGCAAAATAGCATAATATCATGATTATATCTTACGATGGTTGATAAGATTATATAATCCCTTAGGATTGGTGCCTAATGTCCATATTGATCTAATTTCACAAGTTTGTTTCCACATTTAATAAGGATCAAGTTTTTCAGAAGAATAAAGAGATTAGTGCTGTCTTTTATATCACCTCATATCACCCCAATAACTATAAAGAGAACATTCTGCAGAAACTCTTAGATATATGGGGTAAATTCATATATAACAACGACATCCATGTACATTTAAAAGTTAAAAAAATTAAGCACCTTCCTTCGTTTATGATCAACAGATTCGAGAGCTGAACGCAACTTTGCTACTTGCGGCGCATCTTCAGCCTCTTCTGTTGCCAAGGTACCAGCAATATCCTGACAACCGAAAGTTTATAAGCAACGAAGGCCATATATACATATGATACACATGGATACAAGAAGTTTCTAAAAATCACGATACGATACAATCAAGAGATACATCAACAAAAATGTGTGTGTAGAGAGAGAGAGCATAAATGCACAATGTTTGTAAAGAGATGTTCACATTGCTAATTACGCATTAATATATAAACATATCAGTAATCAGTATATGATGATCACAATTTACAAAATAATAATAATAATAATAATAAACTTGTGATCCTAACAAGATGCCAACTGTGTTTTTAGTTGGGAAGAAGCATCAAGATGTATTTGAGAAGTATCGGTGGAAATATTTTTAGATAGAATTAAAATAATTATTGGATACTTTTGTCGCATATTGGTATCGGATACGTGTTGGAAACCAATACTTTTCCATTTTTGAAATATACGGGCTTCATAATTTGTAAGAGTACCATATCTCAACTCAAGATAAATAAGTGTTCTTCCAGTAATCAAGAATCTGTGAGATATGCCTTTATAGTCATTCTAAGCAGATCTAACATGAGAGGTACCTTTAAATGCTGTAGTTGAGAAGTATATACACGTTTTGAATATTCAAATAATAGCTGGCCAAGGGCATCAGTGTGTGGAGGCAAAGCAGCACCGAGTCCAGCCATCCAACCATCCATAATTGCTGTTGAAAGAAGTTCCAACTGACCAGTTGACCCCCCGGATGCATCATTTCCAGAAACAGATAGAAAGTCAAAGCTCTCTGCAAGCCAGGATCTAATCTGGCGCTGCAGCTCACCTGCTGGAGTATGTACAAAGAGCGCAGCAAGAGCCTTGTTACCTATTGCAAAACTTTTGGCTTCCTCGGTAATTTCTCTAAGCTTCCCACCAGTCACCTGCTGTCTCCAAATTTCCTGTGCCGTTTGTTTCGAATTGCAAAGAAAGTAAGGTAAAATGAAGAATCTACTTGCAACAGAGGTTCTATAAATGAATGAATTTTGTATGTATTAGACAGAAAAGAAAACAGGGCACATAAGCAACCCAAAAGCTAAAAAGAAACTTTGAATTTTAATAAGGGTCTTGTTCATTCCTCAACCTGTTATTAAGATGATAATATAATTATACTCCCTCCGTCCCAGTTTAACTGAGCCAGTTTTCCATTTCACACAGATTAAGAAAAGTGTATAAAGTAAAGAGAGAGAAAAATAGTTTTGAGTGCCTTTTTCAAGTATTGGTGCATTCTTCTTTATCATAAATGTAAACTAGAATATATTGAATTGGGAGTTGTGAAAGTAGTATTAATTAGAGTTATAATTGGAGAAAAGTAATTAATGTTGCATTGAAAAGTGAAATGGGTCAAGATTCTTGGGGACAATATTTTTTTACAAATGGGTCAGTTAAACTGGGACGGAGGGAGTATAAGATACGGACAACAAGAAAAGATTAAAAAAAATATGTCCAGAGTTTGAAAAGAAATCTTGTGAGAAACTATTATTTCATTCTTCAAAAGTTTTCTACTCCTCATTAGCTGAACTCTTCTGTTGATAATAATAATAGATTAATAGGTATTAGCAGCTACCTGATCAATCCCACGAATCTTCAACACAACAGATGAAAATTTGGACTTCTTTTCTGGCTTTAAATTCACTTTAAATCCTTGGATCTGCTCATCGACATATTGCACAGGAGACCTTCCAGGACTATTCCCTCGGCTGGAACTTCTACTGCGCCCTGTATTAGTCTTCTCAAGAAAGCACTCCACAGGCAAGACCTTCCAAATCAATGTGCAAGATTCACCAAATTAACATAAGGTATGCCACTAGACTCGATAAAACACCGCAAAATACACAGTCAAAACTGTATCATATTCTTTTGAAGAGAAATCCAATAACCTCTACCTGTTATTACCTTAATTGATTGCAATTCTGGGGATCTTGCAAGTAAAGATCGTATATACAGAATTCTAACACGTGAAACAAGCATGGTGTCCATTACTCGCTTTGGTTCCATTTTCCTGATAAAAGAGAAAACAGCATCCCTAATTTCAGCAAGTATCTCATGCTCTCTAGAGGCGCCGGCTTTGATGACAGCAGCCAGAACCTGCACCAATTTTAAATACAATCATAAAAAAGTCTAGCTCGTAATAAAGATTGAAAAACTGTCAGTATGGGAATTGGTGCAACCGTTCAGGCATTTTACTGAGAACCAGAGCAATCAACACCAATGAAATGATCCGTCAAAAAGAAACAATCAATTGGTGTCTTTACTCCAGCGTCTTTTGTGGATAAAATTATATCTACAACCTCTCTTTGATGCCCAGAATATACTGTTCTTTACCGCCAACTTTGAAACAGTTTCCATTGATTTTAGGATCAACCGGTTTTTTGAGTTAAGCCTTCTCTGTTCCTCGTTCAATAAGTTAAACCGGCCAGTCTTGTTCAGTTTTGAAAACAAGGTTTTTGCAAACAGTTTAAAGTTATAGGATAGTTGGTTTATACAACAACAAAAAAAATCTCATTTTTCTCCTGAGGCTTGTGCCCGACACATTAAAGACTCAGACTGTTATAGAAGTGGAAAGAACATATCCGCAAATGCTATTATAAAGCTGTTTTCAGCAAACCGAATCATAAATAGATCACTGATACATACCAGCATCAATAGCTTGTTTGCACCATCAGAAATGGCAGCATGACCTTCATATTGATCTGGATCAAAGTCATTTAAGGCAGTAGTAAGATATTCACCCGCAGGGGTGGTCTTGACAATTTCGGAGCCAGATTTAACCAAAGCAACTGTTCCATCGTTCTTAGCAGCAGCAGCAGCAGTCAAAGGTGAAGAAAGAGCATGCATGGAATTTGCTGTTGGGTTGTTGCTAGTGCCATTCCTAATTCATTTCCAATTAATTATATATTGTGGAACAAAAATTGCAAATCATACAAGCAATAGAATAGATTCTACCTTTTCATATTCTGAGGCTGAATATTAACCGATTCACGAGATAATGGACTTGACGGCGGAAAAGAAGGTGCCACCTTTAAGAAACCAGAAATACAGCACGTAAGTGTGATTATCAATGTAAATATTGAAACTTTCGATTGTATGAAGTCAACCAGGTATATAGTGAAACTTTCCTACCTTAGGTGACCCAGCCACAGATGTTTTCTCAGTCAATCTATCGAACAATTTCTCATTTTCTTCATGCAACCTCTGCAAAAATTCAAATATAAAATTGAGCTCCTCGTGAAAACAGAAGTTACACTGGGCAAATCCAAATCCAAAACATCTAAAAAATAAAAAATTTAAGCTGGTCTTTCTTGGTTGCAAGTTTAGGTTTATTTGTTCTATTTCATTGCAGATATGGTGCCGCCAGGGCAATGAAACATTTACTAAATCTATACTCATTTTTTGTTTAAAAGCTTTTTTATCTACATTGTTTCTGTCATGGAGATCAGCCCATTCTTAAACTATGCTCCTATATCCGTATGTACATCACTTTGTATCTACAAGATGTCATGTTCCGAGTACAATGGCCATTAATGTTTTTTATTAAAAAAAATCCAGATCAACAAAAAATAATAATAACCATGATTAAACGTGGAGGTCAAAGAAGTAAAAAATAATAACCATAATTTAATAGGAAAAAAAAATACGTAGACTACTACTAACAGACACAACTGTAAAGCAGACCTCAATAAGAGCATCACGTTTCTTGAGTTCCTCTTCTAATTTTTTCGCTACCACAGTGCCATCTCCAGTAGATCTGGAATCAGATTTAGCTGCAGACTCTGGCTCTGACGTTGAACTGCTTTTGCTGGATCCAAGAGCTTCACTTAGCTCAGTTTCAAGGGTTCTGATTTTAGCCTGATTCAGAGACAAGAAAACAGAGAAGGGTACATAAATTGGTTAACAAGCATGAATAATGATGATCACATACATAATTACATCTAGGGTAAAGGTTTTGTAAGTTGCACTCTTGTATTGGTTCTAGATTATTTGTCTAAATTTGGAGTGATGTCCCTTAGATTAATTTTTGTGTATGCACCATCTATCTTAGGATCATTTCATATCATAAATCTCCATTAAAATATTTTCATGTGCATAAAAACCTTGTTTGAAAATGTTTTAGAGCAAGATATTGATTTGAAAGATTTTGCCTAAGTATGATTCGAATCAGACCTTGTTTCTCAAATTTCTATAAGGTTCTCCTTTAAACGACTCGAATCATGGATAATCAAAGGATCTTTTCATTAGAATCATTATGTTTCGAATCATGGATGGTTTCTCAAAAATCTAGACTTTCTATTTGCATTCTCAAATCACAAATCCGGCGATTCAAATCATTCTTCATCAGGATCATAAATCTTGACGAAAATTTGAATCATTATTTATATGTATTAAATAATTTTTAACATATGATTCGAATCACTAAATGAGCTATTCAAATCGTAAATGGTTTTACGCACACCATTAAGTTCGTATTGAATATTTTATGCAAACTAGCATAAGATTAGACCAACCTGTAAACTGTGGATGGATGAATCTTGCTGTTGTATCTGCAATTTTTGATCTTGTTCTAACTGTAATAGCTGAGCAACTTGATTTCTAATCTGAGTACTTTCTTCTTTCTCAATCTTATACTTATCTGAGAGCAAAATATGCTCTGACTGCAAGAGGTAAAAGCAACAATATAGCTCACTGACAAGACTGAAGCCTATATATTCAAAGCTAATAACAAAGTGTTGATAGAAGAGTATGATTGTATGCAGTTAGTGATAATTTTTTAACACAATATCTAAGTCTCTTAGGTAAACAAAGTACACATGCCATTAATCAATGAGATTAATTCATAGATAGAATTGAAAAAAAAAAAAGTACATATTTAAGCCGAAATTAGAAGAATAAAAATAGTGAAATACTACCTTTTTTTTCATATGAAACAAAATACAGTCATTAGGATCAGGAAAGAATACTCATTAAATGCATACATTTACACGAGGAATAGGACGATTATCAGCTAACATAAATAAGTATAAAAGAAATTCTAATTATTAATACTCGTGAAAATTAGGTGGTGTTGGTTGGGACCTTCAAGTGTGCTCCTCCTCAAGGTCTCAGGTTTGATTCTCCCCAGTGCCAATTTAGGTGGGAAAGTTTAGCTTCTTCGAAAAAAATACTCGCGAAAATTAGTATCTATTTCATATAATCAGAACAAAAGAAATAACCTAATTGTTTCTTATAAAACAAACCGGAGGTAGTAACAATTATCCTAATATTTGAAAGTCTTTTGAGTGTAGAGTAAATCTGTGCAGACTCTGTTTTAAGGTGTTCTTCTTGCATGTGCTATAATTGTGACTTATTAGAGTCTGTTACAGACTGTTCGACAGTCGGTAAGAATTATGTTAGAGCTAACAGACTGTATAAATTTTAGAAAATCTCTGAAGATACAGTAACATTTTAATAATAAAATATTTTCTCAGATATTGATTTCTAATTCCTCTGGTCTTCGCAGTTAGAACTTGAGTTCAGGTGGTGCAATTCCAATTGTCTCTCTTGTCATTCACGCTGCATCTGGCTGCAGCATTGTTGTCAAACTCGCTAGTTGTGACATGTATGAGGTTAGGTGTAAAAACTGAGTCAACTTGCGCAGAAACTTGTTTGCTCATAAGACTTGAGCTAACTGTGATCAAATGCAACTTAGCTCAATGAGTCAGAAAACTTGCATAGAAGTGGGGAATAAGACCCAACACACACCCAAAATGACAATGTTAGGACTTAGGACTCCCAACCCATATTTTTGTTTGACCAAAATCTGAGAGCCGGTGTGAACTCGTCTCGCTCAGCATCAACCAGTGTGAAGCAGGGTGAATCACCTAGTTTTGATAAGAAGTCAGGAACCCACCATAAACTCGTGTGATCCGTTTTGGGATGAACTTAATAGCTCGGATCTGCGTTTTGGATGAGCCCAAGTTGCTTTGCCATAGGCTTCGTCTTAGAATCTCAGGTCATCAACAATTTTTTTCTGTGAATAGTGGATTATTTATTTGTGGGTTAATATATATTTACCCTGCAATTTGAAGATTCTTTGATTTTGGACCTTCATGAATTTTGACTGTACAAAATCGATGATATGGCAGGGAGCTAAACCAAAATTTGCTCAAATTACAGGGAGCGGAAGTACCTTAAAGTTTGAAAATTGATGCCATGAAGGTCCAAAATCAAATAATCTTCTAGTTACAGGGTTGGAATCTAAACAAAAAATTTACAAGGGGGTAAACTAGAAATCGCTAATATTACAGAGGGGTGAACATATATTAACCCTTTATTTGTTAATTGTTACTATGTTTCAGTTTTTCAATATTTTGGAATAAACCGGTAGAAAATGTTTTTCATATATTTCAAAGTTGTAAATAGAATGCAGATGCTAAAATGATTCTATTGCTTCTGTTAAAACGATCAAATTCAGTCACAAATGAGAGAGGAACAGCTATATATAGTTGACTCTTATCCTACACAAGTGATTTATCATGCACTAACACCGGACAGCTGTCATTCACAATGAACATCTGTCAGATGACTAACTATTACTAACTATGAACCTATATTCTCAAAAAATCTTGTACAAAAGTTTTTGTTCTTCCAACATTTTGCAGCATGAAAAGAAAATAGAATGACTCGATGGATAAAACACAAGTCATGCATGCAATATTTTGAAAACAAATCTGTCAAACTACCAATAACTAGTTGCTTCATAAATTGCCAAACCTTTAAATCGGTCTGCAATGCAGAGGAAACTTTCCATGCCTTTTGTACTTCATTGAAGAGTAAAACGCACTGATCGTTAGCATCTTTAAGGGCCTGCTTGAGTCCCAGACCCTCTTGCTTTAGATCAAGAATTTCTTTTTCCTTCTCATACAACTCCTTACGGGCATCATTGGCCTATAAAACAATGACAAATAGAATGCAGAATATAAATAAGGATGCTATAATTTTATCTTTTATCATATATAGGCATCATTCTATCCAGTATCCACATGTAATTTTATCTTTTATCCTATGTAATTTATAATAGTAGTTATTATGGTTTCAAAATGCTTTGATCAAAAATTCATACAGATGGGTAAAACAATATCAAAATTATAAATGGGAATGGGAACTTACAACATCTCTCCATTTCTTTATTGTATCTCGGTTTCCAAGACTTAAGACAGAATTTCGAGCTCTAGCAGAGAAATTCAGAGACATTAATGTCTCTGATAAATTTGAAACACTCGGACAGACATTCACAATCGTCAGAGTTTTTGAACTCCCACCTGCACATCAAATAACAGACTTGAAATATATGCAAATAAAGTGTATATATATAAGTATATGTGTTGAGAAGGAAAAGAGATGAGACAGGTGATGGCCATGAGTCAGATTACAGACTAAAGGATATTATATTCACTAAGAGTCATATATGCAAGGATTTACGGTGACCCCAATTTCGATATCTACATTATAATACACAAAACAGAATCAATCCATAATTACCCATCATGACATTATTCCTTGACAACGTATTTGAGGAACTCTCAGTGACTTAGTGAAGACTGAAAATCTCTATTGATTGGTTATTTGAGTAGACGAAACTAGTGGTAATGTCTCGAGTTATGAGCCATGCCCGGATAAAAAGCTTCACTTATCATATAATTGATCACGTATAGCCTATTTCTAAAATAAAAGATAAAATAAAGTCAAATTGTTTTGATATCAGTTGTAAGCTATTTTCATAAGCTATCTTAGAGAGCTTGTAAAAATAAGCTGAAAAAGCTTATGAACATGTCATAATAAGTTGTTTTCATAAGCTCTCCCAAAAAGTCTCATGGTCTTTATCCTTAATGAAATAGAAACCTATCTCAATGTATTTGGTCCTCGCGTAGAAAACTGACTCTGAGAAGAAATGCAGGCAGTCTAATTATCACAAAGATTATCATCTACACACCATCCTCAAGCCTCGATTCTTTAAGTATTTGAGCTAGATAAGCTCAAAGTGGTTTTTGTTTCCCGATTTCTTCTTTACCTTTGCAGGACGCATGACAGCACCTTGTGTTCCTCTATCTACTGCTCTTATTTTTTTTTTCTCTTTGTTCCTCTCCTTTGTTAGAAGTTTATGAACTTCTATGTCCCCTATTTTTGTTCTTCATTCGACTTTCTTACCCAACTTTGTGCACCCAATCTTCCTAGTTTTTTGAAACTTTTGTCGGCTTCTTTTATACATGAAGACAACTTTGCAGTTTGCTCCCATCTTTTGACATAGGCAGTTCTGGTTTCTTGCTGCCAACTTGATCTTTCGATTCCAAATTGTTTTCTGCCTTCGCCCCTGCTTTTTGTTTGACTCACTTGTCCTCTTTCTTTGGGTCATGCTACCCTTAACTTTTTTTTATAGGCTTGTGCCAATGCAACAGGTTCTTGTTAGCTCTCTTGTTGGATACTGCACAGTTTCTGAATGCACCGTTCGCATCCCACAGGCCCAGATTCAAGATTGGAGCGCTAATACCAATTGATAGAACCCAGTATCCTATTAGAGAAAATAGGGAAGAATTCCCATGAATGCACAACAAAATAGAAGATATTTGAGGCTCTGGCTACCTCTTAAATTCCCAAAGGATGCAGCTATTTAAAATTGACCTCCCTCCCTCTAACCCTTGCCTCTTAATACTTCATTACCCACTTGCCCCCTCAACTAATTCCTAACAAATTAAATAATTGGGATTAACTATCAAGTATCACCTAACTAGCCCCTTAATAGACATTCAAATTCTGTTACTAATACATGATCATCTGATAACTCAAATAGATGCTAAAACAAGCTCATAAATAGAAGTAGGAAGAAAATATCAATACCAAGTGAATCTGCTAGTAGTTTTGTTAGCATTGAATTTTCATAAGGAATAATATCCTTCTTAGATGTTAAACAAGACAAAACATCTCCCAACCTGCAAAGACATTTCAAAAATGACACAATGAGTTAGACAATGAAATTTGACATGCATCACATTCTTTTACTCTGCTCAAATTGCCCAAAATTTCAATACAAATTAAGACAGAAATGTATATATATCACACGAAAACTTAACAATCCTATTTATGTTCTTTATAATTCTATCAACATTGGATATACTCATTCTATTTTTAATCTAAAATTTTTGTGAATGGCACGACTGATATTGAGAAAAAAAAAGTTCAAATTCTTCATTTATCAATCTTAAAGTATTTTCTGACAACTTTAATAAAATTGAGCTAATTATTATAAATCATCTATGCAACAAATAGCTCAACAATGGATAGGAAATATGAGTATTTCTGAAATAAGCGAAATACAGTGGAAATGAATTCCAACTGCCACAGAGCAAAGCTCCTACAGATGTTGTCCTTCCTTTCTTGTAAAGAAAGGTTTTTTTTTTTGAAGAAGCTAAATTAGCCCACCCAAATTGGCACCGAGGAGAATCGAACATGAGACCTTGAGGAGGAGCACACTCCCAGGTCTCAAGCCAATACCACCAAGCCAACCCAAGTGGGTTTCTTGTAAAGAAAGGTTAATCAGAAACCCCTTCCTCGTTCAATTGGAATCACTATTTTGAACAATCTAAACCATGAGCAAAACTCCTACAGAGGTTGTCCCTTTTCCTTTCTTGCAAAGAAAGGTTAATTAGAAACCCTATCAACTTTCAATTGGAAATTGGGATCACTATTTTGAACAATCTATCTAGACCATTAACATGTTGATGAGTAAGCCACGCACTCCAGTTCACTGCCGATATGGGGAAACATGGAATCAGTTATCACGTTAGTAAAAGAACCCTTTACTTTTAATTGTTTAGCCCAACCACTATAAATAAACACAATCTACATCCAGTCATAGAAAATTAATTATCTAATAATGAAAAATACACCCTTTCCTTTTAAGTGCTTTGCCCAACCAACTTAAACCTACATCCAGTTATAGGGGACTAATTACCTACAGATATGTTTCCAAAGCAAACACAGAGATGACAAATCTGGTCAGCTGACTTAGTATTTAGTAACATTTGCAAATTGCAACAAGTAATGAAAACTGACAAACCAACAAATATAGGATAAAAGAGAACAGTCAAAGTGCATTGACACCTAAAGAAATGGAGTACAAACATCTTGCCGACTGTTGGGCATATGTATATAATTTTGATAACAAAGGGGGAACATGAAAAATTACATACGCTGAAAGTGACTTCATAACATGCAGCAAATCTGTGACACGCTCACCACTGTCGTCTTCTGTTATTGAACCTTCACTTCCAGCCAAGTCAACCAGAGAAAGTTTACTATATGAGTTCTCACCACTGATTGAATTGTTATAAAATATGTGTATTGTGACAATCCTGACAAAACAAAACATTAAATCAACAGAGCTAAATTAGTGTATATCCCTCACTAGAAATAGAAATACAGCTACACATGCACAAAATATCAAAATTGTAAAATCTACCAAAACCTTATAAAATTGTAAAATCTACCAAAACCTTGTAAAAGTATGCCATCAATATAAGTTTAACATTCAACTTAAAACATAATAAATAAAGCCATGGTACAATATAACCATGGTGACACATGATGTGGGCAGAGAATGTAGACCATACAAATGAGATACGTTGATCTTTAATAAATCATTTCCTCGATTCCGAAATGCAGTTTTTAAAACTGTAGTGAATTCCAAAGGATTATTGACTTTTTCCTGCACCAATTCTACGAAAGATTCATCCGCTCCAAAGCTGAGTGTTGGCATGTTTTTCCCTGACTCCAAAAGTAGATCCCTTGTCTGAAAGCACATAAAAGGAGCTTGCATAAAAAATTTAATAGTCCCAGATGAAATAAAAACCTGGATGCAAAGCAGAGACATGACAAAAAGGGTGTACATGGTAGCTGAAAACTGAAAAAGACCTGTTCATTGTAAAGCTCACAAACTGTAACACAGAATTTGTATTGAGAAGTGGAGGTTGTATCCAAGTTGGCTAAATCAAACAACTCCTCAAAACACCGAGCATATAAACCTCGATCATAGCTTGATCCTTCCTGAGAATAATGAATGAACATCAAATAAGCAATTGATCAGACCAAACATTATTAAATGTAAAAAGAAATTAATAATATCGACCATTGGGCAGAGAATGCACATGGGCACACACGCACAGCAAAAAATATGAAGACTGACCATTGTGTGGGTCTTTCCGGAATGGGTTTGACCATAAGCAAATATGGAAACATTATATCCATCCAAAGCTGACTGCACCAGTGGTTGAACATCACTGAATAACTCAGCTGCAAACAAAGCATAATGAACAATATAAGTAAGCTGTATATCAAAGATCACTTTTCAACTCAAAAAAGATAGTAACATATGAAGAATAGAGTCATTTTACCTTGACCAACATGAGGTCCATAAACTTTATCAAATTCAAAATCTTTTTTGGAGTTAGCCAAGGATTCATCACCAGTATTTACACGAATGGTGTAATCATCTGGAAAATCAACAACTGAAGGACCTTCATCTTCAAATAACGGCCTTGTCCGACAGAATACACGTATGCTTCCTGCAAAAGATATTAACAGCTTAAGTTTTGATCAGCTTTAATAAGATCAAAGTTGATTATTTAACTAGCTTCTGTTCCAGCCACTCCATATAAAACAATGTATAAAAAGTGTATTTGGGTGACAAAAAAAAAATGAGAATATGAAGAAACTGCAGATGCAGAATACTAAAGGAAATTTTATACATAGTAATTACCTTTAGATGTCAATAAATCATTGAACAATCTTTTTTTCTCATTGATCAATGGTGATATTCTTGCTTCAGTTTCAAGGGCTACTTGATCTGAAATTCACAGGTAGGCAAAAAAAAAATCAAAATTTAACGACAAAAATCTAACAGTACAATATATTCACAGATACACATATACAAGGGATTGAATTAGAATGCCATAATTTTGAATAAGGCAACCTCCTCCCCCGCTCTAAACTTTTAGGTACCAAAAAATAAACAATGCATGTATTTCAAGAAACTAAATCTAAACCTACCACATTTATGGTGGTTGCACAGATCAGACAGAGTTTAAAGTATAAGTCTCAAGTTGTCACTGAAATTAAGTTATCCAATCAATAAAAATAATTTATATGAAAAATGTCAAATTTCAAAAATCACTACTAATCTAGCATGACCTAAGAGTCAATACAAATTAGTTTCTTACCTAGTTTGCGGGTTTTCTCAGCAAGAACACCGAGATATCGTGTAACTCGATCAAGTTTTGCATTTGAATATTCTTGAAGCTCACTAGCTTCTTGTCTTAACTGCAAATAGTCATCTTTGGCGAGCTGTGCAAAATATTTTATGTAATTGTTAACACGTGATTAAAATAAAACAAATCAGCAAGAATACGACATAACACTCAACCCAGCATGACTGTAACAATGTGGAGATAACAGATAACAGATATTTTATAGATGCACATTGCACACATTCTAATCATCTTGATAATAAACCATAGCAATATAGCACAGAGATTTGTACCAAATGCCAAACTACCCAAACCCCTTATCTACTCAATAAATCCTAAAATTCAAAAACAAAAAATTATATACTAGTAATACTACAATTATTTGGTTACATTAAGAATCTGGTCATTTAGCTTATACTTTTTATATGCCATCCATGGCAAACATTTGAAATTAGACTCCTATAGGAATTTATTTTTCAAATGAAAATATTAGATAGAACCTGTTTTTATACAAAAACAATTCATTTTACATACATGTGACATCACATCTTCAAAGTCTCCAACTTAGCTCTTGGTTTGAATTGATCCTAAATTCTCCTACACCGAATTCTTCCAGCTCATGTTATATTATTCTAAAAAACCTCCCCCTAACACACCCTAGTCATTAGTTCAAAATATTCACACCTCAAACAGCAAGGAAACCCTCCACTCTGCCCACTTCATCACATAATAACCAAGAACTAAATCATTAAAAGTCATAATAGAGTCAATATATCACCGACACTTTAAATTAAAAGTGTGTCCGGTGTCCAACATGTATCAGCGTCAGTGTCTCACACGAAACCTGCATATGCAGCTATATTCAATTACTTCTATTTTCTTAAATTACTGCTAGTATCTTCTACATGTCAGTGCCAGTATCATGTCTGATGTCTGTGTTTCATCAAAACAAACCTCCCAGCATAATTATTTCTTTTGGAAACTCGGTATCCGGTTTAAAGACCTACTAATCCTCCCAGCAAATTAACTGAAGTAGTTCACACAACAAAATTGGCAAATTTCCACCGATGCCTAAAAAAAACGACAAATCCTCGTTCACTCGAACTCACAGACACATCAAATGAGAAAATCTTTCAACAAATTGACACTATAACAAACTTAATTCAGCTCCAAACAGCATAACACAGTGCATTGAAGTTCCAAAAGCCTCAAAACTAATTTTCCTAACACCTTGACTCTCTCAGAAATTCACACATTCAAACCACGCACCATAAACCACTGAAACACTTACCGAATTGAGAAAAAAACTGAAGAAGAAGCTAAATACAGTTACAATTGAAGATTAAAAAACACATTACCTTAACTTTATCCTTTAACCGTTGAAGCTTAACCGCAGTAGTGTTCTTATGCTGCGGAGGAACCGATGAAGCCGAAGAAATTGAGTATCTTCTCACTAACGACGTATTAGGTTTCCGATCATCGTAATCCGCCGCCGGAGACGACGGCTTTTGCGGCGAGGATGACTTCCACGGTTCGAAGCCAGTAACGTCCCAACTCCAACGGTTTCGTTGCTCCGCCATTGTTGTTTTCTCAGATTTCGTTTTTTTTTTTTTTTGTTTTCAAATTTTGAAATGAAGAAAGTGAAAAAGGAATGTGTAGAATATTTATGTGTATGATATTTTTTGAATTTAAAAATGGAAGTAATAAATAAGATGAGGTGCTTTATGGCTGTTTTGTTATCATTACTATAGATGTGTGTGTGGCTTTTTTTGTTGATAATGAATGGAGGGAGAAGAGAATAGTTTGGTGTTTGGTTTGGAGTGAATTAAACGACGTCGTTTTGAGAATGAAATTCAAAGTGTGTACTGTTTTTGTTGATAAAAGTTGGTTTAGTTGATAAGAAGGTGACTAATTTTCGACAAAGATGTAAGTTCAATTCTTGTGGTCGATGTAAAAATCTTTGTTAGATAATCTATATGTATACATAGAAAAGATCTATGAGGTTTGAGATTTGTCCTGACTTTAATAAACTCAAAACTCAACTAATCTTACCAAGGACGTGAGTTTAACTCTTATGGTCGACGTAAAAACTTCGTTGTTAAATAATCAATAAATATATTTAAGAAATTCTTTAAGTCTTGATATATGTCTTAACTTTGATGAACTTGAAACCTTAAGTTTTTATATTTGTCTTAACTTTGATGAACTTAAAATCTAATTGATCTAAACTTTTTTTTCATTAAAGAAAAGAGTGAGGGTGTTTTTTGAGTGTTGTTGGGCTGTTGTGGCTCACATAATATTTTGTGCTTGTTGATTTTTCACGTTTCGCTCTCAGCTTATTTATTGTTTTGTGTTTTTAGCTTTGAAGTTTGGGGGTTTATGAAGGATAAGGCAAAACATGTGAAGGGTGACACTTGTTCTTCTCTGTTCTTATATACTACCTTCACCTTCACGTTAACTTCTGCTCCCCAACCCAACCAAATTTGTGTGTTTTACGTCGACACGCGAAATAAAGAACTAAAGATTGATATTTTTGTATAGAACATTCTTATTATTATTATTATTTTTTTTTTTAAGAAACATTCTTATTATTCTAACTAGCATTGGGACACTATCATATTGTCCATTTTTTTATTGTGTTAAGATATGTAAATTTAAAAAAATAAAATATATAAAATTTTGATTTTGATAAAATTATAGACATCTTAAACTTTTAAATCGAGATAAATCATACTTATTTTTTTTAATAACATTTTCTTTCCAACTCAATTTTTAATTTACGAATTAGGTGGCATTTAGCTTGCACTACCAAATAGATTGGTCCAACTTAGACCATTTTTTTCATGTTATGATCCATCCACACTAAATCAAACCTATGAACTCTACCTCACTCTTTGCAACTCTGTCTCTGGAACCAAAAAGACTCGTCACTTTTCCTTTATTCCTTTGAGCTTCTTCACTCTTGCAACAATGGGCCTGTTTTTTTTTTTTCTCCTTCCAACAATGGTCTAAAGAATACAATTGATTTCTTTTTGTTCCTTGTTCCTATTTAGCTTTGTGATGTGACAAGTGCAACATGGATGAAGAGATTTCATTCTTAGAAGGATTCTCCAATATTATTATTAGCCTGTTTCATGCGGATTTTAAAAAATTATGGAATCCAAGTATCCAACCAAACATATAAAACTGGTTTCTGAGTTGGGTTAGTAATCAAAGTTGCTATATTTAAAATGTTTAATGGTTTTTGTGTTTCAATTTTCAAGTGCTAGATCTAAAAGTTGTTCTACCAATTCTATTTTCCTGTTTTGTTTATCTAAGATGTGAAGATTGATGAATAATGGACAACCATCAATTCAAGTTCAAAAAAGAATGTATATATAATATATTATGATTTTGCTCTGCAATTGCAGCAAAAAGGAATATGAGTGATGGTGTATGTGAAATTGATTTTCGAGTAAATAGTCAATTTTTCTCCTGAAATTGTAAGTTTCATCAATTACCTTCTTGAAATTAACAAAACTTCAATTACCCCTCTGAAATTTCACAACGTTAGTCAATTTACCCCCTCCGTCAAATTTTTCTGTTAGTGAACATGACGTTTTGCAAATACCCCCCCTGAAGTTTTGCACTTATGTGCAAAATGCCCCCCAAATAAAAAAATTTATATTATTTTTTTCTTAAAAACAAACAATTAATAGTTAAATATTAAAACTAACTATTAATTTTGGAATTTGGGAAAACCACATGCATATATACATCAAAATAGGCTCCAAAATGGGGAAAAATATGTATTTTTTAAAGTGACAATAATGGGATGATTTGTGGATTAATATGGGGGTTGTGTAGTTTAAATGGTTTGAGCAAATTGTTGAAGGAGTTGGAGGAGTTAAAAGACTAAGATCGATGGTGAAGGAGAAAATATAAATTTAAATCTGATTATTAATTTGTTTATAAACCTCTAAAAATAATAATTTGTCTATTAGAAATAATCATTATTGTCACTTTAAAAATACACATTTTTCTCTATTTTGATGTATATATGTATGCAGTTTTTCCAAACTCCAAAATTAATAGTTAGCTTTAATATTTAACTATTAATTGTTTGTTTTTAAGAAAAAAATAATATAAATTTTTAAGTTTGGGGGCATTTTGCACATAAGTGCAAAACTTCAGAGGGGTATTTGCAACGTCATGTTCACTAACAGAAAAATTTGACGGAGGGGGTAAATTGACTAACGTTGTGAAATTTCAGGGGGGTAATTGAAGTTTTGTTAATTTTAGGGGGGTAATTGATGAAACTTACAATTTCAGGGGGGAAATTGACTATTTACTCATTGATTTTCACAGGGGAACCGAAAAGTGGTGTTTCCGAGAGAGAGATATGGAAGAGTGAGAGACTAATCATGTGTGTGTGGACCATGATAAAATTTGTGTATCTTATTTTATCAATGATTCAAATAAATTGGTCTAAGTTGGACCATTCTTTTTGGTGGTCCCTACGAATTAACTCAAAATATTATCTTAAACATACACGCATACTTAAACTTAGGAGTCAAATTGATGAGAATGACCAAATATTTGAATTTAAAAAATTGAGAGACCGAAGCTGCATAATTAGAAATAGAGGGATCAAAATTATGAATTTGTTAAAATGGGGGAATCAAAATTGTATTAAAGTTTTCAATTTTTTATGCATTGTTAGTGTAAAATATTTTTTTGTCAAGTTAGAAGTGTACAAAGGATGGGTTAGGTCGAGTTGTATGTGATCCGAACTCAACCCTAACATCAGCTCAGGTGAATTTTTAGACTTGAACTTGACCATAAACCCAACCAAACCTGATGAGGTTCACGTCTAATAACGACGAGATGGTATCAAGACAAGACCGTCCCAAGACAAACTACCAATACATAAATTAAAAAAAAAATTAATCAACATTTTTTAAAAATCATTGCATAACATCAATATCGATTCCATTGGCTATATAATATTACGGGAAAAAGAAGAAAAAAAAAATAGCACATTTAAACTCATGAAGAACCACTCTCAATCTTACGAAGATCACTGAGTCATTGGGACAGGACTATGAACCAAAATTGTAATTTTATTTATTGATTTTAACACTCATGTGCACAACAACTTTGTGACCTTTAATCAATGATCAACAAATCATATTTTACCTTTCAAGACACAAACTTGGTAGTTGTTATGCCACCATGTGTAGTTATACAAAAAAGTAAGTCAACATAACACAATACTCATGCAAACACCAAATTCTTAACATAAACCTAAAATATGCAACGCTGCATTGAAGAATTAGAAAGTGAGTATGTGCGAGAAATAATAAGAGTGTTATACAGTAATATGAAAAAAAGCATATTTGTCCTCAAATTAAATTGCAACTGAACTAGTAATCGAGCTCGGTCCCGTTTCACTTTATCCTTGTCCTGTCCTTTATTTCTGTCTTTGTTTGTTTTTTTTACCAAATCCAACTTGACCCTTTGTGTTCAGGCTGGGACGGGTTGCAAGATTGAACCGGATTTTATACACCTATAAGTCAAAAAGTTTAGTGGCCATAATATCACCTCATAAGATGAATAAGTGAAAATATTAAATTTAAACTCCGTTCTATTTATATTGTAATGTTCCTACCAATTGAGATTTGTTCAAATTATCTAGTATAATATGTTGTCAAATTCTTAAAGTACAATTTATTAAGTTAATAAATTAAGTACACATTATAATATGTTGTCAAATTATTAATAAGTTAATAAACAATTTATTTATATAAAAAAAAAAAAACATAAGCATTATAATATCATTAAAATGATGTGATATACTGAGTACACATTTTATCAACCTTTCACTTAACGAAGAGACATCATTTTAGTTCATCAATACTACATTCTTACGGTTGGTCTATTTAATCATCAATCAATCTACCCAAAATATTATTTTCACTCCCACTAATAAAATAAATAATACTTTTGTCGGAATGTGTTCATTGTGGATGTTTAATGCTATGTTGGTGAGTTCAAATTCAGTGCTCTAAAAACTAAGGTCCATATGATGTTTATAATGTTGTTCGTTAAATATTTATTGTGAAATTAAGATTGAATTCATAAACAAGAAGAAAATATATATAAATAATCATATTTGGTGCAATAAACACTTTTTAGACTCATCACCATAATGTTTAATGTAAACATTTTTTTAAAGAAGTTGAACAAGAAAAAGGTAACATTTGTAATTATTGTATGACTTAAAGAAATGATTTGTTACGAATAAACAAGTTAAAGGACTAGTTTATTGGAAAATAAAATCAAAGGACTAGTTTGTAATAAAAAACTAACTTAAAGTACTCAACGATATTTGACCTAATTCAATAAAACAAAGAGTGTAACAATTTCAATAAAATTCCTTAGCATAAAATAAACTATTAATTACATAATAATTAAAAAATTACTAAGAAGAACACACACGCACACAAGTTTATAAGAATATTAGAGTGTTAGAATAATAACCCTCAGAAAGTTTAAAAAAAGTTAAGGTAAAGTTTCCTTATTTGAATTAGCGAAAAGACGACACATTATTGTGCTAACGTTTGAAAATTATGAACGGCGTTTTTTTATTAAATTTTAATTTTTATTAAAACTAAAAAAATTATTATGGAAAAAGTTGTTTAAGGGGTATAATTGAAATGATGAAAAGATATGTATAAATACACTCATCTAGTTTTTTACACTTTTTAAATGATAAAGTAAAAAAAACAAAAAATATAGATTTATATCGTGTTTGTTACATTTGTTTTAATATTTAAATTTATTCTTATTTATTTGTTACATGTGTTATTTGTATTGAAAATTGAGGGTATTTTTGGAAAGAAAAATTCAACTCAAAAGTGCTGAAAGGGGTAGTTCCCTTTCTTTATATATAGTATAGATAAAATCACAAGATAGTAAAAATCACTTTTTGTAAAAGGTTATTTAATTTAAGGAGAAAAAAAGGCGAAGTTGAAATATTCTAAAATAAAATATTTTTATATGTAAAGAAAAAAATTCTCAAATCTTGCATTTTTCACGGCATTATATATATATAAACCGTGTCTAAAATATTTTAACTTTTCCTTCAAATAATGCAAGATCTTGAGAATTTTGTGTCATTGTCGGGTTTTGAAGGTGAAACTATTTTATGCTTTGATGGAGAAGTTAAAATATTTTAGACATGGTTTATATAACCGTAAAATAAAATCATGCCATGCCTCAATCAATTACGATACTATATAATAAATGAAAAGGATTAAAAGCACACACAAAAAGTAAATGGTTAAATCAAATCATTGGTTGCATTGCATATGATTTCATATTATCTATGCATGCTCAAACAGTTTGCGAGGTAGGTCCATTCTAGTCACTATGACTATGTCTACTGTCAACAAAGACTGTGGTGGATTAGGTCCTCAACTAGTCATTAGTCAATAGTTAGCAGCAACCATATGTGTGGAAAAAGGAACGTGGAAGAGGACACTCAAACAAGAGGTATGAAAAACTTCAAATTTAATGATACAATTGTATGAAGTTTGACCGCTACATTTTAGAATGTAGATTTTCGAAGAGTAGAATCGAGGAAGAGACCAATTTTGTGGAAGAAAAGGATGAGAATTTGAAACAATGTTCATAGCACATGGAAGTAACAAAGGAAATCAAAAAATAAAATCATGGCACCTCAACAATATTGCAAGCAATAGTATGTGCAGAAAAAAGACAGATTCGTGGATCTTGATGAATCAGTAAGTTGTAGTATCCCATTTGGCGACCATTCCAAGAATCAAGTGAAAAGACAAAGACAATATCTTAATGAGCAATGATATTTTAACTTCCATTTAAGGACAACTTTATTTTTCTTTTTTTTTATTGGTAAAAAACAATGGAGAGAGAAAAAGTAAGAAAGAGAATAATAATATCATATAAGTATGAGAAAGAAAGTTGTCAAAAAATTGTTACAACTTATAAAAGGGCCGTATATTTCTCTATGTTAATTTGCTTGAAAGATGGAATATGTGATTTAATTTCAAATGTCTACTATGTTCCAAACATGAAAAAAAATGATTATTTTATTCAAGGACAACCTTTAGAGAAAGAGAAATGATATTTGAACAACCATTTTTTGACAATTTTTGTGATAACTTTCTCTCTCATACCCACTTTATCATTTTACTCTCTCTTTATTGTTTTGATTTTTGTGCCACTACCTAAATTTCTTTGTATAATTTAGTTGTCCAAAAGGTTGTCACAAGAAATGGTTGTTCAAATATCATTGCTCTTAGAGAAAGGCTTGATATTCACTTGAAATATTTAAGTCTCTCCATCAAATATGAGAAAAATAATCACATCATCAAGGTACCAATGTCAAGAAATAAAACGTTCTTGTTGAATGTCCAAAATGATGTTGCAAAATATCTCAAAGCTTGCCACAAAAGATGGGTATATGCTTTCAAGCAAAAATGAGGGAGAGAAGGGAGAGGGAGAGGGAGAGGGAAAAGCAAGAAACTACCAAAATAGTTTCAAATATATGTTGTAGCGTGTGTGGTGTATCTTTCTAATCGATCTCCAACATGAAGTGTGACTGAAAAATACACCACAAGAAGTGTGGAGTAGAAGAAATCCCAATATCTCACACTTGAAGGTATTTGAGAGTGTTGCTCGTGTTCATATTTTAGACAAGAAAAGAGCTAAACTTGACGACAAAAGCGAGAAATTCATTTCATTTTCATCATTTAAGATAAAATTTAAAATATACAAGTTGAACAATCGAAAAACGAATGAGATTGTAATTAGCTGAGATGTGATCTATAATGATGAGGAACAAGACAATGGGACCCCACAAAAAAGGAGTATAATTTTTTTCCTCGATTAAAATAAGAAAAAAAATCTAGATAAATTCAAATATGGCCTTGTTACCAACGTCATTCAATTTGAAAGACTCGGGAAGTGAAAGAATTGTGACACGTACATGAAGTATTCAAGATCTTTAGGACAACATATAACTGTTATCACCATGATGAATTAAAGATCTCTAATGAAAACCGAGAAAATGAATAATCTCACACTATTATGTCTCTTTCCATATTATGAACCATTTGTCTGGATATCATACTTATAATTTCTATAGCACTCTAGCATTTCAATACAAGTTAAAAATTCATCAAATAGACATTGAGTGTGCATTTTTTAATGGAGTCCTCAAGGAATGGGTGTACATTGAGGAACTATCAGGGATAGAAGGTGAAATGATAAAAAAAATTACTCAAGCTAAGGAACATATTTTTTGGACAAATCAAATTTAAAGGAGATACATAAAAATACGGTTCATTGGACAAATCAAGTGTTAGACCCAATAAAATAAAATATGAGACACATATTTGTCACCGATACATAAAAAAGTACACGACAAATCTTTGTCACAAGTATTAAAAAATAATACAAGACATATATTTATTATTGATGCAAAAAAAGTGAGAGACAAATATTTGTCATTGACTAATATAAAAGCACATGATAAATATTTTCCATTGATACTTAGAAAAAATATATGGGACAAATATTTGTTACTAATACATAAAAAGTTACGAGATAAATATTTGAACAATAAAATAAATTTGTTTCAAATTTATATTAAAGAAAAAGAAGCTAATTTGAAAAATTTGTGCATGTATTCAAAATTAAACCATCTTCTATGACTTATGTTGTTTAATTTTATTGAAAAAGTCTAGTTGTTCGATGAAAACCATATCTTTTACGACTTATGCTGTTAATTTTAATTGTATTAATTAAACTTTATGTTCCGGTTTTTTCTTCTTCTTTTGATCAAGTAGTTTAACGACTTAAAATTCAGGTATATATTATACAATATCTATACCAACTAATATGAGCTCAGAAGAACATGTTACGTCTCTTTTTTTTTTTTTTTGGTACAACATGTTACGTCTCTTTAATTGATCAAATACATTATTGATCAAATATTTTGTCTAGTTGTGACAAAAATTATTAACAAAATAGCTAATGTAACATGTTATATCTTCGTGGCTCTCATGTGTACATTCATGTGTATCCTTCAAGAACTAATTTGCAAATGAAATCCTAATCAATAATTATAATATTTTCTCGATTTCAATCATAATCCATCTCAACCACCCCGGGCCTTTACTCATCAATGACCATAGTTTCTCAACCTTATATCTTTCAACAACAAAACATAACAACTACTCCTTCATGTGGGTCTTAACTCTTAATTAAGGCTGAAATTTCTGCCAGTGGTAATGACTACTAACTACAATGAAAACTACTAATGATGTTTAACTAAGCGGCCTTTGCTTTGGCGAGGGCTTTCTTCCTCTGTGCAAGCATGTACGAGTACATGTGCGGACTACCTGCATAGAATTATGAAATTCAATCAGTTGGAGCATAATGTCGGCAAAATAAACGCTGGAAATAGGGAATATAGTAGTAAGAAAAATGCTTAGTGCATGCCTGGAACGTAGATTGCCAACGCAACAATTGCGATGTAAAAGTAATCGAATGAAGAGTTCCATGTATTCGGCATCCTGATGCAATACTTCTCGGATGCCTGAAAAACATACCAAATCAATAACTTGAAATCAGGTTCCTGATAAACAAGATCATCAAATAGTTCAAGTAGAGCTAATCATAAATAAGTCATAGACTAACAAGCAACAATTCTCTTATTGCACCTTTCTGATTATAAACAACACATCACCAGGTTTAGATATTTTGAAGATTCTAGACCTGTTTGGATAAACAGCTAAATCAAGCATTTATAGCATAAGTGCTTATCATATAAATGCTTATGTATAAGCTATTCCTATAACAAACTATAAAATTAAGTCAAACTATTTTCTTATAAGCTATAAGCTGTTTTCATAAGCTATTTTGGAGAGTTTATGGAAATAAGCTGAAAACAACTTATGGACATATCATATGCTATTTACACAAGCTCTCTCAAATAATCTCACAAGTGCTTATGCCAGTAGATAGCCTAAAATAAGACAATCAAAACAGGCCTTAAAGGTAATTTCGATTCTTCAATGTTCAATATCTTTACCTTAATGAATGGCAAGGCAATATAAATCAAACCAACTTCACTGCTTATGCCTGTTGGATACAAAACTAAGAATGTGCTATATCTGCAAAGGAAAATTTGTAGTCAATATAATATAAGAGCAAAAGTAAGATTTATCAATACTACACAAATTTCATACCTAAGCCACAAAAGCCATGATGGGGAAAATGAAAAAGCCTCTTTAAGTCCAAAGAAAGAATAGCGAATAATCTGAAATTATAACAATAAAGCAGATTATAACTATTGATCTTCATTAAAGTTTTCTCGCATTTTCAATCGGCGACTTCACTCATAGTCCATGACATTCAAGGATTATTGGAAACAAAAGAAAATTGCAGAGCGAAAATGGGATGCTAAGCCAAAAAAGTTTAGCATTATAGTTCAAGCTATCCACAATATCTAACAAGAAATGGTAAAACAAATGATTAAGTGCAAGCTACAATAAAAATATTGGTAACATTAGCGTTAATTCTCGTCAATACTTTCATTTTGTCTTTCTTCGGGAAAATGTAGGAAGTGTTTTATTCCGTAACAAGTAAGAAAGCAATATTCCGTAACAGACATTGCCAACTTATTTATTTCAGCCAATATCCAACAAAACAAACAAATTGGAGTACCATACAGATAGTGTGAGTGCTGAATGTGAGTAAAAAAGCAGTATCATGAAAAACTTGCCTCGGTGATGGACCAGCTGATAAGTAGGGAGCTCACAAGAAAATGAGTCTGAGTCTGTCATTCAAAGATGCGCTAAAATTTCAATAACAGAATATGACAAAATCCTGAATTTAATGACTCCAACAGAAAAAATAATAAATAAAAGGCTTAAATACAGTTTTAGTCCTCCTATTTTTGCATCATTCACAATTTTGGCCTATTTATTTCTAAATCTATGATTTTGGTCCCCAATTTTGGTCTTCAATTACCAAATAATCAAATTTCAGCCTTAAAATGCATAGGTGAGGGAAAGTCATACAAGTTGAAAAATGAGGACCAAAATTGCAAATTTGAATTTAGGGGACCAAATTGTAAATTAGATTAATTAAAGGGCCAAAAAAAGTATTTAAGCCAAAATACATAAATAAGTAAAAAGTTGAAATTTGTGTTCACCTCAGGGAAACTCCACAAGATACCCCATACTAGAAACAGCCTTGAACTAATCTGAGGCAATGTTGCTGATATTGGAGACCTCACAATCCCTTCATCAATTCAAAAACAAAATCAGAAAAAGGCAAAAACAAAAACGAACATCAAATTAAATCTACATTAAGCATTTAATCAATGGATTACTCACCAACTAAACCATGAAGAATCTATCACACCATGCAATACAACGCCATACCCAAAAAAACAAAATGAAGAAAATTTAGTTAAATTCCCAAAACGGTATCTCAAAAAAGTGATAATAATCAAAAGGGTGTCTCCAAAAATGATAAAAATCAAAACTTTTAGAACCAAATACCTCTAATATAGCAGCAGTTTGAGCAAAAAGCAAGGGCTTTTGAGCTACAGAGTAAACATTTTGATGACCCATTTCCTTCAATGTCTTCAAAACAAGAAATAGAACTTGTAACCTGCATAAATTTGAAAAATGGATCTAAGACAACAATGATAAAAACAATTTTTCAATGAAAACAATTTGAAAAAGTGAATGAATGAATGAGAATTTACTTACCATCCAAATAAAACGGTAAAGTTATAAAGAGAAAGGTAGAGTCTTTTCATAGGTGAAACAGAAGCAGTCATTGAAGAATGAAGAGAAGAGAGATAGGGTTCAAAAAGTTGAATAGTTAATGAATTTGGCAAATGATTTTATCTTATGATTGGATTATATAGGGTGACATGGGATTGTAATTGGGGGTAGTAGCCCAACTAACAACAATTATAGTGTATTAATAATTATGGGGGTAATAATAACAACATAAAGTGCAAGTGGCATAGTAGTTGAACTCCTTAACCAAACACGTCACGTGTAAGTAAGTAATAATAACATGGTTGGTTTGGTTTTCATGTGTTCATAAATTCTTTACTGTTTTTATTTTATTTTATACAAAAATAAAAGGATTTGGTTTCATAGATCTGGTTATGATAAAATGGTTTCTGTTCTCTCTATTTTTATTTATGTTATGTTGTCTATTTTGCACCCACTTCCTTATTACTTGTCGTTTTTGTAGAAAGAAATTTGTTTATAATTTACTTATCATTTTATTTTTTATGTAGTGTATTTATTTATCATAGAGAGAAAAATAGATGATAGATAATTAAGGATATTACAGGACTAAGGGAACTAATTATATAAAAAATAGTAAAATAGAAAAAAAAAAAAAAAAAAAAGGTTTCTGTTTTTCTTTACAGTGATAATATGGTTTCTGTTCTTGTAAAAAAAAGGGTTCTATTCTCTTTTTGAGAAAGTAGTATCATTTTTGGCTAGGATCAGTTGGGTCATGTAACATCCAGAGTTAGATCAAATGCATGGTTCTTATCAATGATAAGTTATCATGGATTGTCTACACTATATAAGTTCCATTTCTCATTCAATTTATGATGTGGTAAGTGGCAACTGAACATGTATCTAGACTAGAAATGTAGTTTTTGACCATTTAAATTTCCATAAATACATTTTCAGAAAACATAAAACGTGTATGCCTAAAATAATGTGAGGGATGGGTATGGTATGGACTGATTTTGTAGTTGCTCTCTATTTTGTCAACTTTAAAACTTAGCCCATGTCTTGTATCAGGTCAATTGAGATGGCTGATTGGTATGGTATGGACTGATTTTGATAACTCTGGCGTGTGCACTTTGAGAATTCAATAGAATTGGTTTAATATTATTAAAGCTATGTTTCCATATTTTATAAAATGAATACAAATAGAAATTAGAAAGTGATAAAAAAAGAAGCAGAGCTGCTAAATGTAACATAAATTTTATACTATTGTTTGAATATTTTAAGTTTTTTCTGAAAAGATAATAGCAAGGACCATTTTATTACTAACGCATGATCTGGTTGCGGAGTTCAACAATCATTATTAACGTTCGCTAAGCTTTATGGTCTGCCCTAATCGTGGTGAGTCACGGATTATTAAAAAAGAGAAATCTCAGTGGAAAAGATTCATTGAAAATGAACAAGTATACGTAGAATACAAATGGAATTCCATATACAAACCAAAGAAAGAAAGAAAAAAAAGGTCATGTTTTAAAACTACATGACTTTTTCATGCACACATCCTATTATTCCTCTACCAACTACTATTGAGTTCCTTGAATGGAGATCTTGCATCAGAAATGGCTTCAACTTTCTTTATCCTACTAGCAGGAGAAACTTGAACTGACATATTCTCTTTCACATGGAAAAAGTTATCATCCTTTTTCAAATTCACTCCAGCACCATCAATCTCAAAAGATTCCTCCATGCTTCTCAACATGTCCTTCAGTTGAGTGTCTGCATTAGACAACTCATAGATTCTATCATACAACCCTTGAACAAAAGCCAACAAATTTTCCCTTTCTAAGGACAGTTCTGTTGCATTTCCAGTCAGCTCACAGGCTCTTTCCATTGTGCTTTTTGCAATCACAACACTCTCAAATTCTCTTCTAAATGATTCTTGTTCCAACATAAAAACCTCTTTCTGAAGCTCCTCGACAGCCTTATCTTTCTCTTGCTTGATGCTTTCACCAACATCTACTTGTGCAATAAGTGAAGCTTCTAGTTCTTTACGCATCAAATGGCTTTCTTCAAGATCATTCTTCAAACGATCAAGAATTGACTTCCATATTTGCAATTCAAATTCCATTTCACTTCTTTCGCAAATTCTCTCATCCAGTTCATTGATAGCAATGTCTAAAGCTTCATGTGTTTCTCTAAGTTGTTCTTTTGATTCACATTCGATCTGCAAAACCTTCTCTTCGAGGATCCGCTGACACCTAGTTGATTCCTCCAGCATTTCTTTGTACCTATCAAGTTCGTTCTGCAGTTCTTTGTTACATCCATAAGACTCAGGTTCATTTTGTAGTGAGCGCTGCAACTCTTTGCTGGATCCAAAGGACTCAATCTTCCTCATCAAACACTCTGCTTTCTCGCGTTCTTCATTTAAGCCTTTTTGAGCACTGATCAAAGAATCATCTTTCATCTCCAACTGCTTCATCAGTTGAAAAATCTCCCTTTCTTTCTCTTTGTTGAGCAGATCCATCTCATCTTTATAATTGGCAAGCCTTAACTGAGCCTCAGAAATTCCTTGTTTCAACACTAGCAGCATCACAGACATCTCCTCATTTAACAACCTTGTCTCAACGACTATCAAATGAGAACTTTCCAACTCCATCTGAAGCTCTTCCACTGCTGCAATTTTGGCTTCCAACTCAGATTGACACGTATTCAGTTGTCCAGTCAATTGTTCTATCCGAGAGTCCCATTCGGCCTCTCTAGCCTTAAGAGTCAAAGCACACTCTTTATGTGTTTGTTCTAAATTTTTAAGCTTGGTCCTCAACTTTGACTGCGAATAGTAAGCACCTGCTTGAATTTGAGATTCCTGTAGTTCTCTGAGTGACATCCTTAACTCTTGATTTTCTTGCTCTAGCTTCTCCATTTGGTACTTTGCTTCTTTAATATGCGCCTCTTTTGTTTTCAGCGAATATCTCAAATCAACAATATCTTTGTCGCGATCAGAGTTTAAACAATCAAGCTGTAGTCTGGCATCATGGTACTCGCTACCAGCATTATCAAGCTGCAGCCTAAAATCCGAAACTTCAACTTCGAGTCGCTTTTTCTGACTTTCTACATGAGCAAGAGCTTGGTGGCAGGTCTGTAACTGATGTTGAAGATCTTCTGATATTCTGATCTGAGACTCTAATTTAGTTTCAAGTGAGGAAATCTCATCAAGCAATGTGGATTTTTCCATCTCCCACTCTTTCTTGCTAGACTTAAATTGGCCTTTAAGTTTCTCATATGCTTCTTCTAGATGTTTAAACTGTTCCTTCTTCCACTTTAACTGATCTTCCAACTTCACTTTTTCCTCCTCCAACTTCTGAAACATTCCATCTCTTTCACTTAGTTCTTTGGATGATTTTAATTTCTTCTGTGATTCTGAACACTTCTGCTTCGAAACCGATAGACAACTTTTCAGGCTTTCAATTTCTTTTCTGTATCGACAAACCTGCTGATCTTGATTCTCTGCCTTGTCATTTGCTTCCTCTAAGGCCAACACCAACCCTCTTTTCTCATTTTCCCACATTTTAATCTTTTCATCGAAATCAACTCGAAGTTTATCGTTTGCAGCTTTGAGATGTTTGATGATGGACTCTTGTTCTTTCAAGTTCCCTTTCAGACTTTCATATAAACTCTTCGCCTCAGCAATTTCGTCCGCCTTCTGAAGCAGTTCCTGATCAAGCTTCTCAGATTTGGACTTTGCTTCTTGTGTTTGGTTGACTTGTGCATTAAGGGATCTCTTCAAATTCTCAAGTGAATCTGATTTTGCTCTTAGTTCTGCCTTGAGTTTGTCAATCTCAGATTTTGCTTCATCCAACTCTTCATAAACTTTTTCCATTTTTCTTTTCACATATAAGAAATTCAACAAAGAAATCTGTTTTCCCTAGCAGTGAGAAAATAAAACAAGCAAAGTTACACAAAGACTATGCTGATAAGAGAAGTTAATAAAATGCTTCATAAGAGAAATTAGGACTATATGGATTAGTTTATTCGGGCTTATCTAGTAACATAAGTTTTGTGAGACTGTTTGGGAGAACTTATGAAAACAGCTTATAACAATTTTCATAAGCTTTTTTTCAACTTATTTCATAAGTTCAGCAATATAGCTTATAAAAACAACTTCTAGCATATGTAAAAGCAATTTAACGTTATTTTTTGCTATAAAAATAGCCTATGCCAGCATATACATAAATTCTTATCATGATAAGTGTTTATGCTATAAGTTACAAATAAGCTGTTTATACAAACAGGCCCAGATGTCCTAAAACTAATTCATTCCTAAACAAGTGAGATTAGTTCTGTCTTTGTGCAGCCAAATTATGTTATCAAGAACCAACATTGCAATTGAATTAGTGAAAGGGAACTTGTTAATTGTTACTCAATAGGTTACCTCAACTGGAGGTAATCCTATTCGAAGCATGCGAGGCACTAAAGGTGCATAAGCCCCTTCCGCTAGACCCAACCCCCCTTCGGTCAATTATAGTAATGTGAAATTACATCCTTAGAGAAGTTGAAAACTACGATATGGCCTTATCAATTATATATCATTTAAGATCATTAGAATTTCTAAGAATCTACTAATTATAGACATAACAGAATCTACTACTACTTGATTTTCTTAAATCATACAAAAGGAACCCCCCCTCCCCCTAAATATTCTGAATTAGTAACAAGAAATTATGTGAAAACAAAGTTTGTATAAGACGCAAGAAGCAAAATCTGGATATTACATATTCATTTTTTCAATTTATACGAATTATTACATGGCATTGCAAGAAACATATAAAACAAGTAAATTAATTTCTTCAAAAACAAAAAGTAATTTAATGAATGGAAAATAGCAAAGAAAGATAAAAATAAAGATTAAATACTAAGTGAATGGTTAATACCCAGAAAGAAATTGCACACATTTTCAAGATATTCAGCGAAATGAAGAGAAGAATTGAAAGAAACGAAACGAAGAAACTGACCTGATTTGAAGAACAGAAGAAAGCAAGTAATGTTGTCCCTGAAGAAGGAGAAAGATGAATGAAAAGTTACCGTTATAATGTTTCAACCGTTTTTTACGAGAGAGAAGAAGAAAATAACCAAGTATGAGAAAGTATTATGCAGTTTCTTTGAAATGAATGAAAAACTAGCCGTTGAAAGATTTTCTCGGGTTAGACTATATTTGGGCCTATTATCTACGACAAGAATTTATGACTATTTGCACTCCTTATGTTATTTTCGTCCCTTACAAGGACTGTACCAACCTAGTATCACATACTACTAATTTTCCAAATTGAAAAGTGTTAATCAAGTATGAGTTAAGTCTCATGTTCGATTCTCCCCAATGTTAATTTGAGTGGACTGATTTAACTTCTTTAAAAATATTGTGAGTTAAGTTTTGCATTTGATAAAATAGTTGAGTGTATGCGGCATATAAATGAGACAGTCCATCATCTCAAAGTCTTAAGATTCTTAGTGAAAATGCAGTTTGAATTTTACTTATACGATTGCTCTTTGTAATACAATAATCCGACCTAGTAAGACTTCACCTCATGGTCCAACATAACAAATCACAATTAATCATATTCGTGATTTTAGGAAATGTTATTTTAAAGTCAAATATTTTTATTGGTTTATGATTGATTGAATGTATAAAAAATCTTTATATTCAACTCTAATAAATTCGCAATGTTAAAAATTAATATCTTAGAGATGATGAAATGATGTTAAAAATTCGGCTCGGTCATCGACTCGGCAGGGGTACTGGGTTATTGGGTCAATGGTCGAACCACTGAGTCACTGGTTGAACCGCATGACTGAATCGGATTAAACCGGATAACTCGGTTAGGTGACTCGGTCTTAAGATTAAATTTTTTATAAATATTTAACTAAATTAAAAATATATATCAAACTAAATTTATACTTTATTTGTTATTTGTTGAAGTTGTAGAACATAAAGATAGAAGAAATTATCTTATATCTATCAAAAAAGTTATTTTATAAAAATTTAATGTTAATTTCCAATTTTTAAAAACATAACATTGCCCTTTAAAATAATATAATTATCCAAAAAAAAAAAGGTAAATAAATAACATTGCTTTGTAATTGCCGTGCAGGTTGTTGAAACATTAAAATTGGGCTTATTTGACAAGCCCATCATATATATACCACCAAGTGAAAACCCTAAACAGCTATAGCACATCTCCAGAAACATTAGCCGCCGCACAGTGTGCAATTTTCTTTCTCATTCTCTGCTCGTTTTCTTTGTAAGTATTAAATGGATCTTCTACAAGGAATTCTGATAGGGTTTCAAGCTTTAAGTTCTTTCTCTCCTTCCATTGACAGAACGTCCCACAACCTTTATTCTTCTTCTTCTTCTTCTTCTTTTTTTTTTTTTTTTTTTTTTTTTTTTTTTTTTTTTTTTTTTTAAGAATGCAAGCATTGAACCGGACGGTTCTATAAACCGGCCGAGTCGCCGGTTTTGACCGGTTTTAAACGAGCCATGCTGGTTTACACCGGTCTAACTGCATGACCGATCCAATGAGAAGCTCGAACCGGATACCCTACCGGTTTACGATCTGACCGGTCCAGTTTTTAAAACTATGCATCCATTAAACATGGGTAGAGGAAATTATGAGCACGTAGTTTTTCTTAGAGATGATGACATGATGTTTTTAACATGTTTATCGCATTAAAACAGTAAAAATTATAGGTATGGAATTGTACCTTACTACCTAAGTTTAACGCTTGAATTACTTGAATAAAAATCATTATTCAATTATTGACTCAAAAAGAAAATTAATGAATATTTAAGATTCACTATTTGACATATTTACACACATATATGTTTTTATTTCAACATTATTCAACGTCAATGCTGACCAATTTCCACGTGTCAAATGCAGCACATGATTGGACCGTTCTCTCCCACTAGATCACCCTCCTCCACACAATCTCAACCGTTGAATGCAACACCCTACAAAAATGGCGAAAAAAAATAACACAACGTCTTTAAAATTAGAAAGAAAACTCGCTTCAGTTTTCACTGCACCTCATGAAGATGATCATGGAAACTAGAGTGTGACCAATGAGTTAGGGTTAGGGTTTCAAACTCAACTACTGTTTTACTCCGATCACTCTTTTCCTTCTTTTTCGATTTTCCGGCAACTTTTTATTTTTTATTTTTTATTTTTTTATATAAATTCCGATGATACTGCAGAAGAACACAATTCAATTACGTCATAATAATCTGAATCGGTTTTGAGTGAAATTACAATTCTTTTTTATATTTTTTTGGTTTTTTATATGAAATGTCTTATTTTGGAATAATAATAATGAACTTTCTTGTCCATTTTTGTGGACTTTCTGTGAATGTGATTGTTTCAAGAATTTTTTTTGGCAGTTATGATGAAGTTAAAGTTTCTGCAAATTAAAGTATTCCTTTTTGAAGTTTAATTGACTTTGTAGCACTGACACATCTGGTTAAAGGCATGTCTGTTCCGTTGTCCGACACATGTCGTAAATCTTTATTGGTGCGAACGTGTCTGTGTCCGTGTTTTAAAGATAATGGTTCTGTATGTCAAACTAAAACAATGTACTACTGATTTTTGTTTAGATTAAGCAAAATCGATGATTTACTTAATAAGTAAGTAGTTTTTGGGGTTTGGTCTAAAAAAAGTTTACTGTAACTGTTCAATTTTGCTTTTCCTTTTTCATAGACTTAGCTTTTTATCAATAAATATTTAATACTACTACTAAGTGGGTTTGATTTTGATGATGTTCTTTTTTGGTGGAATTCATTTATATATATGTACCACATTTTGCATTGATAGTTTTCCTAATACAGTGGTGTCACTGCAACTGGCAGGAACCACTCATCATTTCAACTCCTAATTGCTTTCTTCACCTTAAAGTTTGAGGCTTTTCCTTCTCATTGTTACACAAAACTTCGAAAAAGAGCTTCACTTTCGGCTTGAATTCGAGGGTTGGCTATGTCATTGAACCCTTTTTCATCATGGAACATGTGGGGTGGTGGTGGTAGGAGAGAAAATGAGAAAGAGCAAGTTTCTGAATGGGGTGTTTCTTTGAAAGAATGTGAGGTGGTGAAGGAAAACAAGAAGGTTTCATCGCCATCGCATAGGAAGTTTGGAAGGAAAAGAGAGGAGAAAAAGGAAGAGAGAACAATTGATAGAGAGTATGATGTTGTGTTTGTTCCATCTGATGGTGGTGATTGGTGTTTTCTGTCTGGTTCTGAATCTGATGACTCTGATTGGTCTATTGGGTGGCTGGAGCCTCTTGGTTCTGATTTTGAAAGCAATGATGATGATGATGATGATGATTCTGGTGGTGATAGTTTTGCTGTTTTGGTTCCTTGTTATTCACCTGGCTGCAAGGAGATTGAAGGCTCAAGCAATGTGCTTTTGAATGCCATTAAGAACCTCCCTAATGAATTTTCTTCTGGTAAGAATTTCCATAACGAATTTTTGAATTATGGTCTTGTTATTGATTGGTTCTGTTCTGATTACGTATATATAATTTCATCCTTGTTATTGGAATTGTGATTTTTATTTTCTCTGAATCAATTGACTTGTTATCTGAGTAAATAGTCATTTTGGTTCTTGAACGTGTCCGACTCTGTTGCTACAATCCCCAAATTAACCGAAATTACAAAAGCATCATCGAACATGTCTCTTGTTAGTCGGTTTGCTCATCAAAAGTTTGATCATTGGATGTATATTCCATTAGTTAGTTTGTTCTATCAAATTACTAACAGTACATACACTCAACCAAGTTTTTTGTAATTTTGATAGATTCAAGAACAATAATGATACTACCTCACACATTTAGAGATAAAATGATTATTTACTTATTTTCTGTTATGTTTATTGGTGTTTGGCAATTATTGGTAGCTTAAAAGTTCAATAGTTTTAAGGCTTCCTTTCTAGTTTATGGCCCATGGCTTTAGACAATACTAATTTTTTTATTTGTCAATTTATAGTGGGTTAGGCATGATTTTCTAGCATCTATGGTTTTTCTTCATTTTATTATTATTCATATATATAACTCTGATTTTCAAAGAGCTTTTATGTGGTAAATTTCTTTTTCTTTGTTTTTTTCTTCATTGCCTCTTTCTTTTTCTAGTTTCTATGATTATTCTGGCTTGTATTTTCTCCTCCTTGTGAATTCTAATTGTACTAGTCAGATATAAAAAGGTTGAAATTTTGCTTTGGCAATCAATTTTTTAAGTGTTTCTTTATGATAGAGGGTAATGTTATGCACTAAAGTAAGTTCATAATTTGACTTAAGGTCCTCAATTCAGTAATAAAATTAAATTAACTAAAGCAATTGATTCCATGCTTGGCAATGACATCTATGTCAATAGCATTACTTTTTTCCTCTCTTTTATTGCTTCTTTTTTAGGTTGATTATCCTTTGTTGACTATTGAGCACAAGATCTTCTGTTACACAGGAGTTCCAGATTGTTACTATTGTGCTGATGATGTTTAAACAATAGCAGAATAGAATTACGTTATGAGATTAGTCTTGATGATACTATGTTAATCAGAAATGTTAGGTAGATCTATCATCTGTTTCCGTAATTTGAACTATTATTTACTTGCTTATGTTTATGTAGAATGAGCTATTATTTCCCTTATTGTTAAGGCTTTCCATAAAATAATGTTTTTAGAGCTCGAATTCTAGGGTAGGTAAGTGTTCTTCTACGATGTTTAGAAATCACTCAACTTTGACGATGACCGACATGGGCACCTTTAATTAGAAGCAAAGGGTTCTCCACGTCTTTACGACTGAGACACTGACCTGATCGATATTGATTTGAGAAAAAAAAAACAGAATGAATATAAGTTGAGTTTTGAGCTATTCATACTCGTTTTCCTTGTTTTGTTTTTCTCGAACCGACACTGATTGGATCGCCGTACATTGTTATATATATGTTATCCATACATAGTAATTTTGTAATTCTGATTGTTGATACAGACGGGAAGAATTACATGGAACAATGGTTGGCTACTCTACAGAATTTTGGAGCTTAGAATAAGAAAATAACTTATCCACGTTGATGGTCCTTGGTAATTAACTGCTACAAGTTATAAATAGCAAGTTAATGAAGAATGTGATAAGATCCCTAGGGGCAGGGGACCTAAACTACCTAGTCTATTAGTACTAGTATTAACTGTAGATGCCACTTTCTCTCTAGCTGTAGAAAATACAAAAGTAAAAAAAGAAAAAAGCTATAAGCTATAAGCTTTTCAGTTTTCTATTTTAAGAGGAGTATTAGAATTCTAATCACTGACAAACCAGTGTACATTTGAAGATATTTAATCTTATTTATATTGATTAATGTTGCAATATGTAGTTGGCATGAAAGAGTGGATTATCTACATTTGGAGATATATATTTACCTTTCATCTTTTCCTGGTTTTTGTACTTGTGGAATAATCTTTTTGAAAAACTGTGTGCTATATGGTATAATGGACCACATTAAAGGCTAAAGCTGTAGTGAAACTAGTTATGATTGTTCACAAGCATATGTTGGTGGAACTTTGCAGGCTGATAGGGATTTGTAACTGAAGGTTCATCCTGGCGCACGTATTCTGCAATTTTAATCAGTTGGTGACTTTTGGTGCCTCATGGATTATTGATTCCTAACTGTGATGAAATGATCCATTAATTGTAAAATGTTAATTAGATCTTCTCTTTATTGATGTTTGTAGAGACTATACTGTTAGACAACTATAAATTTACAAAGAAAATTATATATTAACACGGAAACCAAAACAATATAGAGAAAAAGTAAAAATATAATGGAGTATGAGAGATAAAATTGTCACAAAAATTATTATAAAATGATTGCATAAATATCAATTTACAAAGAAAATTATATATTAACACGGAAACCAAAACAATAGAGAGAAAAAATAAAAATATAATGTGAGTATGAGAGATAAAATTGTCACAAAAATTATTATAAAATGATTGCACAAATATCATTTCTCATAGTGATATTATGTTGATGATGTGGAAAATTAATTTAAGTTTTTTATTAAGCAAAATGAATTTAAAAATGAGTGACGTCAAAGTTACATTTGGAATTTTAGTCACCACATAATCAAACATACACGATGTGCATACGATGAATTTGATAAAATTATGGTGACACCATGATTTTGTGAAGTTTTTAGGTATAGTTTTTATAATATTATGATGGCTCAATGTAATTGCAAATTTCACCGTGAATCCATAAATACACGTAACACACTAATACAATTCTAGGAACCAATTTAGAAGCTCGCTCAAATAAAAGTAAAATGAAATGCAAATGGAATTGTTTTCTTCTCACAATGGAAAGAAATCATCTTTGTGGGATTCATCACATGTTTTTTTTTCCACCTTTTATTAACTTTAATGGAGACCAAGCAGCGGTGGAAAGTGTGTTTATGTTAATCAAAGATGAACAATCAATCAAGTATAGTTTGGTCATGACAAAACGATCTTATGTATTTTTTTGGTTATGTTTCTTGAAAATTTGATAAATAAAAACAAAGATACAAAATAAGAAAATATGTCTCTAATGGATGTTCAATTACTTCCTATAAAATGAAAAATAAGCAAATATTATAGATTTTTTTTTAAGGAGCAAATATCATAGTTGAAAAGTTAATATATGTGGATTAAATTTTTAACCGCAACTTTTCAAATCATTACTTTTGTGTATATTTTCTTCCAAAGATAATATTTTACTTAGTTAAATGATTTTTTCATGAGTGAGAATCAAATTTGATGTGTAGAATTTATAACACGGACACAAACTTTGCACCAATCATTTATGTTAGACTCGATATTGCTTTCATACAAGTTTCTATAATTTTTTCTATACTTAAAATGAAAATTAGTTACTAACCATTTTTTGTATACTTGGACGAAATTTTTCTTATAATAAGAAGGGTTAATTATGTTTTCGGTCCCTACAAAATTGCGACCTTGTAAGTTTAGTCCTTATTTAATTTTAATAGCTTTTTTAATCTTTACAAAAAAATTCTGCACTTCATATTAGTCCTTACTCAATCCAAATTTGTTTAATTTATGCTTAAATTCTTAAGTTTTTCAACAATTTTTTACAGACGTGTTAAGAACGTTATTAAAAGGTCCTCCGAAAAAAATATCGCAAAAATTTGATTTCTACGTTCATATTTTTGTTACTTATATCTTAAACTTTTGTCGTTTTAAAAAATTCATATTTAATTTATTTCATGTTAAAAAATTATAGATTTTAGTAAATGAACCTTTCATAGTGTTCTAAACTTGTATAAAAAGAATCGTTAAAAAATTTAAGAGTTTAACAATAATTAAGCAAAATTTATTTTAGCAGGGACTAAAATTATAAGTAATTTTTTTTTTGTAGGGATCAAAAAGACTATTAAAATTAAGCAAAGACTAAACTTAGAAGATCGCAATTTTATAGGGACCAAAAATATATTTATCCCAAGGAATATTTATGTTTCAACTTTGAAGTTTGATAATATCAAATTTTCAGCTTGGCAACATAGGACCGTGCCAAGTGCACATAACTGATTGGTTGTTGTGTTTTGGAAAAGGAGAGTAGGGACATCAACTTCGGGCGAGGTTTGCTCCCCTCCATGATCCCATAATTAGAACATATTAGTTCCATTCCATGCTCTCTTTTCCACACCAACCTTGTAACAATTATTCTATTTGTTGAATGAGTCTTTGTTTTGTTCAATTTTTTACTACTTGTTAATTTCTATGATCTTGGTTCTATGCTAGACTTCATGTCTTCTCCTCCCTCTCTAGACATATAGAGAGAGAAGAAAGTGTTATCATAAGAAGAAAAAACAATTCATCATGTTGCAAAGAGCTGCAAGCAATGCTTATTCATGGTGGTGGGCCAGCCACATTAGAACAAAGCAATCAAAATGGATGGAACAAAACCTCCAAGGTTATTTTTTCTCCTTATTTTCTTGTTTCTATATACTCAAACTATGTATCATATAAGTTTTGTAACATATGTTCATAGTAGAAAAATGCAATTTCTTATTGTTTTTTTTGGTATAAAGAGAATTGCTCTTTCGTACGGAAAAAAAATCGAGGAAGGTGTCATGGATAGAAAAAACGAAAGTTTTTGGTATAAAGAGATTTGCTCTTTCGTACGGGAAAATAATTAAGGAAGGTGTCACAAATCGAAAAATGATCAATAAGTGACTTACCGTATATGGATAGTTAACTTTTTATTTTATTTTACAAGTCTAGAAGCGAGAATCACATATATTAAGTGTAGAGAAGTTAGATAATACGAGTTCGAACTTGTGCCACAACACATCAAATGTTCCCATAACCTATTACCATATTGGTTGTGTACTTGTTATATAATTATATAGATCAAACTAAAATATGCAAAATGATATGTGCAGATATGGAGGAAAAAGTACAATCTGTTTTAAAGCTTCTAGAAGAAGAGGGAGACTCATTTGCAAAAAGAGCACAAATGTATTACAATAGGAGACCAGAGGTAATAAACTTCGTTGAAGAATCGTTCCGCGCATACCGATCTTTAGCCGATAGGTACGATCACTTATCAACGGAGTTACAAAATGCCAACAACACAATTGCTTCTGTCTGTCCAGAAAGAGTTCCTTATATGGATGAGGACGATGACGAAGCATCGCCAAGGCCACCAAGAAAAATGCCAGAAGGATTGAAACCAAACGTTCCGAAAGCTCCAAAGACTCCACTCAAAGATTTAAAAAGTGTCATAACGACAGCGACAGCCACAAGGAAATTCAGTAACAAGAAAGCATCTTCATCAACAACTCCTAAAGCTCCTAAATCAGGATTGAGTAGAAAGCAAGCAATTGAAGAGGTTGATAAACTTCAGAAACAGATTCTAGCATTACAAACTGTGAAAGAGTTTCTGAAAAGCTCTTATGATAATTCCATTGCTAAATATTGGGATACTGAGGGACAGATTAAGGAATTGCAAGAGAGAGTTTCCAATTTGCAAGACGAACTTGGTGAAGGTGTTGTTAATGTTATTGATGATGAGGAGGCTCGCCGTTTGATGGCAGAAGCGGCTCTTAAATCGTGCCAAGAAACATTGTCACGTTTGCAAGAGAAACAGGCAGAATCGCTTGATGAGACGAAAATCGAGTCCAAAAGAGTAAGGGAAGTAAGGGATAAGTTAAGTTCCCTTATGAATCAACTTCAATATGATCAATCCAATTCGCAAAAGCCGAGGCCAAAACGAGGTGTAAAAGAAGTAACAGGAACAAAGGATTTGAGTGAAGATGTGGAGACAATGACTAAGCAGAGACAAGAGTTGCAGTTATTGCAAGAGAAGATTAAAGAACATTTCGAGGCTGGCTCAAATTCGACTTTAACCGTGTCAGAAATGGCAGAAAAAATTGATGAGCTTGTTACAAAAGTGATTAGTTTAGAATCTGCTGTTTCTTCTCAAACAGCTTTGGTAAAGAATTTAAAAGATGAAACTGATGAACTCCATTCGCTGGTTCGCAACCTTGAAACGGAAAAGGAAAGTTTGGTTAACGACAAAGTTAAATTGAACGAGAAACTTAGAGAAATGGACGAAATGGTGAATGAACTGCAAGAACTAAACCAAGTTGTTGAAGATCAGAACAACAATCTTCAAACTCATTTCACCGAAGCGCATTGTAGTCTTGATAATCTCTCTGATAAAGTCCCAAAGGTGATACCAGACGAGGAGGATATGGTGAGTAAAGTATTTCAAACAGAAGAGGAAGTATTTCAAACAGAAGAGAATTCATCAACAGATGATGAACCGAAACATGATGTTAAATCACAAGATGCATTGAGTCAAGACAAAATCTTGTTGAATGTTGATGATGCAAAGTCCAATACGGCCATTGATTCATTGGAAAATGAAGCCCAAAAGGTGATACCCAACGAGGAGGATAAGGTGAGTGAAATATTTCAAACAGAAAAGAATTCATCAATAGAAGATGAACCGAAACATGACGTTAAATCACAAGATGCATTAGATCAAGACAAAATCTTATTGAATGATGGTGCAGAGTCCAATACGGCCATTTATTCATTGGAAAATGAAGTTAATGTCGCTGATTCACAAATAAAAGAAGAAACAATCTCAGTGGAAAATGAATCTCCTATAGTGTTGAAAGAAAGAGAAAAGACTCATGATATTAGCAATAACAGTATAATACAATCAATTGATGCTGGAAATCATGAAAAGGATTATAAGGAAATTTCATCCGAGACAACTACTACTTTTAAAGAAGATTCCGAGGAGAAAGCAACAACACCAGAAGATAATGCTTTGCTTTTAGAGTATAGGAACACTCTTATGAATTATGAAGAAGTGAAGAACAAACTCAGCGAATTAGAGAAGAATCATCAAGATGCACTCTTTGAGTCATCATTGCAGGTGAAAGAATTGAAGACTTCTAATGCCGTGAAAGACGAAGAGATTCGACTCCTACGTCAGAAACTAAGTCTTTTGCACAAAAGCCTTGAGGGAAATGAAGAAATCGGAGAGTTACCTCCTTTGCAGCCACCAGAAAATCATGTTATTGAGAAAATGTTTAAGTTAGAAGAACCAGAATCAAGTTCTGCTGTTGAAGAGAAGTTTCGGATGGGTATCGACGAACTTCTCGAGGAGAATCTAGAATTCTGGATGAAATTCAGCACTTCTTTCACCGAGATACAGAAATACGAAACAACTACAAAAGATTTACTGATTGAGGTATCGAATCTCGAAACAAAATGGAAAGCAACAGAAGGAAGTACTAGCACTAAATATTCATTGAAATCAGATGCAAGACCACTTTATAAACACCTTGCAGAGATTCAAAATGAACTCACATTATGGTTGGAAAACAGCGCGTTGCTGAAGGAAGAACTTCAACAAAGATTCTCGTCGTTGTGTGAAATCCAAGAAGAGATAACAACAGCATTGAAAGTGAGTGCTGAAGACGATGATTTCAAGTTTACAAGCTATAATGCTGCAAAATTCCAAGGAGAGGTTTTGAATATGAAACAAGAGAATCATAAAGTTGCTGATGAGCTTCAAGCTGGGTTTGATCTTGTAACAACTCTTCAACTTGATGCTGAGAAGGCTCTTGCAAAGTTGAATGAAAAATTTGGACTGTCAAATTCCAAGAGAAACCAGACGAGACCTTCGGATTCGAAGAACGCTGTTCCTCTAAGGTCATTTATCTTTGGAGTCAAACCAAAGAAACAAAAACAGTCTATCTTTTCAATGCATAGGAAATACCGTGTAAAGTAATACTCATACTGCATTTTGTTCAATTTTTTAAACTGTTAATTTTATTGGTTTCATTAGGTAGGGTATGTATTGAAATTTGTTAGAGATTGCAATTGGCCTTTTTTACTTAAGGGAGAATATCTTCATTTTATACTTGTCTATATATATTGTAAGAAGTGTGACCAAATGTGTGTAGGGGCTTTAGATTACCCTATGTATTTTGAGCCTTTTTCAATGTACATCAGTGAATCCAGTTTTCTTTAAAAATGTTGTCTTCCAAGTACCAAACATCTCATGAATGAAATACTTTGAAAGGATTTCAAAAGAATGGTTCTGATATGTTTCTATTGATTTCACTCAGGGTGTAGATGTATATAAAAATCAGAAATATTGTGCATGTTACAATCTCTTCAAGATTATAGGAGATTTACAATTAAAATAACAATAATTAATCCAGTTCAAAATATGACATATAGGGCTCCACTAGTTTAATTTCTTTTTATTTTTTTTTTTAATGAATAAGCCATTAATTCATAATGTTTAGTTCATGGTTTTTTTTTTTGTTTGAAAAAGCTAAATTAGTCCACCCAAATTGATACCGGGGAGAATCGAACCGAAGACCTTAAGGAGGAGCGCACTCCCAGATTCCAAGTAATACCACCAGGCCAACCCCAGTGGGTTTTTTTGGAAGGCTATTGTTAAAACGGTGAGTTAATTCAAGAAGAGTACTGCTTAAAGAAAACATCATTTTTGAATTAATTAGGATTTAGCTCCTCTACAGTTTCGTAATTAGACACTTGCTAATGAAAGTGACACTAGTCTAATTGCTCAAATAACTTCTTCTACATACTTAAGGAATTCTACTAACAAGTTTACATAATTTAACTAATTGTTAAATTTTTCAGGAGTCATGAAAAAACTTAAGATCGTGTGAGACATAATAATAAGAGTACAAGTTCAAGTACACCAACTACTATAAACAAATTCCAATAACATTTTAATAAGACTTAAGTGTCTGTTTGCTTGAGAATATTATCAACATAGAACAAACTTCTAGAGAAACTTTTCCTTCCTGAGACACTTTTCATCGAAGGAATTTTTATAAATGCCACCTGAAACATGTTTTTGAACGATAATGACAGCGTTTATTTATATACCAACACATAGCGCTCTTTCCATTATTCAAATGACACCTCTGATGCTATCTGGGCTCCCCTTCCCACAGCTATGTAAAGTGCAACATGATGCATTAGCTCCTGCAGCATAACAATAATAACGAAAACATTAAAAAAAAAATAGTCACAAACTTTGATTTTTAAGTTTTTTCGATGTAAAATCAGCACAAGAATTGTTTGCGTTTCGACTATCACAATTCACATGGACACAAACAATGTTTGTCGTTAACTGTTGCTTTCAATCCATCTTAAAATCCCTTCCATTGCTATGGATGATAGTAGTCTAGATATAAAGTAGTCATTTGTGTTTAAACGAATGTAGATGCAAAAAAATAGACAGTAAAAATAAGGTCTAGATCACAGTTTGGAACTCTAGAGGTTTGGCAAGTGTTCGTTATCATATAGTGACATAAAGAACAGATACGAGTCTCAATTCCAAGCATTTAAGGAAGGATTTTGTTGCTTCCACTGCAAATGGCCTTTAGATCAATATCAATATCAACTACACCCATGTGAATCTTGATCCAACCGCTTTGCAGCCGCTACAGACAATCCAATCTCTCTGGGAAATTGGGAATCATGCATTTGACGTGGCCCCGCCATCCAGACCATTGGACCAAATTTTCAAAATCAGACGGTTCAGGTTCCAACTTTGTATGTTAAATCCAAAATACAAAGTCAGAACATGAGCTGTTCAATCTTGATTCAACATACCAAATTGGTGACTATGTGATTACCTCAATGTTTAAAAAAAAAAAAAAACAAGGGGCAATGTCAAATAAATGACCATCATTCAACATCTAAATAATGAGATTATGCTAATTATATTTTCTACCAGTTACAGTGCGTCTTAAAGCTGCAAAATTTTCCCTATGACTTCATTTTGCTGTCAAAAATAACTAAAGTTGCAAGGTTTGCAATACTTATAACCAACATAAGATGGGAAAGGCAGAATTATCATTTGAGTTCTAAAGTTTATGCAATTTAAATTAAAATACAAATAAAAAACAAACAAAAAACTTTAAGATAATTAAGTGTATCACTGAAAGCTAAAATTTAATTTGACCAAATACCTGTGGATGGGACACCAGATCTTTGCTAGCTTTGGCTACATGTAGTGGAAGATCATAAGTAGCACAAGCTTGGGAGGCCACAATCACATTTTCCAGAGGAGAAAGGAAACCACGATTTCTCGCAGACAAAACTGAACAGGTAAAATCCAGCACGCATATGTCAGTGCATATCCCACAAACCAAAACCTGTAACAAGGGAAAACCAGCGCCTCAGAACCTCAGCCAAGAATCTATGAACTAAAAAAAAATGATATCAATAAAGAATCTCTCAGTTGCGGTTGTGGTCAAGGTTCCACTGCAAGCTTTCATATTGCAGATGCAGCCAATGCGGCTGCAATTGCGGTTACTATGCCATTATGGTAAGGCCTTTGTATTGCAGTCGCAATTGGCAGACCTCAATTTAGAACTATGGTCTCAAGATTCCAACAATCATTAGTTGGGGAGACATATAGGGAAGTGAAAACATTAATTCTCACTTCGAAAAAGTGTAAAACCAAAACCTATCGTTATTTATCATGGTTCAGAAGATTTTAATCCTTCTCATTTATAGTGCCTAAAACCAAAACCTATCCCAAATTCAAATGAGTAAAAATCAAAACCAAACCCTACCTTAAACATAGTGGCTTACCATGGTAATGAAGCATATAATGCCACCGGTTTCTAAAAGCTACTGCAACCTTATTAACTACAATAAACTACACATTCTTGCTTTATGATGGTTTAAAAAACTCCTGTAATAACAGAGAATAAAATAATAACAACACAGGTAATGCTTACTTGTTTTATCTGATTACTTTTCACCCAATCAACAAAGACATTAGAGCCATCTTTCTCATATGAACCAATGAATCCATCAATGCAGTCTTTTTTCCTGAGTGTTGCATTTGGATCATTTTCCAGCCAGAGGAGATCTTCATTTCAGAGGAAACCAAAATCAAATTAGGGAAGAAAACACCAACACAATAAACATATATCTTTGTATCAAGTAATAGGTTTAAGAGTAAAGAGTTAAATTAATTAATTTATGAAACATATAGCATGACTCATGTTAATTCCTTAATAATTGAAATAATGCTAAAAAATTATAGGGAATAATTTGATAAAAAAAAAATTAACATTAGGGATTAATTTCTTCACCAATAAAATGACTTGAAGAACCTCTAACATAAAATTTAGAAAAAAAGAACTTACTTCTCCTAAGGTTTGGTTTACATGTCCCTTCTATTTGTTTGGAAAATTATACTTATATCCCTTTTTAGAGTTTCCATATTTGATGAGGGGATTTAAAGGGTACTTCCTTATTAGGAAGATGGTACTTTTAGATACTCTCATTGAAGGACATTTTTGAATAAACATTAGCACATATGTAGGCACCCTTGTCTGGTATGTCATTTTGTGGGCCATGGCTTAATAAAAAAGGGTGATGTATAAATGACAAAATCCACGTAAAAACTACTAGCACCTAGCACCAACACACCAACACTTTGGATCTATAAAGCAAGACGCCGACACTACTAATTTTTTTTTAGAAAATCAGATAGCTCAATGTAATTATATGTGTCGGTGTCGGACACTAGGACACACCTATTTTCTGTGCTTCATAGCTTTGGATTGAAGAAGTGTTCACCGTTCGTTGTTTGATACTAACACAACACCCACATATATAGTTACATTCAATAAACTCGACGTGTTCACATATTATCAGTGTCGACGTATCAATGTTAATGTTTAGGGTCCATCTATGTCTATGTTCTAATATAAAAAATTTAATGAAGTGAAACCATATTATTTTATTTATTTGAAAATCATAGAAAAGAAAAAAATACCAGGGACTAATTTGCTTTCATCAGAGCCAATAAGACAGTGAGAAGGATAAGGAGGTTCAGGAATATCAGGATGATGAGAATCCAGATAAGCAAATATTGGCCAATTCTTCTCAGCAAACTTTTTTGATAGCTTCACTGAATTTTCCACCATCTTACTAATTTTCTCGTCGTGTTCTTTTGGCGCCTACAATAACAAGAACAAAATAAAAAATAAAAAAAATTTATTCAATTGCAACGAAAAAGACAAAGGTGAGATAACAGAGTACGTTAAAAGGAAAAAACAGAATTACGAAGTTGCCGGATCCAACGGTGCAGAAACCATTAACAAGATCAACGAGAACAAGACCAGTTTTGAAGTTATCTGATAGAAGAAGAGGTTGTTGTTTAACTGGGATTTCTTCCTTTACAAGCTCCAAGGTCGGAGATTGAGATTCAGAGCCCATGCTGTTTTGGTTTGGGGTTGACTGTGAAGGCAAATTATTTGACCGAATCACGTAATTACAATTATATATATAAGGGACAAATTGTGTGTGTTTTCAATTTTGATAATAAACTATCATTTTCTCGGTGGCAGTAGCTAAGATTTTACTCATTCAATATGTCCACTTGATATTTTTTTTATTTTTTTTTTTTAGGTTTAATCACACTTTTAAGTCCTTAAATATTTTTTAAGTTTTATATTAGTCTTCTAATTAATAAAAGTTACGTTTCGATCCCTTAAATCCTTCTTTGTTAGTCATTTTAGTCTCTTTTATTATTGTGCTAAAAAACATTAAGTTAAAAGTGGCATATTAGATGATTTTTTGTCCTACGTACAAGCTATTTAAAATACCAAAATAAAATTTTGTTCACCAAAAATCGTACAAGATCAAAAATTATTCAATGTCATAAAAATTTATCATGTGCTGTTTTATCTTATGTTGTGTTGTTTTATCTCGTACTGTTTTGCGACAACTTTCTTCTTCTATCTTTTTGTTGACCGCAATTAAACTAGATAGTGGTTAGGTATACTTAGTATTTATAAAATTCACTTTAGTTATCGTTGGTAGAGACATTGCATAATATATATGCAGGGGTGAAGCATTGTGGTTCAAATACAAACAGTCATTTATTCACCTTAAATGTTAGAATTTCTAGTCATTAACTACTTGACAAAAAAACATCACTTTATAATATGGATAAAAAATAAAAAAGATAAGTTAGAATAAATTATCGTATTATGTTTTAATCGTGCTTATGATGATACAATATGATTGTCTTCATAAGCACGAATAAAGCATAATATGAAAATGATTTTATTTTTCAATCCTACTTATGTTATGGATCATTTAGTCCTAGAACTAATTTTGATGTAATTGGTATCATCATGACGAAAGTTGCTCTTCTCCTTTTTAAAATTGTCCATTCCCTTAATTCAGCGTGAGTTAATTCACGTTGACACTTTTAAAAGTGTTGGCATGAGTTAACTCATGCTGAATTAAGGAAATGATAAAAAACGAACGGAAAAGGAGCAATTTTCAAACGTGACTTGCTCGTAGTTTCCCTTGAGCTATGAAGCACGGACACTCCTTGAATTAGACTTGTCTCGGTGACGGACAGGTGTCGTGTCCGACACCGACACGACATCGACATTTGTAGTTACATTGAATTATGTGAATTTTTCAAATTATTAGCAGTGTCGATGTATCATTATCCGTGTCGTGTCCGACGTTCGTATCCGTGTTTCATAGCCTTGAGTTTTTTCTCTTTCCTATTTACCGAAAATAGCACAATTTTTGTCAACGAAGCATGATAATTAAATTTTTCATTAATGGCAATGTTTTTATCCATATTGCAATCCAAAAGATTGTCTGTCTAAAGGAATTAAATTCTTGCGACACAGAAATTGAAGAATGATCACGAAACTTCTATTTTGGTTGTATTTTCAATTTTGATTATGATTATAGCCCCTTATAAGATGGCAAAAGCTGATATGTGATGCGATGAGGATTACGGATGGCAAAAAGGGCCGACCCGTCCCGTCCTGTCAATAACCAGTCTAAAAAGAGGCGGAACGAGGCGAGCTAATTAGAGAAATAAGGTTGAAAATCTTACCCCCGCTCCGTTTTATAGCGGACTGACGGATTGATCCGTCAATGTTTTTTTTAAATTTTTTTAATTAAAATCTTCATATAAACAATGTAAAAATATATAAATTTAAAGCAAATTTAAAGAAATCTAAATATATAACTAGTGACTCCAGTAAAAATATAAAAATAATTATTCAAACATATAAATTACATGTCCTAAAATTCTATAATAAATCAATAACATATTGAAAATAAAATTCCATGAGTTATAAATTAACTAATTGTGAAAAATATAAGGCTAAAATCATAAACAAAAGTGATAAAATTAATTGTATTTTTTTCCCATTATGTGAAGGTGAAAATTGATAAATTGATTGTGACTTATAAATAAAAAGAAGTGAAAAATATAGTTTCTTTTTAATATATCAACCCAACGGTCCAATCCGCCCTGCCGCCGTCACCGCCCCGTTTTTTAGCAGGTTAGGCGGAGCGGGCACCCTACTTATGGCAAGTTCAAAATCTCAACCCACCCCGCTAAAAATAGCGGGTTAAACCGGTCAATCCGACGGGTCCAATCCATTTTGCCATCCCTAATGAGGATGTAGTGCTACAGTGCATCATATTTTACATGAGTGCTCAAAGTTAATGATAATTAAGTTTAAAAACAATGATAATTAATCTAGTACGTCCAACTCATATAGTTAAAGGTTGCATAAACACTTATGTTTTAAAGGCTAATTCGAATATGCAGTTCTTCACTCCTCAACTCTTAAAATATGTTCCTAAAAAAAAAACTTTTAAAATATGTAAGTTTTGCGGTAGACTCTTAAATTATTGTAGAAGAAAGGATCAAACTTCTACAATGAGATATTCCGACCAAAGAGGTATCTTTGCTTAGTATCAGACCTTTCATTATTTGAAGTGAATGCAACCTATGAAAAATAAATAAATAAAGAAATAATAGTGATAATTAAATAATAACAATCATGGATCGGGAGATGTCGAAATTTGTCATTCTTATCCTGAAGCTAACCGATGTGTTGATGTTCTTGCAAATATGAGATGCGATGCGATGGTAACAAACTGATAATCCATGGCAGTTTTGATGCATGCCATGCTCAAATTAACTTGTTGATTAATCCCAATGTTTTTGGAGTTTTTCTCATTTAATTTCTATGTAATTTTTTTTCTCCTAGGCTTAAAATAACTTTTTGTTAACAAAAAGAAATACATTTATTGAAGAAGACAAAATGAAATACATATTAATCAATGAAACTCCATATGCATACAAAGAGTGTTAGGTTAAGACTCAAAAGTAATTACAGTCAAAATACGATGAACCAAAACCAACACTAGCTAGAAATCGAGCAATAGCTAGATATGGGGAAATGTAAAACACTGACTCAAATTAGTTTGTCAATGAAAATCGAAAGTTAAGTTACTATTTCTTGCTTGTAACCACCTGCAAGAGGAAAGCTTCACATTCTCCATCAGGTGGTTCAAAGATTGATCTTTCTGGCGGAAAATACAGCTACTCTTTTTCTTTCAAATGACCCTAACATACACCATCCATATCAAATGGAGAGCGAATCAATTTTTTTCTCTAGAATTTTCTGCTAAATTTATAAATAGGTTAGTTAACTTTTTAGTCCTTATAAATATTTACAGTTTTGTTTTTAGTCCCTACAAAATAAAATCTCACTTTTTAGTCCATGTGACATTTTTCTTAAACATTTTAGAAACCAAAATTGTTGATGAAAATTTTTGACAGGGACTAAAAGTGCTGATGAAAATTTTTATAAAGACTAAAAATGCTGATGGAAAATTTTATAAGAACTAAAAAGTGTGATTTTATTTTGTAGGGACTAAAAACAAAACTGTGAATATTTATAAGGATTAAAAACTTAATTAACCCTTTATAAATTGATGAATATGTTAAGTCACAAAATATGTTAAGTCACAGTGTGAATGTGAATTTTGAGGCATACATATTAATTTTTTTTGGTAAATTTTTTTTTAGGATGAAAGGATGGTGCCACATTCTAAGGCAATGAAGACCTTCGAACTTAAAAGAGTATTTATAAAGATGTTTACATTTACTTTCCTCTAAATGCATTAGTGAGGCTCGGACTTGAGACCTTTAAATTTAAAATCTTTTTTTTTTTTTTTTTTTTTTTTATCATTAGATCAAGTCTTTGAAATTATACATAATAATTTTTGTTTTTGTCGAACCAACACGAATCAAATGATTATTTCTATGGTGAGCTTCTACTTTAAAAAATAACATCTATTGTGATAGAGTTTTGAACAATTATTAAGTATTAATGAACAATTAACCATGCATACAGGTAGTGTAGTGAGAACTTGTCTAACATTTTAAGACGAATTACCCACCAAAGGTTTATTAAGATGTGCTCTTCCAAGAGGATATTTAAAAAAAAAAAAACTCGTATCCGATACAAAAATGAACTAATTTCAGTCTATTTATAGGGACTCCAATTTTATAGAAAAGAAAGACAAGGTTGACATGGTGAACACTCTTCCTTTTTCTGAGTATATTAAGATTGCTGACAATTCTATTGCTAAAAGTATATTTGATTCTCTCTGTGCTACTTAATTGAACTATTCAACAAATGAAGGAAGCAAAGGAAAATCTTCTAGTCCAACAATATAATCTATTCAAAAAGAAGATATTGAGACTATGTTTTCAAAGCTTCAAACTATGGTTTCGCGTATGCAAGTTCTGAACAAGAGTTATACCAAAATCATTTCATTTTGTCTGTTAATCACCTAATTTTATTGCCTTCGACTTTCAAATGAACTTTTACTTTGGTAGAAAACTTTCAAATAAAATTAGTGCCATATAATAGGGCGTACAAAGGATGGGTAAGGTTGGGTTGTATGTAACCTCAACCTGTTCCTCACATTAGACCGGACTAATTCTTAGACCCAAATCCGTCCATGAACCCCATCAATCCTGATGAGATTCATGTCCAACCAGAATGAGACAATACAAAGATAAAACCGAGTTTGTTCCAAGACAAGTCGCCAATACATACATTTAAAAAAAAGAATTAATCAATTTTTTTATTTGAATCATAGGAAATAACAATATAATCAATAGTAGTAGCAACAGTGTGTTATAATTAATTAACCGTGCATATTATGTATGATCAAAATAAATGGTGCATAAATTAAAGAGTACAATCTTCACTCAAGAAACAATGGTTTAAGAAAGTGTGTTACTAAGCCGGAAAAGCAACGACATGAGACTAAGTCAGAGGAGGAATGAAGCGGCGTGTGAAATGAACCTTAAGTTGAAGTTCGAAATAGAAAGTGAATATTGTGAAAGTGAAAAAGTCGTACGTGAGAGAGCGTGTTTGAAAGAGTATGTAAAATAATATAAAAAAAAAAACATCTGTCCTTAAATTAAATTGGGACAGAACGGGTAACCTAAATTCAAAACCTATTTCAGTTATGTTATTAGGACATTTCTAATGTCAGAAAAGCAATTTTCATTAGTTAATGCCTATCTAACCAAATAGCAATATAAGTTAATGTTTTAACTTCTTAGAGAGGCTTTGCCATTATATATCGGTTCTAATCTCATGTTTTTAATTCATCCATGATATTTTGAGAAGTGGCTATTGACTTTGTGTAATTTCCCATTACTAATAAATATTAAAAATAATAGTATAGCTCATCTCTAAGCCAAATCCACAGTAAACAGGTCGTGCTTTTATATTGTACAGAAAAAAGCTTGTTTTTCTAATTAGAGTAGTGGTTAAAAATTCTCTTTTGAAGATAATAAGTGAGTAGTTTAAAATTTGAACCTCAATCTTTTTATATATTATGCAATATTTCTACCTATTACGCGAAGTTTACGGGACAAAAAACACTCATACTTTTATCAAGATTAAATTTGTAGTTTTTTTTTTATAGAAATTAAAAATCTACTACCTCCGTTCATATATATAAGACCCTTTTGTTAAAATTATGGGAATTAAAAAAGTGGATATTTGTATTAAAGTTGTTTACAATTATTATTGTTTTTACAATTTTATCCTTAAGAGCGAGAGTTAATTTATATTTTCTATATATTATTTATTGCTCATTGAAAAAAAAGATGTATAAATAAATAGGGGCGTGTGTATGTTAATGTAGTTGGAATTAGTAAATGATTCATATAAAAAGGACAAAATAAAAAATGTAAAACCAATGACGTCCTTATCAATACGATAAAAAGGCAAGACTTTGCCGCATGACTCTTTACTGAAAAAAGGAAAGACTACTTGAAAAGGAAACAACTACCTTCACTCTCACAAGTCACAACACCGATCGGGTGAGTTAGAAACATTAATTTATTTGAGTTAGGGTTTTCAAGTTGAGATGGCCAACAACATTTCTAATATGGTAGAGTTGGTTGAGGCTGAAGAAAGTTTCATACATGCTACACAACTTATCTACGCTATTGCGTTTCCAATGGGACTCCATTCTGCAAGTCAGCTTGGTGTATTTGATGTGTTGCAAAAAGCTGGTAAAGATGCTCAACTCTCTGCCCATGAGATTGCGTCGCGTATTTCTTGCAGCAATCCTGATGCTCCCAAAATGTTGGATCGCATTCTTGCTCTTCTTGCATCACATGATGTGTTAAAGTGTTTGCTCATTCAAGATGAACAAAAGCTTGGATCATTTCATAGACTTTATAGTATGACTCCTGTTGCTAGGTTTTTTGCTCCTAATTCTGATGGTGTTTCATTAGGTCCCTTTTTGGCTTTGATTCAAGATAATGTTTTCTTAGCTAGCTGGTTAGTTCATCTCATTATTATTAGAGTTTAATATATTTCAAATCAACTGTTAGGTGATGAATATCACCAAGTACTAATTTACTCTAACTACTCCTATATAAGATACTAAAATAATAATGAAATTCTTCATTACTTTATTATAAGGTCATACAATGTTTATATAGGTAAATGCACACCACATGAGTAATTTTTACTTCTAGAATTAGGTAAGTCCCCACCACATGGAGTGTTCATTATTTTAATTATCCTAACATCAACTCCTTGAAAAATTGCGACATTTTATCTTCGGTTCCAAATTAAATTTTAATAAATATTTTGTCTATGTTTCCACCGTTAGCAAGATTGGTCTCCACATAAGTATGAAGTGGAGGCGCAACGGGGTGCCACATGGCCACATTAAATTACATGGGCTCCACATGTCATTAACATTTATTTTTGGTAACCCACATGTCATTAACATTTAAGAACACTATTTTAATTAAAAATCTAAATTAATTAGAAAATTCTTTCCCATCGTTGGCCATCATCACCCCTATTAGTTTTTCAAACTCTTATAATTTCGACTCCAAAGGCTTGGTCTAGTGGTAAAATGACAGGTCTTGAATTCTAGAGAACCTGGGTTCAAGCCCCACTAGTGCCTTTGGAGGAAAGTAAATGTAAATACCTTTGTAAGTGCTCTTTGAGCCCGAAGGTCTTCCCTACCTTGGACTGCAGCACCATCCCCTCACCCTAAAAATTTTGTAACAAAAAAAAAACTCTTATAATTTCGTATAAATTATTTGCTCCATCTTTAACACAAGATTTCGTATAAATTATTTTGCTCCATCTTTAACACAAGAAACAATTTGGCAGATCAATCTTCCAGTTGAGACTTTTGCAACCTCGACACTTGGTTTATCAATTTATTAATTAGGGGACTAATTAGATATATATAATTGTTTATTCATTTTTAGGTCCGAGCTTAATAATGCAATTCGAGAAGGGGGTACTCCGTTCAACAGAGTTCATGGGAGACATCTCTTTGATTATCCAAGCTTTGACTCAAGGTTTAACCAAGTTTTCAATGTTGCCATGGATAATCATAGCCAAATAGTCATGAGAAAAGTTCTTGAATGTTACAAAGGTTTCAAGGACATAAAAAGGCTTGTGGATGTTGGAGGTGGTCTTGGGGCAAACATTCACTTGATCACTTCCAAATACCCACATATACATGGTATCAATTTCGACTTGCGTCATGTCATTCAACATGCCCCTTCATATTCTGGTATGGCTTTTTACATGTTCTCTATCATCATGAGGAAAGTTATCAATATATATCATGTTTCTATGTTAGTAATGTTTAATATTACTAACGAATAGTTAGTTCAATAGGCAGAGAATTTAGATCAGAGTTAATGTTTAATAAGTATAGTGGTCAAGAGTTCGCTGACTGCTTGAGTAAGGATCCTCCCCATTTATAAAACTAAATGGAGATTGTATTTAAAAAAAGACAAAAAAATAGATTATGGATTCTACCAACAAGTGGGTCCCACCATTATTAACTATTTTCAAGTTGTATTGTGTTTTATCTCTCCAAATAGAAGAAATAGAGAAGAACCAAAATGGAGAGGATCTTAACTCCCCTTGTTTGCATTTGAAGAAAATTAGATTAAAAAGGGATAACTCATAATTTTGTGTGCTCCACATATTCTCGGACAAAGATTAATAATATTTTTGATGTTGGCAGGAGTCGAACACGTTAGTGGAGATATGTTTGAAAGTGTGCCTAGAGGAGATGCCATCTTTTTGAAGGTGAGTAATAATAATGGTTGTTCCTTCTATCTCTTTCTTTGTAAAAAAAACGTGTTGAATTATTTCAAAGGTTGAATTAGATATAATAGAATGCACTCATGCAGTGTTTCTTAATTACTTAGGGGTGTTTTTTTTATTGTTAAAAACTTGATTACAACATTTTAATGATTTCTTGTCTTCTATACATTGAAAATGATTTCTTGATACAATTTCAAACAACTTCTATTCAAGTTATAAATTATTAAATTTTCAAGCCAATAATTAACATTTTAATTACAACGCTTAATCAGTGCGCATGTCTTTACGCACGAGCCAGATCAGTTGCCCACCATTGGTATGTCGGAAACCGGTGCGAAAACCAATTTTTTTTTTTTTACACATTTTAATCTTGACATGTGAAGCCCGAATACGAAATACAATACGGATACGATACTAAACCAATACGAAAAAATTTCAAAAATCAAGATACGATACGGCTGGGATACGTTAATAAAAAAAATATATAATTAATGTACAATATAATTATAACCATTTTTTAATATGAAAATATATTAACAAATAAAAGAATCTAGTCATAGGCTCGTAGAACATCAACATAAATATAAATAACATTGACGATTAAAAGAGTGATGATTAGTCAATTACATACACAATATATCCCAAAAAAAGCACAATAAGTGCTATACTATATCCAAAAGAAACATTATTAATGGTATATTATATCGATCCAAACTTAAGAAAACACACCCCAACCCACACGTAACAAAAATCACACAACACCAGCATTTAAACATTCTTCCCAATTTTCATGTTAAAGCCTTCAATTGAATAACTGACCCAAAAGCAACAAAAACATAAACCCAGATGACCAAGGGACAACACCAAAAATCATAAACATTAAAGCAACAAATAAGAGATGAGTGAGAACAGCGAAGATTGAGGACGACGTCGAAGAGTGAGAACAGAGACGGCGATGAAGAAGGGGAAAGGGTAAGGAACGGCGACAAGAAATTGAGGACTGGAAGTGATGCATTTCTACGTTTGGCTTCTGCCTTTGGTTTTGGGAAGCACTTTTGCATTTGGCTTTTTGGTTACGATTTACATAACAAAATAATCAATTGTCTTTTTTTTTATTATTTTTTATTATTTTGCACTTAAGCCTTATTTTTTAAAAATATTAAAATTTTATCAAGAAGGTATCGGTGTTAGCAGGGGATACAATACGTCATCCATTTTGAAATATCGGGGCTTCATAAATCTTGACAAATAATCACACAAGATTACAATTGCTCAAACACTGAAATAATCACAGAGATAATCTTGACATATCATCAAATAATTTCAATTTAATGTAAATTTACAGGAATGATCTATATGATAAAATACTTTTGATCCAACAACGTGTTTTGTAAAAAATCTATCAAGTAAATATAAATATACAAGGGTAATTCTATGAAACATTATTCAAGTGTTACAGCAATATAATTATATCCCTCTTTACATCAAAGATTTGGATACAACTGACTTTTTGTTATATTTTTTCTCTCCCATGTCTAATGAGAGATTATAAGTAATGTATTTTTATATGGTGATAGAATATAATATTTACATTGACCGAATTTTATAGTGGATACTCCATGATTGGAGTGACGAGCATTGCTTAAAGCTGTTGAAGAACTGTTATGATGCTCTCCCTGACGAGGGAAGGGTGATTATTTTAGAGGCAGTTTGTCCTATTATACCTGCAAATAGTTTCGCTGCCAAGTCTACCTCGCAATTGGATGTAACAATGATGACTCTAATCCCAGGAGCAAAAGAGCGAAATAGACAAGAATTCATGGATTTGGCTACCAATGCTGGATTTAGTGGCATCAAATATGTATGCTGTGTCTGTAACTTCTACGTTATGGAGTTCTTTAAGTAAAGAACATGTTTTACTTGTGCTATACGGAATTGAGCTACTTGTTTGTTTTACTCCTATTACAATAATATTACAATTTACATGTATGTTCTACTACTGCTGAAATACTATTTCATGTATGTTCATTATTTTTTTTCTTTCTTAAATACTATTGTTGATTGTGTGATTAGCTAGAATAAATTAACAAGATTATACCTATTGGAGGACCAAAGAATGCATTGACAAAAACGGAACAAGGGGAGATTTTGTTTAAGCTTTTGGGGAAGGAGCCTAAGTTTTTGAAAGTTCCAATAGGGATTATGGATTTTGCCATTGGTGTTCTTGTTGTTTCGGTTAAGGTATTTCCGTCATTGGAAGATGTTGCTGAGTTTGTAAAAATTGGAAGGTATTATGCAGTCGAAAGTATACTGATTTTGGATCATAATTTCCTACATTGGGTGATGATGGTGGTGGGTTCATATCTAGATTTGATGATGATGAATGTGTGTATGTGTTTTTTTTTTTCCTTCCAATTATCAACAATAATTTTTAATTGTTAATTATAAATAAAACAAATTATTATACTAATTATAACAATGTTGACATGGAAATTATTTTTCAAACTCAGTAATGCCAAATATGCACCATACATATCATTAATGATTGTGCCATATCACTAAAAGAAGAGGGCGACCAAATTTTTTGTTGACTTTTTTTCAAACATATTGAATGCCTTAATGGCCTTAAAACCCATTCCACCAAACACCTTAGGAATGGAAAGACGTTCCCAAGATAGCCAATCCAATCCTCTAGAGTATGTTGAATTATGAACCCACCAAAAAGAGTTTAACATTTTTTCTATTTCATTGATTAGTAATCTTGGAAGTAGGAAAACACTCATCACATAAGAAGGAATATATTGTACGATTGATTTAATGAGTTGATTTTATTCTAAATGCGGTCCTTTATAAACTTAAAAGTTGCATGTTTACTTCTCCCAATTATAGATGACAACCCAAGATATTTACCAGTACCGATTCCTAAGACTTGGCGAACACCAAGAGTAGAAGCAATGAGGCTCTTCAGATCATCTGGAGTATTACGGCTACAAAATAATTCTAACTTCTATAGATTAATGGTTTGCCCCGAAGCGTCTTCATAAGTAGCCAAAATATTTTTCACACAAACAACCTCTCTTTCACAAGCTTTAAAGAAAAAACCCCTAGGCACTATGATTTTAGAATTTTAGAATTTTTTTTTATTAGGATTTTTTATGAATGTTCTTGAAGATTGTATAAAGAAGTTTAGGGAAGAAGATGAAGAAATTGAAAAAAAAAAATTAATTGGTGATGGTTTATTGTAAGGTACGATACACCTGCATGATCCAACGATCCTCTTTTTTAAAAAAGATCAAAGGGATAAAATTGAAAAAATTAATATGGTCTATGATGGACCACCTACAATTTTGGTTCATGATAGACATTTGGGGTTAAACTTAATAGTCTCAGATTTATTTGACTGACGGGAAGACAATTAAGTGAGACCAAAACATGAGTTTTATTAATTATGGAACCAAAATGAACACTTAAAATTAATTAGGAAATCAAATGACCTATTAAGCCTAAATAAAATCTAAAAATGACAAACATTTTTTAAATTTTTTATTTATAAATAAAATTTAAAATCTATTTTACACAAATTGCACATGGAAGAAGCAAGCATATATGGCCTAGATTTCACTTCATCAGAGAGCAAGTGATGAAAGGAATGCTGAAAATCATATAATGTCCCACTGAGTATCAACTTGCATATGCCTTTACTAAGCAATGAAGATTGACATATTTGTTTTCTTAAGAAACAAGTTACGTCTTATAAGCTTTTAGGATTATGGATTACAGGGGTGTGTTAGTTAGTTACAAAGTTGTTAAGTTTTGGTTAGTTTTGTTAGTTGGTTTTAAGCTAGTTTCTTAACCAACAAGCTATCTTTATAAATAAAGTTGTACACATACAGTTCATCAATCAATGAATACAATTACAAAAAAACTCTCTCATTTCAGCATTATTATCTGATTTCACCATCTTCTCCTTAGTTTTCATTCATTCTATTAGATTGCTTGTAATACAAGTTATGCGTGTTGCGCTAACACTTGTACACTGGCCACCTTCATCCGCCTGAAAAAGAAGGTTGTTGCTAACGAAAATACCCTACACAAAATTCATTCAACATTATCACTTAAAGATTTCAGGTCCGGCAAAATCAGTATATGAAAGTGGTCCACCAACAAACCACTTATTTGATAATACAAGCTATATATCACCCAATAAACTGCCTAAAAACTATTACAAGTCACGCTCACCTAACTCCCACCGAGTTAGGATATATGAGATTTATTAATAGCAGTTTCCGTATAGGGTAGGGTGCTTGGATTTTCAAATTCAGAGATTACCAACCTTTTTAATGTGTGGTAGTTAGGGGTGGGCATAGTTCGGTTAACTATATTAACCGAACTGAACCGAACTGAAGTGTTGAAATGGTTCGGAATAACCGAACCAACCGTTTAGGATTTGGAACTAACCGAACTAAACCAAAGTTATGGTTTGGTTAACCGTTTGCTTGCCTATTATCTAAACCGAACCGATACGAAAACCAAAATTTGGAACCAAAATGTATTTTTTTATCCTTTTGCAAATTTAATTGTCGAACTAATTCAGATGTCAAACTTCTTTAGCAAAAAGGAAAAGTTGTTGAAAATGTTCACATTCCCAGCAGGACGAACTCATAATTAACAGTAAACATCTTATATAGGTATAGGCTTGATCTTGAAGTGAAGTGAAATAAGATTGAGAACAAAGCACTTCAAATCCTGCAAAAATGTTTATAATTAATAGGCATAAACAAAGACATTATCTGATAAGAAAAATATAAGCAAAACAAAATACTAACATATCATGGCCTCATGGGGAATATATAAATCATTATCTAAAATATGATGAAATCACAACAGCGGACTTTTAATGTAACGGTTAAATTAAGAACAGAATAATAACATAAAAACCATTGCATAAACTATATTGGTGATTTTTAGGTTCGTGCATGATAGTGATTGATGTATGTTGCTAGGCATTTATATTTGGTCTCTTCATTTAGTTATGTGTTCTCTTAAATTCTCATAGTCCTTAATCAAGGCAAGCATTTCTTTCTAGTTGTTAAGCGGTTTTGATATGCTTAAATTTCAAAGAAAATCTGAAATATATTATGTAATGGTTCGGTTCAGTTAATTGAGTTTGGTTCGGTTTGGTTAACCGTTTGGTTCAGTTAATGAACTGTTTTTAAAATAACGGTTCTGTTTAATAACCAATGTAATGATTCAGTTAATTTTAGTTTAGTTCGGTTTGGTTAACCGGTTCAATTCAGTTTTTAGATATTTTTGCCCACCCCTAGTGGTAGGGTTTGTTGGGTGAGGTTGAAAAATTGAAAGAATTAAGGAGAAGAATTAAAAGATGAAAAACGTTTCTCATATGCTATAGTATACAGCTTAATTAGCAACTCTACTGTGCCACCAAGGGCACTTAAAAAGTTTCCACGTAAAAACTGCTAATATCATTCTTATTTATTTTTTCTCTTATTGTTATTTCATAGTAATTTGCATTTTTTAGTTGAGGTATATATGTCTTTTAAACAATCATTTTTAGAGAAATTTAGGAGACAATTAAAGAAATATAAAAAAATATAGGTATTAATGACGAAAATCAAAACAATAGAGAGATTAAGAATATACGAGAGTGTGAATGAGTGAGAATTATCTTAAAAATTATCATAAAATGATTGTATAAATATCATTTTTCTTTCAATTTTTGCCTATTTATATGCATAGTTGTGAAGAAAAATACTTCACTTTATGAAAACATTATCTCTGATTTTTTCCTACACAACTTTCTATAAAAACAATGTGTTTTTTATTTTTGGGGTAAACAAACGAGGGTTAACCTATTTCTTTTTATAAAAAAATAAAAAATGGTTATTTACTTTAAAAAAAAAAGGGCGTTATTATTCATTCTTTAGGAATAAAAATGGTAAAAAAAAAAGGGCGTTATTAGTCCCTCTATAGGAATAAAAATGGTCAAAATATTATATGGATCAAGTTTAAAAGAACACCATAGTTTATAGAGTTTAAAATGCTATTTATCATTTGTGTCAATCAATGCAACAAAACACGTATTCGTGGTTATTCGTCTGAACCTGCTTCAACTGAGAAAACCCAAATTCATTGAGTTCAAGTTCGAGTTTTCCTTTGATTTCATAAGACGGGGTTGGACGAGTAATGAGAACATTGATACTCACCCCGAACACATCCCCAAACCCACCGTTTATATCAAAATTACATTTTTACCTCTGTTTAAATTAGAAGTCCTTGATTAAACTTATAAGTTACATTCATAATTTCAAATATTAATTTTAATTTTAAAGGTGACCCTTCGGTGATTAGAGACGGGTACAAAAATACATGAACTCCATCATATTTGAGGATAGAGAAGGCAAAAACCGTCATAGCCCCTGCCCAGTAGCCATGCCTAATAAAACCAATGACGTTTTTATCAATGGCCAAAACATGGACAAGATTTCACCACATGGCTATTTGAAGAAAAAAATGCAAGACTACATGTAAAGGAATCAACTACCGTTCTTTGAGTACTTGTAACTAATTACATGTCACTCTCACCACACGCATCACGTAGTTAGGAACATCAATGTCTATTATATGCCTATTATATATAAATTGGAGTTTCCGTAGAGAGTTTGTTTGTGTTAGGGTTTTCAAGTTGATATGGCCAACCTTTTTAATGTGAAAGAAGAACATGAATTAGAAGATGAAGAAAGTTTCTTATATGCTATACAGCTTTGCAACTCTATGGTGCTACCAATGGTACTCCATTCTGCAAGTCAGCTTGGTGTTTTTGATGTGTTGCAAAAAGCTGGTAAAGGTGCTCAACTCTCTGCCGATGAGATTGCGTCGCGTATTTCTTGCAGCAATCCTGATGCTCCCAAAATGTTGGATCGCATTCTTGTTCTTCTTGCATCACATGATGTGTTAAAGTGTTTGATCATTCAAGATGAACAAAAGCTTGGAACATTTCATAGACTTTATAGTATGACTCCTGTTGCTAGGTTTTTTGCTCCTAATTCTGATGGTGTTTCATTAGGACCTTTGTTGGCTTTGGGTCAAGATAAGGTTTTCTTAGCTAGCTGGTAAGTTCATCTCCTTTTCCACTACTTGCATCTTCTCTTTTTATTTTATTTTTGAATAAATAAAATAAAATTATGGTATGAGAGGAGAATGTCCCAGCAGGACTAGGATCCAGCACCTTTTAATCTAAATTTTATAATTTTATTACTAGACAATACCTTAGAATTTACTTGTTTAAAAAAAAAAAAAAACCTTAGAATTTACTTGCATCTTCTTTTTGGTACTTGTGATCAGCAATAAACAGGGACACTTGGTATTAACATTATGTTGAGTTACATAAAATTGGACTTAGATCATTTGAATACAAATATTTCAGATTTCTTCAGATGAATAAAAAAATTATGATTGGCATGTGAGATCTCTTTAAAAGCGGCCAACTAAATATTAGTTACCAAAATTTATCCAAATAAAAAAACATAGTTACCGAAATAAAAGTATGAGATCAATACTTTAATGGAATGTATTCCACATATTAAAAAAATTCAAAATATTTTTTTTGAGATAAAAGAATTATGGTGCTATTCAATTAGTCTTTGGGTATTTCGATTGAGACAATCAGAAGTTTGAAAGAGTGAACATAAATATAGTAGTATTCGACCTAGATTATTTTACAAGTTATAAAAAAATTATCAAATTTTATTTTACGTCTCCATAAAAAATGTGGCATGTTTTTGTCTCTACAACATTTCCTACACACAGTTTTAGTTCTTCATGCATTTTAAAATTATTTATTATCCATACAATTTTAAATATTTGAACAAATTTTTTCATGCATACTTATAACATTGTAAAATGTTTGTTTACAAATATTTCAAATTTTTTAACGTTAGATGATTTAAATAGTAATTCTTTAAATCTCAAGAGTTCACTTCGTTTTATGGGGACAAAAAACAAAACTTGATTAAAAAACTTCAAAGTTTTTCGACCATTTCAATTTTCCCGTTTCAAAATGTTTTGATACTCATCCATCATAAAATCTAATAAAAAATGAGTCAATAAAAGTTGATGTATCTGTATAAATTCTGAATCAAATACAATAAATTTTATTGACCAATTTTTGCTTACATTTTGGGACAGAAGGGATACTATACAAATATTAAATTTTTGGTACTTGAAAATTTCAAAATTTGATCCCTACAAAATTTTAAAATTGTGTACATGAAATTTTTGTAAGGATAAAAACATGTCTTTTGTTTTATCGGAACAAAAAAACAAAACTTGATTAAAAAATTTCAAGTCTTCAGACCATCTCAATTTTCTCGTTTCTATTTTTTCATTCTTAGGTCCCAGCTCAATAATGCAATTCGAGAAGGGGGTATTCCATTCAACATGGTTCATGGCACACATGCCTTTGATTATCCTAGTTTTGACTCAAGGTTCAATCAAGTTTTCAATACAGCGATGATCAACCATACCAAGATAGTTATGAAGAAGGTTCTCGAGAGTTACAATGGTTTCAAAGACATAAAAAGGCTTGTTGATGTTGGAGGTGGTCTTGGAGTCAACATTAACTTGGTCACTTCTAAACACCCTCATATCCAGGGTATCAATTTTGACTTACCTCATGTCATTCAACATGCCCCTTCTTATCCTGGTATGATCTATTACACGACAATTATATTCCTTAGAAAAGATTATATTTGTATTTTTCTTTAATGAGAATTCTATTCTCAAAAAGAAAAGTTTGTTATATCTATGAAAAAAGTATAGGGGGAAAAATAAAGTTGTTCTCAAGTGACTCAAAAAGTCATGGGTTTCAAGTTCTGAAAACAATTTTCCTTCAAAAAGAAAAAAGGGCTAAAAACAAATTTTTTTTGTGTGAAAAATAGGGTAAGATTGCGTACATTACACGCCAAAATAGTGAGAGACATTTCCGAATTTTGCTTATGCGGAAACTTTAGTACACCGAACCGTCCATATCTATGAAAAAAGTGGATATTATACCCGTGAAATAAACTCAACTCATAATTTAAATAAGATTAAAAAATAATATGAAAAGATTAACATGGCTTCAAATGATTGAATGTTGGGAATATATAACTAATAAACTACTTGTGTAGGAGTCGAACACATCGGAGGAGATATGTTTAAAAGTGTACCAAAAGCAGATGCCATCTTTATGAAGGTCAGTGAATATGAATTATTGTTCTTGGTATGGGTGGATGTAGCTAGGGCAACAAATAGGCTCTTTCTTTTTCTTATGAAATAAAAATATTATTAATTATTTCAAAGTTGATGAGAGTGGGTCAACCATGGTAGTTCTCAATCCACTTCGGGTTAAGCTTATCAACATGTTTGGATAATCTATATGTGAATTGCAGTCCTCAACCCCTTACTTTGGTTAAGCTTATAAATAGTGTTCATGAGCATTGGTTAAGTAAGTTAAAAAAATAAATTTTTATTAAAAAGTTGGGTAGTTATTTTTAATAAAAAATAAAAACTTATATTTTAAAGAATATATTTTTTTCTTTTTGAGTTCCTTAAGAAATGCTCTTGGGACATTAATTAGCAAGACCCTATTTTTAATATTTTGTAAAATTTACAAAGATGATACTTCATCCTCCGTTCATAAATAGATGTCGCATTCCTACAATGTGCACTATTAACATAATTTACCTTGACCATAACTAATATATAAATACAAATGTTAGCAGTAGTATGCAAGATGTTGTTCGATTTGTCTCAATGAGTATTTTCAAAATATTAAATTTTTATAATTTTTTACTGTAAATAATTAAAAGTATAAACGGTCAAAGTTATGTACTGTAAAGTGGTTGACTACGATATATAGTTAGAAACGGAAGGAGTGTATATCATACAAAATTTTCTATCCAAGATTAAGTTTTATTAAATATGTATCCAATAAAAAGTTTTTGATTAGTGTAATAAGGATACAAGTTGATCTACTTTTAATTTTTTTTCTCTACGTTCTTTGATCATCAATTATTTGTAATGCATTTTTATAAGGTGCGTAAAATACAATGTTAACTTTTTTTATGATCAAATAACATTAGTTTATATATATTGATTAATTTTTATAGTGGATACTACATGATTGGAGCGACGATAATTGCTTAAAGCTTTTGAAGAATTGTTACGATGCTATTCCTAATGATGGAAAGGTGATTGTTTTGGAGGCATTTATTCCTATTATACCTGATAATGATTATGCTTCAAGGTCTACCTCCCAATTAGATGTTCTGATGATGACTATGAACCCAGGAGGAAAAGAGAGAACTAAGCAAGAATTCATGGATTTGGCAACTAAAGTTGGATTTAGTGGCATCAGATATGAATGTTGTGTCTGTAATTTTTGGGTTATGGAGTTCTTTAAGTAAAGAGCATGTCCTTAATTTGGTGTCTTTGGGTGGATTTATTATTCTCTCTCCTATGACTTGAGTTTAGTACTACTTGTACTCGTTTTTATTTTTAATACATAAACATATACATATATACACACTTTTTAGAAGAAAAAAACTAGTGTTGCTGTATGGGATCGAAGTTCTTTCGACTAGGGTTACTTGTTTGCTTACTACAATAATATTCATGTGCATTTATATACTGAAAAAATAAAATATTTAAATTACATATGTATTGAAGTTCTCTCTCCTTACAAGTTGTTAAGATTCATGAATAGAGATATTGCTTGCAAGTTTTTTCAAATTTTCATTATGATACTTGATTATGATTTAAAAGAGAGAATTTGTATTATATAGAAGAACTCGTATGAGCCATGTGAGGTTCTACTACTAAGGCTTTGTTTGCGAGTTTTGAGGGGAAGGAAAGGAAAGGCTAAGGAGGGGAAGGGAAGGAAAGGGAGGGAAGGGAGAAAGGAGGGAAAACATTCCCCTTGTTTGGGAGTTAAAACACCAACAAGGAAAGGAGATGAATGACTTATGTTATAATTTTCCTATTTTACCCTTTTTTCTCTTAAAATTAATACATTGTGTTATATTTTGTAATTTAGCTTCTAATTTATTCAAAAGAGCTTATCTCATGAAAAACAAATTATTTATAGAATAAAAAAAACTTATTACAATCACTTTATAAAAAACAACTTATTACGGTCTCTTTTTAAAAAACAGCTTATCTCATAAAAAACAAATTATTACGATCTTTTTTTTAAAAAAAAAACAACTTATTTATGCAAAACAACTTATTACGACATCTTTTTCAAAAACAGCTTATTTATGCAAAACAGCTTATTACGACATCTTTTTCAAAAACCGCTTATTCAAAATAACTTATTTATACAAAACAGCTTATTATGACATCATTTTCAAAAACAACTTATTCAAAACAACTTATTTATAAAAAAACAACTTCTTAGGACATCATTTTCAAAAACAGCTTATTTATGCAAAACATTTTATTTTTGAAAATGATGTCATAATAAGCTGTTTTGCATAAATAAGCTGTTTTGCATAAATATGTTGTTTTGAATAAGTTGTTTTTGAAAATAAGCTGTTTTCCATAAGTTGTTTATGAAAAAGAGGTTGCAATAAGCTGTTTGGCATCAATAAGCTGTTTTAAATAAGTTGTTTTTGGAAAAGAGGTTGTAATAAGTTGTTTTGCAAAATAAGCTGTTTTGAATAAGTTGTTTTTGAAAATGAGGTTGTAATAAGTTGTTTTGCATCAATAAGCTGTTTTGAATAAGTTGGTTTTTGAAAAGAGGTCGTATTAAGCTATTTTGCATAAATAAGTTGTTTTGAATAAGCTGTTTTTGAAAATGAGATCGTAATAAGCTCTTTTGCATCAATAAGTTGTTTTGAATTAGTCCTTTTTTTTTTCTTCTGAAAAGAGGTTGTAATAAGCTATTTTGCATCAATAAGCTGTTTTGAATAAGTTGTTTTTTAAAAAGAGGTGGTAATAAGCTGTTTTGCATCAATAAGCTGTTTTGAATAAGTTTTTTTTTGGAAAGAAGTCGTAATAAGCTGTTTTGCATAAATAAGCTATTTTGAATAAGTTGTTTTTAAAAAAGAGGTCGTAATAAGCTGTTTTGTATAAATAAGTTGTTTTGAATAAGTTGTTTTTGAAAATGAGGTCGTAATAAGCAGTTTTGGATAAATAAGTTGTTTTTGAAAAAAGAGGTCGTAATAAGCTGTTTTGTATAAATAAGTTGTTTTGAATAAGCGGTTTTTGAAAATGAGCTCGTGATAAGCTGTTTTGTATAAATAAGTTGTATTGAATAAATTGTTTTTGAAGAAGATTGTAATAATTCAGTAATGTTTAAAATTGGAATTTTGAATTATTATAAGGGCAAAATTGTCAATTTGTATGTTTAACCCCCAAAACCCCTCAATTTGGGGGAACTTTAAAATTGGACAAATGAAGTCCTTCAAAACCCCCCAAAACATTTCCTTTGTTTTTTTAAAACTCGCAAACAAGGGTTTACCACCCATAACATTTAATTGGGATACATTTAATTGGGATAAACAAAGGGGTGAAAATACACATCATAATAGTTAATTGGGATACATGAATAAATCAAAATAAACAGTCATATCGTCAATGATCATCATTCACAACTTATTCACACTACTTCATCAAGATTATACCTCATCAACATATAAATCAGTAACACATCTTCATCACATACATCAGACACATATCATTAGCACGTATAATAGTTCTTATCGTTAGCACATATATCACATATTCGTCATTAAACACATATCAATTACACACATCATGACTCATATGCAATGCACTTCTTCCTATCATCTATATACATGTTGGTATCAGATCCTATCGTCTTTATAATGTAGGTCAGTTGTGTCGTTGAACATACACCCGTCTTTCATCTTTCGTCTTTATGCAATATGATATGATGCATGGAGACTCATTAAACATCATGTAACAATTACATCAACAACACATCATCTTTACAACATACTTCATTTCGTCATATTACTTTATATTATAAAACAAGTACGTCTTTCGTCTTTATTCGTATTTCATAAGTATCATTTATTACGCTTTTAATTAAGGGGGGACGGAGGAGTGGATAAGAAGGAAATGGGAGTCTATTTCTGAAAGAGTAGTGATATTTGAACAACTCTTTTGGTACAATTTTTGGGACAACCTTGTTGTATTCTCTTCTTATTGGTCGAAAACAATAGAGAGAGAAAAATGAAGAGAGAAAATAAGAAGATAATGTGAATATGAGAGAGAAGGTTGTATAAAAGTTATACAAAAATGGTTGTACAAATATCATTTCTCTTTCTGAAAATTTTATTTTGACCTTTCGATCTAGATGCCTACAACGGTAAAGGATGAACCAATTCAATTTTTATTTCCGGTCTTAAACTATTACACTTTTAATTGTCTAAGTTGCATAAAAGTTAAATTTTGAAGACAATGTTTCCTTTTAATACTTTCTTAAACAATGTTTAAAAGACACTCATTAACAAGACTTTAAAAAATTTAGTGTATGTTTGAATCTACAGTGAATTTGACGAAATTCTAATGACATGACTTAGTTGAAATTTTAAAGTATAATTTTTATCAAAATCAGGGTAATGTACCATAATTAGGCCACATTCACTCACTAATAAAAAATATACTTATTCAGATGTGGCCTCTCCCAATAAACTACTTCCAAAGATAGGAATCATAATTATTACATATAAAAAATACATGATAACAATGGCAGGAAAGAAAGTATATAATTGAATAAATACAATTATATATATTACTCCCTCCGTCTCAAATTGTATGACGTTTTGGGCATTTCACACATATTAAGAAATGCAATTAATATTGTGTGGAAAAGAGATATTATGAGTTGTTTTACAAAATTGTCCTTAATAAATAATATGGGAAAGATAAATGAAAGAATTGAAAGAAGAGAGAGTAATAAATAATCAAGGTTATAATAGGAAAAATAACATTAATGTTGCATTGATATTTTAAAGCAACATATAATTTGGGACAATTTTTTTTCATAAAGCGACAAAAAATAGTGAGCTGATTGACAACAATATTCCAAAACCAAAAACGAACCTCAATATAGCTAAAAAAACAAGACAAGACAACTGGAAAAATATTCAACTACCTATAAAATCAATTGTAGGTCACCCTCACCCACTCAGTGGTAGCAAGGAGTAAGGACTTATACCTATATATATTAGTTAGGAACATTATTAATTTATTTCAGTTTGCTTAGGATTTTCAAGTTCACATGGCAAACCATTCTAATGTGTTAGACTTCGGTCATGTGAATGGTAATGGAGAGAGGAGATCAGAAAAACAAGAATTAGAAGATGAAGAAAGTTTCTCATTTGCTATACAACTTTGCAGTTCTATGGTGCTACCAATGGCACTCCATTCTGCAACTGAGCTTGGTGTATTTGATGTGTTGCAAAAAGCTGGCAAAGGTGCTCAACTCTCTGCCGATGAGATTGCGTCCCGTCTTTCCTGCAACAATCTTGATGCTCCCAAAATGTTGGATCGCATTCTTGCTGTTCTTGCCTCACATGATGTGTTAAAGTGTTTGATCATTCAAGATGAAGAAAAGCTTGGAACATTTCATAGACTTTATAGTATGACTCCTGTTGCTAGGTTTTTTGCTCCTAATTCTGATGGCGTTTCATTAGGACCATTGTTGGCTTTGGGTCAAGATAAGGTTTTCTTAGCTAGCTGGTAAGTTCATCTCCTTTTCCACTACTTGCATCTTCTCTTTTTATTTTATTTTTGAACAAATAAAATAAAATTATGGTATGAGAGGAGAATGTCCCAGCAGGACTAGGATCTAGCACCTTTTAATCTAAGTTTTATAATTTTACCACTACACAAAACCCTTAATTTACTTGCATCTTCTTTTTTCTACTTGTTCAGCAATAAACCGGGACACTATTTTTTTGAAACAGCAAAATATTCACATAAAATTGGACTTAGATCATATGAATACAAAAAATTATGATTAGAATGTGAGATCTATTTGGCCAACTAAGAACCCTAATAGATTTTGTCCAAAAAAGAAAAAGATTTTACCAAAATAAAAGTATGAGATCGATACTTTACTGGAATGTATTCCACATATTAAAAAATAATAATTTTTTCTTTGAAATAAAAGAATTATGTTGATACTCAGTTAGTCTTTGGATATTTCGAATTCGATTGAGACGATTAGAAGTTTTAAAGAGTGAACATAACTATAGTAGTATTCGATCTAGATTTTTTTTACAAATTATAAAAAATTATCAAATTTTATTTTATGTCTCCATAAAAAATGTGGCATGTTTTCGTATCTACAACATTTTCCTACACACAGTTTTAGTCCTTCATGCTTTTTAAAATTATCAAAATTATTTATTATTCTTAAACTTTTAAATATTTGAACAATTTTTTTCATGCATACATAAAACATTATAAAATGTTTCTTTACAAATATTTTGAAATTTTTTAACATTGAATGAATTAAACAGTAATTCTTTAAATCTCAAAAGTTTGCTTCCTTTCATGGGGACAAAAAAAAAATACTTGATTAAAAAACTTTCAAAGTTTTCTGACCATTTCAATTTTTTTTGGTACTATACAAATATTAATTTTTCGGTACTTGAAAATTTAAAAATTTTGTCTATACAAAATTGTGTACATGAAAATTTTGTAAGGATAAAAACATGTCCACTTCGTTTTATGGGAACCAAAAAAAAACTTGATTCAAAAACACATCTCAATTTTCTCGTTTCTGTTTTTTCATTCTTAGGCCTGAGCTTAAGAATACAATTCGAGAAGGGGGTGTCCCATTCAACACTGTTCATGGCACACATGCCTTTGATTATCCAAGCTTGGACTCAAGGTTCTACTAAGTTTTCAATACAACGATGATCAATCATACTAAGATAGTTATGAACAAGGTTCTTGAGAGCTACAATGGTTTCCAGGGCATAAAAAGGCTTGTTGATGTTGGTGGTGATCTTGGGGTCAACATTAACTTGATCACATCAAAATATCATGATATACATGGTATCAATTTCGACTTGCCTCATGTCATTCAACATGCCCCTCTTTATCCTGGTATGACCTATTACACGACAGTCATATTCCTTAGAAAAGATTTTATTTGTTTTTTTTTCTTTAAAGAGAACTCTATTCCTAAAAAGAAAAATCTTTGATATGTCTATGAAAAAAAGTAGATATTGTACCCATAATTTAAACTCAGATCAACTAAAACATTTAAATCAGCTTAAAAAATAGTTAGGTTCTGTTTGGTAAAAATAGCGGATAGTTGATAAGTTAGCTGATAGCTTTTAGCTGATAAATTAGCTGATAAGCTAACTGAAGTGTTTGGTAAAAATAGCGGTTCAACTAGCTGATAAATGTAAAATGACATAAAGGGTATTCTTAATTCATAATAAAAATTATATCATTAATTTAAGTATTTGTAATTTTGTAACTAATTTTTCTTTAAAAAAATACTTTAAATTTATTAATTTAATATATCCTATGTATTATTAAATTAAATTTTATTCACTAAAATTTTATCTTATATTTATTATCATTTAAGTGTTTCCACTTTATAAAGAAAATAACATTTACCTCAAAAACAAAAAAAAAAGGTAGCACTAATAGAGTAATATTAATAACAGAGAATAAAGAAAATAACACTTACCTCAAAAAAATAAAAAAAAAGTAACACTAATAGAATAATAGTATTTTGTTTCGTAAAAAAAAAAAAACGAAGGTATATATTTAAAAAAAAAAAAAAGGTCAGCTGATATATATACAAAAATTGGAATAAAGGGATAGTAGTCTTTATTACGTAGCTTATTATAAAAATTATAATGGATAAAAATACAATTTAAATGAAATAATAAGGGTAAAATTGGAAGAAAAAGTGAGAAGCTATAAGCTATAAGCTCAAACGCTACTTGGAATAGCTTCTGAAAAATAGCTTATAAGCTCGTGAAATAAGCTATAAGCTCATGGTGAAAAAGTGTTACCAAACAGAGCTTTTTTTGTCAAACGAGCTTATAAGCTATAAGTTAAAAGCTAAAAGCTCTTTTTTGGGTTTTCCCAAACAGACCCTTAATATGAAAAAATTGTAACATGGTGTCAAATGATTTAATGTTGGGAATATATATCTAATAAACTACTTGTGTAGGAGTCGAACACATCGGAGGAGATATGTTTGAAAGCGTACCAAAAGCAGATGCCATCTTTATGAAGGTGAGTAAATATGAATTATTGTTCTTGGTATGGTGGATATAGCTAGGGCAACAAATAAGCTCTTATTTTTCTTATGAAAATAAAAATGTTAATATTTATTTCAAAATTGAAGAGAGTGGGTCAACCATTAAAGGTAGTCCTCAATCCACTTATGGTTTTAAGCTTATCAACTTGTTTTGGATAATATGTGAATTGTAGTGTTTCTAAATTTCTTTGGTGTGGTGAATGCTCAATTTTTTAATTGCGCTATAATATGGCTCAAATAAGGAATATTAAACCCATATACAAAATACGGTTAAATATATTGTTGGTCTCTATATGTTGTTGTTAAATATGTTGTTGGTCTCTATAAATATAATAAATTTTCGTTTTAGTTCCCCTAATATATTTTTTGACTTTTAATCTATAAATTCTAAGCACCACTTTTAGTTCCTATTTTTAAGTCAACTCATAAAAAAATATGAGTTTTATAATATTGTAAAAATCTCTAAAAAAATATTAGAATTGTTTGACAAAACTTTAATTAAATATCAATTTTTAACCGCAAAAAATATGTTCCTTTATTATATATTTTTGTTCGTGATAACGTAGTTGGCTTTGAGGTTTGTCACTCCCATATGAGTAGTAAATGTCATTATTCATGTTTTCAACAATCTTCTGAAACATTCAGTTATATTAAATATGTATGTATCTAATAAAAAGTTATCGATTAGTGTAATAAGGATACATTTTGACTTTGAATTTTTTTTTCTCTCCGAATGTCTGATCATCAATTATCTGTAATACATTTATATAAGGTACGCAAAATACAATGTTAACTTTTTTATGATCAAATAACATTAGTTTATATATATTGATTAATTTTTATAGTGGATACTACATGATTGGAGCGACGATAATTGCTTAAAGCTTTTGAAGAATTGTTATGATGCTATTACTGATGATGGAAAGGTTATTGTTTTGGAGACATTTCTTCCTATTATACCTGATAATGGTTATGCTTCGAGGTCTACCTCCCAATTAGATGTTCTGATGATGACTCAATACCCAGGAGGAAAAGAGAGAAATAAGCAAGAATTCATGGATTTGGCAACTAAAGTTGGATTTAGTGGCATCAGATATGAATGTCGTGTCTGTAATTTCTGGGTTATGGAGTTCTTTAAGTAATGAACATGTACTAGTGTTCTTTGGTGTCTTTGGGTGGATCTATTACCAACTAAACTTGGGTATAGTACTATTTGTACTCCTTTCTATTTTTAATATAAGAGTTTTTCGCCGTTCAAAAAAAAAAAAAAAACTAGAGTGCTGCTATATGGGATCGAAGTTCTTTCAAATTGGGTTACTTGTTTGCTTATTACATATAGGTCAAATGGATCTAAAGGTCCTTTAAATTTTTTTGTTTTTTTAAAGTAGTTCTTTAAGTTTTAAAAGTTCCAACAAGTCCTTTAAGTTTCAAAAGTCTCAAACAAGTCTTTTTAGTTTTTGAATCGTTTCAAACAAGTCCTTTTACAGGATGATGGTGATGATTCAGATGATAGCAACAAAGAGCATTATCCACCATTTGTCATGCCTTAAAAGATGACTAATTTTAAGTGGGTGTTATGAGCCAGATTTGGTATCAAAGATGAGTTCAAGGAAGCAATTACCAATTATGATATCTACAATAGGATTTGTTTGAAACGATTCAAAAACTAAAAGACTTGCTTGAGACTTTTGAAACTTTAAGGACCACTTAAAAAAAAACGAAAAAAACTTAAAGACCTTTAGATGCACATATACTATACATTTATATACTGAAAAAAAAAAAAAATATTTAAATTACATATGTATCGAAGTTCTCTATAGTGTTACAAGTTGTTAAGATTCATGACTAGATATATTGCTTGCAAATTTTTAGATATTTTCATTAAAATTCTACTCATTACTCAAACAATATCGCTCATTCTAAAGTAAATTCCAAAATGCCCCTGCAAATATTAACATGCATAGCATGACTTAAGTTGCGCTAGTTATAAGAGGAACGCAACTTAAGTCACGCAACGTGACTTAAGTTGCGCTACGTGACTTAAGTCACGCTACGTGCTGTTATTAACTCAGGCAGAACCTCATTATGCATCATTTTCAAACACAACACACACACAAATCTCAATTTTCTCTCAAATTACCCAAGTTCAAAATTCCTTCAACTTCAAATCAAACAACACTCCAACAACAAGAACAGGTAAGCTTTCACTTAAATTATGTTGGTATGATAGATTCTTTCACTTAATATAGAATTTTTTAGGTTTATTGTTTTGTTAAAATTTCAATTTTTTTTTGCAAGAAATAATAGAATGTTACATGCAAATGACTTATAGTGCTTAATTGTTATGATCTTTAGATACTATGTTAGATTTTTTACACTTAGATTAGATTTTTTTAGATTTAGGGTTTCTTTAATCTTTTTCTTTTTCTTTTGCAAGATATGACCCAATGTTACATGCAAATGAGTAATATTGCTTAATTATTTAGATGTTTGCATGTTTATGTTGTAGTTATCATTTTTAGGGTTTATGTATAATTTGCACTCCAAGTGTTTGATAAAATGTTTGTTTGAGTTTTTCATTGACTGTGTTTAATTTCTTATTGTGTAGATTTGAAGCAATTGCCGGGTGGATCGAAGTTCTTGCAGAATTCAATGGCGGAGAACCTCAGAGGTTGAAGGTTCGGTGCCTTGATGTAACGTTAAAAGGTCCCAAGGATCAACTAAATGAATTCAACCAAGGAGTCAACCCCAGAGACGCAAGGAGGGTGGAATACGTTCGGTATAAACGTCCAACGCTCGACGAGGGGAGAATATCATTCACTTGAGTGGAGTTAAAGAACAACGAAAACGTGACGAGCATGTTTTGGGAGCACAACATGTTTTAGTGGATCGATATGCGTGTAACGTTGTTGAGATCAACTGAAGATATCATCAACCGCTTGATTCCGCCAGAAGATTGTCATTAGTTAGGGTAAGGTGCATTCCAACTACAACAATTGTCTTACTTGTGAAATGGGGTAATTCAAACTTGCCAAACGGCAATGACTCAAGCATTTCGCCCAACGTTCATGTTTTTCCTTTGAAAAGATTAAATTATTTTTATGCTGGTTTAGATGAAGGTATTAAATGTCAAGGAATGAACCTCATTTCGTTGGCACTTGAATACCATCATCTAAAGCAAGCCTAACAAAAATTTATTCTTTTCAAAGGAAAAACACGAATGTGGGGCGAAATGCTTGAGTCCTGTTGTTTGACAAGTTTGAATTTTCCCCATTCAAAGGTAAGACAATTGTTGTAGTTGAAAAGCACATTCCAACTACAACAATTGTCTTACTCTGGATGGGGCAATTCAAACTTGTAAATCGGCAGGACTCCAACATTCGACAAGCGTCTTGAACGCTGATATTCAAGTGTCAAGGAATGCACCTCATTCTTTTGACACTTGAATACCAGCGTTCAAGATGCTGATCGAATATTGGAGTCTTGCTGCTTAGCAAGTTTGAATTTGCCCCATTCAAGGGCAAGACAATTGTTGTAGTTGGAAGGTGCATGAAATGTAATGTTATTGTTGACATACATGCCATTTATGTAATGTAACGAAACCTTAATTAGAATTTTTATTCGAATTCACGCTGTCGAAATTTTTATTCGAATTCACGTTGTCCCAATTTTTATTCGAATTCACGCTTAATTTATTCTAATTTATTTATTGACTTTACTCAAATTTTTAATTCAGTACGCACGCAATCAATCATAAAATAAATGCAACAATTAACAAAAATAAAGAAACAAAAATAATAGATATAAAATATCATTTTATTAACAAAAACATGTTAAATTTAACAAAAACATTTAAAAACAATTAAAATGCATTGAACAAAGTCAAAAAAACGTGTGTTCTTGAGGCCAGGATTAACACTAGCGCGAGTTAACTCACGCCCAGGTTAACACTAGCGTGAGATAACTCACGCCAGTTTAGCCAGTGGTCAAGAACACGTTTTATGAACTTTGGTCGGTTATTCAAAACTTTTATTGAGTTTTACACGTGTTTTTTTACTTTTTTTTTGACCGAATTTAGTGCTTATGAAACCTATTAAATAATTTTCAATTAGGCCTTTATTCTTATTTTTTTATTACATTTTATCTTTTATTCTAATTTATTTTATTAACTTTATTCTGAATTATTTTATTAACTTTATTCTAATTTTATTTATTAACTTTATTCTAAATTACTTGTAAAAAAAAAGAACTTTATTCTAAATTAGTTTATTTACTTTATTCTAAATTAGTTTATTATATTGTTCTAAATTATTTATGCACTAAAAATAAATATTGATTCGATATTATTCATTAAATAAATACAAATATAAATAAAAGTAAATAAACTAAATTAATATTTATTCATTGAATACAAAATTAGAAAATAAAAGCAAATATAAAATAAAAAGGAATGAACAAAATTGAGGCATATAACAATATCTCATTTTATTAATAGAATTCATACAATACAATAATTTATTCCAATTCACTAATTTATTCTACTTATTTTCTCCCTTTTGGGGTAAAAAGTAATCAATCTTCTTGGGGTAAAATAGTGAGCCGCCTTCTTGGGGAAAATACATCACCAACCCTTGGGCTAAATTTAAATCTGGTTTTTTTATACCCCAGCAAGAATCTTTTACCCACGGTAAAAAGTTTATGGAGTAAAAAAAAAAACAAATTTAAACTTATTCCAAGGGTCGATCATTTCCCCATGTCGGCTTCTCACTATTTTACTCCGACGAAGATTGATTCCCCCAAAGAGAATATTGAAAAAGAAAGAAAGAAGAGAAATAGAGGGAGAGAGTGAAGAGGGGGAGAAAGTGATATGGTGTGAGGAATTAGGGAAGTATGGAGGGGTATTTATAGGTGGGAATGGTAGTATAGGTTATAAACACCATTAATATGGTCAAAAAACGTGAAAAATAGTGTTAAAAACGTGTGGATTGAATGTTGAAAAACTGTCCACAGACCAAAAAAACGTTTGTTCTTCAATTCTGCACCGGCCAACTGGCGCGAGTTAACTCACGCTCAGAATACACTAGCGCAAGTTAAATCACGCTACGTGACTTAACTTAGGTAAGAAAATACATTAACGCATGTTAAGTCACGTCGCGCATGCCCATGGGCATTTTGGACATTTATTTTTAAAATGAGCGATATTATTTGGGTAATGAGCAGAATTCTATCATTCTTTTCATTATGATACTTGATTATGATTTAAAAAGAGAGTCTACATTATATATAAGGAAAATAAGTTGACATAAGGAAACTCTGATTCATCAAATACGATATCTTCAGAAATATAAGCTTGTCACTAGCATCTAGACATTTGTGTCCCTTTTATAACACCCTTTTTTTTATAAAATAGAAATTTAAACTCATTTTCAGAAGAATATAGAACGATACATGGAAAACTGGCTTTGAGATGCTTGAAAACTTGATTACATCTTTCTTTTCAACTGAGCTTTACAATTAAACATTACTTTAGACATTAAACTCAAATAATTGTTTACATAACTATTTTTTTTAAGTAAGCAACTTAAAAAAACATTCCTAAACCTAGAATCAATTGTGATCGAATTTTGAATGATCCTTGCAAACGTCTGAAAAAGATTAAATAATAGTGGATTGAGATAAAAAAAAAAAAAATAAATCTAAATGAGTTTCCAAACTTAGGATAAAACGTCATCCATACCTTTAAACGAGGATATTATTTTCAGTGTTAAATTCATAAAACAACTATCTTTAATTAAATAACATATTCTGAGACCAGGCCGACAATTCATCGATCATAATTAAATCAATCTTAAATCATAACAATTGATGGATGAAATGGCAATTATTGGCAAATGTAAAAGTGATTATATAAGTATGCAGAGGCAAAAGAAGCATATGCATATTGTCCTTAATATTTATGTGTTGCCATCACGAAATTACTTGAAATAGACATAGGATGTCTTTAGCTTAGTCGTCATTTTGCATGGTCTCCTCCTTTGATTGCTGCAGTATGATGGTTGCTGACAACCACATGAATCAAATTTTGAAATTATATTTCTAAAGAACCCATGGCCACTTTCCAACGTGCCCATGTGTACATTTGAATATAGTATATTCATTTCTTTGATTAACATAACACACTCATAGACTAAAACAAGTATGATTGAAAAAAGAAAAGGGGTATAAATATTTTTAAAATATCTTTGGCGTCAGAGGTTGTGGATCATATTCAACATGTCTCTGGATAATGATTATTGGGTAGGAAGAAGAGATGTCCTAACTTATTCTATGAGTGGTTGAGGTATCTTAAAGAGTGCATTTTGAGAAACTAGGTGAGTTTCTTTTGATTGGTGTTTGTTCTTCCTAAGTACCCACTGTACTTTGTATCCGTTTTGGTCGTCTAAGTATTATTTGTACTTTGTAATTCGTCTTGTTTATCAATAATAAATTATGTCGTTAGAAAAAAATCAAAATATAATGCGGTTACTTTATAAAAAAGAAATGATAAAATATTCTTTTGTCCTATTATTTATTATTAAAAATTTATTTTGGACTTTTATCTTATAAAAGATTCATTTTCATCCTTATTCTTTGCGATATGATTTACAAATTTTTTCGTCCTTTTAAAAATATTTCATCAAAATATAATTTCTTTTTCCTATTTTTTCAAACCTACATCAATACTTTCATTATCTCAATTTTAAGTACACAAAAGATCTTTAATTCCCACTTTTAAAAGACAACATATACCACCGTTAAAGTTTTAAACGATTTTGAAAGACAAATCTAAAATTGACCACATATCAAAGTACACCACGATAAAATTTGCCAACTTTTTTAAGTTATAAACTATAAAAAATTCAGTGTATGTTTAGATCTAGGGTGAATTTGACAAAATCAAAATGACAAAATGATTTTGTTGAAATTTTAAAGTATAGTCTTTATCAAAATCATGGTAATGTACCTTGGTTAGGACCATATTCAATCACTAATAAAAAAACGTGTTAAATATATTTTTGATCCCTATAAAATTGAGATCTTTTATGTTTAGTCCTTACTTAATTTTAATAATTCATTTAGTCTCTATAAAAAAAATTTGCAATCAATTTTAGTCCCTACTAAATCTAATTTTTTTTAATTATGCTTAAACTTTTAAGATTTTGAACAATTTTTTGTAGAAGTGTTAAGAATATTACTAAAATTATCTCAAATTTTTATTTCTACGTCCATATTTTTGTTACTTTTATCTTAAACTTTAGTCTTTTAAAAATATTTATATTTAATTCATTTCATGTTAATAAATTCCAAATTTTAGTAAACAAACCTTTTATGGTACTATTCTAAATTTGTCTCAAAAAATCATTTAAAGATTTAAGAGTTTGAAGATAATTAGAGAAACTTTGTTTCATTAGGGACTAAAACTACATGTAAATTATTTTTATAGGGACTAAATAATTATTAAAATTAAATAAGGATTAAATTCAGAAATTCCAAATTTTATAGAGATCAAAAACATATTTAACCCTAAACTACTTCCCAACAAACTAACTGCTTCCAAAGACAAGAATCGTGGTTATTACCTATAAAAAATGACTGATGACACTTTGCCAGGAAAGAAATACAATTATATTATGAGTGATACAATACAAAAAATAGTGGGGAATTGACAACAATCCAAAACAAAAAACGAACCTTAATATGGCTAAAAAACAAGACAAGACAACTGGAAAAAGAATCAACTACCTAAAACGAACCTTAATATAGCTAAAAAAACAAAACAAGACAACTAGACTTATAGCTACATACATTAGTTTGCAGGTGTTAGGATTTTCAAGTTCATATGGCAAACCATTCTAATGTGATAGACTTAGGTGTGAATGGAAATGGAGAGAGGAGGTCAGAAAAAAAAGAATTAGAAGATGAAGAAAGTTTCTCATTTGGTATACAGCTTTGCAACTCTATGGTGCTACCAATGGTACTCCATTCTGCAAGTCAGCTTGGTGTATTTGATGTGTTGCAAAAAGCTGGTAAAGGTGCTCAACTCTCTGCCGATGAGATTGCGTCGCGTATTTCTTGCAGCAATCCTGATGCTCCCAAAATGTTGGATCGCATTCTTGCTCTTCTTGCATCACATGATGTGTTAAAGTGTTTGGTCATTCAAGATGAACAAAAGCTTGGATCATTTCGTAGACTTTATAGTATGACTCCTGTTGCTAGGTTTTTTGCTCCTAATTCTGATGGTGTTTCATTAGGACCCTTGCTGGCTTTGTATCAAGATAAGGTTTTCTTGGCTAGCTGGTTAGTTCATCTCCTTCTCATTATTATTAGAGAAATGCTATGAACACTTTCTTTCTATCACACTCTTTAACACTCACTCTTCTATTGAGTGAAACTCATGTGAGTCTCACCACTTTATGTGGGATTCATTTCCAATATGTGGTACCCACATAAATTTAACCCAATAAGAGAGTGAGTGTTAGAGAGAGTGTTAGAAAGAGAGTGTACATAACACTCCTCTTATTATTATTATTATTATTATTATTATTATTATTATTATTATTATTATTATTATTATTATTATTATTATTATCATCATCATTATTATATGCATTAGCACAATAAAAAAAACAAAAAGAAGGTCACATGTTGTCCGTCTGAATGCTAACTGTTTTCTAAAGTGTATATTGTTGGATTTTGATGGGGTATTTTGTTGTTAAAAAATACAACAATGATAGGTTGACACCTCTTTATACCACTCTAGAAAATCTAAGTTAACCAAATATATGTTCAGTATGACCACATTTTGTTAGTTGCGTGACAATTATTTATTTGGTTAACTAAGTAGAAAAATAATGGTCACTTGCATTTTAATTGTGTGATCGCATTTTTTTAGTTTTTAAATTCTGGAAAAATAGAAGTCATGCAACGAAAAAATATGGTCACATAACCATATATTTAGTTAACTGAAATTTTTTAGAATGATACAAAATGATGTACACATTAAAGATGTCAACCTATCTTTATTAGAAAAAAATATTACCATATCACATTTGATTTCTCTAGATTGTCGATCCTTGTTTCTTTTATGTCTTTACATTCTCCCTTCTCTCTTCCCTTAAACAAAAGTGAGGGTGTTATTATTTACTTTGCCTATAATATTTAGCCACATATTTTTCTTTTTGACTATAAAAAAATGATATTTTCTATTATTTTTTTAAATCCCAATAAAATTGTACCAAAGAAATAATTGAATATCAACAACCTCCCCTTAAAAAATTGAATATGAACAACCTTTCAATTGGTCTAGGGACCATAGAAAATTCCAATTGATTTTTCAAACTTTGTTAGTTGTTTATAAAATTGTTGCTCCAACATTGCAACATGAATTTTGTTTGCTAGATAAGCCTTCCAATAGAGACCTTTTCAATCTCAACAGCCAGTTTCTTCATTTATTAGGATAGTAATTAAATACATAATTGTTTCTTCATTCTTAGGTCTGACCTTAAGAATGCAATTCGAGAAGGGGGTGTCCCATTCAACATGGTTCATGGCACACATGCCTTTGATTATGCAAGTTTTGACTCAAGGTTTAATCAAGTTTTCAATACAGCCATGATCAGTTATACCAAAATAGTTATGAAGAAGGTTCTTGAGAGCTACAATGGTTTCAAGGGCATAAAAAGGCTTGTTGATGTTGGAGGTGGTCTTGGGATCAACATTAACTTGATCACTTCAAAACACCCTCATATACACGGTATCAATTTCGACTTGCCTCATGTCATTCAACATGCCCCCTCGTATCCTGGTATGATCTTTAAAATGTTATTTATCATTCTCAAAGAAATATATATATATATATATATATATATATATATATATATATATATATATATATATATATATATATATTATCTAAAATTTAAATTCACTAAAAATACTTACATATAAAAAAGTAATGTGGTGTCAAATTATTAGATGTTGGATTCTATATCGACTGAAACTTTAGGGTATGAGAGTTCCAACAAAAAAAAAATCTCTAACTGAAGAAACTATTTAATGTTGGTAGGAGTTGAACACGTTGACGGAGATATGTTTAAAAGTGTTCCTAAAGGAGATGCCATCTTTATGAAGGTTAGTGAATATGATTTTTTTTTTTTTTTTTTTTTTTTTACAGATAATATGAATTGTTGTTTTTGCTATAATGGATAACTAGGAAAATAAACAAGCTCTTTCCTAAACAAACACAAGACAAATTTTATTTTAAAGAACGAGATGATTTATTTTAAAAATGCTGAATGAAATACAATAGAATAAACCAGTCATTTGTAGCAAAATAAATAAATAAGAAGAATAAGCCAATCCATTGAGAATAGCCCTCAATCCAAATAAATCATACTTATCAATAACATATATATTTGGGGCAAAGTTATTATGCATAAGCCATTTTCTTATGCACCCTGCATTAAACATTTCACAACCATCAGATTTGATCGCACTCTCACAATTTGATCGCACACATGCAGAAGCTCATCGTAGCTCTGACGTTGACGTGATTCTCACCCTTGCTCGCCGCTCCGACGTGATTTATCCGGCCAGGTTCACGGCGACGTTTTCCAGCAGTTCTGTTTCTGCAAAGGAAGAGACATGTTTTCACGACGGTGAAATTTGTTCTGTTGGTTGTGAAGTGACATGCTTTCACCGTGTAAACATAATCGTAACTTTCACGTGAAATTCTGTTTCTGCAAAGGAAGCATAAAACAGAATTGTAACTTCACGGTTTCGTAACTTTCACGTGAAATTCATTTTCCGGCGGTTCTGTTTTCAATTTCACTGGCGAAGCTCGTCGTACCTTTATAGAGTACTGATTTCCGTCGGTTCTGTTTTCAATTGCACCCTGCTGGATCAAAGAAAACCATTAAGTACATCTAATGATTTTGGAGTCCAACTCACAGAAACCATTTCCACTACAAAATGGTTAATGGGTTGTGATTTATGCATGGTGCATAAGGATTCCTTATGCATGATAACCGCACCCATATATTTGGCTAAATTGTCGACAGTGGTTTTCATAATTTTGAGAGCTGTTTCTTTTTTTTTTATTTTTTTTTATCCTTATAGTTCTTAAAAACCATCCAGCTCATCCTATTTTATCAAGTTGAATGGGAAAAACACCGTTTTGTTTATATACCTATCCTAAGACGAGAAAAAAAAACTACTTTTTCTTGTTTAGATAAACAAATCTATAGGAATGTGGAGAGAAACTATTTAGAACAACATCATATATAACTCGTCAAAAAAGCAGTTCTCTATTTAATTTCTTAGTGTGGAGAGAAAGTTACAAATTTTTTTTTGTGTACAATGCTAAAACAAAAAGGAAAAGGAAAAAGAGAAAGCGAGAAAACAAAGAGAGAGTTACTCTCAAAGATTTAAGCTGGATCACTTTAAAGAAGATTTCAAAGATATATCAAAGGAGAGTCATGACGAAAGAACTTAATATTCAATGAAGGGCTAAACTTGGCCAAAAAAATCTGCACATTGTTTCTCTTCTCGAAGGGTGTGATAAAGTGTAACATTTCCTTGCTCCAATAACTCTTTTATATCTTAAATCAAAACAACATAAACACAGAACCTCATGAGGGATCATTAATTATGTTGATACGGTGTAAAGAATCACAGTAATAAACTGAGTCAATAATACCTATGTCTTTGGCCAACAAGAGGCCCAGGTAGATGGTGTAGAGTTCCGCATATAGAATGTCAGATGAATTTTGGATGTAGTAAAAAAAGTCTGAGAGTAAAAACCCGCATCATTTCTTAAGAATCCTCCATAGCCAACTCTTATATGAGAGCCACGACAACTTCTACCAACATTTAGGATTAAACATGAATGATTATTGTTGTTCCACTTTACAAATTTGTCTTCCTCGGTACTATTAGTGTTGCAAGGATAACAAGTTTTGAGAGTATCAACCATACCTATAATATTGAAGGATAACCGAGTGTTGGACCGGTTTTCATTGCCTAAGCATGTCATGTTTCTATTCCTCAAAATCCAGCAAATTGTCGCTGCAAATAAAAAGGATGCCAACAATAAGATGATATTGAACCCAAACCATGTTTTTAAAGCACACCATGTTTTTAATTGCGCTATAAGATGCCAACAATTATATTGAACCTAAATCACATAAAAGTAAAAGACCAAAAAAGGCACTTAAATATTTCAAGAAAAATAGCTTTTGAATTTTCAAATATTTAAAAAATCTGAAATTTTGAGTTTCTAAAATATTAATAAAAATCAAATTATATTCAGAATTTTTCAAATATTGAAAAATATAGAACAATTGATTTTCCTGTTTTTAAAAAAAATGAAATATATTTTTATACATGTGTATGGGAAAAGTGGAGATATATGAACTAATTTGAAGGGTGCCACTGCCAAGTAGATTCTTCAAAATGTTCCCTTTTTTTTGTTTTGTTTATGATAAAGCAGTCTTTGAGGTTTCTCAGTTATAGAGAGTGAGTACTGTTAATGTTCACAAGGTCAACAATCTTCATAGCAAACGTGATTTTCAGTCTTTCAAATGTTGAAAATGACTACTCATAGATTTTAAAAGGTGTGAGAGTAATTTTTAAAATATTTCGAAAAAGTTGCAATGGGTAAATAGAGATCTTTTAGAGAAAATGTGTAATGCTTAACAATTGAAGCAATGTAACCATTCATGAACAAACTCTTCTAAAGGGATGTTTCTCTTCACCAAAGAACATAAGTTTCTCCATAAATAGAGACACTTTGGATGCAGAAAATGATTGAGAGAAAAAGAGATAAAGTATCACATTCTTGTGAGTCTAAATTCAGCTGAAAATATGAATCATTCTTTCTTTTCTCCAGGGCACGAGGAAAATTGACAGAACTTTATTCTATAAATTATCATTGATCAATACGCTTGGTGTGAATGTATAAGCCACACCAGTATACCCTTTTGCATCTGGTTGACATAACTGGTGAGGGCGAATCAAACCTAAAAGTTAGTGTGTCCCACACACGCTTTGGAATTTATGCGCATTCTTCATCATGTTCATATTCATCATCTTCTTGGTCAAGTTATTGCAACAAACCCCCCCAACACAGATTCTAACAAAAGGTTACTGGACAATTTGATAACAATCACCTTCCCACTATCCAATTGCTACATAACCCGAATTTGATCTTCTTTATATACATGACTCGGATTTCGGATTCAATTTAACTTCTTTTTTTTCCTCTCATATATTTATGCATGTTTTTTTATTTTTATTTTTTTATTTATAAAGCATCAGAGTCCAATATTAATATTAATTTTTTATGTTCAAATAACATCAATCTATGTATGTTGCCTATATTTTGTAGAGCATACTCCATGATTGGAGTGATGAGCTCTGCTTAAAGATTTTGAAGAATTGTTATGATGCTATCCCTAATGATGGGAAGGTGATTGTTTTAGAGGCACAAATTCCCACTGTGCATGAGAATGATTATGCTTCGAAGTCTACCTCTCAATTAGATGTTCTGATGATGACTCAAACCCTAGGAGGAAAAGAGAGAACTAAGCAAGAATTTCTTGATTTGGCAACTAGAGCTGGATTTAGAGGCATCAATTATGAATGTTGTGTTCGTAACAAATGGGTTATGGAGTTCTTTAAGTAAAGAGCACATGCTAGTGCTATTTTCTTTCTCTACTACTACAGTAAATTCCACGTGTGTTGCATATGGTTGAAAAATCAAATAATATACTATATGATAATTTATGAAAATTTTAATAAAAAAACAGTAAGTATTATGTATTCATTTTGTGAAGTGGATTATTAAAACTATTGTTAGATCAAACCAACTGGTTGAACTAATGAAATTTAGTTATAGAATATTATAAAATGTTCATTTACTAAAATTTTAAATTGTTTAAGATGAGATGAATTAAATAAGAATTTTTTTAAACGATATAAGTAACTAAAATATGGACGTAGAAGTCAAATTTTGAGCTAATTTTTTTTTTGTGAAGGAACTTTTAGTAATGCTCTTAATACACGTACAAAAAATTGTTCAAAAACTCTAGAGTTTAAGCATAACTAAATAAATTTGTGTTTAAAAGAGACTAAAACTGTATGCAGAAATTTTAAGAATTAAAAAACTATTACACTTAAATAAGAACTAAACTTAAATCAATTTATTATTTGAAGCATTCTTCAAAATATTCTTTATTAAAAAAAATCAATGAAAAGATGAAACACTATAAAAATATTATTTTAAAGTGTTGTAACATTTTTTTTTTATTGCATATTCTCAACGCTATCAAGTATATTAATCTCTTCTGTTCAAAAGATAAAATTAATTTCTATTTATGTTACAAGACAATCGTTTGAAAAGTCTTTCTCGTACAATTTCTCATTTGACTCGTAGCAAAATTCACAAGAGAAACTTGTTTCAGCTAATACAGTTGTCACAAGTAAAAATAATGTCAACTTCAAAAATAAGAGAATTGCTGTTAACACATTACATAAGGTTGTGCCACACGAGTATTTTACGAAAATGCCCTTCGGCAGTTCTAGGTACAGTTCCAATGCATTCAAAGGCAAAAATTATAATACGCTATGTCGATTACGGGGAACTTGTTGAACAAATACTTTTTATAAGACAAATCAAAGGCAAAATCATCACTAAAAAATCACTACAAAAACTAACGTGTTCAATGATTTGTGAATTATGTAGCGATATCCATAACAAATCGAAATCGAATTTAATTCAATCCATTGATGATGATGATGTAACCACTGTTACACTAGGAATTGGAAATGAAAGAGAATTGGAACCGAAATGTGTAGATTCTTGATAATGAACCCATTGATGATGGATGATGATAATTCTGAGTTTTCATTTTCCTGGCTAGTTAACTGGCGAGGTTTTCCTCGGCAGTTAACTGCAGCCGGTTTTACTAAACTTCGGCAGTTAACTGCCGAGGGACATTTGAGTAATTTACTCGTGTTTCTCAACCAAACTAAATGTGTCAACAGCAATACTCCAAAAATAAATACTCTATTGGATAAGCAAATCAAACTATGTTTCTTCATTATTCTTTTCGCAAAAAAAAGTTTTACATAGTCACATATATTTGGACGCCGGACACACTCACATAAAAATACATATCAATTGGTTATTTTTTTTTTTTTGAAGGAATATCAATTGGTTATTTAAAATTACATATTATACAACAAAAATAATCAAGTCCTATCCCACTAAGTATAAGGTCTATTGCATTGATCAATTTACACCATAATATTTTAATCATAAACTATAAAATTACATATTATTTAATTATTTTTTCTATCTACCCTTTCTCAAATACGTCTATGCCTAAACATAAATAGTTTGACCAACCAAGTAGTTTCTTTCACAAGGGATTTTTTGATAAAATAATTTGCCCCAAAACTAAAAGGTGTAGAAATCAGAGAAATGGCGTGTGAATATCATGATATTTTGTTAAAGCACCCGCATAATTGTTCTATAAAGGAGTAAAGAAAATCGAAGCTATGTCAATCAAAATAGCTGATATTTTGTTTTATATTGCACACATTACCAAAAGTTTACAGCTTCAAACATGTCCACAAATACTAATGGTGACCAATTGAAAGCTGCAAATCAGGCTCGATTGAACGCGGCAGCTCAGGCCGGTAATATAGACCTCCTATACAGATAAAATGGCCGTCGTTTTTTTTCGTATTAGAAATAACTTAACAGAGGATCAACGCAACATTTGGTTAATAGTCGCGACTCTTATTGCAACTACCATGTTTGAATCAGCTCTGACACCCCCTGGTGGAATTTATCAGATTTAGTGCTGGTGACAGTAATTTGAACATCACTTCCTCAAACTCTACTATTTCTACCCCAGCAAATGTTGGGAAGTCCATCATGCCAGATTCGACTATGAATATGATTCTCTTTCTCATGTCAACTATGGGAATAATAACTATAGCCTCAAGTGTGACACCAGTCGTTCTTATGTACTCTTGGTTTTTCATTTGTTATTTGATTTCTATGTTGCAGATAACCCCTAGAAGTGGAAAGATCGTTACTTTTGTAACCCCTTTTGTTATTCTTATATGTGTGTCGATGGCTTCCATTGTTATCAAGTGCTCTTTCTTAATAAAGCGTGTTCGAAATGGAAAGAAGCTTAGCAGATTTCATAGTCAAAGCACTGCTGCAATATAGGAGAAACACCAATGAAGATTGTGACTTGTGTGTCAGAGATAAAAAATGGTACAATCACTAATGAGATCCGCAATTCAAACCATCGCCGGCCGAATTCAGACAGAACAATATCTCAATGTCAATTTCCAATTTTCATTTTTATGTATTGTCATAGTTATCATTTTTGTTTTTTCAATTTTAGCAAATCTGTGAGTTGGTGTATTAAGTATTGTTTTTTGAGTGGTGATACAGTATGAATGTTGTTTTTTGAAGGACTGTAATAAGTATTTTAATCATCTATTTTATTGAATGTATGTGTTTAATTGATACTATGAACATAAAAAAGTCAAAAAGTGATGTATTGTCATTCTAAACTCCATGCCAAAAGTTATACACCACTAACATAAATTCGGAGGTGGCCGGGGACTGCATTTTCTGTAGGTTTAAAGGTTACATGATTGCACCTACCAATCAAACTGAAATGAAATGTATGGGTAATTTCATCTCTGTATATGCATACATACATGTATGTGCAGTGAATTTTTAGAATCCAAATAGAGGCAGCATACTCTAATGCTAATTAACATGTTCTAGTGATAGATAGATAAAAATGGAAGACCGCCAATATCAAAAGCAGAGTCGGTTTTAAGATTTTTTGCGTTCTAGAAATATATTTTCAGTAGAATTGCTCAAAATGCAATCAACTTTTCCAAAATGTAGAACCTCTAGGTGGTGGTGTGATAAGGGTCGTGGCCCTCGCCTCCAGATCGCTGTCGGCCACATCGTCGTTAGTTTTGGAAGTACTAGATCTGTTTTGTTGTTCTTTTCGCTGCTCTTCCTTTTCTGTTCATCGTCCCGCGTCGTTTTTCTTTTGGATCGATGCAAGGTGTAAGGTTGTGGTGGATTCAATGGTGGTCCCAATCTGATCTCCCTTTCCCGGGTTCGTCTTCGCGTTCCGATCTGCTCCAGATCTTTGTTATTCATTTTTAGATTTGCTTTGCAGTCGCGGCTGCAGCTATGCTGGCGACCTCCACTGATATTTTTGTTGCGAGTTATGGCGGTGATGGGGTCTTGTTCTCCGTGGTGGTGAAGAGGTGGGGTCACGGTGTTTTGGGTGGTTTTGTGGGTGGTGACGAGGTGGTGGTTCTGTGGTGGTGAGGAGGCGGTGACGTGCGGTGTTGTAGGTAGTGTTGTGGTGGTTTTGAGATGGTAAAATGGTGGTGAAATGCGGATGTCTGGTGATGGTGACATGGTGGTTTTGTTGGAACAAAATGTGTTTCACAATGAACCTTAATGAGTTTTGATGATAACAAGGTATTAAAAATTGTCAATTGGTTATTGCTAATAATTGTTCAAGTGTACAGGACCAAAGGCTAGTCAAGTAATTTCAATAGGTCTTGGAAGAACAATGGAAAGCAAAAGAATTCTAAGCATCTGAAGAAAACTGCGTCTGAAGCTGAAGTGCATCTGAAGTGATGACATCATCAGAAGCAAAAGGTCATCAGAAGCAAAAGGTCATCAGAAGCGATATCATCACCAGAAGCTACATTTAATCCGTAAATTCAAACTGAAGATCTAAAGTAGTTGTTTCTCATTTCAACCTTATCTAAGAAGAACGAAGAATTGAAAGGGAGGTATCAACGGTCATTTGGATAGCACTGAGTATTTGTCCTTCGTTAACAGAGTTGACAAAGTACATGTGTACAACCACTACCTCCACTACTCTGTTTTGTCCACGCTACAAGACAAGACAACAGCTATGCCTGCAGAATTTGTGCCTTCAAGATGGGAATGAATTTGAAGCTATTTCTTCAAAGGACTACACCCAAATCAGGCAAAGGATTACTGGTGAATGATCAAAGGATTTCAAATGACTCTTTAGACGTGCTAATCATCTCAACGTCTTTTTCACGCCTCTATATAAAGGAGTGAAGACTTGAAGATTGTAGATAGAGATACACAAGTTAAAAGCGCTGTTATACCCTGTTTTTGGACCTAAAAATACTGGGCCCAATTTCATTTCAAACTTTGTCAAATGTCAAATTTCAACTGCACAGTTCAATTTGTCTCTGCTACGCAGTGTTTTCAATCACATTTTTACCTATGTTTTTCTTGCATAAAACCTTTCAAAATGTCTTTACTTGTCTTGTAAGTCATTCAAAAGTGTCTCTGAATCATTACATTGCTTTTTCTACAGTTTATTTCAAAATTTGCAAAAGGTCATACAGAAGGGTATTTTGGTCATTTCCTGCAGTGGGACCCATTTTCATCCTTGTGACTGTCTCTGAATCTTTTCAGATTGATTTTTAACATTTCATCAGTAAACCTTGCTAATTTCATTTCAAACTTGCGTCTGAGTCAGTGTCAAGTCTGTTTGAGTCAGTTTAGGTCGTTTTTAGCCCTAAGGGCATTTTGGTCATTTCACATAAAATTTTGGCATGGGGAGGTTACTTTGAAGTACCTCATTTAGGCCATTGGTTCGTTTTAGTCCGTTTTGTCAGTTTTATTTTTTGTTTCACTTTACGTTTGGTCAAATTTTGTTTTTTATTCAAATTTTATTTTTTGCATTTTGGTCCCTCAATTGAGGTCCCAAAATTGCACTTTTGTCCAAATTTCTTTTTTTATTTCATTTCAAGTTTCTTAATTTTGCAGTTTAGTCCTCAAGTTCTTATTTTTGCAGAAAAGTCCAAAGTTCATTTTTCAGGTCCAGGCCGTGCCATTTCCATACAAATCCAGGTGTCACATTTTTATTGGCTCAAGTGTACACATGTCAACTATATAAACAGTGAGTCAGAATCAGAAGCAATAACTACACGCCAACTCATAAACACATTTCCAATTTCTCTTTCTCAATTAGCTAGATCAAAAACAGAAAGTCACAGAGAAATCACCAAGAACACGAAACCCTAACCGTTTTTTCAGAAATCAAATTCATCAGAATCAACAGTTTTTGGATCAATTCTCAGAGATTCTGTTGAATCTTCATCATCGAATTGATCAGTCTCTGCAATTCCAAACGCGAGCTTGCATTGAAGCAAGCTCAAGCGTTGATCACAGAGCGTGAAAAGAAGAGGGAAAGAAGCAAAGTTCTAAACCGGCGAAGAAGATGAAGAAACGGAATCAGTGAGAAAAGGAGAATCACCGATTTATTTTCGGTCCAAGAGCAAGCAAAGGAATCAAAAACCAGCAAGAACATTCAAGTTTTCCCAAAGATTTCCTCCATTAAAGGTTTCAACCAAAACCTTAGGTAAAACTCAGAATCTTTCCTCAAAAGTAATATCACTGTTAAACCTGTAGAAAACAATCACGCGAGCAAAGCACATCAAAAAAATTTCCAGAATTCAAAGAAGACCGTAACCGTAAACACGAAACCTAGATCCATAAGGATCTAAGTTTTGAAAGCAAGAACGAGTACTAGAAGCGTAATCAAACAACGAAACGATGTAGATCTTTAAACGATCTAAACATTTCTTTTCAAAAACCAAAAAATCAGTTTCAAAACCGTACGGAACTTTTTAGATCTACAACGTTTCAAACCGTATTTGAAAAAACAGCTACTGGATTCGTGTTTAGGGTTAAAGGACGAATCAAATGAAGTAAGAATCTTTGAAATCTGGAAATTTAGGTCACCGGAAACTGCATGAACTCGCCGGAGAAGATGAAGTTTCCGGCGGACCTTCAAGGTCTCCGCCGTAGCTTCATCCTCGCCGGCGGCGAGGTTAGTGAGAGGTGAGAGATGAGAGAAGAGAGAAGAGTTAGAGAGAGAATGAGGGCAGCAAAATGAAGTAAACCGGAGCTCCTCCCTTTTTATAAGCCAGCGAACCGGACCGGTCCAGTCCGGTCCATTCCCCTTCGATTCCTGGCCGTTTGATCTAGGGTTTCAGAACCCTGGATCAATCCTGTGGCTCCTGTGCATCCGGATCTTTTAGGTTTGGGCTTGGGCTTGTTTTCTTTGATTTTCTGCGTTTTTGTTTTTCCTGTGCTATTCACACCCCTATTTTTTGCTACCTGCACCTATGTCTTGATTAAAATTGTGGTAAAATTCCTAGAAAAATTATCACATGTTTCTTGATATTTTCTTAGTGTTTTTATGACATTTTTGAACATTAAGGATCTATGAAATTTTTGTATAATTAATTCATAGCATTTTAGTTCTCTTTGAATTATTTGTTATGGATTCTTCTTCACACATTTGTCCTTGATGTAAGAATATGTGATAAAAGCTACTTGATATGATAATATGAGAGATTTGTGCTTATAATTTCATGTTGATTTGCTGTTTTGATTTGGTTCATAAGTTCTTGATTTTATGAACAATATATGCATATTTTGAAAGATATGAAATGCCAAGTTTATTCTAGAAAATATGGCATGAAACCATGCTTGCATATTTCCAATAATTCCATGCTATAACTTGAGATAAAGAAAACTCTTTCAAAATTTGTTAGAGCATGAGAATTAGAGGCCAAGAATGCTTCAGGTTTCATACCTAAGTTTTTAGGGTTTAATGTCATTTTGTTAACTTTTTGTGCCATCTTGCATGCTTTTATTTCTTAGTACTTGTTATGTTTTTTCTTTCTTTTCACTAACAAGTTTATTTCCATGTTTCATGCATCTCATTTAGTATTCCCTCTGCCTTCTTTAGCCTAGCATTTATTTTTGCAAATTTTAATTCACTTAGAGATGTAATTTACCATTGGTTTGTAGCTTGGCAAAGAGGCCATAGAATGTATTTAGGAAATGTTGTAATATGGACTATGGACACTATGGCGCACCGACACGCACACACTCACCTTAGATGTATGTATAGGATTGTATGGTTAAGTAAGCGTTTAGGTTTTAAACACTTAGAGAAAATCCATCCTTTTTTCAAAAAAAACAATTGAACTTCACTTCAAAAATTTTCATAATAAATATGAAGTCAACACTTCATTTTTTCCTTTCTTTTTTTCTTAAGAAAAAATTCAATTCATCTTAATCATTTAGACTTTCTTTCTAATCACTAATCAAACCTCACTTTTTTGCTAAATCTAATGCTCATGAAGCCTCCCAATCTCCTTCCTCAAAACTTTTTTTTCAAAACTTAAAATCAAACAATTAAAACAAAAAACAAGTTTTTTAGTAAGAACTACGAACGGTTTTGATCCCTTAAAAGGGTACGTAGGCAATGAGTCAAAACTCATCCAAGCCGAAATAAAATCAAATTCTACTTCTTCTCACCCCCATTCTTAACTAATCACACTTTCCTTTTTTACAAATAAGCAATAAAACTAAAGCGTAGAAATAAACTTAGGAGAGCGGTTCTTATGGAATACCATAATCGCTCCGGGTGCCTAACACCTTCCCGTAGCGAAAACGACCCCCGAACTTAGAATCTAAGGGTTTTTTCTCAATTTTGCCCTTCCCAAGAAAAAATAGAGAATATCAACGGTCAAAAGGTTCAAGTCCAATTAATGGCTTGGCACCCCAAAACCATGATAACAGAAATGGCGACTTCACTGGGGACATCTTTTTAGCGGGTCGCGCCTAGTTTTCCTTAGTTTATATTTACGCTTTGTTTTATTGCTTACATATGTGAATACTTGTTTACTTTCATTTGACGTGTGGGGTGAGAATATCAAAAGTCCTAACCCGGGCTGAGTGAACTTATGTTTAGGTAGAGATATAATCGACAATTCGATCCGGGGGTTGCCTCGTGTATTGGATTATGCGATCAATCTCACATAGCTGAGGCATTTTGAAGGTGATATTGTCGGCGTGTGTTGTCATGCTTAGGCACTTCACTTTCAATTGTTCGACGAAGCTATGAACCGTAGTTACCAAACCCATCCTAGCCTTTTTAGGACGTAGTGCGGTGGCTAAATTGAGTGTTGTCTCAAACTTTAGTCGTCACGCGATACTACACTCAAACTAGACCTTCTCACAAATAATCATGGAACGGGTGTCGTCCTGTACTACCATGATATATGTGAGAGAGGTTGCAGTTTGGGAACTGTGTTAGAACCTTGGTTACTACTATCCAAAGCCTTAGTTCACCGGACGCCGTGTCCATCCGTGGCCCCGTTACTTTGAAACTCAACCCACTTTGTTCTTTAACAACACAATCATGCATACATGCATTCATGCATAAACATTTTTCATGCATTCATCGAAGGGTTTAAACAAATGGAAATTTTTGTAAATAATCACAGGTATGAAGAAGACTAAGTGCTACAAGTTCAAGGAGGTGGATTTGGTTAGTTTGAGAGAGTTGGCACTCAAGGTCAAGAGTCAAACAGGGTTCCGACTCCGATATGGGGGATTGCTTACTTTGCTCCGAACCGATGTGGACGAGAAGCTAGTGCACACTCTGGTGCAATTTTATGATCCAAGCTTCCGTTGCTTCACTTTCCCGGACTTCCAGTTGGTTCCTACTCTCGAGGCTTACTCCAATCTAGTGGGTTTACCTATAGCCGAGAAGACACCTTTCACTGGTCCCGGGACTTCTCTTACTCCTCTGGTTATTGCTAAGGATCTCTACCTCAAGACTTCCGACGTCTCCAACCATCTTATTACCAAGTCTCACATCCGGGGGTTCACTTCGAAGTATCTTCTTGATCAGGCTAATCTCAGTACTACTCGTCAGGATACACTCGAGGCTATTCTTGCTTTGCTTATCTACGGGCTCATTCTCTTTCCGAACCTCGACAACTTCGTGGACATGAATGCTATCGAGGTCTTCCATTCCAAGAACCCGGTTCCTACTTTGCTAGCGGATACCTACCACGCCATTCATGACAGGACTCTCAAAGGCCGTGGGTATATTCTTTGCTGCATATCTCTTTTGTATAGGTGGTTTATTTCGCACCTTCCGAGTTCCTTCCATGATAACTCGGAAAATTGGTCCTACTCTCAGCGGATTATGGCTCTCACTCCTAATGAGGTGGTCTGGATCACTCCCGCCGCTCAAGCCAAGGAAATTATCATGGGTTGTGGAGACTTTCTCAACGTACCTCTTCTTGGTACTCGTGGAGGAATTAACTACAACCCCGAGCTTGCTATGAGACAGTTTGGTTTCCCTATGAAGTCGAAGCCCATCAATCTTGCTACATCTCCAGAGTTCTTCTTCTACACGAATGCTCCTACCGGACAAAGGAAAGCTTTCATAGATGCTTGGTCTAAGGTCCGAAGGAAGAGTGTGAAGCATCTAGGTGTGAGATCCGGTGTTGCTCATGAGGCCTACACTCAGTGGGTGATAGATCGAGCTGAGGAGATTGGTATGCCTTATCCAGCTATGAGATACGTGTCTTCGTCTACTCCATCTGTGCCTCTACCTCTGCTCCCTACGACTCAGGATATGTATCAGGAGCACCTAGCCATGGAGAGTCATGAGAAGCAAGTATGGAAAGCTCGGTACAATCAAGCCGAGAATCTAATCATGACTTTGGATGGTAGAGATGAGCAGAAGACTCATGAGAATCTAATGTTGAAGAAAGAACTAGCTAAGGCCCGGAGGGAATTGGAAGAGAAAGACGAGCTGCTTATGAGGGATTCCAAGAGAGCCCGAGGACGACGAGACTTCTTTGCCAGATACTGTGATTCAGATTCCGAGTCCGATGATCCTCCGACTACTTCCTATGCTTGAGGGCTTCATTTGTTTATCTTGTTGAAATTTCAAAGTCTTCCTTTTGAAAATACTATGTAGTTTTGATTATCTGCAAGATTTCTAATTTGTTTAAAAATCCTTCGATGAAAAAATAAGTCTTTCGCATTTGCATTTGCATATCATGCATCATGTGCATCATGCATTGGTCACAAAGGCTTCCAAGTGCTCACTATCTCCTGGTTTCTCTGCCTCAGTGTAAAAAGTGGCTCGTGCTCAGAGGATTTACGAACCTGATAGAACTGATCGAACCAGAGAATACAGAAGAAAGAAAAGGGCTATGGAAGAAGAGAACGCGCAACTCCGTACTGAATTGGCATCTTTAAGGGAGGAATTGGCCAAAGCTCATGATGCTATGACTGCTCTGTTGGCTGCTCAGGAACAACCAGTTCCCGTAGTTTCTACAGCTGCAAATGTGACTCCTACCGTAACGACTGATCCCCGCTTTATCATGCCATCCGGGTATCCTTACGGACTTCCGCTGTACTATACTGCTAATACAGGGGCAGGGACCTCTGGTACTACCAACAGTGGCCCAATCTCAGGGGCAAACTTAACTCCTGTGAGTACCGCCTTGACTCAAGCTGCAACAACTGTTACCGAGCCCATTGTGAATGCGGTGCCTCTATTTGCCCATGCTAATGCGCACCACGGGAGTATTGCCACAACCGGAACTATGGAAGAGAGAATGGAAGAACTTGCCAAAGAGCTCCGACGGGAAATTAAGGCCAACAGGGGAAATGGAGACTCCATTAAAACCCAGGATCTTTGCTTAGTATCGAAAGTGGATGTTCCTAAAAAGTTCAAAGTCCCGGAGTTCGACAAGTATAACGGGCTGACTTGTCCTCAAAATCATATTGTCAAATACGTCCGGAAGATGGGCAACTACAAGGACAATGATTCCCTTATGATCCATTACTTCCAAGACAGTCTGATGGAAGATGCTGCGGAGTGGTATACTAGTCTGAGCAAAGATGATGTCCATACTTTTGATGAGCTAGCCACTGCTTTCAAGAGCCACTACGGGTTTAACACTCGATTGAAGCCGAATAGGGAGTTTCTCAGGTCCCTATCTCAGAAAAAGGAGGAAAGTTTCCGTGAATATGCGCAAAGGTGGAGAGGGGCAGCTGCCCGTATTACTCCTGCTTTAGATGAAGAAGAAATGACCCAGACATTCTTGAAGACCTTGAAGAAAGATTATGTTGAGAGGATGATCATCGCTGCCCCGAACAACTTTTCAGAGATGGTCACTATGGGAACCCGTCTTGAGGAAGCCGTCAGGGATGGAATCATTGTGTTTGAGAAAGCTGAATCCTCTGTGAATGCGTCGAAGAGATATGATAATGGACACCACAAGAAGAAAGAAACGGAAGTGGGGATGGTGTCAGCTGGAGCCGGTCAATCCATGGCTACCGTTGCTCCTATCAATGCAGCTCAATTGCCTCCGTCATACCCATATATGCCGTATTCTCAGCATCCTTTCTTCCCACCGTTTTACCATCAGTACCCCCTGCCGCCGGGTCAACCTCAAGTGCCCGTCAATGCAATTGCCCAACAGATGAAACAACAGATGCCGGTTCAACAACAACAACAAAATCAGCAAGCTAGGCCTACTTTCCCTCCGATACCGATGTTATATGCTGAGTTGCTTCCAACTTTACTCCAGAGAGGGCATTGTACAACTAGACAGGGCAAGCCTCCACCTGATCCGTTGCCTCCAAGGTTCAGGTCTGATCTCAAATGTGACTTTCATCAAGGTGCCCTAGGTCATGATGTCGAGGGGTGTTATGCTTTGAAGTATATCGTGAAGAAGCTCATCGATCAAGGGAAGCTGACTTTTGAGAATAATGTTCCACATGTCCTTGACAATCCTCTTCCAAATCATGCCGCTGTGAATATGATCGAAGTGTGTGAGGAAGTTCCTAGACTTGATGTCCGCAACGTCGCAACTCCTCTGGTGCCTTTACACATCAAGCTGTGCGAAGCTTCTCTGTTCAGCCATGATCATGCCAAGTGTCTAGGATGCCTCCGTGATCCTTTGGGTTGCCATGCTGTTCAAGGCGATATCCAAAGCTTGATGAATGATAATCTTCTGACCGTCAGTGATGTTTGCGTGATTGTGCCAGTTTTTCACGATCCGCCTGTCAAGAGTACACCTTTGAAGAAGAATGCTGAGCCTTTGGTGATAAGGTTGCCAGGACCAATTCCTTATGTTTCGGACAAGGCAGTGCCATACAAGTACAATGCTACTATAATAGAAAATGGAGTAGAGGTGCCTCTAGCCTCCTTTGCCACAGTAAGCAATATTGCCGAAGGGACTTCTGCAGCGCTAAGAAGCGGGAAGGTCCGTCCGCCGTTATTTCAGAAGAAAGTAGCTACACCGACCATTCCGCCAGTTGAAGAAGCAACTCCAACCGTTGTTTCACCCATTGCTACAGATATGAACCAGTCAGGCAAATCTATAGAGGATTCAAATTTAGATGAGATTCTGAGGATAATAAAGAGGAGCGACTACAAGATCGTTGATCAGTTGCTGCAGACTCCTTCGAAGATATCTGTCTTGTCATTACTCCTGAGCTCTGAGGCTCACAGAAATACCTTGTTGAAAGTGCTGGAGCAGGCATATGTTGACCACGAAGTTACGGTAGATCGGTTTGGTGGCATAGTGGGAAATATTACTGCTTGTAACAACCTCTGGTTCAGTGAAGAAGAGTTGCCGGAAGCGGGAAAGAGTCACAATCTGGCTTTGCACATCTCGGTAAATTGTAAATCAGACATGATATCAAATGTGTTGGTGGATACCGGTTCCTCCCTCAATGTAATGCCCAAGACAACTCTAGATCAGTTGAGCTACCGTGGGACCCCGTTGAGGAGAAGTACTTTCTTGGTCAAAGCTTTTGATGGATCTCGAAAGAATGTGCTGGGAGAGATAGACTTGCCGATAACCATTGGCCCTGAGAATTTCTTGGTTACTTTCCAAGTGATGGACATTAATGCATCCTACAGTTGCCTGCTGGGAAGACCGTGGATACACGATGCAGGTGCGGTTACTTCCACCTTACATCAGAAGTTGAAATTTGTGAAGAATGGAAAACTCGTTACAATCCATGGTGAAGAAGCATACTTAGTCAGCCAATTGTCTTCTTTTTCTTGTATTGAAGCAGGGTCTGCTGAAGGAACTGCTTTCCAAGGTTTGACCATTGAAGGTGCAGAGTCTAAGGAAGCTGGGGCTGCTATGGCTTCATTGAAGGATGCTCAGAGAGCCATTCAAGAAGGTCAGACTGCCGGCTGGGGCAAGGTGATACAGCTCTGTGAGAACAAGCGTAAAGAAGGTCTCGGGTTCTCCCCGTCATCAAGAGTTTCCTCGGGAGTCTTCCACAGTGCTGGGTTTGTTAATGCTATCTCTGAAGAAGCCATTGGATCTGGTCTCAGGCCTGCATTTGTTACACCAGGAGGCATTGCGAGTGATTGGGACGCCATTGACATTCCTTCAATCATGCATGTTTCTGAGTAATGTGTCTTGTTGCTTTAATGCTTTGTTTTCAAAATAACAATCCTCTCGCTCTGCCCAAAGCGAGAGTGATATTTTCTGTAAGGGCATGTTTGTTTCGGCATTGCCGTTGATTAATAAAATTTTGTCGTTTCTTCCACGACTACTTTTTTTTAGTGCTTTTTCCCTTGGAAACAATGGTAATGCCAGAAAAAACCAAAACGTCTGTATTTTCTTATTAATTTCAAAAATCTGCATGAAAAAAAAAAAAAACTCTTTCTAAAATCATCCAATCATTATATGCAGGTTGAACCATAATAAACCCGTTGAACACAGTAATCCTACGGTTCCTCCAAATTTTGAATTCCCTGTGTATGAAGCCGAAGATGAGGAAGGTGATGACGTACCATATGAGATTACTCGGTTACTTGAGCAAGAAAAGAAAGCCATTCAGCCTCACCAGGAAGAGATTGAGCTTATCAACATAGGTACCGAGGAAAACAAGCGAGAAATCAAGATTGGTGCTATTCTAGAGGAAGGGGTTAAACAGAAGATCATCCAGCTCCTCCGGGAATATCCGGATATTTTTGCATGGTCCTATGAAGATATGCCAGGTCTAGACCCTATGATCGTGGAGCATCGGATCCCTACCAAGCCTGAATGTCATCCCGTCAGGCAGAAATTGAGAAGGACTCATCCTGATATGGCTCTCAAAATCAAGAATGAAGTTCAAAAGCAGATTGATGCAGGTTTCCTCATGACAGTTGAGTACCCTGAATGGGTTGCCAATATTGTACCTGTGCCAAAGAAGGATGGTAAAGTCCGGATTTGTGTTGACTTCAGAGACCTGAACAAGGCCAGTCCAAAAGACAACTTTCCATTACCTCATATTGATGTGCTTGTTGATAATACTGCTCAATCTAAGGTGTTCTCCTTCATGGACGGTTTTTCCGGTTATAATCAAATCAAAATGTCTCCTGAAGATAGAGAAAAGACATCTTTTATCACTCCATGGGGTACCTTCTGCTACAAAGTGATGCCGTTCGGCCTAATCAATGCTGGTGCTACCTACCAAAGGGGAATGACCACTCTGTTTCATGACATGATTCACAAAGAAGTCGAGGTATATGTGGATGACATGATTGTGAAGTCAGCAGATGAGGAGCAGCATGTTGAATATTTAACAAAGATGTTTGAAAGGTTGAGAAAATACAAGCTGCGATTGAATCCCAACAAATGTACATTCGGCGTCAGATCCGGCAAGTTATTAGGCTTCGTTGTCAGCCAAAAGGGCATTGAAGTCGATCCTGATAAAGTCCGGGCCATCCGAGAAATGCCAGCTCCACAGACAGAGAAGCAAGTCAGAGGTTTCTTGGGACGTTTGAATTACATCTCCCGATTCATATCTCATATGACTGCAACCTGCGGGCCGATCTTCAAGCTACTTAGAAAGAACCAGCCTGTTGTATGGAATGATGAATGCCAAGAAGCTTTTGATAGCATCAAGAATTACCTGCTGGAACCACCTATCCTTGTCCCTCCCGTGGAAGGAAGGCCTTTGATTATGTATTTGGCAGTATTTGATGAATCCATGGGATGTGTACTTGGTCAACAAGATGAAACTGGAAAGAAAGAGCATGCTATCTACTATCTAAGCAAGAAGTTCACCGATTGTGAAACTCGGTATACAATGCTTGAGAAGACTTGTTGCGCTCTAGCTTGGGCTGCCAAACGCCTGCGTCATTATTTGGTGAATCATACAACTTGGTTGATATCCAGAATGGATCCGATAAAGTATATCTTTGAGAAAGCGGCCGTTACTGGGAAGATCGCACGCTGGCAGATGCTTCTGTCTGAATATGATATTGTGTTCAAAACTCAAAAGGCAATCAAAGGCAGCATTCTTGCCGATCACCTTGCTTGTCAACCTCTTGATGATTACCAACCAATTGAATTTGATTTCCCCGATGAAGAGATCATGTATTTGAAATCCAAAGACTGCGACGAACCGTTGATTAATGAAGGTCCAGATCCCAATAGCAAGTGGGGTTTAGTCTTTGATGGTGCTGTCAATGCTTATGGCAAAGGAATTGGGGCAGTCATTGTATCCCCGCAGGGGCATCACATCCCTTTTACCGCCAGAATTCTGTTCGAATGTACAAACAACATGGCTGAGTATGAAGCATGTATCTTTGGGATCGAGGAAGCAATTGACATGAGAATCAAACACCTCGACATCTATGGAGATTCTGCGCTCGTCATCAATCAGATAAAGGGTGAATGGGAGACCCACCATGCTAAGTTGATTCCTTATCGTGATTATGCGAGACGTCCTCTGACATATTTTACAAAGGTTGAGCTGCATCATATTCCTCGTGATGAGAACCAAATGGCTGATGCTCTTGCTACTCTATCCTCCATGTTTCGAGTAAACCATTGGAATGATGTGCCAATAATTAAAGTGCAACGCCTTGAAAGACCTTCGCATGTGTTTGCTATTGGGGATGTGATCGATCAGGCTGGTGAAAATGTGGTTGACTATAGACCTTGGTATTATGACATCAAGCAGTTCTTGCTGAGCCGTGAGTATCCGCCGGGTGCTTCCAAACAAGATAAGAAGACCCTGAGAAGATTGGCCGGTAGATTCCTGTTAGATGGAGATATTCTGTACAAGAGGAACTATGACATGGTATTGTTAAGGTGTGTTGATGAACATGAAGCAGAGCAGTTAATGCATGATGTACATGACGGTACCTTCGGGACCCATGCTACAGGGCATACTATGTCAAGAAAGTTGCTACGGGCAGGTTATTACTGGATGGCTATGGAGCATGATTGCTACCAGTACGCCAGAAAATGCCACAAGTGTCAAATCTATGCTGATAAGATTCATGTGCCTCCGCACGCTCTCAATGTTATGTCATCTCCATGGCCGTTCTCAATGTGGGGCATCGACATGATTGGAAGAATTGAACCGAAAGCTTCAAATGGCCATCGTTTCATCTTAGTGGCAATTGACTACTTTACCAAATGGGTTGAAGCAGCATCTTATACCAATGTGACCAAGCAAGTGGTAGCTAAGTTCATCAAGAACAACATCATCTGTCGATATGGTGTTCCCAGCAAGATTATTACCGACAATGGTACCAACCTGAACAACAATGTGGTGCAAGCTCTTTGTGAAGAATTCAAAATTGAGCATCATAACTCTTCTCCCTATAGACCTCAGATGAATGGTGCAGTTGAGGCCGCCAACAAGAATATCAAGAGAATTGTCCAGAAGATGGTAACCACTTACAAGGACTGGCATGAGATGTTACCCTATGCTCTGCATGGCTACCGTACTACAGTGCGCAGTTCAACCGGGGCAACCCTTTCTCTCTTGTATATGGTATGGAAGCAGTTCTTCCTTTGGAAGTGGAGATCCCGTCTCTCCGTGTGATCATGGAAGCAAAGTTATCTGAGGCTGAATGGTGCCAAAGCCGGTATGATCAGTTGAATTTGATTGAGGAAAAACGTATGGATGCCATGGCTCGCGGACAGTCATATCAAGCAAGAATGAAGACTGCCTTTGACAAGAAAGTCCATCCTCGAGAATTCAAGGTAGGGGAACTTGTATTGAAAAGGAGGATAAGCCAGCAACCCGACCCAAGGGGCAAGTGGACGCCTAACTATGAAGGTCCTTATGTTGTCAAGAAGGCCTTCTCCGGTGGTGCTTTAATCCTTACACACATGGATGGTGTAGAACTTCCAAATCCAGTGAATGCCGATATAGTCAAGAAATACTTTGCCTAGAAATATGAAAAGAACAGCGTGGTAGGTCGAAAACCCGAAAGGGCGGCCTAGGCAAAAATGCGCTTCCCGGTGGATCGAAAACCCGAAAGGGCGGTCCAGGCAAAAATAAGGGACAAAAAAATATATGAAAAGCTCGCTGAGATTGTACACAACTCAGGCAAGAATGAGCGTCTCGATGAGCCGAAAACCCGGAAGGGCGGTTCATGCAAAAATGAGATTGAAACAAAAGGCAAGTAACTATATCTGGCCAACCACCGTCCCCCTTGGGGCATCTGCAGCTGTTAATGACCATCTTCATCAAAAGCGAATGCTTGCGAATTCAAAGTTTCTAGGAAATGTCATGATCACTGTGTTCAATGTACCACCAACCAATAAAATTACCATTTTCCAAGCTTTGTAAATCCGTGGAGTCACGCCTTCGGCTGACCACCACTCTTATACATCAATTAGAGCTTGTGCTTTTGTTTGAAACTCTGCTTTCTTTTTACTTTCAAAGCTATATACAAAACATTTTCCTTCTATTTTGATAATGACAATGCTTGAAACAAACATTTTTTTTGAAAATTGAAAACTTTTTGTCTATTTTGAAAAGCAAACCTGAGCAACAGGGTACATTCAAATGAAACATGCATGAGCGAGAGTATGTTGATGTCTATTTCAATATATGTTACAAGCAGGTTCTCCTCCAGGATAGTCTGTGGTCAATGGCAAGAATGAAAAAACAGAATGAAAATGCATGAAATTGAATAGGCTCGCTAAGTTGGAAACCCGAAAGGGCGGCTTAGGCAAAAATGAGCACCCCGCTGGATTGACAACCCGAAAGGGCAGTTCAGGCAAAAATGGGGCATTGAAAAGAATCTATTTCCCCGGTGGATCGAAAACCCGAAAGGGCGATCCAGGCAAAAATGGGATAAAAATGAAAATTGAGAAAATAACATGCAAAGAGCATTGACCACAGATGCGATGGCTACAACATGCCCATCACAACGGCGTTTTCCCCAGTAAAGTCTTCCAAAATTCTATACCCAGCAAGTTACATAATTACCTGCCCTCAGCCATGGTTCCGATACGTCTCCCAACGATGTCATCTTCAAAGAGGATTTCCAAGAATGTGTAATATAGCACGAGCCACTACGTGCCCAATATTCTGATGTCTTGTCTTCCCCGTGAAGTCGTGCCTACAAACTGCCAACAGTCATGCATTACAAGCATTCATACATGCATAATCATGCATATTACGTACCCATGCATTTAATAAAATTGTTATATCATCCATGCATATTGCATTTCCAATGTCAATATCAGTCCCAATTCAAAACTCATGACAGGTCCTTTGTCAAAACCTTGTGAGCCAATAATATCGGTCAATTTCTACCTTTCAATTCAAATCGACGTCAAGTCAATCTCAATCTATATTTTGTCAACAAACCAATCCCCTGTGAATATGTTTCTGTTCGGTCAAGTGGCTAGTTCAAGTCCAAGAACAGCTTGTACCTACCAATTTGCTTATGTTATCGGTCAAGTGCCCAGCTCAATCCAAGAGCAGCTTGTACCCGCCTATCTGTCTCTGTTCGCTCAAGTGGCTAGCTCGATCCAAGAGCAGCTTGCGCCTGTCTATTTTGTATTTGTCTCCGGTGGAGTAACCAGTTCGCATCCAAGAATAAGCTCGCACCTGTCTATTTGCCTTGCTTTCAGTCGAGTAACCTGTTCGAATCCATAAGAACAACTCGTACTTGTCAATTTCCCCAGTCGGGTCACCAGTTCGAATCCATAAGAACAACTCGCACTCTCCAATATCCCCAAGTGAGTTACTAGTTCGAATCCATAAGAACAACTCATGTTTGTCCAGTAACCTCTATCCCCTGTGAAGTGACCAGTTCGAATCCATAAGAACAACTCGCAGTTGTCTGTTTGTTTCATCCCCGGTCAAGTGGCTAGTTCGAATCCAAGAACAGCTTGTACCTGTCCAACTTGTTTCTAGTTTCCCGTTACTCTGCTATTCACTATCTTTGTCAATGTCTACCAATCCCGCAATGGATACGACATATTTTGTTAATTCCAATCCCCATGAGGTCTTGCATTCATAATCCAAATGATGCATGGCATGCATATTATTTGAAAATGGGTAGGCGTATTTTTACGTCCAAATACAGTGCAAATGCTAATATTTAAGTATCTTCGTCCTGTCAAGCCAAAGACTCCGTCTCTTGACTCTCCAGACAAAGAAACTTAAATAGGGGCAGCTGTTATACCCTGTTTTTGGACCTAAAAATACTGGGCCCAATTTCATTTCAAACTTTGTCAAATGTCAAATTTCAACTGCACAGTTCAATTTGTCTCTGCTACGCAGTGTTTTCAATCACATTTTTACCTATGTTTTTCTTGCATAAAACCTTTCAAAATGTCTTTACTTGTCTTGTAAGTCATTCAAAAGTGTCTCTGAATCATTACATTGCTTTTTCTACAGTTTATTTCAAAATTTGCAAAAGGTCATACAGAAGGGTATTTTGGTCATTTCCTGCAGTGGGACCCATTTTCATCCTTGTGACTGTCTCTGAATCTTTTCAGATTGATTTTTAACATTTCATCAGTAAACCTTGCTAATTTCATTTCAAACTTGCGTCTGAGTCAGTGTCAAGTCTGTTTGAGTCAGTTTAGGTCGTTTTTAGCCCTAAGGGCATTTTGGTCATTTCACATAAAATTTTGGCATGGGGAGGTTACTTTGAAGTACCTCATTTAGGCCATTGGTTCGTTTTAGTCCGTTTTGTCAGTTTTATTTTTTGTTTCACTTTACGTTTGGTCAAATTTTGTTTTTTATTCAAATTTTATTTTTTGCATTTTGGTCCCTCAATTGAGGTCCCAAAATTGCACTTTTGTCCAAATTTCTTTTTTTATTTCATTTCAAGTTTCTTAATTTTGCAGTTTAGTCCTCAAGTTCTTATTTTTGCAGAAAAGTCCAAAGTTCATTTTTCAGGTCCAGGCCGTGCCATTTCCATACAAATCCAGGTGTCACATTTTTATTGGCTCAAGTGTACACATGTCAACTATATAAACAGTGAGTCAGAATCAGAAGCAATAACTACACGCCAACTCATAAACACATTTCCAATTTCTCTTTCTCAATTAGCTAGATCAAAAACAGAAAGTCACAGAGAAATCACCAAGAACACGAAACCCTAACCGTTTTTTCAGAAATCAAATTCATCAGAATCAACAGTTTTTGGATCAATTCTCAGAGATTCTGTTGAATCTTCATCATCGAATTGATCAGTCTCTGCAATTCCAAACGCGAGCTCGCATTGAAGCAAGCTCAAGCGTTGATCACAGAGCGTGAAAAGAAGAGGGAAAGAAGCAAAGTTCTAAACCGGCGAAGAAGATGAAGAAACGGAATCAGTGAGAAAAGGAGAATCACCGATTTATTTTCGGTCCAAGAGCAAGCAAAGGAATCAAAAACCAGCAAGAACATTCAAGTTTTCCCAAAGATTTCCTCCATTAAAGGTTTCAACCAAAACCTTAGGTAAAACTCAGAATCTTTCCTCAAAAGTAATATCACTGTTAAACCTGTAGAAAACAATCACGCGAGCAAAGCACATCAAAAAAATTTCCAGAATTCAAAGAAGACCGTAACCGTAAACACGAAACCTAGATCCATAAGGATCTAAGTTTTGAAAGCAAGAACGAGTACTAGAAGCGTAATCAAACAACGAAACGATGTAGATCTTTAAACGATCTAAACATTTCTTTTCAAAAACCAAAAAATCAGTTTCAAAACCGTACGGAACTTTTTAGATCTACAACGTTTCAAACCGTATTTGAAAAAACAGCTACTGGATTCGTGTTTAGGGTTAAAGGACGAATCAAATGAAGTAAGAATCTTTGAAATCTGGAAATTTAGGTCACCGGAAACTGCATGAACTCGCCGGAGAAGATGAAGTTTCCGGCGGACCTTCAAGGTCTCCGCCGTAGCTTCATCCTCGCCGGCGGCGAGGTTAGTGAGAGGTGAGAGATGAGAGAAGAGAGAAGAGTTAGAGAGAGAATGAGGGCAGCAAAATGAAGTAAACCGGAGCTCCTCCCTTTTTATAAGCCAGCGAACCGGACCGGTCCAGTCCGGTCCATTCCCCTTCGATTCCTGGCCGTTTGATCTAGGGTTTCAGAACCCTGGATCAATCCTGTGGCTCCTGTGCATCCGGATCTTTTAGGTTTGGGCTTGGGCTTGTTTTCTTTGATTTTCTGCGTTTTTGTTTTTCCTGTGCTATTCACACCCCTATTTTTTGCTACCTGCACCTATGTCTTGATTAAAATTGTGGTAAAATTCCTAGAAAAATTATCACATGTTTCTTGATATTTTCTTAGTGTTTTTATGACATTTTTGAACATTAAGGATCTATGAAATTTTTGTATAATTAATTCATAGCATTTTAGTTCTCTTTGAATTATTTGTTATGGATTCTTCTTCACACATTTGTCCTTGATGTAAGAATATGTGATAAAAGCTACTTGATATGATAATATGAGAGATTTGTGCTTATAATTTCATGTTGATTTGCTGTTTTGATTTGGTTCATAAGTTCTTGATTTTATGAACAATATATGCATATTTTGAAAGATATGAAATGCCAAGTTTATTCTAGAAAATATGGCATGAAACCATGCTTGCATATTTCCAATAATTCCATGCTATAACTTGAGATAAAGAAAACTCTTTCAAAATTTGTTAGAGCATGAGAATTAGAGGCCAAGAATGCTTCAGGTTTCATACCTAAGTTTTTAGGGTTTAATGTCATTTTGTTAACTTTTTGTGCCATCTTGCATGCTTTTATTTCTTAGTACTTGTTATGTTTTTTCTTTCTTTTCACTAACAAGTTTATTTCCATGTTTCATGCATCTCATTTAGTATTCCCTCTGCCTTCTTTAGCCTAGCATTTATTTTTGCAAATTTTAATTCACTTAGAGATGTAATTTACCATTGGTTTGTAGCTTGGCAAAGAGGCCATAGAATGTATTTAGGAAATGTTGTAATATGGACTATGGACACTATGGCGCACCGACACGCACACACTCACCTTAGATGTATGTATAGGATTGTATGGTTAAGTAAGCGTTTAGGTTTTAAACACTTAGAGAAAATCCATCCTTTTTTCAAAAAAAACAATTGAACTTCACTTCAAAAATTTTCATAATAAATATGAAGTCAACACTTCATTTTTTCCTTTCTTTTTTTCTTAAGAAAAAATTCAATTCATCTTAATCATTTAGACTTTCTTTCTAATCACTAATCAAACCTCACTTTTTTGCTAAATCTAATGCTCATGAAGCCTCCCAATCTCCTTCCTCAAAACTTTTTTTTCAAAACTTAAAATCAAACAATTAAAACAAAAAACAAGTTTTTTAGTAAGAACTACGAACGGTTTTGATCCCTTAAAAGGGTACGTAGGCAATGAGTCAAAACTCATCCAAGCCGAAATAAAATCAAATTCTACTTCTTCTCACCCCCATTCTTAACTAATCACACTTTCCTTTTTTACAAATAAGCAATAAAACTAAAGCGTAGAAATAAACTTAGGAGAGCGGTTCTTATGGAATACCATAATCGCTCCGGGTGCCTAACACCTTCCCGTAGCGAAAACGACCCCCGAACTTAGAATCTAAGGGTTTTTTCTCAATTTTGCCCTTCCCAAGAAAAAATAGAGAATATCAACGGTCAAAAGGTTCAAGTCCAATTAATGGCTTGGCACCCAAAAACCATGATAACAAGCGCCAAAACTCTGTCAATTTGATTCTACAAAGCACACTGAATTTCTGCACTGATTTGATACATCTTAGAAATTCAAAAGTCTAGAGTCTTTAACGTATTGTATTGTGAACACCACTGATTGTATATCAAGTGTTCAAGTCAAACATATTTCATTGTATTTTTTGTTTGATCAGAAGACTCTTGCCTGCGTGCTTGAGCATTAGAAGACTCTTGCTTAGTGCTTGAGCATTGGAAGACTCTTGCGTGTGTGCTTGAGCATTTTTGTGAAGTCTCATACTTAGAGAGTATTGAGCATTTGTAATCTTTGTGATTATAGTGAAATCTCCTTGGAAGTGCAAGGGGGACTGGACTACTTCCGTTTTGTGGAAGGAACCAGGATAACTGCTTGTGTCTTTGTCTTTCTTTTCTCTGCTTTGATCTTTTCCGCTGCATATCTGATTCTAGTCATTACATCAGAAGCTTTCTCAAACTGCTTCTGAAGTACTATCAGAAGAAGAATTTTTATAGAGAAAAAGAAAACACAATTCAACCCCCCCCCCCCCCCCCCCTCTTGTGTTTTTCTCACCTTCAGGTTTAAGTGGCATTTTTGTGGTGGTTTTAAGGTGGTTATTGCTAGGTAGTGGTGGTTCACGGGTGGGTCGGTGGTGGTGGTGGTTTTTCGTGGATGTATAGGTGTGGTTTGGATGGTATCGTGGTCGAAATTTTGGATTCGGATCTGAAGTCGGATTTCTTGGTGGACTGGAGCTGATCAAGAGGTGGTACAAGTGTTGTTTATATAGGGCTGTGGGTTTGTCAACGGTGTTGTCACTATTTCAACAAGCTTTTGTTGTTGATTTTGGCTTAGGTGTTTATTGAGGTTGTGTGATGGCTATGGGTGGTTATGTGGTGACTCGCGAGATGGTCATAGTTGGTGTTGATTTTGTGTGGTTGTAGGGGGTGGTGGTGGTGGTTGATTTCAAGGGTCCACCGGTGGCAATTGTGGTGGTAGCGTATCCTTCTTTGATTTCATTTTGTCGTTGTTAGTAAGGGTTGATTTCTAGTGTGTTCTTGTTGGTGATTACTATTCTCTTCCAAGTGTGGTGGCATATTTAGGTGGTTTTCGTATTGTTTGTGTTGATTTCCGTGGCGGCTCTTGTTGAGGCAAAATCCCTAATTAATTTTAAAGATAATAAACTTTAATGATTAAGGATTAAATGGACTTTGATTAATTCCTTGGTATTTAACTTGTGCTCTTGAGTGTTTTCACTAAGACAGGAACAAGGTTTGAATCATACCAAGATGCATAAAATCAAAGGACATTGAATCCATGAACTAATTCTGAAGTTCAGAAAATTAGTTCAGAATGTTGATCAGAACGTTCTGATGAGAGCTCAGAAGGTTGTTCAGAAGCAAACAAGTTCAGAAGCAACCTAGTTCAGAAGGTTGTTCAGAAGCAACCAGTTCAGAAGCAACCTAGTTCAGAAGGTTGTTCAGAAGCAACCAGTTCAGAAGCAACCAGCTCAGAAGCAACCCTGTTCAGAAGCAACCTTGCTCAGAAGCAACCAGTTCAGAAGCAACCCAGTTCAGAAGCAACCTAGTTCAGAAGGTTGTTCAGAAGCAACCTAGTTCAGAAGGTTGTTCTTATACAAGCCAAGAATCTCAAGAACTGTGATCAAGGTCATGCAAGGCACATGTGACATGAATATATGTCCAGGAAAGTACATTTGCATGGATCAATCAAGCAATAAAGGCATATACAAGAGTTATGTCAAAGAAGGCATTCAATGTTCATTTAAGACTATGAACATTGATGTACTAGGAATATTTCACAAAGGAATATCATCCTAGATTTTATTATCACTGCTCTTCATTATTGTTTCACTATTAGGATTTGATTACATCAAATGATAGTCTTACAAATCATCCTAAGTGAAACAGATGGAACATTCTGATGATCAGAATGTTCAAGCTCAGCTCATGCTTACTTTATGAACAGTATAGTAGGTGAAAAGCAAAAAGCAAAAGCAAAGCAAATCTGTCATCTTCAACAAAAGATAGACACGTCTGAGAGTTGGTACTGAACAAGGACAACACAATCTCTCAAAGCATGGGCATGAAGATGCAGAATCCCACTAAATCCTCCTGCACCGGTTCCAAGACAAAATCTGGGAAAGGAACATTCTGATGTATGAAGAAAAGTCCATACATTGGTTATTGTCCAGAAATTCATATGAAAAGCATATGCATAGCCCAGAACTTCATGTGTTCATTCATACATGATGAACCCAGATGAAGAACGTGATGAACCCAGATGAAGATCATCATGAACACAACAACATTCTGATGTTCATCAGAGATCAGAATGTTTGCCCAGAATTTCAAGTTAAAGCTTGTGGGACCCAGGACACATGGCATAACACCATTGGACACCCTACAACGGCTATATGAGCCCAAGGACTCTATAAATAGAGGGCTTGGCCTTAGCAAAACTTGCACCATTGCAAAGCATACAAGAAAACAACAAAGATTGTTTGAAGCTCTTGCAAATTGAAATTGATCAATCTCTAAGGCTTTTGTTTCCTTAGTGCAAATCAATACTCTTAGTTATCTCGTGCAAAGATAACTTTCTTCCTCCTCCTCTGTTTGATTCTCAAACATTCAAACTCCAAAACAAATTGCAAAGCATACAAGAAAACAACTTGATTGTTTGAAGCTTTTGCAAACTGAAATTGATCAATCTCTAAGTCTTTCATCAACTTAGTGCAAATCAATACTCTTGTTATCTGTAGGATAACCTCTTCTTCTTCTTCCACTGTTTGTTTTACAAACATCCAACTTCCACACAAATTGTAACAAAGTCTCATCTAGCTTTTAGAGGTCCTAAAGTGTTAGGTTGAGCAAAGGTTGTAAAAGTCTAAGTGGGTAACTTAGCAAGAAGAAAAGAAACATAGTCTCATCTAGCTTTTAGAGGTCCTAAAGTGTTAGGTTGAGCAAAGGTTGTAAAAGTCTAAGTGGGTAACTTAGCAAGAAGAAAAGAAACAAATCTCATCTAGCTTTAGGGGTACTAAAGTGTTAGTTTGAGATGAGTTTGTAAAAGTCTAAGTGGTTAACTTAGCAAGAAGGTGCAAGCCTGCTGAGGCTTAGAGAATACAGGATTGTAATTGTTCAGGTGAACAAAGATTGTATGGTGCAGGACTTGAGAGGTTATCTCAAGCATCATAGTGGAAACTCTCACAAGATTGTGAGGAGTGGACTAGCCCACATTGGGTGAACCACTATAATTCTCTGTGTGTTCTTTCTCTCTTCCCTATACTCTTTAATTACAGTATACACAACACACACTTACACATTTACTTTATTAAACTGTTTATGTGTATGAACTTCAGAACGTTCTGAAGTCAGAATATTAACTTAACTATTCCAAGTAAACTACTTGAGAATCACTTTTAAGTTTCAGGTTAATTTTTAAAGGGTCACAATTCAAACCCCCCCTTCCTTGTGACTATTTTATCTACTTCAGCTCTTATGGTGGTTCGTTTGGTAGAGTTCGATGGTTTTTATGGGTGTTTGTGTTGGTTTTCGTGGTAGATTTCATGATGGTTGTGGCGTGATGGTGGTGGCTCATGGTGGTTTTTGTGGTGGTAGAATTGAATTTATTCGGTGGTAAGATGAGCTTGTGGTTGTTAGAATAACATAGGTGTTTGGTTATTTTGTGTGTGGTGGTTTTCCTTTGTACTATTTTGCTATTTTACGAATCCTATTCTAGCATTCCTTGTGCTGGTTAGGATTTAGTGTGATTTTAATAAATTCCATTTTACCTTCTTCAAAAAAGAATTAGTCAAAAGAAGTTATAAAAAAATATATTTATATAGTTTTAAATACAAAATGAAAATAAATAATTTTGATGCCCTTAAAAGAATGATGCCCTAGGCTACCGCAACCATCAGTGTCACCCTTGATCGAAAATGTTAAAAATCAAGAAGATTGTTATTGCAAGTGAAATCTCTCCTGTTTCATTAGCTAAAAGATGCTACATATAGTATCATAGATTTCATTACAAACACAACAAAAACTGAATTGACAATATTAGCTAGAAAATTGTTATTTAGACTCCAGTATTTGCTCTTTGACACCTTAAACAGACGAAAACATATCCATCAACAGTTAACTACCATTACTGTCTACGATAGTTAATTATCGCTCTAAGAACAGTAATTAACTATCGTTGGCACCTACGATAGTTAAGTATCAGTTCTATAGACAATTGCACTCTGCAACATTTGAATGCATAACCAAGACACGAAACGGCTTGTCTAGACACTTGAAACTCAGAAGCACCATTTATCAATCACAACACACCAATTCAATAACAATTATCACTCATAAACGGGTGGAAATAGGCCAGGCCTCCCGTCAGGGCTTATGGCCCGGTCTACTTAAAGCTTGATTTGACCTAACTCGTTTATTAAATATGTCTGGCTCAAGCTTTTTAAAAAACTCATTAATTTAAATTGGTCAGGCTTAAGCTTATAGAAAAAAAAAAAAAAAAAAAAAAGATCATTGATGTGAAGCTTTACTTGCACCATTGCAAAACATCAAGAAAAACAACAAGATCATTGTTGTGAAGCTTTAGCATCTGAATTGTTCATCATCGAGATTTTAAATTGTCTCTTAAGTGTAAATCAATTCTCTCTTATCTTGTTAAAGATAATTTCTCCCTCCATTCTTCTCTTGTTTGATTTCAATCATTCAAACTCCATACAATTTGTAATCAAAATCTCATTTAGCTTTAGGGGTACTAAAGTGTTAGTTTGAGTAAAGGTTGTAAAAAGTCTACGCGGGTAACTTAGCAAGAAGGTGCAAGCCTGCTGAAGCTTAGAGAATACATGTGCTGTAATTGTTCAAGTGAACAAAGATTGCAAGGTGCAGGATTTGAGAAGTTATCTCAAGCATCATAGTGGAAACTCTCACAAGATTGTGAGGAGTTGACTAGCCCACATTCAGTGAACCACTATAAATCTTTGTGTGTTCTTCTTCTCTTCCTTATACTCTTTATTTTCAGTATACACTACACACACAAGCACTCATTTATATTTAAACTATTTTTGCATAACTACTTTAGAACGTTCTGAAGTCTGCTTACTAACTTAACCATTCCAAGTAAACTACTTTAAGTCCAATCCCTTAAAAGAAAATTGCTCATCTCCCTTTGTTTTTGCTCATTCCCACCCCGAATTTCCCTAATTAACACCAACGACAGTTAACTACCACACTGTATTCAACCTTAGTTAACTACCGTTACATTATTTTGTAGCAGAGCCAGAAGCTCATTTTTTCCATTTCACAAAACTCAATCTCTAAAACTCTTTCAAATCATCTAACATCATATTTCTTTAAATTCAAATCATTTGCCACTCCAACAATAAGTAAGTTTTCATAATTCATTATCATTGACATTTTATGTTTATATGTTACATTTTTCCTCTTATATTAGAAATGTTTAGTTTCAGGGTTTATGTATATATTTTTTTTTTGGTAGTAAATGATTAAATGTTTACATGTGTATGTTATGAATCCCTTTTAGACTATATTTAAGTTGATTAAATTTTTACATTTTTATGTTTTAGTTTTTAGTTTTAGGATTTATGTATATTTTGCACTCCAAGTGTTTGATAAAATGTTTGAATGAATTTTTTATTGATTGTATTTATTTTCTTATGGTGTAGATCTGAAGCAATTGACATTTATCTTGTAGAACGAAACACGATGTTAACTGCAGTCTGCTACAATGGTGAGTAATATGAGTAATGACGAAGGGTGTTGGATATCTACGTTCATCGATCGACTCAGCCGGAAGATTGTAGTTCAGCCAGATGATGCTCAAGAAGGATGATGACGTGAGGAACATGCTCACGATATTTGGTTAGCACAAAGTGTTCTCGGCGATCGAGTTTGATGTTTCATTGCTGAGATCTTCTGAAGATAATCTCAAGGGTTTGATTTAACCAGATGAAGATTAAGTTGTATTATTATGTTATGTCATTATTTTGTTGGATTTTAATTTAATTCTTGTTAGTTTGCTGAAGATGTTTGCATTGCATGTCTTATACTTAGTGTTAAAGTTTGCCGGTCTCTTTTAAAACTCGAAAGAATGAAGAGAACACGTTTTGTACTCTACCTAATGAGTTGTACAAATTCTCACATCAAATTCATTCATATACAAGAGGGTGATGAAAGGAAATGCATTTCAAAGATATTTTTTTAGCTTGATCATACTCCTCTGTCAGTTGAAACATGACAGTTGGCAGAGCAGTAGGATAAAGTTCCAAATGATATATTTGAATGCACTCCCTTTCATCATCTTATATGGAGAAATTTGATGTGAGAATCTATACAATTCATTAGCTAGAATACAAAAGTTGTTCTCTCCATTCTTTCGAGTTTTCAAAGAGATTGACAAATTTTTACACTAAATATAAGACACTTTAATGCCAACATTTTGAGCAAACAACAATGAATTTAATTGATACAACATCCTTAGGAAGAATGTAATGTAATGCAACACTTCATTTATTGTCGATTTGAACGGAGATGAAATTAAACAATGAATGTTAATTTGTAGACATCTATTGTTTTGGAAATTATTTTGTGTACTTGTGTATTTTTTAGTTAGGATTTGTTTGGAAATTAATGAATTGATCTTTCTAAGACATGCTTATCATTGAGCAACTGAATACGTTTAAAAAATATAGTGAGTGATTGGAAATGAAAAAAAAAAAAAAACATAATGTATTGGGAATGAATGAATGTGGTGATCATAAGGTATTGTGAATGAATGTGGTGATCATAAGGTAGTGTGAATGAATGCAGTGGTAGCCGATCATGGATATTGTGAAAAATGCACGCTTAGGTTCTTAAAAAACATCAATTATGTCAGCAATTGTTGTTCTGTTAGCATACCTGAAACCAACACAAGTTAATTGCCACTAGTACCCATCAGGCATGAGTTAGCTGACGTTAGTACTGAGGCATAAATATGTCAAATCACCCATTAAGTAAATGACCTAATTGGTACGAAAAAACTTAAAGGACCAACTTGTTACAATCAATTAACTTAAAGACCTCAGTGGTAGGAAAATAACTTAAATGATCAATTTATTACAATTAAATAACATAAATGACTTCTGGTGTAATTTAACCTATTTTATAAGAGTATGAGCTTAAATGTCCTCATAAGCTTAACTCAGTTGGTATGAACAATATATAATATATACAAAGTCCAGAGTTCCAACCCGACTGACCACCACCAAAAAAAGAGTACGAGCTTAACTCTCATCAATCCTACGCGAGGAACAATCTCTAATCATTGAAATATATCGTACTCATGGTGAGCTATTGCCTATTGGCTATTGGTACTCAAGTCAACTAAACTTTTATATCGCCCAAATAAAAGTGAATTGCTATCATAATGTGGTTAATTTAAAAGAAGAAATGCTAAAATATTCTTTTGGTCTTTTATTTATTATTGAAAATTTATTTCAATCTTTTATATTTAAAAAATTCATTTTTGTCCTTTTTCTTTATAACGTTTTACTGGTTTTTTTCATCATTTCAAAAATATTTTATCATAATATTTTTTTCCTACCTGTTAAACCAACATCAATCAACTCATTATCTCAATTACGAGCACGCAAAATATCTTAAATTTTCACTTTTACAAGAAAAGATATATCATTGTTAAAATTTTAAACAATTTTCAAGGGCAAATCTAAAATTGACCACATATCAAAGTACTTCACAATAACTTCCCTAACTTTATAAGATGTCATATGTAATCGATCAAAAATTTAGTGCATGTTTAAATCTATATTGAGTTTGACGAACTCAGAATGTACTCATGATTTATTTTTTAATTTTTTGAGGCAACATCATTTTGTTGAAATTCTAAAATATGTTCTTATCAAAAATCTTGGTGATACACATTCACTTACTAATAAAAAATATACATGTTCAGATGTGGCCTTTCCCAATAAACTAAACTACTTCCAAAGACAGGAATCATAGTTATTACATATATTATGAGTGATACAATACAAAAAATAGTGGGGGATTGACAACAATCCAAAACCAAAAATGAACTTCAATATAGCTAAAAAACAAGACAAGACAACTGGAAAAAGAGACAACTACCTAAAATCAGTGGTGGTAAGGACCTATAGCTATATACATTAGTTTGCGGGTGTTAGGATTTTCAAGTACACATGGCAAACCATTCTAATGTGAAAGACTTAGGTCATGTGAATGGAAATGGAGAGAGGAAATCCGAAAAACAAGAATTAGAAGATGAAGAAAGTTTCTCATATGCTATACAGCTTGGTAGCTCTATGGTGCTACCGATGGTACTCCATTCTGCAAGTCAGCTTGGTGTATTTGATGTGTTGCAAAAAGCTGGTAAAGGTGCTCAACTCTCTGCCGATGAGATTGCGTCGCGTATTTCTTGCAGCAATCCTGATGCTCCCAAAATGTTGGATCGCATTCTTGCTCTTCTTGCATCACATGATGTGTTAAAGTGTTTGGTCATTGAAGATGAACAAAAGTTTGGATCATTTCATAGACTTTATAGTATGACTCCTGTTGCTAGGTTTTTTGCTCCTAATTCTGATGGTGTTTCATTAGGACCCTTGTTGGCTTTGATTCAAGATAATGTTTTCTTAGCTAGCTGGTTAGTTACGTTCATGTCCTTCACCTTTTTTAAATAATTATTATTATGGACTGATATTAACATTATGTTAGTTCAATTGATATTGGAGTCGACTTAATCCATTTGGGTTGACTTGATAGTATTGACTTGGGATCTGAGAGTGTACTCTTCCTCAAGATCTGATTAGATTCGATTCTCTCCGGTATCATTAATCCGATCGAGAAATTGTTACATAGTTACGAAAAATAAAACTAAAATAAAACATTAGCTATCGTATGGTATTCAATTAAATTTTTTCCATAATATACATTAGTCTTTGCATATTCAATTAGGAGAATTGAGGTTTTTTAAAGAGTGAACAAAAACTACTTTGATATTCAGAAACTTTAACTTTGATGTATTGTTTTCTAAAGTGGATTATTGGATTTTTGTTGGTTCTTTTTGTTGTTAAAAAATATTACCATATCACATGGGATTTCTCTAGATTGTGGATTCTTGTTTCTTTTATGTCTTTACACCTCTATATTTGTTCCATATCACATGTTATTATTCACTTTGCCAACAATATTTAGCCACATATTTTTTATCTTCAAAAAAAATATTTAGCCACATATTTTTCTTATCGACTGTCAAACATGATTTCTTTATTTTTATAAAATGGTATTTTTTAAGCCCAATAAAATTGTACCAAAGCCATAGAATATAAAATAGCATATAAAACTTTTTAACAAAAAATTGCAAATAACTTATTCTTTAAAAAATAATAATTGAATATGAACAACCATTCAATTTGTCGAGGTATTTTTCAAACTTTTGTAATTGTTTATAAAATAGTTGCTCCAATATTGCAACATGAATTTTTTTGCTAGATAAGCCTTCCAATATTGAGACTTTTTCAATCTCAAGAGCCAGTTTCTTCATTTATTAGGAAAGTATTTGAATACATAATTTCTCGTTTCTATTTTTCCATTCTTAGGTCTGAGTTTAATAATGCAATTCGAGAAGGGGGTGTCCCATTCAACATGGTTCATGGCACACATGCCTTTGATTATCCAAGCTTGGATTCAAGGTTCAACAAAGTTTTCAATACAGCGATGATCAATCATACCAAAATAGTTATGAACAAGGTTCTTGAGAGCTACAATGGTTTCGAGGGCATAAAAAGGCTTGTTGATGTTGGAGGTGGTCTTGGGGTTAACATTCAATTGGTTACATCAAAATACCCTAATATACATGGTATCAATTTCGACTTGCCTCATGTCATTCAACATGCCCCTTCTTATCCTGGTATGACCTTTAAATGATACTATTTATCATACTCAAAGAAATATTTATTTTCTAAAAAATACTTTAATACTCAAAAAGTTAATCTAAAATTTAAATTCACTTAAAATAATTAAATAATAACGAAGTGATGTGGTGTTATTGTATCCATTGAAACTTTAGGCTATGAGAGTTCTCACATAAAAAAAAACATCTAATCGAAAAAACTTGGTGTTGGCAGGAGTTGAACACGTTGGTGGCGATATGTTTGAAAGTGTGCCTAAAGGAGATGCCATTCTTATGAAGGTGAGTGAATATGAATATGAATTGTTGTTCATGGTATATTGGATAATTAGAAGAACAAGCAAGCTCTTTTTCAAACAAAAAAATGTTGAATTTTTTTAAAAGTGCTGAATTAGATGCAATAGAATAAGCCAATCATTTATACAACAAAAAAGAAATAAAAGAATATGCCAGTCAATTGATAACCCTCAATCCAAAATGGTCAGGCTTATCAACAACATATTTGGCTAAATGTTTTTATTTTTTTATTTTTTTTATTTTTTATTTTTTATTTTTTACGGATATTTGGCTAAATGTTAGATTGTAGTGTTTCTAAATTTTTTGAGAGTTTCTTTTTCCAACCCTGTCGTTCTTAAGAATCATTCTCTTCCCCATTCAATCAAATTGAATGGGAAGAAACACCGTTAACTATATTTACCTATCCACATACGATCTGTTCTAGATAAACAAATCCATATATGAATGTGGTTTTAAAGAAATTTGTAGGGGTGAAAGTATAGTGTTGCCACCATGGTTGTCTTAGAAAGACGGATATAAATCTGTCTTTTTAGAAAAGGACACTTCGGAAAATATTTTTTTAAGGAAACTAATAATGAACTAAAATAACATTACCTATCTTTATTTTGGCTCTTAAAATAATTTTTTAATATTTTATTAATTTTTTCCATTGAAAATTTACATATTTGTTTAAATAGTATTTAAGATGTTCAATTCAAAATTTTGATTAATAATTATAATTTATGTCTAGTTTCTATGTATTTATAAGTAATGTTATTTTTATGTGCCACAAAAATGGTAGTTAGTGTTATTTTAGTTAATTTTTAGTTCTCCTAAAAAACATATTCAAATGTTTTAATTTAATTTTAAAAATGACTGGTTTAAATTCATCATTTTTAGAACTGAATCATGGAACTCGTCGTAAAAGTAGCTTTTTAATTTCTTAGTGTGAAGAAAGTTACAATTTTTAAATGGGCTAGAAGATGTATACAATAAATTACAATCACCTTCCTACTATTCTTTATATATATGCTTTGAATTTTGGATTTAGTTTGACTTCTCTCTCCTATATCTAATTAGTAGTAATAAGCAGTGATGTTATTTTTTTATATAAAACAAATCATAGTCTAATATTAACTTTTTGATGTTCAAATATAACACCAATCTACTATATTTGTTGATTAAATTTTATAGTGGATACTCCATGATTGGAGTGATGAGCATTGCTTAAAGATTTTGAAGAATTGTTATGATGCTATCCCTAATGATGGAAAGGTGATTGTTTTAGAGGCACATATTCCCATTGTGCCTGAGAATAGTTATGCTTCAAAGTCTACCTCTCAATTGGATGTTCTGATGATGACTCAAAGTCCAGGAGGAAAAGAACGAACTAAGCAAGAGTTCATTGATTTGGCAACTAGAGTTGGATTTATTGGCATAAGATGTGAATGTTGTGTTCGTAACTTTTGGGTTATGGAGTTCTTTAAGTGAAGAGCATGTGCAAATGCTACTCGTTTTTTCTACTACTACAATAAATTCTTTGAAATTGGATTATGAAACTATTGTTAGAACAAACTAAACTAAGTGGTTGAATTAATGAGCTTTGTTGCGGATAAATACTTTTAAAAGAAAATAGTTTGAAGCCTGACGACAATCATCATTGTTCAAACTTTAAATTACTAGGACTCATTTTTCTTGGAATCAAAATGATGAGACAAAAAAAAATTGTTGTAAGGTTGACAATTTGATTTTTTTTAATTTAATACAATATATAAATAATAGTGCATTTATAACTACAAGAAAAAAAATGCTATTTATGGCGTCCAAAAGTAGCAACAAAGTCGTAAAAACGGCCACAAAACAAAGACTTGTGAAGGTCATTGCACACTGACATATGAGTTGGTCACAAATGATAACAATCAATTTTCAAACACCACAAGAACAATTTGTGTGCTCATGCTCATGCAAGACTGCAAAAATAAAAAGAATTGTCAATATAATGTGTTTAATTTATAAAAAAAGACTATTAATTTATAAAAAAAATATTAAAATAGTCTTTGGTCTTTTATTTATTATTAGAAATTTATTTTGGTCTTTTTTTATTTAAAAAGTATAATTTTTTTGTCCTTTTTCTTTGCAATGTTTTAGAATTTTTTTGTCCTTTTAAAAATATTTCATTGGAATATAATTATTTTTGTCTTTTATTAGTCGACTCATTATCTCAGTTCCGAGTATACGAAATTATTGTTTATGTTATAAATATTAATAGTGGATGTCCAAATAGCAAATGTATTATTGGGCCATACTACTAGGTTATTGGGCTTAGTTCATAAGCTACTCTATTTTCTTATAAATAGAGCTCATTTGTAACATTGGGATACACACATCATGAATAAGAATATTTCTCCTATTCTCTCTTCTTCTCTCTCTATTACTCTCTCTATTTACTTATTTTCATAACACGTTATCAGCACGCTCTAATCAATTAAGAAGGTAAATAGTTCTTCTTAATCTATTATAATAAGTTGTAATTTTGTATCGATGACTATAGGCTATTGTTGCAATTCCATCAATTTGGAATCAATGCCTTATAGATACACATTATCGTTATTATGCATATTATTTACTGTTTGTTTATTTTTAATTCAACATTCATGCATCCCTGAAGGATTGCATAAAAGATTAATCACATCTATAATATAGTTCCTGAAGAACCTATATTCAAAAAGGAATGCATCCCTAGAGGTTTGTTTAAAAACTCAATTTTTGTTCCAATGAATTCATGATGAATTCAAAAGTGTTGCACCCCTGAAGGATTGTTTAAAAACACTATTTTTACTGAATTTCAGATGAATTCAACAAAGTTACATCCCAGAAAGATTGTACAAATGAATTAATTAAATTTATTATATTTTTTATCAAGATTAGATTTACTATATAGTTCCAAGAGAACTAAAAAAAAAAAAAAGAAGAAGAATTCAATTAGTATTTTAATACCCCTGAAGAATTGCAAAAGTAACACAATTTTCATTATTTTTTTATCGTAAGGTTTTAGTATGATCATCTTTAATGTTTATTTTAATCTTGTGATGAATGATATCTTAATGTGCAAGAGTAGTAACAAAAAAAATTTCTTTAATGTGAATTTTATTGTATTTTAATATGCATGAATAATTACCATATTAAAACATTATGTCATTATGGTCGCATTAAATCATTATTATGGAAATTGTTTTATATTAATGTGATTATTTATTCTATATACATTTCTAAAGAATTCAAAAGCATTAATCTCTAAAGAATTGTTTAGAGAATTGATTTTATTGTTTAAATATATTGCATAGTTCTTGAAGAACTTAAAAATTTGGTTTTATTTTCTATGAATTCTTGAAGAATTTGGTAATGATACATCCTAGAAGGATCATACAATTAACTGATTAGATTGGTTATATAGTTCTTGGAAGAACTTAAAAATCAAATTTTATATGAATTTCATAAGAATTCAAAAGTCTAGAGTTTATTCTCTATGAATTTCAGAAGAATTCAAAAAATCGCAAATTTTGTTTAATTTTGTTGGTTAATTCCTGAAAACTTAAAAAGCCAATTTTTATTCTCAATGAACTCTTGAAAAATTCAACAGTGATTCATCCTTGAAGGATTACATGAAGAATAATTTTCAAAGATCATTGGTTATGAACATCTGTGATATAGTTCTTGAAGAACTAAAATAAACATATCATTGAAAGCATCCCCGAAGGACTACACAAATAATGTTCAACGTTTATGCATTCTTGAATGATTGTGTATGTGATTGATCTTATATTATAAAAAGAAAATTAAAGTCTCAATTTTATTCTCTATGAATTTAAGAAAGAATAGTCTAAATTCTCTATGAATTCCGGAAGAATTCAAAAGTGATATGTTCATTTTAATTTATTCTCTATGAGTTCGAGAAGAATTCAATAGTTATATGTTCTTTTATTCTTTATAAATTCTAAAAGAATTCAAAAGTTCCAATTTTTGTTTAAATACGTTGGATACTTCCTCTAATGAATTTCTGAAGAATTCAACAGTAGTTCATGTTAGAAGGATCATTTAATAAATTCAATTTTTTCCTGATGAATATGCACCCTGAAGGATTGCTCAAATGAATTGATTATAATTTTGATCAAGATTAAATTTAGTACTACAATTCAATGGAGTATTCAAAGTAATATTCTCAAACACCATCTACATTTTTGGTATAAATTCCTGAATAATTAATAATGTAATATCAAGAATCCTTGAATGAATGCGAAAATTATGTTTATCCTTGACCATTGCTTAGAGAGATTTGTGACATTTTTTTTAGGAAATAAAAGATTTGTGACATAGTTCTTGAAGAACTCACAAATTTAATATTCAAGCATCTCGTAGGATCGTTCAAAATTGCGGTATAGTTCCCAAAGAACTAATGCTAAAAATTATTGAAGGATTAATTATATATATAAAAAATAAATGAATGTGTAATATAGTTCCTGAAGAATTAAGACTTTGATATAGATCATTTGGGACATGCTTCTTGAAGAAATAAAAGGATTGGTTGATGAAAGAATTGTCATTGGTTATCATTTATGATGATTTGATTGTGTGTTTTTGAAGAATTACACATTCAAAACATGATAAAAATTTATAAGATCTATTTGATATGAAAGAAAGAAAAAAGAAGGGGAAAATATGAAACACTATGTGTATTTCTATACCACTCGAATATGCTCCTGAAGTAGCAAATAAGTTAATATCTTCAAGAATATTTTGAATGATTAGTCACATTTGTAATTGAACAAAGAGTGTTTCTTGATTAAAATGGTGAAATGTCACATTGAATTTCATTCCCAGAAGTGAATGGCCCATACTATTTGTTTTATATAACAGATGTTGTGGTTATAGTAATTTATTTAGCAGAGATTACTATTAATCTGATAAATGTCAAGGTCATAAAATTTCATTAGTATAAACTTAAATCAGTTAAAAAAAAAAAAATCTTTGATCAAAGATTTTCTTGATACGATCATATTTCTGTTATATGTATTGAATCTTGCAAGATTGTTTATTTATTCTAAGACTTCTCTACATAAGACTTCTAGAAGGATTGAATTACAAGGTAAGCACAAATTCTTCTCTACATAATTCTTGAAAATATCTTCTATGAATTGACATTCTCTTATTGACTTCTAAATCATTCAAGATTATTATCTCATAAATATTACATGTTAGATATGTATATTTTCTTATGAAATAAATTTATTTGATCTTGATCTCACTTGTAATTTTCATTTTGGAGTGGTCGAACTTTGAAAAGATATTTTTTTTAGTTGCCTAAATACAACCTTGAATGAAAAACTTTATAATTTATAAACTTTACTTGTTCGAGAAATTTGTGTGTAGTTTATTGATATATAACCATAGTAATGCAAAAGATAAATCAAGGTTTTAGAATGTTTATTATATAACTTCACTTGGATATACTATTTTCTTGTTCGTTGTTGTTTTCAAATGGATTAGAACAAATGAATCATATGTTATTGTAAATCAGAAGTTTACAAATCATGTTTTAAATGCTCATTCTTGAGTGTATCAAACAACCACGAAATGGTTGCTCAAATAATGATTTATCTTGATCATTTTTTTATATAGTTTCCGAAGAACTACGTGGTTAATGAAGGCTTCTGAAGAGCATGATTTTTTCTTTTGTTATTCGGTGAAATAATACTCTGAAGAAAATAAGTGTTGTGGAAAAGTTATTTTCCTCTGATTTGTACTACACTTATATTAGTGCAACGGAAGCACATATTATTGTAAACCAGAAGTTTACAAATTATATTAAGTTTGTAGTTGACAATACCGGTTGGGTTATCCCGGATTCGTTATGATGCGAAAAATAAATAAATTTTAATGAATTTGTATTGAAGAGCCAGAAGATTCTTCAATATAATACTTTTTGTGTCTTAACTATTTTTTTTAAAGTAGAAAATTTGAGAATTTTGGTCTCTCAATATATGTAAATGCGTATAAGTTGATATTTGTGAATCAATACATCGAAAGTGTAGATGAACTAAATGACATGTATGGTTATTATTAACCCACAAACCAGAAGTTTGTGCATTATCTTGTCGATAAATTTGACAAATAGTTTATTTTCTGAACTTTTCAAAAAAACATTTGATAAGTATCATTTATCAATTGAAATTGATATTAAACAACTTGTAGCATATGCTCATAAAATGGACTTGAAGATCCATTCTTTAGACGTCTAAAGTTAATTGTATGATCTATACTTATGAGACCATACCTTCAAAACTCTACTTTGGAAATAACCAATATGTTGAAATATTGATTCGCATCAAGCCAAAGAGTTACCATATGTAAGTCCTCCCCTTATTTTATAATTTATATTTTGGTTAAGAACTTAATATAACGCACTTAGATAGATCTTGAAAGAATATTGGGAAAATCTATTTGATATAAATCTTCATCTATTATAAATTGTATTGAGCCAACTTGTTTACAGCCTAGTAGGCTGATTAGTTTTCCCAATATTAGGGGGAGAGAATAAGCAGCTGAAAATGTGAACCTGAAGTTCAAATGAATTATTTGAAAGAAAATATTATTGTCTCATCTTGATCCTCAAAATATAACTCGTTTGCAAAGTTAAACAAATAAAATAAGCAGCTGCTAATGCTCCAATCGAAATAGATGTCTCTGTCGATTATTGCAAATGAGTCTCAACTGCGCATGAAGCGTGGTAGACCAATCAGTTCCACATATAAAATCCTCAAACAATAAAAGGAGCTAAAAATAAAGATAACCCAAATAAGGATGTGTAAACTCTAAAAGAGTCATCTGACATATTTGATTTTAAGTTCCAGAAGAACCGACCAGGTACCTGAGATGTATGAAAAATAAAGAGATCTCGATAAATTATGTCATGAATGGAATGAGGTGGAACAAAATTTAAAGTCAACGTTGGCGATGTTTTTGCTTATAACATAGCGCTATATGTGATGAGTGTTAACGAGGATCATGGATTAAAACATGAAATCAAACTCGCTTTGTAAAGTCAAACTTTTTGGACTTGTGGTCCGCACACTTGAAGATGTGAAGTTAATTAGATATATAAGATTTTTCGCGCGAAAGAGAATTACATTGATAAAATACACATATAAAGAGTTTGATATGTTCACCGGAAGTGAGCTGATATATGTCTAACATTTATGTTTAAGAGACATATTTACCTGAAGTGAATTCAAGAACTTTTTCTTGCTTGATTAAGTTTAGTATTACATGAAAGGCTCAATTTATATGAAAGATGTGTTGCAATATAGTTGTATGACTCACGTGATAGTGATGAGTATATGAAACTCTCCGATAAAATTAATTTTCGTGAGATATTGAAGAAATGACATCATATGTCCATTCTAAATCTTTGAAAATGAATTTGTTATAATCATTTTAATGATGATGGTATAAATATTATTGAACTCCTGAAGAGATTCTAACATCTATTGATTATAGAAATATTTGAAATTAAATATGTTTCATGCACAAAGTTTGTTTGGATTTGCAGATTTATTATTTAATTGAGATTTCGTGCATCAAGAAACTTATATAACAAATGTATTTGATATGGACACATCTAGTTGACTGTGTACTATAATGATTGTGATGTCACTTGATATTAGTATAGATCATGTCCTCAAGAAAATGATAAACAACTTGAATTGGTCCTCAAGTACCATATCTTAGTTCAAACGAGGACATCAATGTATTTTGTTAATGATATTTAGTGTGGTATTTTGGTTTGCCAATGTTAGTAAATACAGATATCAGAATAAAGTCAAACATATATTTTGTATCTTAACGAAGCAACATAATTAAGGAAGTGAAGAACGCTCTTTTATCAAGGATGATGATTTTACAAGTACAAGAAACTTGTTGATTTCTTAATGGGGGTCTTACAACAACTCAATATGAAGAAACTTCTCAAGCACTACTAATTTGAAGAAGACTATGAAGATAAACCAGATATTTCAACAAAGTCGCTGCAAGTAAACTTTTGAGTAACTAGAACAAATATTATTTGACTTTCTTCGTCTCATAGATGATTGTATTTATGAGGGGGAGACATAAATGTGTTCTGCACTCTTTTTCCCTTAACCATGGTTTTGTCCCATTGGGTTTTCCTGGTAAGGTTTTTAACGAGGCAGATTATCATACACAAAAGGGATATTGTACTCTTTTTCCTTCACTAGAATTTTTCTCCTATTAGGTTTTTCTCTAGTAAGGTTTTAATGAGGCATATCCTCAATGGGCATCCAAGGGGGAGTGTTATAAATATTAATAGTGGATGTCCAAATAGCAAATGTATTATTGGGCCATACTACTAGGTTATTGGGCTTAGTTCATAAGCTACTCTATTTTCTTATAAATAGAGCTCATTTGTAACATTGGGATACACACATCATGAATAAGAATATTTCTCCTATTCTCTCTTCTTCTCTCTCTATTACTCTCTCTATTTACTTATTTTCATAATAGTTTAAGTGTTAAACTATTTTTAAGGATATATCTAAAATTGACCACATATCAAACTTACTCCACAATAAAATTTGCCAATTTTCTAAAGTTCAATACATCAAATATTTAATGCATGTCTGAAATTATAATGACTTTCACCAAATCAAAATGACACCATGAACTCCCTAATAAAAAAAAATGATAAATACTAACAAGTGTTCTTATGGCACTTGATAAGAAGTTTAAAGTAAAAAATTTATCTTAAAATTTATGTCTTTGACACAATAAAACATCAAAAAACAACTTTATTTACATGAAAGTAAACAATTATTTCTATTTTTGGATCCTTAACAAGTCTCTTAGGACATTTGTTAGTAAAACTTTAAAAAAGTATACTTATTCGGATGTCGCCATCCTAGTAAATTACAAATTACTTCCAAAGACAGGATCATAATTATTACATATAAAAAATGACTGATAATGTAACACCCCGTTACCTAAAAGTAATTAAATAATAATTAATTCAACATCAGAGTTCAACCCAAACGGGCATGCTACACTACATTTTAAAAATTTCTTAAATAGCATATGAAACTATTTAATTAAACAACTTTCAAAACATCATTAACTTGCAGCGGATTATTATCAAACATCAACAATTGGTTAAAACTCCAAAACAATATCTTGGCATAAAGCCTCAACAACAAAATCAACCATCATAGGGCCATAACAACAAGTTCCAAAATGAGATACATAAGGAATGAAAGACGACAAATAAAACCCATCACGAATGTATCAGAGCCCTAGACACGACACTTGAGCCACCACCAACTACTCAGGATCACCTGCAAGTTACCGATAGGAAGGGCAACATTTTCAAACAGAATGGGTGAGATTCACAACAATAAAATATAGATATTAAAATCTTCAATTGAATCTAACACCCTATAAACATCATTTTATCATCTTATAAATATAAATACATATCTCACAAGCAACAACAACAATCTCATCAAATCAATCCATCATAATATGTATATAAATATATATCCATCAACAACATCATCATCATTAACATGTCAACTACGACTAACAACCAAGACTCATGCATGACATGACGACACCACTAAGACTCCTCAGATATACAATTATGCATGTGGTACCAAACAGGACCGAAGCCCTCACCGCTTTTGAATGGTTAAAGCATTCATCAGGACCGAAGCCCTCACCGCTGTGAACAACTAGTGCTCCAGGACATGAGTCCTCTCCGTTGTTTATGCATATGCAATGGACCCACTCGTGTATATCTACATACAACTAGACCATGCATACATTCCCATATGACCCAATTATACAACATGTATGGTTCAATAAATAAATCATACATCACAGCCATCAGCAACATCAACAACCAGCAATTCAACAATCTAGAATAATGCACAATTTAATATAACTATGCTCAAAACAACAACATCAATCACTACCATTCACACAATAAAATTCAGCACTCAAAAACTGGGTAGCTCGCCTCGCGAGCACATCTGCTCGCTATGGCGAGTTCATAAAACAGGTTACTCGCCACGGTGAGTTCAAGGCGAACTCGAGGCGAGTGAAAAGTAGGTGCTCTCGGGAGTTTTGACATTTTTCTCACTCAAACCTCAATTCTAAGCTCCCTATTCATCTTTTTAACCTAAAACTTGCTCTAGTCATCATTAAAATCATTTAGGCACATTAAACTATCCCCAAAACATCTTATAACAACAATTTGAAAATCCAGTTTTGATCTGGGTTACTCGCCATGGCGAGTTGGTCTGCTCGCGAGGCGAGCTATGAAGTTGCTCACTCGCCATGGCGAGCACGGCTACTCGCGAGGCGAGAGATGAACTTCTGTACGGGCAGAAAATAGGTTTTTCCCCAAAATCCCATTTTTCTTCAAATCACTCCCCAAATTAGTTTATAGATAAATAATGAAGTGTTCTATTCAACCAGAACTCAATCCTAACATCAGAACAGCAATATCTACCCCAAAAACCATTAATTCAACTTATACCCAATTCCTCAATTTCCACTAAAACCTGTTAAACTCCAATTCAGAAATTTCATATCTATACTACTGAAGTAAAACTCACCCTTACCTTAATTCAGAATGAAAAATGCACAACAATAGGATTCTCTTGGTTCTTCTCCCTTGTTCCTGGTTTTCTCTCCCAAAGCTTGGTTACATAAATTCATAAGCTCCTTGTTAAGCTGGAGGGTAAGCTGAAAATTGAGGTTGTTAAAATATGGAATAAGCAGCTTATGAAACTATAATAAGTTATTTTTATTTATTTACCCAAACACCTTTAAAAAGGCTTATAGGAGTAGATAAGCCCACATAAGCTCAAAATAAGCCAATCCAAATGGGGCCATAATATATACAAGGTCCAGAGTTCCAACTCCGACCACCACCACAAAAAGAGTATGAGCTCAACTCTCATCAATCCTACGCAAGGAACAATCTCTAACATAATGTGGTTAATTTAAAAGAAGAAATGCTAAAATATTCTTTTGGTCTTTTATTTATTATTGAAAATTTATTTCAATCTTTTATATTTAAAAAATTCATTCTTGTCCTTTTTCTTTATAACGATTTACTGGTTTTTTTCATCATTTCAAAAATATTTTATCATAATATTTTTTTTCCTACCTGTTAAACCGACATCAATCAACTCATTATCTCAATTACGAGCACACAAAATATCTTAAATTTTCACTTTTACAAGAAAACATATATCATTGTTAAACTTTTAAACAATTTTCAAGGGCAAATCTAAAATTGACCACATATCAAAGTACTTCACAATAACTTCCCTAACTTTTTAAGATGTAATCGATCAAAAATTTAGTGCATGTTTAGATCTATATTGAGTACGAACTCAGAATGTACTCATGATTTATTTTTTAATTTTTTGAGGCAACATCATTTTGTTGAAATTCTAAAATATGTTCTTATCAATATCTTGGTGATACACATTCACTTACTAATAAAAAATATACATGTTCAGATGTGGCCTTTCCCAATAAACTAAACTACTTCCAAAGACAGGAATCATATAGTTATTACATATATTATGAGTGATACAATACAAAAAATAGTGGGGGATTGACAACAATCCAAAACCAAAAATGAACTTCAATATAGCTAAAAAAATAAGACAAGACAACTGGAAAAAGAAACAACTACCTAAAATCAGTGGTGGTAAGGACCTATAGCTATATACATTAGTTTGTGGGTGTTAGGATTTTCAAGTACACATGGCAAACCATTCTAATGTGAAAGACTTAGGTCATGTGAATGGAAATGGAGAGAGAAAATCAGAAAAACATGAATTAGAAGATGAAGAAAGTTTCGCATATATATGCTATACAGCTTGGTAGCTCTATGGTGCTACCGATGGTACTCCATTCTGATAGCGCAGCGATTGATACTTGAGAACCCAAGCAACAGAACATCAGAAGCGAAAGCTAGTTCAGAAGTTAGTTCAGAAGCAAGTTCAAAAGCAGTTTCTGATTCTAAGGTTTTGTGAATTAGAGAGAGAATTGAGAGAGAAGAAAATTATGATGAAATTGTAATTGATTCTTATTGATTCTACATGCAAAAATATACAAAGGAGGTAGCTTATATACACTATCTAGCTAAGTTGCTTGAAGCACAAGCAATGTAATAAACTCTAGATCTTATCTGCTAACCTCTAACAAATTAAACTTGTAACAAACTTCATAACAAACTAAAACAAAATGTGATTAACCACTGATTGTGATTATCACTAAATTAAACTTGAATTAAAACAAACTAACATCCTCCCTTAATTCAAGTTTCCACTTCCTTCATTCCAATCAAGCTTCTGAGCTTGATGAATCTGTCAACCTTCAATGCCTTAGTGAATATGTCTGCAAGCTGCAGCTCAGTAGAGCAATGAACAATCTGCAGTGCTCCCTTGTTCACTTGCTCCCTTAGAAAATGAAACTTGGCTTCTATATGCTTGCTTCTTCCACGCAGAACTGGATTTCTTGCTAAGGTTATAGCAGATTTGTTGTCTATGAGCAATTCTATAGGTCTGCTAACCTCTATCTCCATCTCCTTGAGTATATTTTTCAAGCCATATTGCCTGACATGCTGCCATACACCCTGCAATATACTCAGATTCACAGGTTGACAATGCTATAACTGGTTGCTTCTAGCACACCATGAAATTGGAGCATTCATAAACTTGAATAGGTACCCTGAAGTGCTCTTTCTATCTTGTTTGTCTCCACACCAATCAGCATCAGAATATGCTATCAGCTCAATAGAATTTTCATTTAAGCACTTAGGAAATAAAATGTCATACTGCAGTGTTCCTTTGATGTATCTCATCACTCTTTTGGCTGCTAGCAGGTGAGATACTCTTGGTTCACTCATGAATCTACTGATTATGCCAACTGCATATGCAATATCAGGTCTACTATTGCATAGATACCTCAGTGAACCAACTATTTGCTTGAACAATGTAGGATTCACAGGTTCTTCATCTTCATTCATCACTAGTTTTACATTTGTCTCAGCTGGTGATGATGATGGATTGCAGCTCATCATATTGAACCTCTTCAATATGTCAGATGCATACTTCTTTTAGTGCATCACCAATCCCTCTGCAACTTCAGTAAATTCCATGCCTAGAAAGTATGTCAATTTTCCTAAATCTGACATTTCAAACTCACTCATCATCTGTGATTTGAATGCTTCTATCTCATTCATATCACTACCAGTCACTATCAAATCAGCAACATAAAGACAGATGAGTAGTTGATTATCTTCACTTCCTTTCTTCACATATACACCATACTCAGACTTGCATTTAACAAATTCTTGTTGCAAAAGAAAGCTGTCAATTCTCTTGTTCCAAGCTCTTGGTGCCTGTTTCAATCCATAGAGAGCTTTGTGTAATCTATACACCATATCCTCTTTCCCTTTGATTTTGAAACCTGGTGGCTGTGTCACATACACTTCTTCATCTAAAGGACCATTTAGAAAAGCAGATTTTACATTCAAATGATGCATTGGCCAGTTTCTTCCACAAGCTATAACAACTATCAATCTCACAGTTTCCAATCTAGCAACTGGAGCATATACTTCAAAGTAATCCATACCAGCCTTCTGCATGAATCCCCTAGCCACTAATCTTGCTTTGTGCTTGGCTACTTCACCATTTGGCTTCAGTTTCAATTTGAAAACCCACTTCACATCTATTGGTTTCTTACTAGCAGGCAGTTCAGTCAACTTCCATGTGTTGTTTCTGTTGATTGAGTTCAACTCCTCAATCATATCATTCTTCCACACATCTTCATTCAATGCTACTTCATAGTTGATTGGTTCTGCATCTGCTAATAGTGCAAAATGAACAAATTCCCCTTCTTCATTAACTATATTATCTGGAATGACTTCATGTCCAGCTAATCTAGTTGAAGCAAATCTCTGTCTCACTGAAGTTCTAGTGACTTGATTCTCTTCAACATACACTTCAGGTTGAACTTCAATATCAAGTTGAACTTGTTCAACTTGATCATCATCCTCAATTATTGTGGGAATTGTGTGATTGGAACTTTTCTCTTTCTTAGTCCAATGCCATGCTTCATTTTCACAGATCTTTACATCTCTACCAATGCCATGCTTCATTTTCACAGATCTTTACATCTCTACTAATCATTATAGAGTGATTTAGAGGATGATACAATCTGTATGCACCTGTTTCATGATAGCCAACCAGTATCATAGGCTCACTCTTGTCCCCCAACTTTCTTCTCTTTGCATCAGGGATATGCATATAGCACAATGAACCAAAAACTCTCAAGTGTTTTGCTGACTGCTTGCATCCTAACCAAATTTCTTCAGGAATTTGATTAAGTTTCTTAGTGGGGCATCTGTTTAAGATGTATGTTGCAGTTCTTACTGCTTCTCCCCAAAATGTATTAGGCATCTTCTTCATCTTTAGCATACTTCTGGTCATGTCAAGCAGGTTTCTATTCCTTCTTTCAGCTAAACCATTGTGTTGTGGAGTATAAGGAGCAGTGACTTCATGCACAATGCCATTGTCTTCACAAAACTTCTCAAACACCTTTGAGGTATACTCACCACCACCATCAGTTCTTAAAATCTTATTGGATTTACCACTTTGTTTTTCAACTAAGATTTTAAACTTCTGGAACATATCAAATGCTTCACTTTTGGCCTTAATCAAATATAATCAGAGTTTTCTGCTAAACTCATCAACAAAACTGATGAAATATATGTTTCCCCCTAATGAAGGAACCTCTAAAGGACCACACACATCTGAATATACAACATTAAGCAGCTCCTTTGATCTACTTGCTGAACTTGAACTGAATGCACTTCTAGGTTGCTTCCCCAACAAGCAAGTATCACAAACTGTGTTAGGTATCTCAATTTTAGGCACTCCCATAATCATTTCTTTATCAACCAATTGATTAAGACCTCTAAAATTGAGATGACCAAATCTATAGTGTCATAACCAGCTATCTTCATCTTTTACCATAGCAGATAAACAATTCAATTCTACAGCTTTCATATTGGTCTGAAAGGTTCTATTCTTTGCAAGAGGAGTTTTCAATACTAACCTTTGATGATTATCAAACAACTTAAAGGTGTTGTCCTTCATAGTAACTGAGTATCCTTTCTGAATGAATTGACCTACACTCAGCAAATTGCACTGCATTCCAGGAACATAGAGAACTTCTTCAATTATTATCACTTTCCCATTCTTTCCTTCAATAGCAATATTCCTCATTCCTTCTGCAACTAAGACTCTATGAACTGCAAGTTTCACCTTTGTGTTTCTTCCAGGATCCACTTCTCTTAACCATGTCTTGGTTCCAGTCATATGATTAGAACAACCAGTATCTAAGAACCAACTTTCTGAATTGTAGCTCTCATTACTAGTTGTTGTAACCATCATGAATAATGACTCAAAATCTGAATCATCTTGCGCAATTTTGGCTTCCTCTTCATCATTCTTTGATTGCTTTCCTTTACCAGACCAACATTCAGAGGCATAATGTCCAAATTTCTCACATTTGAAGCACTGAATCTTCTTCTTATCAACTTTCTTCTTTTGATTAGAATTTCCTTCCTTTGAAGATTCACCTTTATCAGATCCATTGTTCTTGCCTTTAAACCAGTTTCCTCCCTTAAAGTTTTTCTTCCCTTTCTTGAAGTTCTTCCTATCATAATCATCATTCTTGATAGTTTGAACTTGCAGGGCTTGTTGAATTGATCTTTCATTGCTTCTTTCTGAAACCATCAATTCATGAGCTTCTAATGAACTTTGTAGCTCATCAATCTTCAATGTCTTAACATCTTTTGATTCCTGAATTGCCACCACAATGAAATCAAACCTTGAAGATATGGTCCTCATAATCATTTCAACTATCTGTTGATCAGTGATTGCTTCACTACAAGCCTTCATCTGATTCACAAGATTGATGTGTTTAGAGATGTATTCAGAAATCTTCTGATCATCTTCCATTTGCATCAGTTCAAATTTCCTTCTTAGTAATTGAAGCTTAATCAATTTCACTTTATCATCACCTTCATGATACTTTGAAAGAATGTCCTATGCTTCTTGTGAACTCAGTGATTTTGAGATTCTTTCAAAGTTTCCTTCATCAAGACTTTGTTGAATCAAGAACAGAGCCTTGCAATCTTTCTTCTTCAATTCCTTGTGTGCGTTCCTCTGCACTTCAGTGGCATTCGCAGCTAATTCACCTACACCATTCTGCACAATTTCAAGCAAATCTTGTGCTCCAAACAGATTCTTCATCGCTGCACTCCATCTTTCCCAATTGCGTGCTTCAAGAATTGGAAGATGTGTGTTGAAACTGCTGCTACCATTCATGGTGTTTCCTTCAGCGTTTCTTCCTACAAATTACGTGATTGAAGATCTTGATAACCCCTTAGAACGAAACCAAAGGCTCTTGATGCCAATTTGATAGCGCAGCGATTGATGCTTGAGAAACCAAGCAACAGAACATCAGAAGCGGAAGCTAGTTCAGAAGCGAGTTCAGAAGCAGTTTCTGATTCTAAGGTTTTGTGAATTAGAGAGAGAATTGAGAGAGAAGAAAATTATGATGAAATTGTAATTGATTCTTATTGATTCTACATGCAAAAATATACAAAGGAGGTAGCTTATATACACTGTCTAGCTAAGTTGCTTGAAGCACAAGCAATGTAACAAACTCTAGATCTTATCTGCTAACCTCTAACAAACTTGTAACAAACTTCATAACAAACTAAAACAAAATGTGATTAACCACTGATTGTGATTATCACTAAACTAAACTTGAATTAAAACAAACTAACACTGCAAGTCAGCTTGGTGTATTTGATGTGTTGCAAAAAACTGGTAAAGGTGCTCAACTCTCTGCCGATGAGATTGTGTCGCGTATTTCTTGCAGCAATCCTGATGCTCCCAAAATGTTGGATCGCATTCTTGCTGTTCTTGCCTCACATGATGTGTTAAAGTGTTTGGTCATTCAAGATGAACAAAAGCTTGGAACATTTCATAGATTTTATAGTATGACTCCTGTTGCTAGGTTTTTTGCTCCTAATTCTGATGGTGTTTCATTAGGACCCTTGTTGGCTTTGATTCAAGATAATGTTTTCTTAGCTAGCTGGTTAGTTACGTTCATGTCCTTCACCTTTTTTAAATAATTATTATTATGGACTGATATTGACATTATGTTAGTTCAATTGATATTGGAGTCGACTTAATCCATTTGGGTTGACCTGATAGTATTGACTTGGGATCTGGGAGTGTACTCTTCCTCAAGATCTCAGATTCGATTTTTTTCAATATCATTAATCCGATCGAGAGATTGTTACATAGTTACCAAAAATAAAACTAAAATAAAACATTAGCTAAATATCGTGTGGTATTCAATTAAATTTTTTCCATAATATACATTAGTCTTCGCATATTCAATTAGGAAAATTGAGGTTTTTTAAAGAGTGAACACAAAGTACTTTGATATTCAGAAACTTTAACTTTCATGTATTGTTTTCTAAAATGGATTATTGGATTTTTGTTGGTTTTTTTTGTTGTTAAAAAATATTACCATATCACATGGGATTTCTCTAGATTATCGATTCTTGTTTCTTTGATGTCTTTACACCTCTATATTTGTTCCATATCACATGTTATTATTCACTTTGCCAACAATATTTAGCCACATATTTTTTATCTTCAAAAAAAATATTTAGCCACATATTTTTCTTATCGACTGTCAAACATGATTTCTTTATTTTTATCAAATGGTATTTTTTAAGCCCAATAAAATTGTACCAAAGCCATGGAATATAAAATAGCATATAAAACTTTTTAACAAAAAATTGCAAATAACTTATTCTTTAAAAAATAATAATTGAATATGAACAACCATTCAATTTGTCGAGGTATTTTTCAAACTTTTGTAATTGTTTATAAAATAGTTGCTCCAATATTGCAACATGATTTTTTTTGCTAGATAAGCCTTCCAATTGAGACTTTTTCAATCTCAACAGCCAGTTTCTTCATTCATTAGGAAAGTAATTGAATATATAATGAAAAATGCTGTTTGGTACGATACTTAATTCGCAGGAATCACACGAACTAGTCAAATAACAATGATTCACACTAAACAAGCTTTTGAATACTTTTTTTTTTTCTTTTCCGGGTGGTATAGTCTTTGATTACTTTAAGTCTTTAACAATACTGAACTATATTTTGGCATATGGAAATATCAATAAATTTAGTGTTAAATATTTTTTAGTCCTGTAAAATTAAGAGTTTTCAATTTTAGTTTCTATAAAATTTTATTGATAATTTTACTCCTCCACAATATTAAAGTTTATAAGAATAGTTCCTATTTTAAAATTTTTTGACAAATCAATTACAATCATAGTTGTTTGGGTTAAATATGTTCTTAGTTCTTACATTTTGCGTCCCTTTGAAGAATAGTTTCTACATTTCATTAAATGTTTTTAAAATCCTCACATTTTATCTCCGTTATCAAAATTAGTCTCTGTCGTTGGTTCTCTAAGAGAATGTTGATGTGGCACTTAATGGGTTCCAATTATTTGAGGGTTAAATATGTTTTTGGTCCCTATATTTTGTGTGACTTTGAAGAATAGTCCTTACATTTTGCGTGAATTTAAAAATATTTATTCAAATGTAAGGACCGTTCTTCAAAGTCATGCAAAATGTAAGAATTAAGAATTGTAATTGGAGTTTGGGTTTACTTTGAATATGCAGTCAAGCAAGAGACAATATAAAGATGCAACAAGCGTGAAAAATATTTTTGACGGTTTTGAATATAATTTTTTAATCAAGAATATTTTAGCACACAAGAATTTTTTTATTTTTTTTAGAGGCTAGCACACAAGTGTTGGATTGTGCATTTAATTACGCCGTCGTGCCTTTTACGCGAAAAAACCATTCGCACCACCTAGCACTACTCATATATAATTTCTCGTTTCTATTTTTTCATAGGTCTGAGCTTATGCAATTCGAGAAGGGGGTGTCCCATTCAACATGGTTCATGGCACACATGTTTTTCATTATCTAAGCTTGGACTCAAGGTTCAACAAAGTTTTCAATACAGCGATGATCAATCATACTAAAATAGTTATGAACAAGGTTCTTGAGAGATACAATGGTTTCGAGGGCATAAGGAGGCTTGTTGATGTTGGAGGTGGTCTTGGGGTTAACATTCACTTGATCACATCAAAATACCCTAATATACATGGTATCAATTTCGACTTGCCTCATGTCATTCAACATGCCCCTTCTTATCTTGATATGACTTTTAAATGATACTATTTATCATACTCAAGGAAATATTTATTTTCTAAAAAATTCTTTAATATTTAAAAAGTTAATCTAAAATTTAAATTCACTTAAATAATTAAATAAAAAGAAGTAATGTGGTGTTAAATGATTAGATGTTGGATGCTATATCCAATGAAACTTTAGGCTATGAGAGTTCTCACATAAAAAAATATATCTAATCGAAAAAACTACTTGGTGTTGGCAGGAGTTGAACACGTTGGTGGCGATATGTTTGAAAGTGTGCCTAAAGAAGATGTCATTTTAATGAAGGTGAGTGAATATGAATATGAATTGTTGTTCATGGTATATTGGATAATAAGGAGAACAAACAAGCTCTTTTTCAAACAAAAAAATGTTGAATTTTTTTAAAAGTGTTGAATTAGATGCAATAGAAAAAGTCAATCATTTATACAACAAAAAAGAAATAAAAGAGAGGAGTGTTATTTGAACAACCAATTTGATTGACAACTTGTAGTTACACTGAATTATGTAAATTTTTCAAATTATTAACCGTGTCAATGTGTCATTGTCCGTGTCGTGTCCGATGTCCGTATCCGTGCTTCATAGCCTTAAGTTTTTTCTCTTTCCTATTTACCGAAAATAGCACAATTTTTGTCAACGAAGCAAAATAATTAAATTTTTCATTAATGGCAATGTTTTTATCCATATTGCAATCCAAAAGATTGTCTGTCTAAAGGAATTAAATTCTTGCGTCAAAAAAAGAAAAAACTCTAACGTATGCGTAAATTGTTCACATGGAACTGGAGTATGACACAAGCAGACAATATGCATTGAATGCTGGGAATTGGGATGAAGTGAAAAGTGTGACGATCAATAGCGACACAGAAATTGAAGAATGATCACGAAACTTCTATTTTGGTTGTATTTTCAATTTTGATTACGATTATAGCCCCTTATAAGATGGCAAAAGCTGATATGTGATGAGATGAGGATTAGGGATGGCAAAACGGGCCAACCCGTCCCGTCCTGTCAATAGTCGGTCTAAAAAGAGATGGAACGAGGCAAGCTAATTAGAAAAATAAGGTTGAAAATCTCACCCCTGCTCCGTTTTATAGTGGATCGACGGGTTGATCCGTCAATGTTTTTTTAAAAAATTGTTAATTAAAATCTTCATATAAACAATGTAAAAATATATAAATTTAAAGTAAATTTAAAGAAATCTAAATATATAACTAGTGACTCCAGTAAAAATATAAAAATAATTATTCAAACATATAAATTACATCTTCTAAAATTCTATAATAAATCAATAACATATTGAAAATAAAATTCCATGAGTTATAAATTAACTAATTGTTAAAAATATAAGGCTAAAATCATAAACAAAAGTGATAAAATTAATTGTATTTTTTTCCCATTATGTGAAGGTGAAAATTGAATAATTGATTGTGACTTATAAATAAAAAGAAGTGAAAAAGGTAGTTTCTTTTTAATATATCAACCCAACGGTCCAACCTACCCCGCCCCCGTCACCACCCCGTTTTTTAGCGGGTTAGGCGGAGCAGGCACCCTACTTATGGCAAGTTCAAAATCTCAACCCACCTCGCTCAAAATAGCGGGTTAAACGGATCAATCCGACGGGTCCAATCCATTTTGGACATCCCTAATGAGGATGTAGTGTTACAGTGTATCATATTTTACATGAGTGCTCAAAGTTAATGATAATTAAGTTTAAAAACAATGATAATTAATCTAGTATGTCCAACTCATATAATTAAAGGTTGCATAAACACTTATGTTTTAAAGGCTAATTCGAATATGCAATTCTTCACTTCTCAACTCTTAAAATATGTTCCTAAAAAAAAAAAAAAAAATCTTAAAATATGTAAGTTTTGCGGTAGACTCTTAAACTATTGTAGAAGAAAGAATCAAACTTCTACAATGAGATATTCCGACCAAAGAGGTATCTTTGCTTAGTATCGGACCTTTCATTATTTGAAGTGAAGGCAACCTATGAAAAATAAATAAATAAAGAAATAATAGTGATAATTAAATAATAACAATCATGTATCGGGAGAGGTCGAAATTTGTCATTCTTATCCTGAAGCTAACCGATGTGTTGATGTTCTTGCAAATATGGGATGCGATGCGATGCGATAGTGACAAACTGATAATCCATGGTAGTTTTGATGCATGCCATGCTCAAATTAACTTGTTGATTAATCCCGATGTTTTTGGAGTTTTTCTCATTTAATTTCTATGTAAATTTTTTTTTCTCCTAGGCTTAAAATAACTTTTTGTTAACAAAAAGAAATATATTTATTGAAGAAGACAAAATGAAATACATATTAATCAATGAAACTTCATATACGTACAAAGAGTGTTAGGTTAGGACTCAAAATACGAGGAACCAAAACCAACACTAGCTAGAAATCGAGCAATAGCTAGATATGGAGAAATGTAAAACACTTACTCAGATTAGTTTGTTAATGAAAATCGAAAGTTAAGTTACTATTTTTTGCTTGTAACCACCTGCAAGAGGAAAGCTTCACATTCTCCATCAGGTGGTTCAAAGATTGATCTTTCTGGCGGAAAATATAGCTACTCTTTTCCTTCCAAATGACCCTAACATACATCATCCATATCAAATGGTGAGCGAATCAATTTTTTTCTCTAGAATTGTCTGCTAAATTTATAAATGGGTTAATTAAGTTTTTAGTCCCTATAAATATTCACAGTTTTGCTAAGTCACAGTGTGAACGTGAATTTTGAGGCATACATATTAATTTTTTTTTTAGGAAGAAAGTATGGTGCCACATTCCAAGGCAATGAAGACCTTCGAACTTAAAGAGTATTTATAAAGATGTTTACATTTACTTTCCTCTAAGGTCCCATTTGGATAAACTGCTTATATAGATGCTTATAATATTAGGGCTTATAACATTAGAGCTTACATCATAAGCTCTTATACTTGATAAGCTATTTATGTTTGGATATGTACACAAAAAAGTACTTACATAAATTGAAGTGTTTGGATGTGACATTACATAAGCAATTATCGAAATTTTAAATATTTTTAATTTAACAAACAAATCAAAGAATCGAACCACAATATCAAGATTTTTTTTGATAAAATTAATCAAGATGTTAAAAACAATATTATAATATATTAATTATAATTATATATATAGTATAATCAATATTCGTCCTTAAAAAAATATCAATATTAATAGAAGACAAAATTAACACTAGATAAGTATATAGTTACGTAACAAAAAAATATTCATATAGGAAAAAATATTAAAATTCAGTTTCATTTTGTTACGTAACAAAAAAATAATAAAAATCTTCCTTAAAAAAAAAAACTTAGTTACGTGTGTTAATTTAGTAAGATAAATATATAACAATTTTGTTATTCATGCACTGCCAAGATAACTAACATTATAATTAAAATATATGTTTTGAAAAAGTGGATCCAAAGAGAATCGAAGGAGGTTACATAATCATAAGCTCTATGTTAAGCCGGAGGGTAAGCTGAAAATTTAGGCTTATTAAAATATGGCATAAGCAGCTTATGAAACTATGATAAACTATTTTTATTTATTTACCAAAACACCTTTAAAAAAGCTTGTATATAGGAGTAGATAAGCTCACATAAGCTTAAAATAAGCCAATTCAAACGGGACCTAAATGCATTAGTGAGGCTCGGACTTGAGACCTTTAGATTTAAAATCTAATTTTTTTTATTTTATTTTTTATCATTAGATCAAATCTTTGGAGTTATACATAATAATTTTTGTTTTTGTTGAACCAACACGAATCAAATGATTATTTCTATGGTGAGCTTCTACTTTAAAAAGTAACATCTATTGTGATAGAGTTTTGAACAATTATTAAGTATTAATGAACAATTAACTATGCATACAGGTAGTGCAGTGAGAACTTGTCTAACATTTTAAGACGAATTACCCACAAAAGGTTTATTAAAATGTGCCCTTTCAAGAGGATATTTTAAAAAAAAAAACTCGTATCCGATAGAAGAATGAACTAATTTCAGTTTATTTATAGGGACTTCAATTTTATATAAAAGAAAGACAAGGTTGACATGGTGAAAACTTTTTTTTTTTTTTTTTTTCTGAGTATATTACGATTGCTGACAATTCTATTGCTAAAAGTATATTTGATTCTCTCTGTGCTACTTAATTGAACTATTCAACAAATTAAGGAAGCAAAGGAAAATCTTCTAGTCCAACAATATAATCTATTCAAAAAGAAGATATTGAGACTATGTTTTCAAAGTTTCAAACTATGGTTTCTCGTATGCAAGTTCTGAACAAGAGTTATACCAAATCATTTAATTTGGTTTGTTAATCACCTAATGTTATTGCCTTCGACTTTCAAATGAACTTTTACTTTGGTAGAAAACTTCCAAATAAATAGGGCGTACAAAGGATGGGTAAGGTTGGGTTGTATGTAACCTCAACCTGTTCCTCACATTAGACCGGACTAATTCTTAGACCTAAATCCGTCCATGAATCCCGTCAATTCTGATGAGATTCATGTTCAACCAGGACGAGATAATACAAAGACAAAATCGAGTTTGTTCCAAGATAAGTCGCTAATACATACATTTAAAAAAAAAGAATTAATCAATTTTTTTTATTAGAATCATAGGAAATAACAATATAATCAATAGGAGCAGCAACAGTGTGTTATAAATTAATTAACTGTCCATATTATGTATGATCAAAATAAATGGTGCATAAATTAAAGAGTACAATCTTCACTCAAGAAACAATGGTTTACGACAGTGTGTTACTAAGCCGGAGAAGCAACAACATGAGACTAAGTCAGAGGAGGAAAGAAGCGGCGTGTGAAATGAACCTTAAGTTGAAGTTCGAAATAGAAAGTGAGTATTGTGAAAGTGAAAGAGTCGTACGTGAGAGAGCGTGTTTGAAAGAATATATAAAATAATATAAAAAAACATTTGTTCTCAAATTAAATTGGGACAGAACGGGTAACCCAAATCCGAAACCAATTTCAGTTATGTCTTCTCCATATTTTTTGTCCCTTTTTTCTTTTAATCGGATTGACCCGACTCATTGCGTTTGGGTTGGAATGAATTGTAAGAGAGGGTCAGATTTTGTACACCCTTATTAGTTAAGAAAATTGATGTTCTGACTTCAAGATCTTTCTAATGACACATGGAAAGTCCTAAAATGCCCCAACGGTAGTTAATTACCATTTGCCAAACCGGCAACAGTTAACTTCCGCTAGCCTCAGCGGTAGTTAATTGCCGTTGCGATCTGTATCTTTAGAACGCAAGGGGCAGAGGCATCGTAGGCAGCAAGATTGATTATCATTAGGCTCTTTTTTTTTTGTACATTTTGACTCTGGTGTTGTAGTATTATGACATTTTTCGTACCATGTAGCGCATTATCGTATTTTTATGACATTTATGCACCTTTTAAATTATTTCTTGCATTTTATTTTTATCATGTTAATATTATTATTACTTTCTATATGTTTTAGAATTGATGAATTTGAAATTGGATGAAAATTGGAGAAAAATGTGGTCAAAATAGTATGTATAAAAGGGAAGGAAAAGGAGAAAGTTGATGGAATTTGAACCAGAAATGCAACGGCAGTTAGCTGCCGTTGGCTGTAGCAGCAGTTAGCTACTGTTGGAATCAGTTAATTAATTACTGTTGGACAGAATAAAGGTAGTTAACTGCCGTTGAGAGCAAATTGGTATTTTACCTGTGTTATTAGGATATTTCTAATGTCAGAAAAGCAATTTTCATTAGTTAATGCCTATCCAACCAAAAAGCAATATAACTTAATGTTTTAACTTCTTAGAGAGGCTTTGCCATTATATATCGGTTCTAATCTCATTTTTTTAATTCATCCATAATATCAAAGGAAAGACTACTTGAAAAGGAAACAACTACCTTCACTCTCACAAGTCACAACACCGATCGGGTGAGTTAGAAACATTAATTTATTTGTGTTAGGGTTTTCAAGTTGAGATAGCCAACAACATTTCTAATATGGTAGAGTTGGTTGAGGCTGAAGAAAGTTTCATACATGCTACACAACTTATCTATGCTATTGCGTTTCCAATGGCACTACAATCTGCAACTGAGCTTGGTGTTTTTGATGTTTTGCAAAAAGCTGGAAAAGATGCTCAACTCTCTGCCGATGAGATTGCGTCGCGTATTTCTTGCAGCAATCCTGATGCCCCGAAAATGTTGGATCGCATCCTTGCTCTTCTTGCATCCCATGATGTGTTAAAGTGTTTGGTCATTCAAGATGAACAAAAGCTTGGAACATTTCATAGACTTTATAGTATGACTCCTGTTGCTAGGTTTTTTGCTCCTAATTCTGATGGTGTTTCATTAGGACCATTGTTGTCTTTGATTCAAGATAATGTTTTCTTAGCTAGCTGGTTAGTTACGTTCATGTCCTTCACCTTTTTTAAATAATTATTATTATTGACTGATATTAACATTATGTTAGTTCAATTGATATTGGAGTCGACTTAATCCATTTGGGTTGACCTGATAGTATTGACTTGGGATCTGGGAGTGTACTCTTCCTCAAGATCTCAGATTCAATTCTTTCCGGTATCATTAATCCGATCGAGAGATTGTTACATAGTTACCAAAAATAAAACTAAAATAAAACATTAGCTAAATATCGTGTGGTATTCAATTAATTTTTTTCCATAATATACATTAGTCTTCGCATATTCAATTAGGAAAATTGAGGTTTTTTAAAGAGTGAACACAAACTACTTTGATATTCAGAAACTTTAACTTTCATGTATTGTTTTCTAAAATGGATTATTGGATTTTTGTTGGTTTTTATTGTTGTTAAAAAATATTACCATATCACATGGGATTTCTCTAGATTGTCGATTCTTGTTTCTTTGATGTCTTTACACCTCTATATTTGTTCCATATCACATGTTATTATTCACTTTGCCAACAATATTTAGCCACATATTTTTTATCTTCAAAAAAAATATTTAGCCACATATTTTTCTTATCGACTGTCAAACATGATTTCTTTATTTTTATAAAATGGTATTTTTTAAGCCCAATAAAATTGTACCAAAGCCATAGAATATAAAATAGCATATAAAACTTTTTAACAAAAAATTACAAATAACTTATTCTTTACAAAATAATAATTGAATATGAACAACCATTCAATTTGTCGAGGTATTTTTCAAACTTTTGTAATTGTTTATAAAATAGTTGCTCCAATATTGCAACATGATTTTTTTTGCTAGATAAGCCTTCCAATTGAGACTTTTTCAATCTCAACAGCCAGTTTCTTCATTTATTAGGAAAGTAATTGAATACATAATTTCTCGTTTCTATTTTTTCATAGGTCTGAGCTTAATAATGCAATTCGAGAAGGGGGTGTCCCATTCAACATGGTTCATGGCACACATGCCTTTCATTATCCAAGCTTGGACTCAAGGTTCAACAAAGTTTTCAATACAGCGATGATCAATCATACCAAAATAGTTATGAACAAGGTTCTTGAGAGCTACAATGGTTTCGAGGGCATAAAGAGGCTTGTTGATGTTGGAGGTGGTCTTGGGGTTAACATTCACTTGATCACATCAAAATACCCTAATATACATGGTATCAATTTCGACTTGCCTCATGTCATTCAACATGTCCCTTCTTATCTTGGTATGACTTTTAAATTATACTATTTATCATACTCAAAGAAATATTTATTTTCTAAAAAATTCTTTAATATTTAAAAAGTTAATCTAAAATTTAAATTCACATAAATAATTAAATAAAAAGAAGTAATGTGGTGTTATTGTACCCATAGAAAAAGTAATGTGGTGTTAAATGATTAGATGTTGGATGCTATATCCGATGAAACTTTAGGCTATGAGAGTTCTCACATAAAAAAAAAAAACATCTAATCGAAAAAACTACTTGGTGTTGGCAGGAGTTGAACACGTTGGTGGCGATATGTTTGAAAGTGTGCCTAAAGGAGATGTCATTTTAATGAAGGTGAGTGAATATGAATATGAATTGTTGTTCATGGTATATTGGATAATAAGGAGAACAAACAAGCTCTTTTTCAAACAAAAAAATGTTGAAATTTTTTAAAAGTGTTGAATTAGATGCAATAGAAAAAGCCAATCATTTATACAACAAAAAATAAAATAAAAGAGAGGAGTGTTATTTGAACAACCAATTTGATTGACAACTTATGTGATAACCATAATTTATAAAGAAAAAGTAGATATTTGTACGAAAACCAAAGCAACAGAGAGATAAAGTAAAAAAATTATGTGAGTATGAGAGAGAAAGTTGTCATCAAATAGATGTTCAAATATCATTTATCAATAAAAGAATATGTCAGCCAATTGATAACCCTCAATCCAAAATGGTCAGGCTTATCAACAACATATTTGGCTAAATATTATTTTTTTGTAGGGATATTTGGCTAAATGTTAGATTGTAGTGTTTCTAAATTTTTTGAGAGTTTCTTTTTCCAACCCTGTCGTTCTTTAGAACCACTCTCTTCTCCATTCAATCAAATTGAATGGGAAAAATACCGTTTACATATTTACCTATCCACATATGATCTTGTCTAGATAAACAAATCCATATATGAATGTGGTTTTAAAGAAATTTGTAGAAAATTGTTGTTAACACATTAGAGGAGGTTGAGAAACACAAGTAAAAGACGTAAATGTCCCTGCAGCAGTTAATTGCCGAGGAATTTAAAAATCGGCTGCAGTTAACTGCCGAGGAAAACTTCGGCAGTTAACTACCGAGACGGACTTCTGCTGTTAACGGCCGCAAAAATTGAACATTAATTACATGTTTAATTGATTTAATTGTAACAATAAATTGAAATGACAAAATAATTAACTCAATTAATATATTTAATATGAAAAGTCTAATTGTAACTGCCATGGTTCATTTTTATAAGTTTTTAATGATATCATTTTTTTTTTTTTGAAAGAAAAGTTTTGAATAATGTATAATTGTAACATAAATTGAAATAACAAAATAATAAATTCAATTAATATAATTAATTTGAAAAATCTAATTGTGACTACCACAATACATTTTTAAAATTAGTTTTGAATAATGTTTTTCTTTTTTGAAAGAAAAGTTTGAATAATGTCTAATTGTAACATAAATTGAAATAACAAAATAATAAATTCAATTAATATATTTAATTCCAAAAGTCAAAATTTTTAGTTATGTATCAATCTTATACTAAGCAAATTACAAAAAAATATATATATAAAATCAAAGAAGATCATCAGCTATCAATGTCTTTATTACTCATATTAGCAAAAATAAAATGTCATTAATACTGCATTTTTGTAAACAAAAGAAAATGAATGAGTTGTAGTCAACGTCTTTAACACTAAATCATCTCATTATTTTTGGTAATTAAATCAATTAAAAATACAACGGTTATAACAAAAAATACACCACCAAAAATAAAAGTAACCGTTCCACAAAAATCAACCTTTCATTAATGTAAATTATTACATTTTCCATTTATATTCATAAATGTGAATAGTCTTTAAACATAATTAATTTGGCAGTCACAATATCCTCGGCAGTTAACGGCCGAAGTTTTTCTCGACAATTAACTGCAACCGTGTTTTTAATTCCTCGGCAGTTAACTGCCGCAAGAGCATTTATGTAACACCCCGTTTTCCCAACTTAAAAATTTCATAAACATTCATCAGAGTAAACAACATATAACGGAATGCTACACTTCCAAAATTGTAAAACAGATAATTAACAAATTATCTTTCAACATAATTATTTCAAAACTTCCCAGCGGATTAAGTTCATCTTCGTAAATAAGTCTTGGCACGCAGGCCTCATAAAAACCATCTCATAAGTTCAGTTAAGTAACATAATCATAGCATATACGCAAAGGAAAGAGAAATAGCCACTAAAGATCCCCTCTCGTTACGTATCAGAGCAACCTAAGACTCAGTGAGGAATAAATCACTCACGACAGCAACACCAGCAACCTACTCTTGATTACCTGCAAGTTACTCATACGAAGAACAACATTTCCAAGCAGAAGAGGTGAGATTTCACAAAACAATAATATTAAGCATATAATTCAACAATTATATATTTAACAACATAAAAACATCTTATTATTCATCATAGATAATAATATATCATAAATCACTTCGTTAACAATTCATATATGTAATCACAACTTCACAACTTATCATCTTCGACTCAACAAATGCAATTATGCAACTTAGACATCTTATATGCATGTGGTACCAATCCGGGACATCAAGCCCCCATCGCTATTTGAGCTAAAGCTCCATCGTGTTGAGTACAAGGCTCCAAGGCATCAAGCCCCCAACAATGAAATGCTAATGCATGGACTCGACCTCTTAAACATCTTAATTCGACAACCTCTTATATAATCCAATAATTTGGAAACATCATCATCTTCATCAACTTAGACCGACTCATGCAGCTTAGTTAAATAACAAAAGCAACATAGGCAGTATACGAAAACAGCATGACATAATAATATCAAATGCAAGTCAACAACATCTTAATTATACATTCATAATTCAAGTAATGTGTATAACATTATATCACATCATAATCAACATCAACACATCTTAAACAGCTTCACATATTATAATTAACATCATCATTAAGTCTCAATACTACCCCAAGGTTCAACTCTCAACAACTCGTGCAACAAAGGTCGCAAAATCCTAACAAGGCACTCTGTTTCTGGGTCATGCGCAAGGCGAGAGCCTCTGCTCGCCGTGGCGAGTTCAGGTCAAAATTCAAAAGGTTTCATTCTAAATCTTTCCATGTTCAATCTCATCCTACATTCTTTCATAATCATTATTAGACATGTTCAGGCACTCAAAAGCATCTAAGGATCAACTCAAAAGTCAAAATCACGAAATCTTGCATGCTCTCTAGTCAAGCTCGCTAGGCGAGTTCATCTGCTCGCTATGGCGAGCTGCAAGGTGCAACTCGCGAGGCGGGTAAGGTTTGCTCGCGAGGCGAGGATCATGGCTCGGGAGGCGAGCGATGAATGTCGCTACGGGCAGAAGTGCAGTTTTTCATAAAAATCACTAATTCTCATGATTTTAAGCCTAACATTGATTCCAGAATTCATCATACACATTATCTAAGGTCTAGGAACAGTTTCTACATCAATCTAACAACTTTTCACCGTTTAATAATCAAATTATATCATTAACCCTAATTCTCCGACTTCTCTAATTCAATCATACACTTGCTAAATATGATCATCAGAAGTATATAGATTAATAGAATTGTAAGTTAGTCTCACCCTTACCTTATAAGATGAAAATCGCAGCTTCCTAGGTCTTTTCCCTTCTCTTGGCTTTTTCTCCCTTTTCTCCAAAATTGATCGTACGTTATGTTTTTCTCTAAACTAGGTTTCCCTATTTATATCTCCTCCATCTATCTTATCTTATTTCTCTTTCTCCCCCAAAACTCTCTAAAATCTCAAAACAACCCCTAAACTCAATATTTATTTTATTTTCGAATCTTATTTTATTAAACAATAAAATAAGTCACAACTCCTCATAAATCACATAAAATCACCTCAATCATATAAACCTCTTAAATCACACATATATCATATAAATATAATATAAACTCATCTAAATAAATTCTAGACTCAATTAAATAATTAAATAATTCGAAACGAGCGTTACAATTTACGTCTTTTACTGGTGTTTCTCAACCTTCTCATATGTGTCGACAACAATATTCAAATTTGTAGGGGTGAAAGTATAGTGTTGGCACCATGGTCGTCTTAGAAAGACGAATATAAATCAGTCTTTTTTAGAAAAGGACATTGGGAAAATATATTTTTTTAGGAAACTAATAATGAACTAAAATAACATTACCTATCTTTATTTTGGCTCTTAAAATAAATTTTTTATATTTTATTAATTTTTTCCTTTGAAAATTTACATATTTGTTTAAATAGTATTTAAGATGTTCAATTCAAAATTTTGATTAATAATTATAATTTATGTATAGTGTCTATGTATTTATAAGTAATGTTATTGTTATGTGCCACAAAAATGGTAGTTAGTGTTATTTTAGTTAATTTTTAGTTTTTCTAAAAAATATATTCAAATGTTTTAATTTAATTTTAAAAATGACTGGTTTAAATTCATCTTTTTTAGAACTGCATCATGGAACTCGTCGTAAAAGTAGCTCTTTAATTTCTTATTGTGAGAAGTGGCATGTCCGGAATTCGAACCCAACCCTTGCATATAATATGTAATATCCGTACCAACTGAGCTAAGCTCACGGGGATGAAGAAAGTTACAATTTTTAATTTCTTAGTGCGAAGAAAGTTACAATTTTTAAATGGGCTAGAAGATGTATACAATAAATTACAATCACCTTCCTACTATTCACGTGTTACAAAAAAAAAAAATTTGATCTCTCTTTATATGCTTTGAATTTTGGATTTAGTTTGACTTCTCTCTCCTATATCTAATTAGTAGTTATAAGTAATGTTATTTTTTTTATATAAAACAAATCATAGTCTAATATTAACTTTTTGATGTTCAAATAACACCATTCTGCTATATTTGTTGATTAAATTTTATAGTGGATACTCCATGATTGGAGTGATGAGCATTGCTTAAAGATTTTGAAGAATTGTTATGATGCTATCCCTAATGATGGAAAGGTGATTGTTTTAGAGGCACATATTCCCATTGTGCCTGAGAATAACTATGCTTCAAAGTCTACCTCTCAATTGGATGTTCTGATGATGACTCAAAATCCAGGAGGAAAAGAACGAACTAAGAAAGAGTTCATTGATTTGGCAACTAGAGTTGGATTTAGAGGCATAAGATGTGAATGCTGTGTTCGTAACTTTTGGGTTATGGAGTTCTTTAAGTGAAGAGCATGTGCAAATGCTACTCGTTTTTTCTACTACTACAATAAATTCCTTGAAATTGGATTATGAAACTATATTAGATCAAACTAAGTGGTTGAATTAATGAACTTTGTTGCGGATAAACGACAATACTGTTCAAACTTTAAATTACTAGGACTCGGTTTTTCTTAGAATCAAAATGTTGAGGAAAAAAAATGTTGTTGTAAGGTTGACAATTTGATTTTTTTTAATTTAAAACAATATATAAATAATAGTGCAAAAGTAGCAACAAAGTCGTAAAAACGGCCACAAAACAAAGACTTGTGAAGGTCATTGCACGCTGACATATGAGTTGGTCACAAATGTTTCTATTGAAAGTATCTCTTGTCGCTTGAAAATTTTTGAATGACAAGTTACCAAGAAAAGATAATTTGGTTAAGTGTAGAGTGGAGTTTGAATTTCAGATTATCCTGCTTGTGTAAAAGGCTGAAATGGATAAGACAGCTTAAAGAACATATTCTTTGAATATTATAAACATAATAAAGATTTATTATTGTTGGTGGTTTAAATCAAAGTCTTCTGAGAAATGATAACGATCAATTTTCAAACACCACAAGAACAATTTATGTGCTCATGCTCATGCAAGACTGCAAAAATAAAAAGAATTGTCAATATAATGTGTTTAATTTATAAAAAAGACTATTAATTTATAAAAAAAAATATTAAAATAGTCTTTGGTCTTTTATTTATTATTAGAAATTTATTTCGGTCTTTTGTCATTTAAAAGTATAATTTTTTTGTCCTTTTTCTTTGCAATGTTTTAGAAATTTTTTGTCCTTTTAAAAATATTTCATTGGAATATAATTATTTTTGTCTTTTATTAGTCGACTCATTATCTCAGTTCCGAGTACACGAAATTATTGTTTAAGTGTTAAACAATTTTTAAGGATATATCTAAAATTTTCTCTCAAAAAAAAAAAAAAAAGGATATATCTAAAATTGACCACATATCAAACTACTCCACAATAAATTTGCTAACTTTCTAACGTTCAATGCATCAAATATTTAATGCATGTCTAAAACTATCATGACTTTCACCAAATTAAAATGACACCATGAACTCCCTAATAAAAAAAGTTCCTGCTAACCGGTGCTCCCGGACACTGATTAAGCATACCATAAAAGGGAATTATTATCATAAAAAGAAACTGTTTTTGACTTTATTATAAATTAATCACACAATTTCAATACATTAACTACTATATAATTTCCTTTTTCACATCCTTAACCGGTGCCCCCGGTTAACATTTCTCTAAAAAAAATGATAAATGCTGATAAGAAGTTTAAAGTAAAAAATTTATCTTGAAATTTATGTCTTCAATACATTGAAACATCAAAAAACAACTTTATTTACATGAAACTTAACAATTATTTCTATTTTTGGATCTTTAACAAATCTCTTAGGACACTTGTCAATAACACCTTAAAAAAATATACTTATTCGGATGTCGCCTATCCTAGTAAATTACAAATTACTTGCAAAGACAGGATCATAATTATTACATATAAAAAATGACTGATAACACTTTGCCAGAAAAGAAAGTATATAAATGGATAAATACAATTATATTGTGATTTATGAGTGATACAATACAAAAAAAAAGTGGGGGATTGACAACAATCGAAAACCAAAAACGAACTTCAATATAGCTAAAAAACAAGACATGACAACTGGAAAAAGACTCACATACCTAAAATCAACTATAGGTCACTCTCACCCAACTCAGTGGTAGTAAGGACTTGTAACTATATATATTAGTTAGGAACATTATTAATTTATTTCAGTTTTGGGTGTTTGGATTTTCAAGTTCACATGGCAAACCATTCTAATGTGTTAGACTTAGGTCATGTGAATGGAAATGGAGAGAGGAGATCAGAAAAACAAGAATTAGAAGATGAAGAAAGTTTCTCATATGCTATACAGCTTGGTAGCTCTATGGTGCTACCGATGGTACTCCATTCTGCAAGTCAGCTTGGTGTATTTGATGTGTTGCAAAAAGCTGGTAAAGGTGCTCAACTCTCTGCCGATGAGATTGCGTCGCGTATTTCTTGCAGCAATCCTGATGCTCCCAAAATGTTGGATCGCATTCTTGTTCTTCTTGCATCACATGATGTGTTAAAGTGTTTGGTGATTCAAGATGAACAAAAGCTTGGATCATTTCATAGACTTTATAGTATGACTCCTGTTGCTAGGTTTTTTGCTCCTAATTCTGATGGTGTTTCATTAGGACCCTTTTTGGCTTTGTGTCAAGATAATGTTTTCTTAGCTAGCTGGTAAGTTCATCTCTATATTTGTTCCATCCTCCCCTCTCTTCTCCGTCAAACACAAGTGAGTTTTTAACGACAGCTACTTTCTTCATTTATTATGAAAGTAATTAAATAAATAATTTTTCTTCATTCTTAAGTCCGGGCTTAAGAATGCAATTCGAAAAGGCGGTGTCCCATTCAACATTGTTCATGGCACACATGCCTTTAATTATTCAAGCTTAGATTCAAGGTACAACCAAGTTTTCAATAGAGCTATGATCAATCATACCAAAATAGTGATGAACAAGGTTCTTGAGAGCTACAATGGTTTCGAGGGCATAAAGAGGCTTGTTGATGTTGGAGGTGGTCTTGGGGTTAACATTAACTTGATCACATCAAAATACTCTAATATACAGGGTATCAATTTCAACTTGCCTCATGTCATTCAACATGCCCCCTCATATCCCGGTATGACCTTTAAATGTTACTATTTATCATACTCAAAGAAATATTTATATTGTAAAAAAATTCTATAATACTCACAAAGTTAATCTAAAATTTAAATTCACTTAAAATAATTAAATATAAAAAAAAAATATGGTGTTAAATGATTAGATGTTGGATGATATATCCAATGAAACTATAGGGTATGAGAGTTCTCACAGAAAAAAATATAATTGAAAAAACTAATTGATGTTGGCAGGAGTTGAACACGTTGGGGGAGATATGTTTGAAAGTGTGCCTAAAGGAGATGCCATCTTTATGAAGGTGAGTGAATATGAATATGATTTTTTTTTTTTTTTTTTATAAACTGGATAACTAGGAGAACAAACAAGCTCTTTTTCAAACAAAAACTTGAAGAATTATTTTAGAAGTGGTGAATTAGATACAATTGAATAAGCCAATCATTTATACAAAAAATAAAATAAAAGAATAAGCCACCATTGATAGCCCTCCATCCAAATATGGTCAGGCATATCAACAACATATTTGGCTAAATTGTAGATTGTAGTGTTTCTTAATTTTTTGAGAGTTTCTTTTTCCAACCCTATCTTTCTTAAGCACCACTCTCATCTTATTCAATCAAATTGAATGGGAAAAAACACCATTTATCATATTTACCTATCCATATACGACCCTTTCTAAATAAACAAATCGATAAATGTAGTTTTAAAGAAAATTGTGGGGTTGAAAGTAGAGAGTTGGCACTATGGTCGTCTCGGAAAGACAAATATAAATCAGTCTTTTTTAGGAAAGGACACTTGGAAAAATAATTTTTTATCTATAATATTCACAATGAATTTAGAAAGAAAAACTAAAAGCGATTTTATGTGCCATAAAAATGGTAGTTAGTTTTATTTTAGTTAATTCTTAGTTTTCTTAAAAAAAATATATTCAAATGTTTAATTTAATTTTAAAAATGACTGATTTGAATTCGTCTTTTTTAGAACTTCATGGCAGAACTCGTTGTAGAAGCAGTTGTCTAATTTCTTAGTGTGAAGAAAGTTAAAAATTTTAAATGGGCTAGAAGATGTATACAATAAGTTACAATCACCTTCCCACTATTAATGCGTTACAAAACCAAAATTTGATCTATATATATATATGCTTTGAATTTTGGATTTAGTTTGACTTCTCTCTCCTATATCTAATTAGTAGTTATAAGTAATGTTATTTTTTATATGCATTATAGTCTAATATTAACTTTTTGATGTTAAAATAACACCAATCTATATTTGTTAACTAAATTTTATAGTGGATACTCCATGATTGGAGTGATGAGCATTGCTTAAAGCTTTTGAAGAATTGTTATGATGCTATCCCTAATGATGGAAAGGTGATTGTTTTAGAGGCACATATTCCCATTGTGCCTGAGAATGGTTATGCTTCAAAGTCTATTGCCCAATTAGATGTTATGATGATGACTCAATGCCCAAGAGGAAAAGAGAGAACTAATTAAGCAAGAATTCATTGATTTGGCAACTAGAGTTGGATTTAGAGGCATAAGATATGAATGTTGTGTTCGTAACTTATGGGTTATGGAGTTCTTTAAGTAAAGAGCATGTGCAAATGCTACTTGTTTTTCTACTACTACAATAAATTTTATGTGTGTTGCATGGTGAAACAAATCAAATAATAGACATGTATAACTATTATGCGGTTATGTATTCATTTTGTTAAGTGGATTGTAAAACTTTTGTTAGATCAAACTAAGTGGTGGAATTAATGAACTTTGTTGCGGATAAATACTTTCAAAAGAAAATAGTTCGAAACTTGACGACAATCATTATTGTTCAAACTTTAACTTACTAAGACTCATTTCTCTTGGATTCAAAATGGTAAGACAAAAAAAAATGTTGTAAGCTTGGCAAAAAAAAATTTCAATTTAATACAATATATAAATAATTGTGCATCTATAACTACAAGAAAAAAAAATCTATTTATGGCGATCAAAAGTAGCAACAAAGCCGTAAAAGCCACCACTAAACAAAGACTTCTTGCAGCCATTGCAAGTTGACATATGAGTTGGTCGCAAATATTTGCGGTCGTTCAAGCCGCCACAAAGTCGTTTTTTATATGGTTTTTTTTTTTTTTTATGAGAAATGATATTTGTACAACCATTATGTGATAACTTTTTGACAACTTTCTCTTTCATACTCATATGAGATTTTTATTCTCTCTCTCCATTGTTTTTGACCAATAAGAAAAGAGAAAAGCAAGGTTGTCACCAAAGTTGTCATCAATATTGGATGTACAAATATCACTACTCTTTTTTTATCAGATTACAAATTTGCGACTGCTCTGACTGCACGTATTTGTAGCCGCCCTGGAAAGTACTATTTTTTTCTTTTTAATTAAAAAATTCCATTTTTGGGCCCCAAAGATAATCACAAATTTATATTTTTTTTTAGTAAAGATAGATAATATATAACATATGATCTTACCTGATCAGAATGTGACTACCGATTTGGTGTTTTTCGATGGTTGTTTCCTATGAAATGGCGGGGGTGTGTGTCTCCAAACACTCTAACGATCAAGTTAGTATTGAGTTTTAGAATGGGGGAGAGTAGAGAGAATATAACATTGGGACTGTTGAGAGTCCCCCTTATATAGTGTGGAGGTGCGGGTGCCGTTGTTAGGCATACGTAAGGCTCGACGGTTACCCATTCGTAGGAAGCGTAACCGTCGAGCGAGATTCGCGGGATTCGTGGGAGGAGACGTTACTATTCAGTTTGAACGGGTCTTCATCTTGCTCCGAGCACCTCTGACATGGAGAGGGGGTGTGTTGCGAGTAAAATGTCCCAAATGTTATATTTGGATCCTTTTGTATTAACCTTGTGAACATTTGCTTGGTCCAGAACACTATATATAAAGAAAATAGGGGATTTTGGGGAAATTTTGAACTAGCTTTTTTGTTTTTCCAAGTATACCCTTAAACAAGTGTTCCTATAATAATGTTATATTGTTATAGTTATTAAAAAAGATAAGAAATTTTGTTATATTATTGTTGTCATTGAAAAATATAAATATAGTTTGTCGAGTTTGATATATATGAAAGTCACAAATATCTATACTTATAATTTTAATTTATATAAAAAATTTATATAAAATATTGTTTGTAAGTTACACACAATTTTTTTTACAAAATATCATTGATAATCAACACATGTAGAAGACGGACACGTCTAATAATAATAAAGAAAATGTAGAAAGAAAGATGAGTGAATAATAATGAAGAGAAGATACTTATTTATTTGTAACTATGATATAGATATCATGACATCGGTTCAACAATGATCAATTTCTTTGGATAATTTGTTGGGTACAAAAAATGATTTTGTTATGAAAGTAGAGAGAAAATGATAAAGGGAGAATAATAGAGTATATTGCATTGCTTCTCAAATGTGTCTTTACATTAAAATATGAGTTCTATAAGTTACAATATGAGCAAGTGAATGATTAAAGTAATTAAGGACCACTAACCATCCATTCACTTATGTGAGTTATAGAAGGTGGAAAGCTAATGATGGACATCCACTAATTAATTATATTATTCATAACACTCCCTCTAGGATGTTGATGACAGGTCATCTAACGTTATTCTTAGCATGTTTTTCAGTTATTTTCATTAGGTTTTAGCATAAAAAAGAATGAGTATTAGAACGATTGCCTATGATTTCGGGACTTTTTTAATGTTTTCTATATTTGAGTCTGTAATTCTAGTTTTCTTGAAACATAGCAATTTTAGGGGTTTTTGAAGAAATTCACGAAGAAATCATGCAAATCCGCAAATCAAGAACATCCGAAGAATTGTAAAGATTCAAGTAAACACATAGTGAAGATTCAAGAGGCCTCAGAAGACTTACAAATGGGAGGAATTTTGTTCTCAAGTCTTGAGACAAGTTATTTGAAGACAAAGACCTAAAACGACGGGAAATCGGAGAATTTGGGCCTAGGAAATGATGTAATGCGCCTAGCACATGGAGAAGCATCCATGAGCCTAGGGCACTGTTCACGCGCCTAAGGCATGGTTTTGCCTTCTCTCTTTTATGGCATGATTTCCTTCACGAAGAGTGTGATAAACAATAACATTTGTCCGCGCTATTAACTCCTTTATATCTTGAATCAAAACTGCATAGACATGAAACTTTATGGAGAGATCATGAATGAAGTTGATGCAATGCAAATAATCAGAATAACAAACAAGGTCAACAATATTCATGTCTTTGGGCAGAAGAAGACCTTGGTAAATAGTAGAGACCATGAATGAAGTTGATGCAATGCAAAGAATCAGAATAACAAACAAGGTCAACAATATTCATGTCTTTGATCAGAAGAAGACCTTGGTAAATAACATATAGTTCAACATGCAAAATATCTGTTGAACCTTGATTGTATTCAGAAAACCTTGAATGAAGAATGATGATACATCACATTTTACTCTAATATGTTAATAGCTATTTAATTCAATTTTTTTTAGGGGAACAATTTAATAAATAGTTATTTAGGGGGGTGTATTGAATTGAGATTTTGAAAGATTGTTTTGGCAAAAAAATCTTAAAGATTTTAAAAAATTTTGTGTGATTGTATTGATTTTTTGAGATTTTAAAAGACTTTATTTCATAATCAGGAATTTCAAATCAAGATTTGAATGGATTTGTAACATAAACTTTAAGATTTCAAAGGATTTTATGAGATTTTAAAGATTTGAAAAGTTTGTATGATTCTTAAGAAAAATTCAATAATAGCATAGTGAATGATTTTTTTTAATGAAATTGACTGATGATAAAATAATGAGTTTTTCTAATTACACCCTATTTAATCTTGATTGCACCCCAAAATGACAGAATTATCCTTCCATAATCTTTTTTATTGGTTACACTTATGAAAATGCAATAGTGAAATATAAGGTGAAATGCTCCACATGAACAAGGTACATTCGATCTCGATACGACAACGATGGTTCTTTTTTTTTTTTTTTAGAGAACGACAGCGATGATTTTTAGTATGTAAAGTGGACACCTTTTTTTTTTTTTTTTTTCTTGACTGGATATAAAATAACATTTTTTTTTAGAGCAATAATATAAAAATTAAAAAAATCTCAAGGTTATGTGTGGGAGACAGAAAAGTCTCAAGATTAGGTGTGAGATTGTTAGTAGGTACATTGTACATTAAACAATCTCACAAAGTTCATTACTCACAACAATCCATTAAAATCCGTAGAGTTTTGAATACCAGTAGACAATTTTTAAGTTATGCAAAATCTCAATTGAATACCACTGAATTTCATTGGATTCATTAAAAATATCTTGAAAATCCTAATTGAATACCACAAGAATGTTTTACATTCCTTAAAAATCTTAATTGAATACCACAAAACTTTTATAAAACAAAAAAGTCTTTTAAAATCCTTTGAAATCTCAATCCAATACACCCTTCTTAATTCAATTTTTTCAGAGAAACTAAATTACACACACGTAAGTGCACTAAAAAGAGCACTTGTCAGTCGTTCCACTAGTCCTTATAAACAAGAAAATAATATTTTTTCTAATATAAAATTGATAAATAGTTATTTAATTCAATTGTTAATTTATTAATTTAAAACACAGAACATAAATATATCAAAATATTTTAATTTAGAGCAAATAGTCACTTTAGTCCCTGACTCAGGATTAAATACAAAGAGGTCATTGACTCTGCACTTCTATTATCACTTTAGTCTCTGACATTAAATAATTTTGTTGATGTGACACATGTTATACGATGACATGACATATAATGTGTCACATGGACTAAATCGAAAGTAGAAAATGATCACTTTAATCCATGAACCAAAAATCAATATCCCCAAATTGAATTTCAAATCCCTAAATCCCTAAATTGCAAATTCCTAAATGTCATCTAATTCTCTTTTTTATTAAAAATCAATCTTTCATTAAACACAACTTACTATTAGGTCTCTAACTGTGCATACTTACTATCATTTAGGTCAATGACAATAAACATGTACTCTCACTGTGGTCCCTGCAAAAATAATTTAATTTGGAAATATTGATTTTGATTGAGGGACCAAAGTGACCATTTTTCTACATTCACTTTAGTCCCTATGATACATCAAATGCCATGTCATCGTAAAACATGTGACACATCATCACTTAACAAAATTATTTAACGGCCGAGACTAAAGTGATAACGAAAGTGCAGAGTCAATGATTTCTTTGTATTTAATCATGGGTCAGGGACCTTTGTGATCACACGTGAAAACTTATTAGAGTTTATTCAAGGCTGAATTACACCAGATGTTCTTTAAGTTTGCGGTTTGTAACAAATATGTCATTTTAAGTTATTTTTCGTCACACATAAGTCCGTTAAGTTTACGATTTGTAATAAAATGGTCCTTTAAGTTATTTTGGTCACAAATAAATTTTTTAAGTTTGTAAACGTTTTCAATTTATTCTTTTTACCACATCATCTTTTGGTTAATAGAATCACTAAATCAAAAACGTTTATAAATTTAAAGACTTATTTGTGATTAAAATAATTTAAAAGATGAATCTACTACAAACCGATTATGTATGACAAAAATAATTAAAGACTAATATGTTCCAAAACTCAAACTTAACATATCCATCGTAATTTAGCCTTTATTCAATCTTTAACTGTTTTGGTAAAACGAACAACCAAAAAACTTCCCTACAACGATAGAGAATTGCTGTTCCCACATTTGGTTTGGCTATGCCACACAAGTAATTTACCCAAATGCCCTTCGGCAGTTAACTGCCGAATTATGAAACCGGCTGCAGTTAAATGCCGAGGAAAACTTCGGTAGTAAACTACCGAGGAAACTGAAAACTTCGGCAGTTAACTGCCGAGGAAACCTCAAATCTGTTTTTTTTTTTTTTTTTTTATTCTTTGAGAATATTCCGCGGTCTTTATCATTTTTGATTGATTTTTCTTAATAATTCGTTTTTAATTTTATTGATTTGCCTTCCTTATTTATTTTAAATGTATTACTCCTTATTTATTTGATCTTTTTTACGGAAATATTCACAATTATTTTAATTGTATTACTCATTTGATCTTCTTCTTTTTTTGCCTATTTTATTTCCAAAGAACTTTCACGAAATTTTCTTCTTTTATTTCCTTTTTCTTTGTTTTAGGCTTAACATTTAAGTCCTAAAAAAATATTTCAATAAATGTAAAAATTAAGTATTTGAATATTGTTTTGCAAATTACTTAAATAAAAAAAAAAATCTTTGTACACAATTATTTTAATGTAGAAAATATAACAACATATTATACCTTAAAAAAAATCGTTGTGCACAATTATTTTAACGATTTTTTTATTGTTATTTGTATTTAAGTAATGTGCAAAACAATATTCAAATGCTTAATTTTTACACTGATTTAAATGTTATTCTTATTAAGATATATAGACATAAGTATAATACTCCAATTGTTTAAAACGTACCAAAATAATGATTGAAACATTCAAAATCAATAAATATTATTAAAGATAATTTATGGTTTTTGTCAAAAAAAAAAAAAATTGATATTAATGACAATTTATGGATTTTGTCAAAAAAAAAAAAAATTCAGGTTTGAGATTTCCTCGGCAGTTAACTGCCGAAGTTTTTTTTTCCTCGGTAGTTTACTGTCGAAGTTTTCCTCGGCAGTTAACTGCAGCCGTATTTCTAAAACTTCGGCAGTTAACTGCCGAAGGGTATTTGAGTAATTTACTCGTGTGGCACAGCCAAACCAAAAGTGGGAACAGCAATTCTCACAACGATATGCAAAAAAGCAATTAAAAAAGAAAACAACATTAAGCGCAAAAGCAAAAGAAAACGTGAATTGAAGGTGAAGAAGTGCTTTTTTTACAATCGCCGCGATTTTCTTCTATCAAAATCAGAAGCTATGTGTTGCGGTCAACACCCATCGTTTCCATCATCCACCACCGTCACCGACAACTCCTCCTCCGTGCTCGAGAATCTCCGCCTTCGCCTCGCCGACACCGAAGCTCGCCTTGCTCAAGCCAGAGCTCGTGAAGCTCTGCTTGCACGCCAACTCCTTGAGATGAAGCGCTTCTTATCGGTTATGGAAATTCTTGAAGGTTATCTCAAACGCCGTTACCGTCTTCAACAACAACGTGTCGCTCGTCTCCTTTCTCTTCCACCACCTTCCCTATAACCGTCACCGTTACAGTCAAATTTGTATATATGCCGTTGTTGTTGTTACATTAGTGATTTATGGTTTTTTAATTGAATTATGGATGTTTGCTGTAAAATTGTTGATGTTTTAATTTTAGTGGATTTGTGGAATTTCGTGAACAATTTTTATTGTTTGGGGAAATTGTTGGTTTTTTTAGGTTGTGTGAATTTGATTTATGATATAAGATGGAAATTTTCTATTTGTTTTTGTGTTAGGTTGGATGTTGAATTGAATTCATGTTAAGTAGATGAATAATTTAATTGATTGAAATTTATGTGTAAATTGTTGTCAATGATTTTGTGCATAATTGAGTCATGATTAGCTTGCGAAATGTGCTCAAAGGTGTTTAGAAGAGTTTGTTTGAGAGTTTTATGACTCATACCTTTGTTATGCATTGTGTTTGGCATCTGATACATGCCCATGTCTTACACCGAACGCATGTGGTTACATTCGATCGCTTCCATTTTCTTAAATTGTTACTGGTGTTTATGTGTTAATGTCGTGTCTGATGTCAGAACAGCTCTTGAAAATAGAATAGCTTAAGGAAATAAGTAATATAGAGTTATCCCTCGTTCTCTCGACCATTGTACAAACTGTTTAATCATGCAGACTATGTGCAGTGTTGTTAAATGGCGGCAATGGCATGGCAGATTTTTGAACAATAGCCATAGGTAATCTTTGAAGGAATGCCCGCCATGCCAGCATCATAGGCTGCAATGGCATGTTTATATGGTAGATTTTTGGCCTTCCGCCATCGAGAACACTACTTATATAGTTGTATGAGAAGAGTTTATTAAGCTGTTGAATAAAACACTCCCTTAATATGTCTTTCTTTGTTTTCATGTAAATGGTTAATGTCCTTGCTGGGTACTATATTAGAAAATAGAAACCTATAGTTATTATGTTGCCATTTGCATTATTAATTTCTGCTATTTTGTGGGCTATTTACCTGCTTAGAATTAGATAACATGTTTAGTCTAAGCAAAATTTAAGGAACAGGGTCAAAATTTAAATTAGTCTAAGCAGCATGTTAAGAAAGTTTGTATATTTGAGGAACAAGGTCTTCTGATTCTTATGGTAGGGTTGTTTGGTATATCTGACTCATTTAATTTCTTTGTTTACCATTTTTTGAAGATGAGACTTTTTTAGCATAATCTGGAGAACATATGTATGACATTTTATTTTGCTTTCTCCCCTTCCCTGTTACCATGCTCATTTGAATCCTCATCCAAACTTCTGTATCTTATCTCATTCCAATCAAGTATGCTGAAAATACTTGATCGTTTACAGGAACAGACATTTGAATATTGTTATGACAGTTGGGCCTCATGACTTCTGTCATCACTTGGTGAAACAATGTTAACGATATCATTAACCAACAAAAAAAGGAAATGAATGCCTCAAATGCAGTGCATCCATCAGGTTTGTATTTGAGGCGATGGCATACATTTTCGCAGTTTTACTTTTGCAATTTAACATGGATCAGTGTTTCTATGATCTCTGATATGAACTGTAGTGCTGTAGAAAGTTTGATGTGACCTTGCTTGATTAGCATTTAGCGGTTAGGTATTTTGTTGCTTGGGATCGAACAACACTGTGAAAAATGTAGTTCTTCAGAGCATTTTGAAAAGAATGTGTTGGGATGCTTTTATTTACTGATCATATCTGAAGGAATACATTTATTGATTGTGGCTGCCGATGAAAACCATTGTTGATCTGGATAGTAGAGCCATAATCATTCATCACTCTGTTTTCTGCATTAGTTGAATTGAAAATTATTATTGATGATGTAAAATGTGGTGCTAGCTCAATGGTAAGAGGGTAACTATTTCTGTAAGCACTCTATTTGAGACTCCTCTTAAGGTTTGTATTTTATTGATGCATAAGCACGGCATAATATTTGGCTGGTGCTGTCCTTTCTGAAGTTGCATCTTTTTTCTGTATGCCAAAATTTATATGTGTTGTGGTTCTGATTGTTTGCATTTTAGCAAAATATTTGAGCGACAATTTATGATTCAAAGTAGATACAGTAATATAGTTGTGGTTTGTTTAATCTAATTGTAGACAGATATCTTTATTTGGTGCCAAAAGTAGTAATGAACGATCACAGATATTGGCAAGCAAAGAGGAAAGTATGTTTTTGATTAATTTGTTTGATATGTTATGATGAAGTAAAAGATGCTGATTGTGTTCTCCATTGACTTATGACAACATCTATGTCATAACAAAAAGAACAAACAATTTGAACAAGGACAACAGTGGGAAGGCAATCTGCGAATAGCTTGAATCCGTGAATGAATGGAGGGTAGCTTATTTTTTAGGAGCTAACCCTGGTTCCTCTTCCTTGTGCTTATTACTTGCTCCATAAGAATGACCCAAATACAAAAATAAGAAAAGGGTTATGCTAACATGTGTCACATGTTTATGATTCCACATTCGGCCCTTCATCATCTTGGACCAACTTGATTAATTAAAGATCTTCTTCTTCTAGGTTTAGATCGACGTTGAGTAAGTTGTTAATTTTTTGTCCAAAAGTTTTTGCCCAAGAGGGCGTGCTATCTATATCGTCTAAAAGAGTACACTGGTGTACTGAATATCAACTTTTTCTTCAAAAAAATCAATAATTTTGCATTAAAATTGTTGTGGTCATGAGTTGAAATGGCTCCCCCAACTCTCTTTCATGTTTCAATTCGAGAATGATTGAATTTTGAAAGCAGAATTTGTATCATTCAGCTTTACATTTTGGGTTGGTGACTTCCAATAGGGATAAAATCATGAAAAGTTTTAAACAACGGGAGAATGATATCTTATATCATCATTATTAAAAAAAAATTATATCTTCTATCATACTTATCTTAACTTGTCATTATGACTAATATTTCCATTTTGATTCGTAAAAGTTAAGTCAAGTAACTAATGGAGCTCATAGTACGTAGTTGTTGACATGTTCACACAGTCCTTTTAAAATGTAATATTTGGATAATCACATAAATGTTTTTGTTCTAAAAACCTAATTACTAGTTGAAAGAAAAAAAAGAACTCTAGCAAATTCTAACGTAATCCCAAAGTCATATTGGTGAGGTTAAGTACAGCTTAAGGATAAGATTAGACATAAAGTTGGGGAAAAAATGAGTACAGTAAACTTTATATGTGCATAGATAGATATCAGCTCATAGTGAACTTGGCCTGTAGCAAAGCTATTTGATTAGGACACATTAAGTCCCACATTTTCCTTCCACCATATAAATCATCATCCTTATCATGTGACAAACCAATTAAACTACTCTCTCTGAGCCTCCCTGAAATTCTGCTCAGAAGAATAAAAAAACAATGAAACTTCTTTCTTAAGTAAAGAGTCCCACGTTGTTGTAGTATCAATTTCCACCAATAAAAAAAAAAAAAAAAGGCAAAATTAAGATTCAGACACCTTGCATGTATGATACTATCACTTTACATCTGAGAATTCAGCTTGTTACTTTGTCAACATCAAACATGCCAAAAATGTCACAAACACAATTTATGACAGAAACTTGCAAGCTGAAGTGAGTTAAAGTGAAGACAAGATATGTCTCAAATGTTGTAGTAGTTTCTTACTTTCTTGTCTTTTCGCCGTTTTCACTGTACCTTTGCTTCTACTCTCTGTCTCTTTTTTTTCCTGCAGTGTGAAGCTTCATGCTCCTTCTTGTTGCAAAGTTTCTATCTTTTTTCTTTGCATTATTATATTGGGTTGGATTTATTTGAGTTATCAATGCAATTTTCAAAGGAAAAAGCTAAAATGGAAACTGGGTCAAGCTTAGATATTTTCGATAAGGGGAAGGTTATGAGAGGTGTCCGTAACAAGAAGAAACAAGATTCTAATGCTATTAAAATTGAACCTTTTGTTCCAAGAAGAGATCACAATCCCAAAGAATTGAAGACTTGGGCGAAGAAAACTGGGTTTGTATCCGATTACTCCAGTGAAGCTGGGGCTAGTTCAAGTGCGAATTTGGATAGTGTTATTGTTGTTGATGATGATCATAGAGAAGGAGGTAATTCTCCTAAGATAGAGATTGATCCGGTTCTTGGCATTGCGAGGCCGAACCGGGATGATGAGATTGAACTAGATTCTGAGTCCAAGCATGGAATCAGGAGTGAGAAAGACAAGTTTTTGAGGTCAAACTATGCATTGAATGGGACAGTAGGGAACCAAAATCAGAAGAGGAAAAATGGTCTTGAATCTGTTTTGGATTATGGTGACAAGAAAATTGATTTAAGAGGGAATGGTGATACTAACGGATCAACGGAGAATTTGATTAGGGATGGCAATGGTCACGGACTTGGAATCTCTGCGGTTGCTCCAATGCCAGAGCAAAACAAGGAAGAAGAAGGTGTAAGTGAAGGAGAGGTTAAGGTGAATCTGTATAAAGAGGGGGAGGAACCTGCTGATAGAGGGTGGCACAGGCCTTCTGACATGAAGTTTGGACTGACAGAAAATCCTGGTCTTGGTTAGTTTAACTTAATTTTTGCTGTTTCTCGCACTCTCTCTTTTTAAAATTATTAGAAAAGGCTAATTTTGAATATTTATGAAAATAGTAAGGTTGGTTGAACATGAATTTGTATGGAGAAGTTTATATCTAAGCACCAAGCTAGACACCAAACTCGGCACTGACACTAACATGTCAATAGCGGTAATAATTTGCAAAATGGAAAATTGAATGGATCGGTGTCCTGTGTGTCAGAGACAGATCTTAACCCTTATGCCAGCCTTAGCCTTAAGTGAATACGGTATATTCTAGTCAGTTTCATTTATCATATGATTTTTGAACAGCATAACATTATCCAGCAATGTAATTTCGTCATATGCAGTAAATAGTAATAGTGATGTAGCAAGCTTCTGTGTGTTTAGGTATACACAAACTCAAAAGTCTTTTCAATTATAAGCCACGGATTATGAAAATGTGCCTAAAGGTTAAAATCACAATCGGTTTAGCTTGAATTTAAGCAATGTTGCTTCGCTTTATCTTGTTATAAATAGCAATGCTGAAAAGGCTAGTACTTCTGTTTTACTTACATCTTAGCATCTTAAACTGCAGTACCTCTTGTCTACTATAGCCTGCAGCACTACTTATCATTGATTGGCTCATTAGTGTTAATCCCATTAGTAATGGTCCCAACCATGGGTGGAACAGACGTAAGCATATATGCTTTTTATGTAATGGTTGTTGCTTTGAACTAGGTGAATTGATAGTTTTCCATACTCATATGTATTCACTTTTGCATCAATGATGACAGAACGATACTGCTAATGTGATTTCTACAATGCTGTTTCTTTCCGGCATCACAACAATTCTCCATTCGTACTTTGGAACTCGACTTCCTTTAGTTCAAGGTAGCTCATTTGTGTATTTAGCACCAGCACTAGTTATCATGAATTCCGAAGAGTTTCGAAATCTTACACACCATGTAAGTTTCACTTATAGACAAATAAATGTTAATTCATTTGCCTTTGAATACCGTTTCTGGTTTTCCATATTAATAATGTATTGTCGTAACTGCAGAAATTTAGGCACATAATGAGGGAACTTCAAGGAGCTATAATTGTTGGTTCAACATTCCAATGTATTCTTGGATTTAGTGGTTTAATGTCTCTTCTTCTAAGGTAACAAGGAGCTGGATCTAGTCTTTCTTGTATTCCCGGTTATTACATAGTTTGTCGATAACCTTCTCTCCTTATTATTATTCATTAGTTAGTTTAGGTTGTTTTATTTCTGCCATAGTTTTTAAGTTATTTAAGGGATATTGGGAGTTATTTATCCTTTAAATAATTCTTCATCAAGTAATACCAGTTAGTTTGATAAATTTCTGATGGGAAAAAAATATCTTTCATCTTTTCATGTTCAAACTAGTAATTAATGCATCATCGTTGGAAAGGCAAACAATATCATGAATTCAACCATATGTTATAGAATTCATTGTCTTTGACACGGTTCCTGGAAAAAGTAATATAGTTTAGTAACAAAATACGCCATTTATGTTCAAATTTTAGAAAATTCATGGGATTTTATTCGGTGAATGAAGTGATCACAAAAAGCTACTGAAATTTTACCAAAGTTATCAAGACATGGCATTCTGCTATCCATGTTCATTCTTTGCAATTTCATTACTATTTGTTGTAGGATAATCAACCCAACTGTGGTGGCTCCAACTGTTGCTGCTGTAGGTTTAGCATTTTTCAGTTATGGCTTTCCACAAGCTGGCACTTGCATGGAAATTAGCATTCCACAAATAGTTTTGGTTCTAATATTCACTCTGGTGAGTCCTCATGACCCAATCATTTCATTCATTTTCATAATAAAATGGATCTCTTATCCGTTTTTTGTATCTCGTATCGTTTTTTTTCCTTATTTTCTTATTTGAAGCATCTTCGAGGAATATCGATCTTTGGAAACCACTTGTTTCGAATTTACGCTGTAAGTATTTAAATTAGAATGTCACTTGTTTCATTCTGATTCGTTGAGACATTAAATTTATTGTGTACAATTTTTGTACCCTCTAGTTTATAAAATCATTATTAATTGTGTTATTATTAAGTGTACCAAGTTTTCCTTAACTACTAACAAATTCTGGTATTATTTGCAGGTTCCATTAAGTCTTACAATAATTTGGATATATGCCTCATTTTTAACAGCTGGAGGAGCATATAACTACAAAGGATGCAATCCCAATATCCCTAGTTCAAACATTCTGATTGATGCATGCAAAAAACATGCTTATACAATGAAGCATTGCAGGACAGACATATCAAATGCATTGTCAACTTCCTCGTGGCTCAGAATTCCGTACCCTTTACAATGGGGTTTCCCTATTTTCCATTTTAGGACTTGCATAATCATGGTCATTACGTCATTGGTTGCCTCTGTGGATTCTGTGAGTACATTATTTAAAAAGTTGAGTTATTTGAACAAATAAAATTTGGTATTTTTCGTGACAACTTTTTAAGTGGTTAAGTCAGTTCAAATAGGTGGTTAATTATGTTTAGTAGATAGTCAATGGATATACGATATGTCTAAAGTCATTAACCACTAATGTTACTTCATTAATCACAAATATGGATGGGGTTAACCATAATATTTAGGTGTTCAACTGCATGTAGATTTGAACAAATGTAGTTAACTACACTCAAATTTGTGGTTAATGAAGTAACGTCGGGGGTTAATGATTTTCAACACCAGGTACATCCATTAACCATTTACTTAGTTAGCTACGTATTTGAACTATGGTAACCACTTAAAAAGTTATCAGGAAAGTTATCTAAAACTGGTTGTCCAAATACCGTTTCTCTTGTTTAAATGCTTGCAAGTGTAAATTATCATTAATGAAGTAGCACACATACCAGTGTCGTCAAATAAAGGCTAACTCAACGCCATAGCGTAGAGGAATTTAAACAAACCGCTATTGTTCCGCTATACACTAAGTACTAAGTGCTGTCAAATAGAGGTTATAGCAGCACTATAGCGCTGCAGTGTAGCGGAACTTGAACAAAACACTATCTAAACATTGTGGACTTTCTTATATAAAAATGCATGTTAAATCACAAATGCAAAATGATGATTATCATTAAGATTTTAAATCGCAGTCGCGGTCACATCCGGATCTTTGATATTGGGGAGAATCTCAGTCACATACGGCTTATAAACCCACAATTGCGGTTGTAAAAGACATCAAAAACTTAATGTAGCAGTCCAGATCATGGTCATAAACCTCTTTATAAAACCCTTGTCATCAATGTGCAAAGTCGCTTTTAAAGCTTAAAATGAATTTATGTGAATGGTATGTCCATTTTGTAGGTTGGAACTTATCATAGTTCATCTCTGAGAATTAATTTGAGGCCTCCAACCCCAGGAGTTGTGAGCCGTGGAATTGCATTGGAGGGTTTCTGTAGTATATTGGCAGGGCTTTGGGGTTCAGGAACTGGATCAACTACATTGACAGAAAATGTTCACACAATTGACATAACAAAGGTGGCAAGTCGGAGAGTAGTAGAACTTGGAGCAGCCTTCATGATCCTCTTCTCATTTATGGGTAAAGCAACAAAACTCGATCACATGAGTCATAGTTTTTGTTTTAGCCCTCCATATCCCAGGGAAAGTGCCCCTGATAATGTGGAGTTCGGTCAAAAAGATAAAGTAAAATTTTGACTAAAGAATGTTTCAGCCAAGGAACAAAAATAAAGTGAAATCTAACTAGTGTTTTAATAACTAAAATTAGAAAATGATAATTCTCAACTCATTGTCATGTACTCAGGTTCAATTTAATGCAATAAAGTGCCAATAATTAAGGTTCTATATTCTTTTTTCTTAACAGGAAAGGTCGGTGCTCTTCTGGCTTCTATTCCACAGGCCCTGGCTGCATCTGTACTGTGTTTCATGTGGGCTCTTATTACTGCATTAGGTCTCTCAACATTACAGTATGGCCAATCAGGAAGCTTTAGGAACATAACAATAGTTGGTGTTTCATTGTTCCTTGGTTTATCCATCCCCGCCTATTTTCAACAATACCAGCCTCAATCCAGTTTGATATTGCCCTCGTATCTCGTACCATACGCAGCTGCTTCCAGTGGACCATTCCATTCAGGCATTAAACAAGTAAGTGCGACTTATCTATGTTCAAATCCCTTGGATCCAACAATTATGTTTTTTAAAGAAAAAATTGAAGTTTAATACTCCCCCATTTCAAAAACTTTAAACGATGCTTATTTATTGTATTTCTTAATCTATTTGAAAAACTCTAAACTACACTTCATTTAGAACACAGCGAGTAAGGAAACAACTTTTATAGTTTACATAATATGTCAATCATCAAGTTAGATAAATTAATTCACAAGCTTCTAATATTATTTTGATCCAAATTAATACTACTATCACATATTTATCATCCAAAATAAATCAATTCACAAATATTTAGCAACTAATGCTAGGATTTGGATTCCGCCTATTTAGATATTCTTTGAAGTCACACAGTCAGTAGGTCTCCTGTCTAAATCATCAGACGGCTCATTTTAAACTCGATAAATAAGTTTTAAAAAATAAAATAAACTTGAGTCGTCAGTCCCGACGTGCTGACTGCATTACTACTCGTATTTCTTGACGGCCGGAAATCCAGATCCCTAAAACTATTAGCTACTATCTTTATTTGGTGAAGCTAACCTAATTTCTCACTTTTATTGTCCAATTTGTGTTAGCTTGATTTTGCAATCAATGCCCTGATGTCCTTAAACATGGTGGTTACACTGTTCGTGGCATTCATACTGGAAAACACTGTCCCTAGAAGTTCTCAAGAACGCGCAGTATATATATGGACGCGACCTCAAGACATTGCGACTGATCCCTCACTGGCATCTGCATATTCTATGCCAAGGAAAGTTTCTAGATGTTTCTGTTGGGCAAAATGGTTAGGAGTCTGATTACAAGGTTATCTATTGAGTTCTTCTATTCAACTAGGATGCGAACGTAGTTGGGATATTAGCTACCATAGTGATGCTTTTTCCTGCTGATATTCGGTTAAAAAAAGGGAGCATAGAAGATATAGAAGCTTATGAAGAATAAAAGCATATAAATGGATTGAATAACAGTATACCAAATAGGAAATAGTATAGCACTGATTACTCACTTATACATGATTCTTTTGATCACTTGATAATTCATTTTTTGTAGTTTCTATCTGTTTGATATTTAAAATATCAATAAATCAATGACAACGGAGATAAACCTTGCAACAAATGTATAGTGATAGTGTATAGGCTGAACCTCCCAGTCACACACTTATTTTATTTGAGGATATTTAATTGTTTAAATATATCAGAGGAAAAAGGAGAAAAAAATGAGTCATTGCACCACCACTAACATGCATTTTTGTCACATGTCCTAGGTAAATAACAGTCGTTGACACTGATTTGTTATTCAAGGTTGGCATTTGATCGACATGTGTGTCTTTTGAAGTTGTAACTGTCTTTGTGTTATCGCGACAGATATATATGTATAAAGAAGCATCAAGAATATTTTTGATAGCAAATATATATGAATAAAGAAGCTTTTGCTATGAAATGTGTTTGTAAGCTAAACTACATTATTATTTTTTCTTTTGTTAGCTTGGTACCTCTGTCACTATATCTTACATCTCTAATTTCTCAAAAATGTGTTCTTTCTGTTGTTCAATCTTTGAACTATTGAAACATTTCATTGTTTAGTCACACTGGACTTGAACTATTTTCACACCATGAAACACATATTTTACTACATCAAGCTTCATTCAGAAAAAATTAGACATTTTCCATTTAGTTTGACTATATATAGTATACACACACACACATCTATAAAGAAGAGAAACTAATGAAAGCCTTAAGAGTGGTATGGAAAACACTTGTAAAAAAAGTTTCAATAGGTTTACTTCCTAGAAAGAGCAATTTTAATTACATCTAGCTCCCTGGTGACAGTCTTCATATTTATTCTCGCTCTCGGTGATTCTACTGAACAAGCTAGTCCAATATAAAAGAGTTCAAGTAAGCACTGTTGCTGATCACTGTTATTCTTTTCTTCTGCTGTTGTTGATACAGTTGCTTGTTCGAATTCTCTTGGGAGTAGAGTTGAGTCTACTATGTCTAGCAGTTTGTCTGGCAGTGAAACCTTGACAAAAGAATGAAGATTCATGCCATTTCTAAACATTTCATCTGTCGGTTTTCTTCCTGTTAATATTTCGAGTAAAAGGATTCCAAAGCTATACACATCACCCTGAACTGAAACTTGACATCCCACTCCGTATTCTGAGAATTAAAAACTTTAGGATTAACCAAAAAAAAATTAAAACATGTTGCTTATATGGCACACAATTAGAACCTCAAGTTCGCTGCACCGCTTTGTTGATGTATTTTCTGTTTTGGATCTTGTATAAGCGCTCACAGTTACATCCTTAGTTAAAAAGGTGCCTCAGTGAGTTGAGGAGAGTGAGTGTTTACAAACTACCCTTAGACTCGACTCTCAAGCAATGTGAGACTAAGACATTTTAGTGTACCGCATCTATTTAAAAAACATAAATTAAACAATATCAAACTATACCTGGAGGAGCATATCCAACTGTTCCGTTGAATCCAATTGTAGTTGTATGTAGATCAGAGATGTCATTGATGACACAAAGAAGTCTTGCTTGTCCAAAATCACTCACATGAGCAACCATGTCATTATGAAGAAGAATATTGCTTGGCTTTAAATCACAATGAATGATTGGATGCTCAGATTCAAAGTGTAGATAGTGCATTGCAGAAGCAACATCTGTGAGAATATTTAATCTTTGGAGAAGGTTCAAACTTGGTTCATCTCCGATATTGAAATCAGGATGCAGCCATTTATCTAAACTTCCATTTTCCATGTACTCAAAAACTAAAGCTTTGAATTCATTACCATTGTAATCCATACTTGAACAACATGTTAAAATCTTGACAAGATTCCTATGACGGATACTTTTGAGTGCATTGCATTCAGCGATGAAACTCTTGTGCGCTCCCCTGACTTGAAGGTTCAAGACCTTTATAGCAACAACTCTTTCTTCTGACTCAAGAATTCCTTTATATACAAATCCAAAACCACCAGATCCTATCAAGTTGCTGGAAGAGAATCCATTTGTTGCTTGATAAAGTGTTTTGTATGTAACCTTTGCAAGGTGATCTATTGTAGATGAAAAATTGGAAGCTCTCCGGTTTGTTTTTTCCTTCTTCCAGAAGACTGCAATAGTGAAAGATAACAAAAGAAGGAAAAAAACAACGCAAATTATTATTACTATTATCTTCAAGACCTTTTGGTTTTTGTGTGTCTTATCTTCGACTACACATGGTTGTAGATCTAAACCTGTGATACCACCACAAAGGTCACTATTGTTTTTCACAAATATCTCACTTTCATTTCTAAACACACCTTCAGTCGGTACTTCACCATTCAACATGTTAAAAGAAATATTCAAGTACTGCAGAACAGGAATACTTTCTAGACCTTGTGGAATGGAACCTGACAAGTTGTTTTGTGACAAATCTAAATATCGAAGGCCTTTCAATGAAGCCAAAGATGAAGGCATGACTCCCTGGAAAATGTTCCCTTGTAAGTTCAGGTATTCCAAACTTATGCATTGTCCAATTGTTGAAGGAATTTCACCAGATAGAGAATTTTTAGAAACATCCAGCTTATTGATGCTTTTCAGGTTGCCAATTTCAAAGGGTAGGCTTCCATGGAATGAATTATGAGATAAGTTGAGTAAAACTGACAAAGAGGGAAGACCAATGACTTGCCAAGGAATGTTTCCACTGAGGTGGTTATTGGAAAGGTCCAAGTATTGTAGCATTTGGCAATTTCCAATACTAGGAGGAATGTTTCCTTCTAGCATATTATTTGATAAGTCGAGTTGAAATAACTGACTAAGGTTGCCAAGTGATGATGGAATCTTTCCTGAAAGTTTGTTTACATTCAATGTCAATGATTGTATCTTATCAAAATTTCCAAAAGACGATGGAATGGAACCTGAGAGAAGGTTAAACTCCAAGTCAAAGCCAATCAAGTTGACGAGATTTCCAACTCCGGGAGGAATAGTTCCAGTAATCTGATTTCCACCAATATAAAACTGACTCAGTTGACGTGAAAAGTTAGCTACAGAGTTTGGTAAATAACCACCAAAGTTGTTTAGATTTAAATCCAACACTTGTAAATTTGTGCAATTTGTCAAAGATGTTAAGAAATCCAAGTCCTTGGATGAATTACTCCCTAGATGATTATATTCCATAGCAATAGACCAGATATCTTTGAGATTTCCTATTCCAATTGGAACTTGTCCAACAAAGTTATTCCTAGGGATATTAAATAACAACAAATTTGTCGCATTCGATATTGAAATTGGTATAGGACCTGAGATCTTATTCATACCAATACCAAATTGTTGGAGATTAGGGAGTGTGAGAAACATGTTGGCAGGTAAAGAGCCATTAAATTGATTGACACCAGCTGAGAAGAAAGTGAGAGATGACATATTAAATAATGTAAAAGGAAGCATACCATATAGTTTGTTTGATGCAATAGAGATATGTGTTAAATTTTTCAGATGGCCTATCTCTTCAGGTAAATTTCCTTCCAAATTATTGATTCCAAAAATGAGAACACTAAGAGATGAAAGATTTCCTATAGATGCAGGGATTTCACCACTCAAATTGTTCATACCAATAGATAGAAATTCTAGCTTCGTAAGATAACCAAGCTCCTTTGGTATCTTTCCAACTAGTTTGTTTCCTGTTAAACTCAAGCTCTTAAGTCTAAAGCAACTAGACAAGTTGGTTGGAATTTGACCCTTGAATGTGTTATTGGTCAGATAAAGCTCCTTTAGCCTAAACAAATGACCTATTTCTTGTGGTATTTCACCATAGAAACTGTTGTTTTGAAGGTTAACATACCTTAAAAAGGTAAGGTTTCCAATTTCAGGAGGTATCAATCCAAGTAAGCCATACCCTTGTAGGTTCAAAGAAGTAACCCTTTGATGCTTAAGGCTGCATTTGACTCCATGCCAGTTGCAAAATGAAGTTGAAGTATTCCAAGATTTCAAGATATCAAAAGGGTCATCTACTATTGTTTCTTTGAATCTAAGTAATGATAATTGGTCTGTGTCATTTCCTAAGGCACTAGCAGTATTCTTATGTTGGAGACATAGTAATGTTAGTGTAGCAGCAAAGAGAATGAAAACATGAAAGCATGTTGAACAGATCATATTCATGTAGATTGAGTCTTTGGGAAATTATAAGGAAATGGAAATAGAAATGTGTATGTGAAACGGTGCGTTATTTTGATATACTTTTATTTGGTTTGATAAAGTTACAAAGTTTTCTGAATTTTCATGGTACATTTGATCGTGAGTTTATCATATTTTTATACGGGTATTAGCTTTGTAAATTAAAATTAGATTTGAGAAAAGTAACTAATCGTGCTCTTGTGTGTTTCCCTTCTAGTTGGTGGTGATTGTTGTCTCTCACTAAGTCCCTCTGACTTACTCTTTTATTTTTTTTTTTTTTTTTTTTCAGATTCAAAGTCCATTGTGTAGAAAGCTTCTAGCATGATCTATCAATGTCACTCTTTTGGTAGGTTTCCTATGTGTATAAATTGAATGGTCGATGTATCTGCAGCTATTGGTAGTCTAGAACTGTTTTGTTGAGTTGTACAAACATCTGGCTATGTTACTTTGAGATTATGGCTGATAATACAAGTTTATAGACAGGATTCATATCTTGGAAAATATTCTAAATACAGAGGATACTCTGTTGAAATTTCAGTGGATATCATTTTAAGTGAATTTCGATTTGAAAATTGTTTAAATTATAGTTTGTCAAGTGTCGTTAATAGGCTTGCCGGACTAGGATGTTCTAATTCGTGCGCCGGTCACGATTGTGAATTTTGGGTCGTGACAATATGGTGCAAATTGTGCATTATAAATGGATCTATATATAATATTGTGAGTTGAAAATATTGCCTAATGGTGTGTACTGTGTGTGAACATTGATACCTTAATTTGAATTGAAGTCGGTTGGTTGATATTATACTTAGGTAAATTATTATTTGATTCAAATGTTTTCACCTTCTGGTGACTGAAATATAATCGTTGACTTGCTAACAATGACTTTTATTATTATGATAGGTTTTAAAAAAGATAGTGTCCCTATTGCTCTCTTCTTTTCATGCTAATTTATAGGAGTGATTAACAATTGATGCATCTGGAAGTTGACTTTTCTATAAAATACTCGATTTGTTTACTATGATACAATATGATGTAACCTTTCGTGAAAAGAAAATGACATTTATTGTATTAGAGTCGATATGATCGACTAATTAATATATAATATGATCCTCCCTATCAAAATTGCATTTTATGATACAATATGATCGACTAATTAATGGTTCATGACATTTATTTCGTGAAAAGATAGTGTTTACTTAACAATGGTATTAGAGTCGATATGATAGATTAATTGTAGTGAAATACTCATAAGTCATGACAATGTTGATGTTGAGTGTAAATAACTATGCAAATATATATAGATGAAATCCGCGTAAGGCGGAGAAAACTCACATGATTGGATGAACTCTAATTTGAAGGGTAGATTGTTGTATATATCATATAAGCAAGACGATTATATAAATTAACGCCTTAATATTTTAGGTTAAAATTTAGTGTCTAATTTCATTTGTGTGATTGATGTTTTAAGTCATCATGTCTTAACAATAGTTAGTAAATCCTTTTTCGATCTAACCGTAAAGTAGACAAGTGTTAATTGTGAACCTCCCTATAAAATGCATGAACCATTAATTTTCATCATTTTTAATTTTAGTTGAACAAAAGATTTGCTAGATTGTTAGTAATTACTGCATAATGTTTTAGGGAATTCAAGTTTGAATTTAGCTCAATAATCTTTATGTCATACTTTACTTTTCTCACGGCTGAACTCTGATTTATTAGGAATCATTTATCTAAAAATCAAAGGGTTATTCCAAAGAAAATAGATTCCTAGAAATTACTACTATACAATTTTTTTTAAGGGAATACTATACAAAAGTGTTTCCTTTTTTCTTTTGGCGAATAACAAAATTCTTTAGAAAATAGTAAAAACTTTTGATGAATTACAAAATTCTTCAGAAAATAGTAAATTGTTGGAACAATCTTTACCTCAGACTTTACTTGTCTCTGAATCAAACTCTTAATTATTAAGAATCAAACTGATTTTTAAAAATTACTAGACAAAATTGTTTCATAGTAATTTTAACTAAACAAATAAATCATACTAGAAGAATATGTATATCCTAAGAATATTACCAACGACATGCACATTAGCTTTCAAAGTGTAGAAAGCAAGACAAGACAGTCCAAAGAGCTCTCTTGGTTCAACCTAATCTGAAAACAATAACAACATAATAGCATTCAACACACACTTGTAAATATCGCCCATCATTGATCAAAGTTTTTTATATACATCTATCTATATTTTCCAATTAACATAGAAAAAAAACTATATATAGTTTCCAGTTAATAAATTTGTCACAGATGAGCTAGACTAGCCTAACAAACCTGGAAGACATGGATACAACTCAAATTGAAAAAATATATGTTGCAGTTGGCTATGATGTGTTAGATGGATTTCAAACATTGGATTGGGCTCTCAAGAAATGGAATTCTCATCCAAATATTTCTATAATCATTTTACATGTCAAATACAACTCTTCCAAAGATCATGTTTATACCCTCCGTAAGTTTCTTATTTGTGTTTAGGTAAAAAAAAAAAAAATGTTTTCATCATTTATATTGTGATTTATATTTTTTATTTTTTGCAGTTGGAAAACTCCCTGCAAAAGGTGCATGTGAAGAGACACTAGAACGTATAAGGAAATATGAGGAAACCATAATCAACAAGCTACTCTCCAAGTATATAGCTTTATGTGACAAAGTGTGGAAATTTTATATTTTCAAATGAAAATAACTTGGCTTAAATGATTTCCTCAAATTAATGTATTTAATTTTATCTCTTCCTACATATTGCAGATTCCAGCTGAAACATTTGAGGTTGAGAAATTTGATGAACCAATGCAGAATATCACTATAGACTTGATCTTTGGTCTTGGAATAACGAAATTGGTCATCGGATTTTCATTCATGAGACATTCCTTGTATTCTTTCTATCTATAATATTTCACTAATATAAATGTTTGTGCATGGAACTCTTGAATGATTCTCCTTATACTTTCATCTTGTATAGGAAATCTAAAGATGCCATGAATGGATTATTCTATGTTCATCAGCACAAGCCTGATTTCTGTGAATTATTCATTATCTGTGGAGGGAAACAAGTTTCACCAAGAGTGAAAAATGATGAGATAACCATGGAGGATGATAGTGGGGTCAAGGTTGCCAAAATGAGAGATAAGACAAGTTTTAAATATTGGATAGAAAGAATGTTTTGTGATAAAACCATTGATTCCAACCAAACAAGTTCTAGCAGATCACCAACTACCTCAACAAGTTTGGAGTCTCATCTTGACCAAAATCAGTGGGAACTTTATATGCAAGAAATTGAGAATTATTTACAAGAGTTAATGTCTTTACATTTGGATGAAGGAAGTTTTGGACAAGACAATGATGATTCCTTCTTAAGTCCAATTGAGCCATATGTCCAACAACTTAAAAATTCCAATAATAAGGTAACCAAAACTACGATAGATATCGTTTTGAGAGTTTCTTTTCTCACCACTACGTATACTTCAAAAGTATATTTATCAAAAAATACACTTCTTTTAGTCTCGCCCTCGCTACTATAAAAAACTTTCCATGTTGTCAAACATGTGCATTTGAATCGCACACATTTTCGTAAGTGTGCATCCAAATGACATAAATTTAGTGATTTTTTTGGATGCATACATATATAAAAAAATTGAGGGTGAGAATGTATCTTGCTTAGATTATGTCACATTAACATGCTAGACTTACAAAATACTTGATGCCCTAATTTGGTACAAACTCAGAGTGCTGAAGAAAAATTGGAGATTGTCATTGATAAACTGAATGAAGCTTATAATACAATCCAAGTGGAAAGAAAAGAAGAAAAGGAGAATTTGGAGAGACATGCAAAAGCTGAATGGGCGATTTATATATGCAGTCGTCGGGTAATAATATTCATAAATCAATTATGCGCTTATTTTAGTTCCTATAAAATTACGAATTTTTAAATTTAGTCTCTATAAATTTAATTCAATTGTAGTTTATAGTTAAAAAAAATATATATACAAAATTGAGTGTTTATAAGTTCTGTATTTAGTCACTTTAAAAGCAAAATTGAAACTAATTAAAATTGCTAAAAATTTATGTAGGGAGGGGCTAAACATGAAAAATAGGGAATTTTGTTAGGACTAAATATATTTAATTGACCTGGATTCTTATCACAAAAAGCATGATATTGCAGGAAGAAGAACTTGAATATCTAAAAAGTGAAGAAGTGACAAAAAGGGAAGAGCTAAAGAAGGAACTTAATGTAGAAAAAGATCAAATTTATTATATTAGAACGTATGTTGAAGAGAGCAAACAAAGGCTTAGCTCACTGCAAGATCTACAACTAGACCTAAAAAATAAACTTAATGTTTCCACATTGGAAGTTTCAGAATGTGAAACCAAATTAGAGAAAGTAATGAATGAAAGGACAAATATGTTAATGGAGATAGAGGAGTTAAGTAGACAAAGAGATGTGTTTAACAAAAGGATTAAATTTTTCAAAGGAAAAGATGCCACAAAAATGTGTAATAAGATAATAGATAATGGTTGTAGTTTAAGAGAGTACACAAAGGAAGAGATCATAATGGCAAGTCACAATTTTTCAGAACACTTTAGGTTGAAATGTGGTGGTGATTGGAGTAATGTTTATAAAGGACACATTGATCATTATTCCAATGTTGCAATCAAGATGCTTCATTCTAATCTTGCCTTGTCCCAACATGATTTCCAAGCTAAGGTAAAAAAAAGGTTTTCTAATTTGTATTATACATCATTAGAAAAGTTTCCTTCACATGCTTGAACATTAATATTAGTAGTATGAAAAATGTTTTCTAACATTAAACTGTTTATAGTTAAACTTTTCTGAGATTAAAATTAACCTGTTATAGTTGAGGTCACTTGGTAGTATTCGACATCCTCATCTGGTTGGTATACTTGGATTCTGCTCTGAGCCCAAATGCTTAGTATTGGAATACATGCACAATGGCAGTTTGGAAGAAAACCTACCTTGCAAGACAAGAAAGAAGTTCATAAGCTGGCAAGATTGCATAAGGATAGCCATAGAAGTTTGTTCTGGGCTGGGCTTTCTAAGCTCATTTCAGCCCAGGCCCATAACTCATTGTCATGTTTCTCCATCCAACATCCTCCTAGACAACAATCTTGTTGCAAAGATCAAACTGTTTGGTCTTCATGAGTGCAATAATGAATGTAATGTTGGATCAGATGTGAAGGCAATAGGGGTTTTGTTGTTATATTTATTGACTGGAAGAGGAAATTGGGTGCCCATGGATATTGAGGATTTTTTTGATGAGATTGGTGAAGAATGGCCATTGGATGTAGCAAGAGAACTATTGAGCTTAGCAATGAGATGCATGTCCATAAATTTTGAGTCCAATGAAGAAATGAGTATAACAAGTGTCATGGGTGAACTCAATGAGATCAAAAGAAAGGGTTGTGACTCCAATAAAATGCCTAATGTTTTTCTATGTCCAATCCTTCAAGTTAGTCTCCAAATCTATCTATTTATTCTCATACTTATTTGTTTTTGAAGAAATTAAAATGGAATATATAAACAATAACAGAGACGCCTCTTAAGCACAAAGTGTACTAAAGAGGACGCTCATGATACAAGATGTTTAATAAATAATTACAAAAAACGAGCGTCAGCCGATACCCAAACAAAAGAAAGGGTCGGACCGCCACTGCTCACAGCCATAAACAAAAGAGGCATTATTTGCCTTTAACCACCAATAGGAATGAATTTAACCACCAATAGGTGTACTAAAGAGGCTTTATTCTCATACTTATATATTTTGATATTGACAATGCTATTTAGGTTACCCTTTAACTTAAGGTTATAATTTTTTTATGCTTGGTGCAGAAGGTAATGATAAATCCACACATAGCAGCAGATGGATTTTCTTATGAGCTAGAAGCAATAGAACAGTGGTTGCAATCTGGGAATGAAATATCACCCAAAAGCTTGAGGCTGAAGAACACATTACTCTTCCCTAATCATAACCTTCGTTCCCTAATTCAGTTCTGGCAAAGCAAGAAATCAGAAGTTGTAAAATAGACACAACAATAAAACACTTAAATGTATTCTTAAAAAAAATAATATTAAAGTCTTACTATTTTGCCTCATTCGTGATTTTTCTCCCCATATATCTAAATATATAATTTCCGTCCTTCGCCATATTTTTCTCCTCATTCGTGTTTTTGATGCTGAATTGAATTTTCATGATGCGGTAAGTGAGATGCTTATGTGACAACTGACAACTGACACTTTCTTGATGCCTAAAACCCTTGGATGGCTTGACCCTATTGCCGGCCTTGCTTGTTTCCATGTCATTAACTTTGTTGTCAGATATGTGTCTTGCTTGGCAAACCCTCGAAATGCATAGGTGGGGAAAATGTCATTTTCAAAATTGAGGGACTAAGTTTGTGGATTTAGAAATAAGTGGACCGAAATTGTAAATGAGGCAAAATCGAGGTAATACTACATTTAAGCCTAGATTAAGCTATGCTTAAAAGTTTATAAATAGAAAAACCTACGCTTAAAAGGGTGTATTTTTTATGTAATGGTGGATTAATTAGACCACGGGCATTGCAACTTTTTCCTTCAATGACAGCACTATAGGTTATCCAATGACTGGTTACTAAGTTTTTCTATTAAAATTTAAAAGGGGTCGAAAATACGGTTATAAATTAACGTTGCTTAATACGTTTTAGAAACCACATCGAACACTATAATGATGGTCAATTCTCTGCTTTTGATTAAACATATCTTTTAAATTTCTTGCAATTTACCATTATTCAGTTTACTTTCACACACTTTACTTTTATGAACATTTAAATTTCATGCACTTTACTTTTTTGCACATTTACATTTTTGCACTTAATTTTTCAAATGCATTCGCATTTCTTTCACTTTAAGTTTACGGTTGATATACCTTTTTTTCTCTCAAAAAAAAAATAAAATTACACCCTTAACACTTCACATTTCAAACTCTTGCGTAAAATTTTGGCTTAATTGCACTTTTGGATCCCTATCTTTCTAAAAGTTGTGGTTATGGACCCCTAACTAATTTAAATACAAAACAGTCCCCTATGTTTTGATTCTTTAGCAATTTTGGACCCCCAAGGCAAAAAAAATAAAAAATTTTGACACGTGGCACCTCACTTAGGGTGCCACGTCAGCGTTGACCGAGTCAACAATGGACTGAGGGTCCAAAACTGCCAAAGAATCAAAACATAGGTGACTGTTTTGTATTTAAATTAGTTAAGGATCCATAACCGCAACTTTTGAAAAGATAGAGGTTCAAAAGTGCAATTAAACCTAAAATTTTCACACACAAATCATGCATTTTTCTATATTAAATTTTTCTAATGCATTCATTTTCTCCTCATATTGCATCACTTCTTACCTTCAACACCTAGTTTACACTTTTGAATTCGGCAGTGGATTACTTTTAAACTTTTCAAAACCTCATATAATATATTTTCTTTGTTGATAATTATTGATAAATACTCATATTTCAACAATATAAAATTCTATGACAACAGTTAGATAGATTAACTATCATATCTAAATGTCTCATTAAATATAGATTAAGATACAATATAACACAATTATCATATATAATATGTTTGTTATTCTGATCACCAAACAAACTATAAATATATTTATATGCCCTAATTTCATCGTACTATATAGCATCACCCTTATTTTTCTATGTCTTGGACCGGAGCATATCCCTCACCTTAAATTTTTTCAATAAAAAAATTAAAAAATAGCATCACCCTTATTCTTTTACTAATACTAGTGAGTGGCTAGAGATTTTTTCATGAATTCATTGGTTTGGCTTCGATATCCAAAATTAGAATTTTTCAACTTGATCAAGTTACTACGAAACATATACAATCATTAAGGTGTCCGACGTGGCAATATATATCTACTGAATTGGAATTCTACGACCCACGTTAAGACATTTCTTTGCTGCCACCTGTATTTGTATAACTTTTTTTTTTTGGTAAAAATTTGTGCTTGCACGCAATATCAATTATTACCACAAATCACGTTATATATATCTTCCACATATTTGGATATTGTCCCACAATCCATGCACCGGAAGAAGCATACTCTACTTGTTTGGGAAAACAATTATCACATGGTCTCCTTTGTTCAAAATAACTAATTAAAATTGAAAACTAAAAATATAAATAGATAATATTTATTGACAACAAACAAAACTCAACTTTTACATCTTGTAACAAAAAGAAAAAACTTAACTTTTTCACACACTCCGTTTGTAGGAAATTTAATATTTTTTTTCTTTTTTTAAATTTGATATCTGATTAAAAAATCAACTAATTTAAAGAGTCTAATATCATCGTTTATTTGCAAAAACTCTCTATATATACCAAAATTTTGCATGGATTAATCCAACAAAATTGACACCGAACGAATCGAATAAGAAGCTAATTAATCAACTAATTTGTTATACCAAACAAGTGTTAATTTATCTAGTTAATAGTTAATACTAATTGATTGGGAATGAATGGATGGATATGCTGAGCCTAATGTCTACGTGGGTGAACACAACGTGTCAGGTACACTAACGTGAGCCCAAAGCTATTGCATTACCTATTTGTGGTAATACTAACTGCCAACTAGATTTCTTCTCTTTTCCTTCTTAACAATAATAAGTACTTTGTCCCTAAGCTATACATTTATACACACAACACGTACACCTCTTTCTCTCGATATATATATATTGTTTGAGACCATTCATTCTTCCAGTTTCAATATCAAATTAAGTTTGATTCTAAGCATATAAAATTCTTAACATTTTTTTGTTTCAATCTATATTTTTCTACATGACATGTTCTGGGTGGCTTTGTTCTCTTCGGAGATCAGGTAGTTCAATCGTTTAATTTTAACGTTGATATAACACTTAGCGATGAAATTAGATATAATTTCGTTTTTTTTTCATATAAAATATTTTATTTCGTTAAATCGATTTTATATTCCTAATGATATTGATTTTGTGGAAATTTATTATGCAGGTAGATCACGGAAACAACTTGATAAGGAAGAAAGCTTGTGTAAGAAGCCAAACGTAAATGAAGAATATCTGGAAACATTTAGAACAAAGTCTTATATTGAAATATGCAACAAAGCACAAGGGCAATTTGGGAAGACAATCAACACCAAAAGACTCTCTTCATCTTGTTCAACATCTTCTCCTCTTCCTCCTATATGCCTGAATCTCACCGAGTCTTTGCTCGAACCCCGACATGAAATCATAACAAACATGAGACGAAACTTTAAGGTGCATGATCTTCTAGTTAACTATTTCGATGCTAGCTTAGAAGCAAGTCGTTGTTGTGACACAATCCTTGAAGGAATCCACTCAACAAGAATTTCTTATACAAGAATCACACGAGTTGTTAAGTTAAGCAAAAGGGTGCTAAATGAACAAACAAAGAAAGATATCTATAGAGAGCTTGCTTCATTTTCATCAAAAGTACAAAACAACCCTTTGTCCGTTATTAGTACAATGCAATTCGATAATATTCACAATAGGTACATTGAACTTCTTCATAGACTAACATCAAAGAGAAAGAAAATTCAAAGAAGATTAGCATTGATTAGGGTTTGCAAGAAAGTTGGAGGAATTGCTCTTGTTACATCACATGGTGCCATTCTTATTGCTTTATTAGTGGTTTCTTTTCATAGTGTAGTAGGGTTAGTGGCTGCACCAAGTATTGTAGGTAGTTTGGTTGGTTTGTTCATAAAGAAAATCAAAATTAGGTTAAGAAGAAGTTCTTATTGTGAAAGACTATGTGAACAACTTGATGCTGCTGCAAAAGGGGTTTTTATATTGATAAATGATTTGGATACTATGAGTAGGATGGTGAAGAGGTTGAATGATGAAGTGGAGCATAGGAAAATTTTTGCTGATGTTTGTGTGAAGAATAATGTTGGTAGTAAATGTGAAATATTGAAGAGGGTTATGAGTGAATATCGAGATCAAGAGTCTAGCTTTTTGGATCAGTTGGAAGAGCTTGAAGAACATGTTTACTTGTGCTTTCTTACCATCAATAAATCTAGGAGACTTGTTATGCAACAAATTACAGAGAAAAATAAATAAAGGGAAATGCTAATCGATGTTTCAGGGTACTGGTTAAGGAAGTAAAGCTTGTTGATTTGTTATTTCAAATCGTTTTTGTTTATTTTCTTTGATTCTTCTAAACCCTAGAATATGTAATTATACATAGTGAAAAAAGTTACATACAAAATTAGTGGATCAAGTAGAGGTTATTCTTATTTGTTTTGCTGTCAATTTTTATTGTACATGGTTGATATTGAACCGAACTAAAGATATGAACTACGTTTAGCCTTATAAAATAGTGTCCAAGCTTGTTGAGTACTGCTTTTTGGGCCAGCACATAATTAATTTGCTAATTAAATTAAAATCTTTTAGTGGTATATAATATTTTACTTTTTTTTTTTGCAATTGTGCTTAATGATAGAACAAATGATTAAATAAAATGGAAATATTAACTTGTCCCGTCCCCATCTCTAAAAATTGAAGAATAATAAGAAATGACTAGAACCCTGACGGCCTTGCATGTGTGTCATTCATTACATTCTCTCTCTCTCTCTCTCTCTCTCTCTCACTCATATTTTGTATGTTCTTGGTGTATATATTCTTTAAATACTATGGAATTAATTAGATCGAGATTTTAAAAAACTATTTTTGATAAAATAAAAAGTCTTGAAGATTTTAAAATATTTTGTAGTGCTTCATGTTTAGAGATGGATGGTGAAGTGTGTTATCCACCGTATCAAAACTCAATATTGTGTAGTATTGTATCGACTGTTAAAACATCTTTTAATGGAGTTTTTACTATCATGATTTTCAATTTTGATTTTATTGAATTTATACTACAGATTTTTAAGATTTCAAAATACTTTATAGGTTTTTAAGATTTGAAAGGAATCTAAAATGTAAAAAAAAAGGTTACTTTATGCACCCCTAAGAATATGTTTACAAATATTTATATGACGTGATTTGATTGGAAGTTGTATACTATCCATGTAGATAAATTAAATTCTAACGCAAAGAAATTTATTTCTATGTAGTAATAATATAAATTTTCTTAAAAAGTACTAGAAACGAATCAAGCTCGTTAAGTTGTATTGTTTAACCCGATATTTAAGCGTGCTGAGCGAAGGTTTTGAACTCAGTCTCTTCAGTTAGCCCGCCTCGTTTAACCTGCAAGTTAGTTTTAAAAGAAACTTTATTTTAGTTTTTATTGAAAAATCATGTGAATTACGTCACAAAATCAATAATGTGCTATTCTTAAATATTTTGTTAGAGTAAGATTGAGGAATTGAGATTGAGTAACTTTAATACGAGAAAGTTACTTTGATTTTAGTGAGAAAGATGAAAGAGAGATTATAGATAAGATGATAGAGAGCAAAATAGAAGAGATAGACACAAAGTCAATGTAACTTTTTCGCTTAAAGTCATCAAATCCCAAGATTAAGAGAGAGGTAGATGATTATTTAAGGAGAGAAAGGTGTTGGGTGATGGGTATCATCCAATAAATTGAACGCAACCCTTCAATTACTTCTCCTGTTACGCAACACACTCTTACTACTAACTCAACACATTGTCGTATTTACGTGCTTTACTCTCTTTTCAATTACAAAAAGTTCGCATGCATTTTTACTCACTCTTCATTACACATCACATTTATCTTAATCTTCCTTAATTAATCCTCATAAACCAACTAATTAATAACTCCTCTTATAAGCTCAAACTCTCATACAAATTTAGTTATTTGACTTTTACACTCTATTTGTTTCTTTGCGCGGAAAAACCGTTAAATTTGAAAATGGCTTCTTCTAATTCTACTAACTTGCTTACGTTTCCTTTGTCTCCAACTGAACTGCTTAACTCACATTTTCCTCAATTCCACACCGACTCTCATTACGATAACTTCTATGTCAATGCCAATGGTAACTTAACTCTAACGCCATTTTTCAACTTCTTCCTTTTAACCAAACACTCCTTAATCATTTTTTTTTTAGGTTTGATGAGTTTCATGGATTCGGCGAAGATGGGAGATTTTGTTGAGAAGAATCGGAATTCTGGTTTACTATATGATCTTAACTCTACTTCGGTGTTTTTCGGTGATAAACATGATCTTAATAAATCAGTTGTTGAATTTCAAGGTGTTTCTGGTTCTGCTACTGTAACCAAGTTAGGTGAATCTTCTAAAGTTGCTAATCAGAAATCCATTGTTGCGATGGATTCTGATGCTTCCAAAAAAATTACTGTTCATAGCGCTGGCCATCGTACTTCAGCTTACAGAGGAGTCACAAGGTATGTATTCATTATTAGTCGTTCTTTGGGTCGGATACGAGTTTTCAGAAGAAGAAAAAAAAGTTATTATTTTGGTTGATTTGTTTTTGTGTAGGCACAGATGGACAGGTAGATTTGAAGCACATCTATGGGATAACAGCTGCAAACGTGAGGGTCAGAAAAGGAAAGGGCGTCAAGGTTCTTTTCTAAATCTCTCACTCTCTTGTGTTACTTTGATTTTAATTTATTTTTTTTATTGATATGTTTATTATTCTGAACTTTGGTATGTGAAAATGACAAGAGTAAGAAAAGGAAATAATAGTGACACTGCAACTCTCAAAAAGAGTGTGCATGCATATATGATATGTTTGTAATGATTTTTTTTTTTCAACCAATGTGCCGCCATTTTGTTCATGTGAGGTGTGGTGCATGCATATGTGATTTGATTCAATGTGTTGTCGTTTAACAGTTTTAGTGCATGTTTGGTATTTCAGTTGGTTTGTCGGAATCACCGGAGTCACTGTAATTTTGCAAAACATGAAAAGTCTTGTGCTTAACTCCGTTTTGTTGTCGACTTGTCAAAATCTTTAATTTTGTAGATTTAATCTTGGAAAGTGTTGGGCTTAGCTCCACTTTATTCTCGCTTTGTCGGAATCTTCGATTTTGTAGATTTAGCGTATGAATGTGCTGCGGTTTTAGTGCATGTTCCGTATTTCAGTTGGTTTGTTGGAATCACCGAAGTCATTGTAATTTTGCAAAACTTGGAAAGTGTCGGGCTTAGCTCCGCTTTATTGTCGCTTTGTCAAAATCTTTGATTTTGTCGATTTCGTCTTGGAAAGTGTTGGGTTTAGCACCGCTTTATTGACGCTTTGTCAGAATCTTCGATTTTGTAGATTTAGTGTATGATTGGACTGACGTTGAGATCGACAAAATCATTGCGAACTACAATGTAATTTTAACAAAAGATACACTTTGGCACGTAACAAAAGTCTCCCTGATTTTGCCGATTTCTCCGCCAAACAAACATAGACTGAAATTACTTGTTTAGTCCTTTTAATTTTTTGGAGCTAGACAAATTATTTTTATGGGGAATTAGTTGCTAAAAGTAATCAAGGATGTCTCTTAGATGAAAGAAGAACTGAACTGATTAACAATGTTTAACTTTAATAAATTAATTTATCATTTTTGAAACCAAGATGACAATTCATATCTTTATTTCTCTTATTTCTGTTTTCTATAAATAAAAAAATGTTAATGGTTCTGAGTATCTAGAGTTATACATCATTTCCAAACTACTTTAGATTTCTTGGCTCAATTGCATAGCAGAGATTCTCCCATTTTTGTGATAAATTTAATTGGCTAGCTAGTGATGTGTCCAGACATGAGAGCTATCTATGAATCTGTCTAACCTATCATATGCATTCCATATTTGACATTAACTTTTGCTTTTGCTTTTTCATTCTTCAAAAGCTGGGTTTGACCATATCATTTGTTACTACCACTTTATCCATATTGAAATATTTACTTACATGAATGTAATGAAGTGCTCCTCAATGTTGGTTGAAAAGCTTTTCACAGTGGGTCTGGCCCTGTTCAGCATAGTAATGTCATCTTGATTCTGATACAAACTCACATGATTTCTTGAATCTTTTTGGATGTTTTGAAGTGTCAATATTTAACATAAAAGTATCTTGCCATAATCACTTTTGTAAAGAAAAAGAAAAGCAAAGACAGTTTTGTTAGTGATCTTGAGAAGAATCATACATTAGATAAGATATAATGTGAAAATTTGTTTATAATAAGTGTATGTTTAGTTTTACTTGGAGGTGTAATATTGATTTTAGAGGAGTACAATTGAATTTAGTTGAATGCTATAATTTATTGTTCAACTCATTTTCATATGAGTGCATCCAAAGATAAAACGCTTTACATAATTTATTTTTAGTCAAAATCAATCTTATAAAATCAATTTATTCAAAATCAGATTTGTCACAGTAGAATCAAGCATATATTAAATGGGAGTTATCATCCCTTATCTTATGAGCTAATTTTGTGAGATGGAGTTCGTTCAAACTCAGTGAGCCACCATGAATTTGTCAAGTTCATTACTCATTCGAATACACACGCTAGGATAGTATCAAAGTTTATCTAAGATTTTATAAGTGAGAGACACTCTCACTGTACAAGTGGATTTTTTGAGAAAGAGTTAGACTAAATAAATTAACCTTTTCTACTATTTCTCCTGATTTTAGTTTGCTGGAAAATGAAATGTGTATGATAATGTACATGCTTGTGGGATTATTGAACTTAAATCATCATCAATCACTTATTATAACTTGGTTGTAAAATTAAACCTTGATTAGTCCTCAACTGTTCTATGCTATTAACGCTTCATGCACAGTTGATTTAGAGTGGGAGTAAAAAGAGTAATTTCTTTGCTATAACATCATTTCATTAATCACTTTTCTTTTGGTAAATTTAAGTGGTTTTACCAGAATATTTTGATTTTTGACCATAAGCTGAATTTCTTGTTTTTTCCTTGACATGGAATGACTCAATGCACTTTTTTGGCTCCTGTCACCTGGCTTTTGACTATTTCTACAGTGTACTTGGGTGAGAAATGTTCAAATTATATTCTTGATTTTTCACAAACTTCACTCAAGCTTAGTACATGATGAACTAATTGCTATGATTATCAGGTGGGTATGACAAGGAAGAAAAGGCAGCTAGGGCTTATGATTTGGCAGCACTGAAGTACTGGGGACCAACAGCTAACATAAACTTTCCAGTAACAATCACTTTCATTATGTTTGAATATATTTTAAGTATATAACTAAGCTGCATCATTGAAGTTGAACTAAAGACTAAGGGAAATTATACTGAATTAATGTTTTTTAGCTTACACCTAGGATTATGTGTAATATATATATTAACATAGATAAAAACATGGTTCCTACAGTGTAAGAAATGATCTGCCTACATTGTAACTAAAAGGTTAGGCTCATTAAGCGGTATGAACTTCAAACCAGACAAAGTTGATTAGTTACGCCGCAAACTATACATCGCTGTAAATATAGTTGGTGCGGCCGCAATTGTGGTTACAATGTTCTGCAAAGACTTGTATACCTTTTATATTGCAGTTGTAATTGTAGTTGTTGACCGCAATTTAGAACCATGCTCATAAGACTAATTTGGTTGGGACTTTATTAATTGCATTGCAAGGTATTTTGAAACCATACGTAGACTTCAGCTCAAGTTATCTTTCTAGTGAATGAGAGATGTGGAATTGGATCCTCTAGAGTTGTGATTTAACAGTAAACCTCATGTAGTTAAATCTGATGGCTAAGATTTATTTAATTGGATTTATGTTTTTACAAAATACCTAAATACAATGTTTTTTATCACTCAGCATATTTGTATTCTCTAATATCTCAGGTTTCCCATTATGCTAAGGAATTGGAGGAGATGAAAGATGTAGGAAAGCAAGAATTTGTTGCTTCACTGCGAAGGTTTGAATGAGCTAGCCTATTATATTATCAGCACTATAATTCAATGCCTCACCTAAAATTGTAATTCTTCTGCTTGCAGGACAAGCACTGGTTTTTCGAGGGGAGCTTCCAAGTACAGGGGTGTTACAAGGTTTGAAATTTGAAACAATAGATTACTAGTATGATACCGATTTATTTGAAACAACATATTGTTCTCGTGTATCTCTCATGTTTTGTTCTTTGGATCCTTAAGGCACCATCAACAGGATCGATGGCAAGCAAGAATTGGTCGAGTTGCTGGAAACAAAGATCTATACTTGGGAACATATGGTAAACGTTTACCTATTCTTGTTAACTTTTCTATTTTATAAAATATGATTGGATTTAGTGAAATGATAGTATGAGTGTATGACACCATTAACTTTAATCTACTGATATATTTTACCAATCTCCCCATATATTCTGTATCCATATATATTACGAAGTCAAGATTCTCTATACAAGATACCATGAATTCACACACTCAGCACATCAGTAGGGTTGGATCAAAGTTCAGGAAGTCGGATTTTAAGCTAGAGGATTTTTTACAAAAAAAACAAAATCTGCATAATTTCTACACTGTCTGATTTGATCCAAAGTCACCAATACATATGTGAATGCAAAGATATCTGAACTATAAGGAGTCCATTTTCTATGTTTTATATCCCTAGTTTGTACAATTTCGGTCACCAGTTTTGGTACCAAATAGAGGTATTAATATAATGGATTTATTAAATTGCTTATGGTATAATCTAAAGATTGAATATAGTTGCATCATGATTCTTACTTGCTATCATATGATTTTTTGAAGTTGAATAGTGTTTGTTCTTGAATGGTTACAGAAACTGAGGTGGAAGCAGCAGAGGCATACGACCTTGCAGCCATAAAGTTTAGAGGTGCAAACGCTGTAACCAATTTTGAGATAAGTAGATACAATACTGAGGATATGCTGGATAGTTCTCCTCCAGTTGGTGGAGAAGCAAAACGCTTAAAACCTTCCGAAGAATCGAAGAAGAAAGCTCCTGTGACTAGTACCTCTGAACAACCCGATAGTACAAATATGAATAGCAGCATCGATTTTCTGCCAATTGCTTCTGAACCCTATGATTCTGCAACACAATATTTCGTCAGCAACCATCTCCACCATTTTCATCCTTCTATCAATGCAGAAAGTGGCACAGCAGAGTCTGCGGCAACTACAACCAATGGTGCAGCTGAGTTCTTTCTTTGGCCCCGTCAGTCCCAGTGAATTTTTTGCTGGTTGTCTGTTCTGTTAACAAATTGAAAGTTACTCTATGGTGCAATTGAGCTGTTTCTCTACAATTGACCTTTCTTCTTACAAACATGAATGCTATGAATTTGTTTTAAAAATTTCTGTTAGTTAAGTAAGTGGCATCTCAAAGATGATGATGAATATTGAGTTGTGCATTTAGGCTTGAACAAATATTGCTTGTTTGCATGCAGTGGTAATATAATAAAAACCTTTTTTTTTTCAACTTAAGTTTTGTGGTTTTTCTGAAGTTATGAGTGACACATGAAATATGCATTTTGGAGTGTCTATATGCTGGTATAGTTCACTTTGTTTATTTCAGTGTTGAGATTTTTCTTAACAAAGTGTCATGGAAAGTCTTTTTCTCTTGTTTTCAAAGAAATCAAGTTTAAATGTGAAAAAAAATAAAAATGAAAAAGACTATAAATCAAGGATAAATGTGCAAAATGTATTTTAACAATCAAATTTAAACAATTACTCCAACTAAAATGAGATTTTTGTTAACCTTCGCTCAACATATATATTTTTTCTTCAACATATATTCATATCGAATATTAAGTAAAAAATGAAACAAAATTGTTGAGACAAACAATTATAGCTAGGGGTGTAGCGGACGGTTTGATTCGATTTTAAGAGAAATAAATCAGAACCAGCAAAAAATAGTTAGTTTGGTTTGATTCGTTGTGAAATTTGAACAAAACCAAATAAACAAAGAATAAATTTGTTTGGTTTGATTAGATTCAATTTGGTTGACACTTTTAGTGGGATACAAGAGGGTCTAAACCCAAAGGAAGAACAAACTAAACATCACAGGGGTGAAGTCATCCCCAACATGACATACTTTTTAATATAATACTACTAACATAGTGTTAAATGGAAGAAATCACAATAACATATAATGGCTTGGTTTAGGTTACTTGTGATCAATTTTGAATGATGTGAAATTGATACATGAATCAACAAGATTGGGTTTGATTGATTTGGACCCAAATCTTAAATACAACAACAATTTATTTTATTCGTTGTTTGATTTGGTTATAAGACTAGTTGGTTTGCTTATCGATGTAAACAAATCTCCAGATCATATAACCAAGATATAAACAAATATAAATAAAGTTCAAATATAAAGAAAACCATACATCAAATCCAAAATATAAATCACAATTTATAGAACTATGCACCAATGGCGACATTTAAAAACGGGTCTATATCAGATCTCAATTCACCTGCATTTCCTACACCTTAAGAATTTTGATTATTTGCTAAAGTTAAATAAATTGTGTTATATACGTTACAATAAATATATAAATATATAACATTCTCTCTATTTTTTAGCATCAATTTGTCGGTATTCTAATATTTTTCTAAGACTCCAAAAATCTCCATTGGTCAGATATTTTAGACTTATCTCTTTCATTAACTATATCAACTGTTTCTTGTTCTGTGAGTTAAAATCCTCTTCATTTTGTCTTTCTCCATTTATTCCATTTGGAGAGATAAAAACATATAAAAATTAAAAAATAATTAACGATGATTGAACATACTCAATGATGGGATCTGTGTATCTATTTCTAAATGACATTCGCATGATCATTATTACTCTTGTTTTGGACCTTGGAGAGGTAACCATGTATTCCTTGGGTACATCTTTGCTCCATTTAAGAGACCTCCATTTATCCCTGTTTGCCTCTTAGATATGTGACACGTGGCAAAAATAAAACCAAGGGCCGAGATTAAAAGATTTATAAACAAACACTTGTTTTATAAATAAGAAAAGTCATGCGCATTTCATCTCTGTTTTCTCTCTGATACAACAACACGCGCGCCTCCTTCCTTCTTCCTCTTCTCAAAATCACTGCTGCATCTCCCTCTCGCCGACGCCGCATCTCTGCCTCCATCCACCGGCGGCGCTATCGAGTTCATCAAAAATAACAAACTAACAAACTTATAAGGTGTTTTCGAAACACTGTTTTAAGAATCGAAATCCAAAACATCAAAATCTTGTATTTTCTTTTTCATGGTTTAAACCAGCCTCAAAGGTGTTGTTTTTCATCACTCGTTTTTTTAACCTAAAGGATTAAGAGGATTGTCAATTTAAAATTCATTCAATCCCTTTGTTGTGATTCTAATTTTAATTAATTAATTTTTTCTTCAATTTTAGAAAGATCCTATGTTATGATTAATCTCGTCAAAATTGTGGTTATGGATTTTGCAATGAAACTGGAAATTGAAAGGGGAATGAAGGAGGTGGAGGAGAAAGGGATCAGGTGATCAAGAGTGGAGAAAGCATGTGATGATGTCTTTTAATCTCAGCCTTTAGATTTGATTTTGCCACATGTCACACATATGTAAACTAAAAAGGAGTAAATGGAGCAAAGATGAACTCGTATTCCTTGACCAATCTTGACCAATAAACGCAATCATTACCATGGACATTCGTGTTGTTGTTTGGATTGGGTTTGAGGCAAAAGTCTTCCGATCCAAATAAAACTCAAATGCAATTCAGATTGATTTGGATGACTATTTTAAAAATAAAAAAAAATTCAAATATATGCAGCTTAATTTGGATTGATTTTTGGATATCCAAAATTTAACATGTAATTTGTTTTATTAATATTAAACATACACGATAAAATAACATGTTTGATGCAAAATATAACATAAAATATATTTTAAAAGAACATTATTACAAAATCAAAATGATTGATTATGTTCAAAACATATGAAGTACTCCCTCCGTCCCGCAATAGATGACCTTTTTGAAAATGTGCAATTTTGACCTAATTTACTTTGAGCATATTTTTCTACTAATGTTCAAAGATAAATAGTATCATATGAGATGTCGTTAGATTCATCTCGATGAGTATTTTTCAAGATATCAAATTTTCATAATTTTCTCCAATATATTATTCAAGATATTTAAACTCAAAATTACGCATTGGTATGCGTAACTGGGTCAACTGTGTCATGTATTAAGGGACGGAGGGAGTAGTAAAAATATAGATTTAACTAGATTTTCCACCCGTGCTGCCGCACGGGTCATATACATTGTAGATGTAGTAGATAAAAACAAATCTCAATGTATATCAAAGAGAATGAAATATGTGGTCTCAAATATATGCAGATGTTGGAATTCGAACCTCAGACACCACACTTATTCACCTTAAAAATATTAATTTTTATCAATCGTGTGTTACTTCATTCTTTTGTTAAAATTATATGTCAATGTAATATAATTGGTATGTTCATCTTCTTCTTTTTTTTGACAAAATGTTACTTCATTCTGTTGTAAAAATTGTATGTTAATGTTATATTATGTACCTAAAAATAGCTCATTCTTAACCTCAACATGTAAAATGTTTTATTTAAATAATTTTTCTTTTATCAAATATTTGGCCTTTACCGTAAATGATACCCTTTAACTGTTTGTTAAAATGTTTCTTCCACCTGTTTATATAGATTGCAAAATTCTAGTGCATTTTGTGGTAGATATTTAACAAAGAGAGTTCAGTTCTAATTTGGATGAAAAGTGTAATATTAACAAAAAAAAATGTTTGATATAATCTTTCAAAACCCTTTTATTCCAATAGGGCGATTTGTTTTGTTGAAGAAATAGGGCGATTTGTTTTGAAGAAATAGGGGAAATAAAGCGATGCCGATTTGTTTTGTTCATGAAATAGGAGATTAGGTATGAACATTAGGGTTGTTCATGAAAATAGGAGATTAGGTGTGAGCATTAGGGTTAAAAGAGTAAAATTATGCAATAGGGTTTAGGTTAAAATTAGGGCTTACGGGTTAACTTTAATATATAAGAAGATAAGAAGAATAGGTGAGAGCATTAGGGTTGTTCATGAAAATAGGAGATTAGGTGTGAGCATTAGGGTTAAAACAGTAAAATTATGCAATAGGGTTTAGGTTAAAATTAGGGCTTACGGGTTAACTTTAATATATAAGAATATTAGGTGTGAGCATTAGGGTTGTTCATGAAAATTGGAGATTAAGTGTGAGCATAAGGGTTAAAACAGTAAACTTACGCAATAGGGTTTAGGTTAAAATTAGAGCTTACGGCTTAACTTTAATATATAAGAAGATAAGAAGATTAGGTGTGAGCATTAGGGTTGTTCATGAAAATAGGAGATTAGGTGTGAGCATTAGGGTTAAAACAGTAAAATTATGCAATAGGGTTTAGGTTAAAATTAGGGCTTACATGTTAACTTTAATATATAAGAAGATATAAGAAGATAAGAAGATTAGGTGTGAGCATTAGGGTTGATCATGAAAATAGAAGATTAGGTGTGAGCATTAGGGTTAAAACAGTAAAATTATGCAATAGAGTTTAGGTTAAACTTAGGGCTTACATGTTAACTTTAATATATAAGAAGAAGAAGATATATAAGAAGATGAGCATTAGGGTTTAAACAGTAAAATTATGCAATAGGGCTTAGGTTAAAATTAGGGCTTACATGTTAACTTTAATTATAAGAAGATTAATGTAATATATAAAATTAAAAATTAAAAATAAATAGATTAATTCAAATACTAATAAAATAAAAAATAAGGATTAAAATTTACTTTTGTGGTCTGGTTTGATTTTGAAATAGAGATCCAAAATTTTATTCGATTTGAGCAGTTTTTACAAAACAACATCTAAATTCTTCAAAAATATTTGATTTTTTTACGATTTTCGACTGATTTGGATCAGTTAGCAATTTTATTTTTCATTAGTTTTATTTGAACACCTCTACCCATTACTATTTCGATATTAAGAACCATCTCTCACGGTCGCCATATATGAAATTAGCTGCAATATATTAATTTCTATTTTTGCATTTCAATCATTTAATGATGTTTATTGAATGTGTTATATTTTTTTTTTCTATTATATATTTTAGACGTGAAATGGGAGAGAAGATGTTTTTTTAGGATAAAATGTCTAAATATATTTTTTAAAGATTTTCTATTTAAAATATGTATAGGATGTGTTTTTTTAAGTTTAAGTATATGATTTAAAAATATGTTTTTTTATTACAATTTTTTTTTGTGGTGGTCGGGATTTGAACCCCGAACCTTACATATTTTATGCATTATTCATACCAACTGAGCCAAGCTCACGAGAACTAGCGCTACGTATAGAGTAATGAATAAAAGTTTAAGAGACTCTCCATATAAAATATATCTCATATAATTTTCGCAATAAAAACCAACCATTTTTTTTTTTTTTTAAAAAAAAAAAAAACCAACCATTGGTATTAAAGTAAAGTCTATACTCTCAAACTGCTTGTGAAGATAAAAGAAGAAGATGATAATGAAAAAAAATAGCAAAGTAGAAACCAAATGCAATTTGGATTATAAGCAACATCCAATGACTACATCTTCATGTGTTTTATAAAATATGCTCATGTATTACACGAACATGTAAATAAACAACTCATGATTATACTTTTATGTGTTACATAAAATATGTTGAATGTGTTACCTGAAGATGTAGATGAACAAGCAACAACTCATGACTTATAACATAGTTATATGTTACATGAACATACCGATGTTTTTATATGTTGCATGAAACATACACAAGTTTTACATGAAAGGACATGAGGAAGAACAATAAACAAAACGGGTTTTAGATTTAATCTCAAATCGGATGTTCAAAAGATATCCAATCAAGAGGAGTGTTGAGAATGAAACACCTAAATATATGTTTAATGAAGAATTTATATTCATAATAAAATCAATAGAATTTATAATGTATATATTTGTTTAGAATATTTTATAATCTATTATTTACTTAAGGGTTGATAATGTATATATTTGTTTAGAAAATTTTATAATCTTTTATTTACTTAAATATATAACTTAGAAATGTATGTTTGTATTACAAATTAGCTCTATATACGTTACCTTTGACCAAAAAAAAGAGATAGAGAAGAATACGAGAGATACAAGAATGGAGCTAGGAAAGTAGAGAGTCATCGAGGCACCCTCCTATCCTCATGGAAATCATCCAAAATTATGGAAAAAAAAAATGACAACCTATACGTAGATCCTCGTAGAAATCACCCAAAATAATGGAAAAAGATTGTAGTGTAAATTGAGATGATAAACTGATATGATAAACATATACTCCCTCCGTCCCTATATAAGACCATTTTGCCAAAGTTACGGGAATTAAGATAGTGGATATTTGTATTAAAGTTGTTTTAATCACTATTGTTTTTACAATTTTATCCTTTAAGAAAGAAGGTTAATTTATGTTTTCAACATGTTATTTATTGTTGATTGAAGAAAAAGATGTATAATAAATAGGGGCATGTATGTAAAGAAATAATTAATGTAGTTGAAAATAACAAAGGGATCTTATAAAAAGGGACAAAAAAAATTCTCAAAAGGGTCTTATAATTAGGGACGGAGGGAGTATTATAATATTTTGAAAAGTGAAAATAATTGTGGTGTCAATGTGAATCCATTGATTACCAACACTGTAATATTTTTTATATTAACGAAGTGCATCAATTAAATAATTTTTAACTAATTAAGTGCATCATGTAAGTACATATTATTTTTAGTGTATAAGAATTCATTTCAATTAGAGGACAAAAAATAAGTTTATAATTGATGTAACTAAGTAACTTCTAAGTATCACATCACCGTCCCTTTGAAATTTCAATGAATAATGTTTTTGGAAGTTATGTTAGCATAAAAAAAAAATTAATTTTGGGGTATGTGAAAATCAATTCACATAATAAAAAAACATGATTTATTACACTTTAAGTTAAGTGAATCGGTTCATACCTCGTTTATGATTTGAATGAATTATTTTTTTTAAGAGGTTTAACTCTTTGACTTATGAATCGATTCACAAATCCTTTTCCGAGGTTGAATGAATCGATTCACTCCCTATTTTTCTTTAAAATAGTGCTTTAAAAGTCTCTAACTTATGAATCGATTCACACTTATGTTCTAGATTTGAATGAATTGATTCAATCGTATATTTTCACAAAATTTATACATGTTCACTTCTCTTATATTCTCAAAAATTATATAAGTTTTAACAATCTATTTTTTTAAATTATGACATTTTCTCTTTATCTTGTTCAAACCCTCATCGCATTCATCTCTCTGAAAATTCATATAAACTTTTGTAATTAGAGAATAAATGGAGTAACTTAGACTTGATTGAATTTTGGTACGTTAGAGTGAGATGATCTCATGGTTTTAATTTGAGTAAGTTGGTAACATAAAGTAAAGGACTTTGATCATTTCACCTTAAAATGAAATTTAGGGGTTTTCTCATTTAAATTGTCCATCTTATAATTGACATTTTATCAAAGATCAAAGGAAACTCAATAGTTGAGTATATCGTAGCATTGTTTGGTCAATGGTAATTCAAGTGAAGATTTGAAGAAAATGCTTACTATTGACTATTTTGTTACTTTTTTTTTTTTTTGACAAAGACTATTTTGTTACTTAGTAGGTAGAAACAAGTCCTTTTTTGTTATCAATGGAGAAGAAATAAGAAGCACTGTTATTTAGATGCAAAGCTTGTAGTAAAAGTATTGTCTCTCTCTTGTATTGCATACTCTCTATTCAATGTTTTCTTCATATTTAAAAAATAATAATGTTGCACAAACTGTTTTTACAAAGGAAAATTTAGTGCATTTCATTTATAATAATAATAGAGATATATGATAGAGTTCTAATATGAACACGGAAACTAACATGACACGGAATCGTCTTTGCTAAATAATGAGCAAATTGCACAAACATATTAATTGTTTTTAAAAAGTACTAATGTAAAGTTATTTGTAGGACCCACTTAATAATTTTTGAAGAGTTGTTAGATTGGAATAAATAAATACTTATTAAACATTACCTTTAAAAATTGATTGAACAAATGATGTGTTCGTATGGGGCCACTTTAACTATATCTTATTAGTAATTTATAGTTATATAGAACGATGTCAACCCCTTTTTTTTTTTTTAAGAGAAATAATATTTGTACATCCATTTTATGACGATTTTTTTATAACTTTATCTCTCATACTCGCATTATCCTCTTATTTTCTCTCTTCATTTTTCTCTCTCCATTATTTTTAACCAATGAAAAGAGAGAAAAGAAATTGTCACCAAAAGTTGTATGAAATGGTTGTTCAAATACCACTATTTTTTTTTTAAATCACTTATATGAAGATGTCATATTAAACAAAGTAGTAATGTGCGCCGATTTAACAATAACTTTGAAGTTGGAAAACATTGAAATAAATTAGTGTTTAATTTTAACTTTTCATTTTCAAGGATAAATTAGTAATATTAATAAGAGGTATGTTTGTTGAAAAAATAATAAATATACCATGTAAATTGTATGTATGGGGGTTCCTGTAAGATTAACTTATTTAGTATTGGATAATGCATATATATGTAGAGGCTGGAGTTTGAACCCCCAACATCCTACTTATTCACATTTAAAGTGAATTTCTCTGGCTGTTTGCCTACTTGACCAAAAAAAGTTGTAAGGAAATCAAACAAAAGATGATATGATATTTTCTGATTTAGTTTACTCAAATATATTTTAAATCTGGTAAGTCTTTAACAATTTCCAACAACAAATCAGTACCGGAAAATGTATAAAGTGAATGGGAGCATATATATTGCAGTTTGGCTAAATTTGAGTAATTCTATTCACACAGTAGATATTAAGTATGATTTCTCCTTAAATAAAAAAAAAAAAAAAAAGGTATGATTTTTTTTTTTGACAAAAGATATTAAATATGATATACTAATAAATTGCGTCGTTGTTCGTAAGACATAACTCAACCGACAAATAACAATATTATTATGTTAGACATATTATTAACTGGATTCCAACCCGGAATATCGTTGACAGGCTCCAAATAAATTAAAAATATGGAACTAAGAAAATTAAAGATAAAATAAACAATAAAAAAAAACTATCAAATACAATTAAAGACGTTTCCACATTTATTTTTGTTCTTTTCCTTAATGAACAATTAATACACTTATTATATAATATTCTGGATAAATCATTATTATCCATATGGTAAAATCTTAAGCACACTAAAAAGTACAGAAAATATATAAATCAAAATAACAACTAAGACATAAAATATACTTTTTTTAGTGAAAGACATAAAATATACTATCAACGATGATGTTAATTGTCCTTCAGTTACATTTATAAACTAAAAAAAACTGATTGTTAGATTTATTGAATACTTAATATATTTGGTTTATAATATGTATCAAGTATTCAATGAATCTAAAAAAAACTTTTTTTTTTTTTTTTAAACATAACAGGAGAGAGTAGTTTATTGGACCAACTTAGCCTCCTCAAATGGTGAGTTCTTAATTCTTACATTTTAGGAGGTGGGCGTAACTGGTGTCGATGAGGCTGTTGGTGTGGTGTTCCTGGGTAGTTAATTCTGGGACGATATTGAGGTGGCGGCGGTGGTGCATGTCTACGTCGCCTGTAATCGAGACCAACCAGTTTTTGTGTATCAGTTGTTGGGGGCTGGTAACTGATGAATCCATTGGATCGTGCAGACTCATATTTGGGATTAATATTTCCTGCTACGGTTGTAAGAGTGATAATTGCTAGCAACAAAACTAGCATGGATATTAAGTAAGACATCTTTCAAGCTTTCTTATTTGTGAATATCAGCAACGAGTTTAGGTTATTTGTAATGATAACAATTTCTCAAAACTATGTAGGGAGCGTAGAAAAGTTTGGTCTTTTTCTTCCAAAAAATACTTCATTTCCACTTAACTTCCCAACAAGAAAAACTATCTTGTCGACGATTTTGACCCACATAAACCTTGTTAGACTTTTCAGTGAAAGAGAGATGAGAGAATTATTGGTGAGATCAAGATGCCAAATTTCTCTTGTTTGATTGTGAAGAAGTTGGCGAGAGAGGTTGCTTTAACATGGGCCGTATAGTCATTTTGTTTCTTAAGAAACCAGCTTCACAAGTTTTTTAAGAATTGTATTAAATGTTTGGTCAAAAAAGAAAAAAGAATTGTATTAAATGACAGTATGTCTTTGAAATAAGTTTTTACTTTTTTTATAAAACAAGTTGTTATTTTTGTTTCTTCAAAAAAAAAATTGTTATTTTTGTTGATGTAATAATTACAAAATTTTTTAATAAAAAGTTATATTCTTTATTACAGCATCTATAATGGAGATATTCATTTTTAAATATTTAAATGAGTCTTACGGATACATCACTTATTTATAATTATTTAAGAGTAGTACTCCCTCCATTTCACAATACTTGTCCATTTTGGAGAATTATTTTGTTTCATTTTACTTGTCACTTTGAAGTTTCAATGCAACATTAATTATTGGTTTATCAATATTACCCTTACCTATTTATTGTTGAGAGAGAAATAATTGAATGAAATAATAAATGAGCAGGGTATTATAGAAAAAGACACAAAGAATTTCATAAAAAATGACAACATTTATTTGATTCATTGGTATGTGTAATTTCTTCAAAATGGACAAGTATTTTGAAACGGAGGAAGTATCTAATAAGTACTCAATCCTTCCAACCCAGCATCTCATACAAATTACTTAAATGAGCCACGATAAGCAACTATCAATAACTTTATATCATTATATTTCAATTTTTTAATATTAAAAGAGAGTGGGTCCCGCTTAAGATTGAGGGTCTTAAGTGAGACCCCCAGGTCTTTTAAGACCTTGAAAAATTTTCTCCCAAATGGGAGTACCTAATAGATATCGGGTCTTAAATGTTGAAGATCTCCCATTGGAGATGGTTTTAGGGGTGTTCAAATTCAAACCGATAAAAAAACTGTAAACTAATCAAAAAAAATTGAAAACCGCAAAAAACCGAATATTTTTTTTAGGGTTAATAGGACTTTACCACCCTGTAATATAGGGCACTTTTGGTTTTCCCCCTGCAAATTTTTTTTTTTAGATTTCGTCCTTATAAAATAAAGATTCTTCAAGATTGCCCACTATGCACTGTGACTCAGCAGAATCTTTGATATGTCACTGACGTGACATTTTTTTTTATTTTTCAATTTTTTTTTAATGTCACGTGTAAAATACATTTTCCATGTCAGTTTTTTGAGCTAAAATAAAAAAAAAAAAATCTGGAATTTCATTTTCAATTTTTTAAATTTTGGAAAAAAAAATTGATTTTTTTTCGATTTTTCAAATTTTTTAAAAAAAATTAGTATTTTTCTGATTTTTAAAATAATTTTAGCTTTTTAAAAAAAGATTTTTTCGTTTTTTAAAAAAAATATATTTTTTTTACTTTTTTAATTATAAATGACATGTAAAATCTTTTTTACACGTGGCATCCAAAAAAATTGAAAAAAAAAATGTCACATCATAGATTCTGCTGAGTCACAGGGTTCAGGGGGCAATCTTGAAGAATCTTTATTTTAAAAGGACGGAATCTAAAAAAAAAATTACAGGGGGAAAACCAAAAGTGTCATATATTACAAGGGGGTAAAGCTCTATTAATCCTTTTTTTTTTATGTGTTTGGAATTAGGATGTTGTTTTGTAAAAACTTCTGGGATGTGAGAGGATGCTTAAAGTAGGTATCCAATGTGACCAGGTTTGCATTTTGTGTACAAAGGAGAATGAAACTCAATCTCACTTTTTTTTTTCTTCTTGTGAATATGATGTTGTTGTTTAGAAAGGTGCTATGAGATGGATGAATATGAGTGTCAATACTAGCAATTGGCAATCTATTTTGCAATATGTCCAGTCTCATTGTAACAGTAACAATGGCATGCATCAAACTCATAGAATGGTGTTGAGTGTGACCCTCTATATGATCTGGAAGGAGAGGAATGATAGAAGATTTCAGAATTGTTACCGATCTGTTCAACAACTCCTTAACCAAATCAAAATGGATGCTTACATTATAGGATTGCAATTCAAGAAGGTGCAAACTCTGATGATTCGGGTGCAAACTCATTAATGGATGCTTAACTCTTGTTTCTTTGTTTAGTTGTTTCCTAATTCCATCTGGTTTATAATAATTGCGTTGGTTAATGAAAGTTATCTCTATTTACCAAAAAGAAATAGAGGTATCATAAAATTAGTCTATGATTTTGTATTACATTCTCGGATTGGTTTATGAAATTATGAGTATACCAAAATTATTTCTAACTCTATTAAACTATCAAGTTCTTTTTGTATTTAATCACTTTTTATTTAAGAAATTAAATTAACCCACCTAAATTAGCACCAAAGAGAATCGAACATGAGCCTTGAGAAGGAGCACACTCTAAGGTCCCAAACCAATACCACTAGGTCAACCCAAGTGGGTTTGTATTTAATCATTTACTAGTTTGATCTCTAAATTTATCCACTTTCAATCGAATTAGTCCCTTGCGATAAAAAAAAAATTCAAATTAGTCCCTAACATACTCTTTGAAGAACTAATAAGAGTAAATTGACTAATCTTAAACAAGCAATCACACTTGAGTGGTTAATAAATTTCATTAAAGAACATATTGTTTATGACATATGAGTTTATTTAATGAGTGAAACAATTATAGCTCAAATTTTACTTACCTTACAGATGTACTCGAGATTACTATAATCTCTTTTCCTAAAAATCGAAGAGTTAACACAAAAAGAAATTGACTAATCTTTTTGAATTATTCTTTCCATATCTTCATATTAGTATGGAAGGCACTTTTTGAGAACATCACAAAAAGTTGGAGACTAATTTAATAGTGTTTAGTCTGCGAAAATTAGCTAGTTTCAGCATATTTTTTCTTCTATATCTTCATTTCAATATGGAAGGCATGAGAACAAATAGAAATTCACAAAACAACAGCAGGTGTACAAAGTACAAACTCTAATTTAAAGAAATAGTGGCATAGATGCATCATTTGAAAGATTTATATATTTAAAACAATGCTTGTAATTTGTTGCTCACAAAGATTTTAAATCTATTAAGTCATTAAAAATTTCTAATTAACAACAAATCAGTACATTGCTAAATATATATTGGAGTTTGGCTAAATTGGAGTAATTCAATTGACAGTGGTTTGACATAAACCAGTACATTGCTAAATAGTAAATTTGCATGACAATTGGATTTTCAAACTGTTTTATTTGAATTTCTAAATTATATTATCTATCGAAGTTGTTACTAGTGGCGGAGCCAGCCAGAAAAAAATGTCAGGGTGGGCCACTAAAATTAACTATTGAAAAATTGTTTAAAGTCTCGCAAATTAGACTCATAATTGAATTATTTAAATTTTTCGGGTGGGCCACTACACCAATTTGCGGGAATTTGGATCAACCGAAACCTAAAACCGACATAAAATTGTATAAAATCTCACAAAATAGACCTATAATTGAATCATTTAAATTTTCGGGTGGGCCACTACACCACTTTGCAAGAATTTGGATCAACCAAAACATAAAACTGACACAAAATTGCATAAAATCTCGCAAAATAGACCTATAATCGTTGATAGGGCTCCGCCACTGGTTACTAGGTTGAGTCACGATCAGGTCGCTCTCTATAAAACATTTCATGACACTGCTCAAAATTGTTCAAGACAGACTATTAACCACGCCGTCTGCAGGATATAAAACAAGCCCGGTTAGAACTGTTCGATTAACTATTGCAGTGTAGAAAACCGTTCGAGAATTACACCTTCAATATGATAGTAAGACCACTCTTTAATGTTGAAACCACTTTAATATGGTATTGTTACCACTCTCTTATGGTGCTGAGACCACTCAAATATGGTGTTACCACCATTTTAACTTTAATTCTCCAAAATATCAATATGGCACTACGACCACTCAAATATGCTGATACCACTATTTCCACTTTTTAATTTCTCCTCAATTAGAAATTTTTTGAAAGAATGTTTATATACATTTAAGATCATTCTTAATTTCGACGGGACATTATTATTCCAAAAAGGAACTATGATCTTAATAGTACTTGAATAAAAATAATAATTACTATTATTTTTATCATTATCAAATATTTAAAATTAAATACCGTAATTTAAACACTACTAATGTGTGTGTTCTATTTTATGTGGAACCTCCACACTATTTTTTCAATGTACACAACATTAGATCAAAGTATAATATTTGGTGTTTAATCTTCCAATTTTTCTTCCAACATTATATGAATGTTCCATCATGACAATAAGATAAATGTGTGTAAATGAGGGTAGTCTCAACGTTATTGACGGGTATAAAATTTGTTATTTATAAATATAAGTATGATATAATCGGTTGTGTTTTGTTTGCAAGACATATCTAAACCGATAAATATCAAATATTATTAGGTTAGACATTATCATCAAGATTTAAACCGGAATATCGTTGATAGGCTCCAAATAAACTAAATATATGGAACTATGAAAATTAAAGATGCTAAACTAAGAAAATAAACATTAGCAAAACTTTTGTCAAAAAAAAAAAAACATTAGAAAAACTATCAAATACAATTAACGACATTTCCTCATTCATTTTTGTTCTTTTCCTTAATGAACAATACACTTCTCAAATAATATTATGAATAAATCATTATTATCCATATGGTAAAATCTTAAGCACACTAAAAGATAATAGAAACATATAAATCAAAATTACAAGAAAGATATAAAATATACTATGAAAAATGATATTAACTTGATTTCCTTGGGTCATATTTATAAGAGAAAAAAACTATTTTTTGAATTCATTGAATATTTAATGTATTTAATATATATTAAGTATTTAATGAATCTCAAAAACAAATTTTTTTTCTTATAAATTATAACCGGAGGGAATAGTTTATTGGACGAACTTAGCCTCCTCAAATAGTGAGTTCTTAATTCTTACATTTTAGGAGGTGGGCGTATCGGGTGTTGATGAGGCTGTCGTTGTGGTGTTCCTGGGACGTGAATTGGTGGAGGCTTCTTAGGAGGAGGCGGCGGTGCTAAATGTCTACGTCGCCTGTGATTGAGACCAACCAGTTTTTGTGTATCAGTCGTTGGGGGCTGGTAACTGATAAATCCATTGGATCGTGCAGACTCATATTTGGGATTAATATTTCTTGCTGCGCTAGTAAGAGTGATAATTGCTAGCAACAAAACTAGCACTGATATTAAGTGAGACATCTTTCAAGCTTTCTTATTTGTGAATATCAGCAACGAGTTTAGATTATTTGTAAAGATAACTTTCTGAAAACTAGGTAGGGAGCGTTGAAAAGTCAGGTCTTTTTCTTCCAAAAATACTTAGTTTCCACTTAATTTCCAAAAATAGAAACACTATCTTGCCGACGATTTTGACTCACATAAACTTTGTTAGAGAGATGAGAGAAATTGGTGCAAGATGCCAAATTTCTCTTGTTTGATTGTGAAGAAGTTGGCGAGAGAGGCTGCTTTAATATGGGACCTATTGTCATTTTGTTTCTGTCCTAACATGCGAAGAAAGGGGGGAGAAACCAGCTTCACAAGTTTTTTAAGAATTGTATTAAATGTTTGGTAAAAAAGAAAAAAGAATTGTATTAAATGAAAGTATGTCTTTGAAATATATGTTTTTACTTTTTTTATAAAACAAGTTTTTATTTTTGTTGATGTAATAATTACAAAACTTTTTAATAAAAAGTTATATTCTTTATTACAGCATCTATAATGGAGACACTCATTTTTAGATATTTAAATGAGTCTTACATGGATACATCACTTATTTATAATTATTTAAGAGTAATACTCCCTCCGTCTCACAATACTTATCCATTTTGAAGAATTATTTTGTTTCATTTTACTTGTCACTTTCAAGTTTCAATGCAACATTAATTATTGGTTTATCAATATTACTCTTACCTATTTATTTTTGAGAGAGAAATAATTGAATGAAATCATAAATGAGTAAGGGTATTATAGAAAAAAACACAAAGAATTTCATCAAAAATGACAACATTTATTTGATTCCTTGGTATGTGTAATTTCTTCAAAATGGACAAGTATTTTGAAACGGAGGAAGTATCTAATAAGTACTCAATCCTTCCAACCCAGCATCTCATACAAATTACTTAAATGAGTCACGATAAGCAACAATCAATAACTTTATATTATTATATTTCAATTTTTTAATATTAAAATAGAGTGGGTCCCGCTTAAGATTGAGGGTCTTAAGTGAGACCCCCCATGGTCTTATAAGACCTTGAAATTTTTTCTCCCAAATGGGGGTACCTAATAGATATCGGGTCTTAAATGTTGAAGATCTCCCATTGGAGATGGTTTTAGGGGTGTTCAAATTCAAACCGATAAAAAAACCGTAAACTAATCCAAAAAAAATTAAAAACCGCAAAAAACCGAATATTTTTTTAGGGTTTATAGGGCTTTAACCCCTGTAATATAGAGCACTTTTGATTTTCCCCCTTGTAATTTTATTTTTTTAGATTCCGTCCTTGTAAAATAAAGATTCTTCAAGATTGTCACCTATGCACTGTGACTCAGCAGAATCTTTGATGTGTCACTAACGTGGCATTTTTTTTTTCAATTTTTTTTAATGCCACATGTAAAATACATTTTCCATGTCATTTTTTTGAGCTAAAATAAAAAAAAATCTGGAATTTCATTTTCAAAATAAAATTTTCAATTTTTTTAATTTTTGAAAAAAAAATTGATTTTTTTTTCAATTTTTTGAAAATAATTAGTATTTTTTTCTGATTTTTAAAATAATTTGAGCTTTTTAAAAAATAATTAAAAAAAGATTTTTCGTTTTTAAAAAAAAATATATTTTTTTACTTTTTTAATTATAAATGACATGTAAATTCTTTTTTGCACGTGGCATCCAAAAAAATTGAAAAATAAAATAAAATGTCACATCATAGACTCTGTTGAGTCACAGGGCTCAAGCGGCAATCTTGAAGAATCCTTATTTTACAAGGACAGAATCTAAAAAAAAATACTTTACAGGGGGGAAACCAAAAGTGCCCTATATTACAGGGGGTAAAGCTCTATTAACCTTTTTTTTTTTTTTATGTGTTTGGAATTAGGATGTTGTTTTGTAAAAACATCGGAGATGTGAGAGGATGCTTAAAGTAGGTATCCAATGTGACCAGGTTTGCATTTTGTGTACAAAGGAGAATGAAACTCATTCTCACCTTTTTTTTTCTTGTGAATATGATGATGTTGTTTAGAAAGGTGCTATGAGATGGATGAATATGAGTGTCAATATAAGCAATTGGCAATCTATTTTGCAATATATCCAGTCTCATTGTAACAGTAACAATGACATGCATCAAACTCATAGAATGGTGTTGAGTGTGACCCTCTATATGATCTGGAAGGAGAGGAATGATAGAAGATTTCAGAATTGTTACCGATCTGTTCAACAACCCCTTAACCAAATCAAGATGGATGCTTACATTATAGGATTGCAATTCAAGAAGGTGCAAACTCTGATGATTCGGGTGCGAAGCTAATGGTTCTTTTTGTTTGTTTGAGCTTAACTCTTGTTTCTTTGTTTAGTTGTTTCCTAATTCCATGTGGTTTATAATAATTGTGTTGGTTAATGAAAGTTATCTCTATTTACCAAAAAGAAATAGAGGTATCATAAAATTAGACTATGATTTTGTATAACATTCTCGGATTGGTTTATGAAATTATGAGTATACCAAAATTATTTCTAACTCTATTAAACTATCAAGTTCTTTTTGTATTTAATCACTTTTTATTTAAGAAACTAAATTAACCCACCTAAATTAGCACTAGAGAGAATCGAACATGAGCCTTGAAAAGGAGCACACTCTAAGGTCCCAAACCAATACCACTAGTTCAACCCAAGTGGATTTGTATTTAATCATTTTCAAGTTTGATCTCTAAATTTATCCACTTTCAATCGAATTAGTCCCTTGCGATAAAAAAAAATTCAAATTAGTCCCTAACATATTCTTTAAAGAACTGATAAGAGTAAAATTTGACTAATCTTAAACAAGCAATTGTGCTTGAGTGGTTAATAAATTTCATTAAAGAACAGATTGTTTATGACATATGATGTTATTGAGTAAAACAATTATAGATCAAATTTTACTTACCTTACATATGAACTCGAGATTACTAGAATCTCTTTTACTAAAAATCGAAGAGTTAACATGAAAAGAAATTGACTAATCTTTTTGAATTATTCTTTCCATATCTTCATATTAGTATGGAAGGCACTCTTTGAGAACATCACACAAAGTTGGAGACTAATTTAATAGTTTAGTCTGCGAAAATTAGCTAGTTTCAGCATATTTTTTCTTCTATATCTTCATTTCAATCTGGAAGGCATGAGAACAAATAGAAATTCACAAAACAACAGCAGGTGTACAAAATACAAACTCTAATTTAAAGAAATAGTGGCATAGATGTATCATTTGAAAGATTTATATATTTAAAACAATGCTTGTAATTTGTTGCTCACAGAGATTTTAAATCTATTAAGTCATTAAAAATTTCTAATTAACAACAAATCAGTACCGGTAAATGTATAAAGTAAATGAAAATATATATTGGAGTTTGGCTAAATTGGAGTAATTCAATTGACACTGGTTTGACATAAACCAGTACATTGCTAATAGTAAATTTGCATGAAAATTGTTTTTGGATTTCCAAACTGTTGTATTTGGATTTATAAATTATATTATCTACCGAAGTTGTTACTAGGTTGAGTCACGACAATGTCGCTCTCTATAAGACGTTTCGTGGCACTGTCCAAAATTGTGCAAGGCAAACTATCAACCACGCCGTCTGCAGGATAAAATAAGCCCAGTTAGAACTGTTCGATTAACTATTGCACTGTAAAAAACCGTTCGAGAATTACACCTTCAATACGGTAGTAAGACCACTGAAACCACTTTAATATGGTATTGTTACCACTCTCTTATGGTGCTGAGACCACTCAAATATGGTGTTACCACCATTCTAACTTTAATTCTCCAAAATATCAATATGACACTACGACCACTCAAATATGGTGATACCACCATTTCCACTTTTAATTTCTCCTCAATTAGAAAAATATTGAAAGAATGTTTATATACATTTAAGATCATTCTTAATTTCGACGGGACATTATTATTCCAATTTCGACGGGACATTATTATTCCAAAAAGGAACTATGATCTTAATAGTACTCGAATAAAAATAATAATTACTATTATTTTTATCATTATCAAATATTTAAAATTAAATACCGCAATTTAAACACTACTAATGTGTGTGTTCTATTTTATGTGGGACCTCCACACTCTATTTTTTCCATGTACACAACATTAGATTAAAGTATAATATTTGGTGTTTAATCTTCCAATTTTTCTTCGAACATTACATCAATTTTCCAACATGACAATAAGATAAATGTGTGTAAATAAGGGTAGTCTCAACGTGATTGACTGGTATAAAATTTGTTATTTTATAAATATAAGTATGATATAATCGGCTGTGTTTTGTTTGCAAGATATATCTAAACCGATAAATATCAAATATTATTAGGTTAGACATTATCATCAAGATTCGAACCGGAATATCGTTGATAGGCTCCAAATAAACTAAATATATGGAACTATGAAAATTAAAGATGCTAAGCTAAGAAAATAAACATTAGCAAAACTTTGTCAACAAAAAACATTAGAAAAACTATCAAATACAATTAACGGCATTTCCTCATTCATTTTTGTTCTTTTTTTTTTTTTTTGGTACAAAAGAGGGCAAAGCCCAATGTTCTTTTCCTTAATGAACAATATACTTCTCAAATAATATTATGAATAAATCATTATTATCCATATGGTAAAATCTTAAGCACCCTAAAAGATACTAGAAACATATAAATCAAAATTACAACTAAGATATAAAATATACTATGAAAAATGGGTCATATTTATAAGAAAAAAAAACTATTTTTTGAATTCGTTGAATATTTAATGTGTTTAACATATAATATATATATTAAGAATTTAATGAATCTCAAAAACAATTTTTTTCTTATAAATTATAACCGGAGGGAATAGTTTATTGGACCAACTTAGCCCTCCTCAAATAGTGAGTTCTTAATTCTTACATTTTTGGAGGTGGGCGTATCGGAAGTCCAAGAGGCCGTGGGTGTGGTCTTCCTGGGATGTTAATTGGTGGGACGCTAATTCTGGGAGGAAAATGTGCTAAATGTCTACGTCGCCTGTGATTGAGAGCAACCAGTTTTTGTGTATCAGTTTGTGGGGGCTCGTAACTGATGAATCCATTGGATCGTGCAGACTCATACTTGGGATTAATATTTCCTGCTACAGTTGTAAGAGTGATAACTGCTAGCAACAAAACTAGCACTGATATTAAGTGAGACATCTTTCAAGCTTTCTTATTTGTGATAAGCAACGAGTTTATGTTATTTGTAATGATAACTTTCTGAAAACTAGGTAGGGAGGGTAGAAAAGTTTGGTCCTTTTCTTCCAAAAATAGAAACACTATCTTGCCGACGATTTTGACTCCCTTGTTAGACTATTCAGTGAAAGAGAGAGATGAGAGAATTATTGGCAACAGATGCCAAATTTCTCTTGTTTGATTGTGAAGGAGTTGGCAAGAGATGCTGCTTTAAACATGGGACCTATCGTCATTTTGTTTCTTACCTAACATGCAAATAAGAAAGGGGGAAGAAACCAGCTTTACATGTTTAAAGATTCTATTATATATGTCTTTGAAATACAAGTTCTATCTTCTTTTATAAAATAAGTTGTTATTTTGGTCGATGTAACAGTTACACAATTTTTTAATAAAAAGTCATAAGGTCGTGCTAACTTGTGTTATAAGTACACACAAGTTAAGGAATAAAAAAAGAAATAATAAATAAATTTTGTAATGTAAATATAAATTTTTAAACTTTTAAATCATTGAATAGACAAAAAAAAATTTAAAAAAAAAACTTCTATCTTTAACTTATTAACTTGTGTATTAAGGGAACGTTATAGTCTTTATTAGAGCATTCACAATGACGACACTCATTTTTAGGTACTTAAATGTGTTTCACATGCACATGGACACATCACTAATTTATAATTTTTTAATAGTAGTACCTAATAACTACTCAATTCCTCCAACCTAGGATCTCACATAATTTTTTTAAAAGAGACTCACTAATCAACTATCAACACTTTTATATTATTACATTTCAATTTTTTAATATTAAAAGAGTGTGGATCCCACATAAGATTGAGGGTCTTAAGTGAGACCCGTGGTCTTATAAGACCCCGTAAAAACTTCTCCCCAACGAGAATAACAAATAGGTATCGGGTCTTAAATTTTGAAGACCCTCCCATTGGAGATGGTCTTAGAGGTGTTCAAATCCAAACCGATCTAAAATAAAACCGTAAACCAATCCAAAAAAATTGAAAACCGCAAAAAACCAAATATTTCTTAAGCCAATTGTCTATCGTGACTATTCTTATATGACTAATGAAGTTGTATGAATGGATGATTGTATTTTGGATATGATGTTTATTATGAGATGTGTATGATATCTTACTTAGAATGTAAGAAATGCTTGAAATGGTGAAACTGTAACACCCCGTTTTCCCAACGTAAAAATTTCATTTAATTAATCAGAGTAATTCACATAAACGGAATGTCACACTTCTTTTCTTAAAATCATAAACGGAATAATTAACTAATTATCCTTCAAAATTCAATAACATAATATTTAATACTTTCCAGCGGAATTTATTCGAACATCTAAAAATACTTTTGGCACGAAGGTCTCATCAAAGTATCTCATAAAAATCCAATTAACAACTTAATCATGTAAATTCATAAGCAATACGTAAGGAATAGAAAAGCATGCAACAAAGTTCTCACCCGTTACGTATCAGAGCACCTAAAGACACACATGAGAGATAATCCACTCACGACAGCAATCTAACAGCAACTTAAACTCGATCACATGCAAGTTACTCATACGAAGAGCATCGTTTCCAAGCAGAAGGGGTGAGATTTCACAAAACAATAATATTAAGCATATAATTCAACAATTATATTTAACAACCTAAAATCATCATAATATTCATCATAGATAATAATATATCATATATCACATCTTTAATAGTTCATATAAAGAATCACAGCTTCAACAACTTGGCAACTTAAACATCTTTGACTCGACGAATGCGACTCCAACTTGACTATGCAACTTAGACCTCTTATATGCATGTCGTACCAATCCAGGGCGTCAAGCCCCCAACGTATTGGTGTAGGGATTTTAAGATTTTAAGAGAGGGTTTTTCACAATTTTAATCCTCTTTGCGGAAGAAATCTCATTGAAACGGATCTTGATTAAATCATTAATCACAAATCAAACAGAAACTTAAACACTTTAAGATTCATGTGTTTACCTCTTGAAGAGCAGAACCGAAGAAATATTTCTGATCACGCACAAAGCGATGCCTCTACTCAGTCCACACGAACAGAACTTCTCCGATGACCAGTGCTAGCCAATTCCAACAGAGATTCAGAGAGAACCAGGTTTAGAGAGCGGCGGCTAGGGTTTCACAACTTTTTGTGAATTAGGTTAAGCACTCACAAAATGTTAGTCATGCTTCAACACAAGGGTTCTATTTATAGAATCACTTATGTAGTCAGCAAGACAACACTTAAATACATCGTACCTTACGGTGGACCGCGTTTCTCTATTTTTCGTAAATCAAATAATAAAGTCATATTTAATTATTTAATTACTAATAAGTCTCACTTATTATTTTATAAAGAAGTCTTACTTATTTATTTCTCTCATCTATCTGTCCTTTGTGTGTGACCCAATAGGTTCCCGTAGCGTTGACAATAATATTAAATAGCGTATTTAATATTATAAACAGTGAGCGGTATCTAGCAACACATCACTGCTACCCAAGTGACGAGAATGTCATGTGATCTGACGAAACCTTTCCGTGATAATGTTCATGTGTATAATTACCCTTTTGCCCTCATGTCTATATTGAACACAAGGCATAGACCGTGTCATCCTTGTCTAGTTCAATATTGGGCCCATAGACATTTCTCCTGTTATGTAGGAGGGGCAAATTCCATCTCGGTCACTCATGTCCCTCAGCATGATTCATGGAGTACCCATCAACCAACTTTATAGTCACCCTGTTACGGACAACGTTTGAATGGTGACAAAGCACTCGACTCCAACATCTAGGGTACATAGTGGTTTCAGGTCGAAGGGTGGAATACACCACTATCACGATGAGAATATCTTATGACATTTTTCATAACTTTTACTATGTAGTATTCTCATGGCGGATCAATCCAATATAAATATTACTCCTAATATTTATATTTATGTGAAGACTTGATAACTTTTTATCTGTGATCTGTGAGATGTGATCATCAGTCTACCCACATAATAGTCTCTATGCTTTAATGATATCCCACTTCTCAACAAAGCTTGACTACGGATACTTTTAAGAATAGTTTCCTTATGTTTAACGGGGTCTCACAATTAAGTTATACTTAATGTTCCATTAAACGGACTAACTATTCTAGGGACTTTATTATTTTGAAACAAAACAAAATCAATAAAGAAATGCCTTATTATTATATATTCACAATATATACTTGTATCAATATCATGATACAAAGCCAAACCCAATCAACAAAGATTGGCTATTAGGGCTTACTCCAACAATCTCCCACTAGCACTAAAAGCCAATCAAATATTAACTAAATATCTATTGGTCAAGTGTTAGCATCAAGCACACTATGGGCAAGATAATATACTAGGAGATCAGGAACTCTTTCTTATGTTGGTAGGTTATACTTCTTTCAATTTCCATTTTCGATCTTCAATCGAAAAGAAATTGAAGTGTCGAAGTATACATTTGGATCATTGGTGAGATCAAGTTTTCATTGCTCGCAAGATTTAAACCAATTTTACCTCATACGAGATCAATGGAATCCGCAATGCAAGAAACACATGTTTTCACTCAGCTATGAGCTAAACAATCCAAATCATATATATTTGACATCTGTAATAGAAACAACAACTATCTGAAGCTTGTATTTTTACAAATTTCATAGTTGATATCCTAGCATAACATTTATTCCAAATTACAATCTTGATATACTGTACACCGATATGAAAGTCAACATCATTGTAACTCATTTACAATGTTTCTTTCATCCGTGTTCAAGAAACAATCCATAGTCTTTTAAGACATCCAAGGATATTCTTGAAGGTATTCTAGTGTCGAACACTATAATCAATTTTGGTACATATTGAAAATAATTTTCTAACCATGTCTTACATGTGTAAATAAATTATTTAGGTGACTAGTATGTCATCCACATACTCCACCAAACTAATATCAATGCTCCCACTAATCTCCTTATGTGCACAAGATTTCTTTATTAATAAAAGTTTTCATAAAACTTCATTAATAAAATAAAAATTCAACTTTGAGAAGTTTTCTCTAATTCATAAATGAATTTTATAATACATCTACCTTTCTAGTATCCTTTGGATTAACGAAATCCTACATATATAAGGTTGCTCCAATTAATGAATAAAACCTCATTATCCATCTTCTAGAACATGTATTATACAACAATGAGAATTGGGATCGTTAGATTTAAGCATTACGATGATGGAATGGTTTCGTCATGATATGCATCATGAATTGCATGAAACCTTATATAATCAATCACATCTTAAATGTATTCATAATACCATCCATGTTAGTTTTCTACAAGAAAACTCACATTCATTTTATGAGTCATACTCATTTGAATGATATAACCAATATCCATATATGGCTTGTGTACATGGCTTCTTTATAATATCTCATGGCATATGGCTACTTCTCAAAATCAGACCATTTGCGACCTTCTAGTAAGTCAGGTGCTCATCTTCCATGAGCATCATATCACCTTGTTGAGTCATGACAAAATCATGTTTCTCATCCTAGTGTTATGACATATCAGACTCATCTAGATCATGTGCTACTCGAACTAGCAATTTACCAACAACCCTTTGTTGAATCGGTTCATGTTCCATTCTTAGAGAAACATGTATTTTGTGGTACTTGACTTAATTCAAGTTCTACATCACTCCCACCAGCTCTTGCAGAGCTATACTCTTTGAAAAGGAATACTCTAGTTCTAGAGACAAACAACTTTTGTCAAGGAAGAAGATGTAGAAATAGTATCCTCTAGTTTCCTAAGGGAACCTCCACAAGTATACATTCATTTAATTTGAAGTTTATTTAGTAAACCATATAACCTAAAATTATCATAAAGTCAAAATAGGTACTTTACCTCCATATCAAATATGGTGTCTTTATGATTACCTCAATTGGAACTTGTCGTGGGTAAAGAATAACTGTAAATAAAGCAATTACAAGAGTCACAGAGTCATAATCTTATTTTAGATCGACTCATGTCAAACATGATGAGATATAAATAATCATTATACTCCTTAATTAAGTACTTACCATCACGACTTACTCGTATGGTCTTTATACTTTTCAAACTTATTCCTTTTACTTCATTGTTAAAATCTTTGAACAATTTCAAAGTTTTCTTCAATCGTGTCAAATACACTTTGCTTATCTACTAAATGATTTAGTAATGCTATATGAAGTAATAGAAACAATATCTAGAAAATATGTTTAGTTCTCCATATACATCTCATATGTATATAAACTCAAATAAATTACGTGCCCTTTCACCTTTGTTGGTGACTGGTATACTAATCTATTTTGAAAGGTGGGACTCACATCTTTCAAATGATATAAAATCAAATGAGTCCAATAGTCCATATCCATGGATTTTGGAAATGTGAATCACGCCTGTTTGTACTAAACAGTAATGCCAATTATATACAAAAGGTTCAAATATCATTTGATCCTTTTTCATATGTTATAGATCAGCTTATCAAGATCTTGGAACTCAATTCCATTACCTGATTAGCACACTTGTATAGAAAACATTATTTGGATAATAGGACAACATTTGTCTTTTATTCAACTACACAATCCTTCTCTTGTCAATACAAGATTTAGGACATAATGCTTCTATATTATATGGAATTTAATAACAATTATTTGGTTCCATATCAAGTTAAGTTTAAGTCAAAGCATAAGCTCTTATAGTCAACGAAACTATTTGTTCCATTCTAGACGTAGGTGGACTTCACTTATAGTTAATGTTCTACTTCTTTAAACTCTATATTTCAACAAATATAAGATTAATCATCAAGTATCATATACTTATGATGCAGAAGTAGAAATTTAACTTTATATAACTATATGGGTAAATAAGAAGTCTTACTTCTTTCTTATTTTGACGCTTTCAAAACTACGAGCAATTTTGCTTTCAACTTTTGAAATAATTGCTTCCCTATTTAGCAACCATGTTTAACCCTCCAAGGTAGAGAAACAAAGTTTGAATTTTATTCTTATCCGTTTCCATGTACTTGATAGGTTGAAATCTTTTATCTTACCTTGCAGTTATAACATTGAGATTAATGATCATATCATTATCCATTGTCGTTACCACTATGAGATATCTTATATCCACTCATTCGACCTAATGCTTCTGACAAGCATTCTTTTCAAATTTATATATAGAAAGTTGCTAGGAAATGGTTGCTCGAAATTATACAGTTTTTCTTATTCTTAAGAACAATTCTTAATTTTGTACCAATTCAGAAACTCCTTTCTGAAAATTTTGTTCTTCATAAGAACATTTAACATTATAATAAAAATGTATATGCCGAAGAAATTCTAAATACAGAAAATAAATAAAATAAATGTATCATGATTTAAAAACATAATTAATTAGGTCTTTAATTAAATATGCTCCCACTATTTTACTCAAATCAAATGACCTTCAACATTTGAATCGGAAAATCTCATTGGAAGATTTTCTAGTGGGTTAAAATCCATATTTCACCTTGCTTTAAGTCAACGGGGACTGTACTCAAAACTCAGTTATTTAGGTAGGAACTCCTTCCAATTGTATCTCATACAACTTTCAAATCATTTGAGTGAATAACTCATTACTCTAATCTATCATATAGATGTTCCCAAACATTGCTTCTAAATTTATTTTAATCATATTAAAATAATTTAGTTAAGTTGGACCCAAAGAATAACAGTCGGGTAAATAGAATTACCGCACCGCAACTTACTAGTATAGAAAGTGCACCTCGCGGAGGCGAAACTTACACATTTCGATATTAGTCTTGAAGGGTGTCATCCTTTGAAAAGCAATTAACTTAATATTCTTTTGAAGTAAATATATATATTTTAATCTTATTAAAATAATATAGTTAAGTTAGATCCAGAATAACAATCGGTAAATAGAATTACCGCACCACAACTTACTAGTATAGAAAGTGCACCTCGCGGAGGCGAAACCTACACATTTCGATATTAGTCTTGAAGTGTGTTATACTTTAACAATAATTTACTTCATATTCTATTTGAAGGATTTTAATTAAGTTGTGTATCTTATACACACATCTAATATTATACATAACATTCATGTTCATAGATAGCAAGTATATATAAAATATTTAAAATATACATGCACTAATCTAAACACACATTTCATGCATCACATACATAAAATAATAAACTAGGTACTATGGTTATGACCTCCTAACGTGTAAGAATTAAATAAACTACTTTATTACAATTCTTTGACCCACGAACAAGCTTCAAAAATTTCTCCATCGAAATCATCTTTTGACGTTGTCTCTTCTTCAACTCGAACAATTACAATATTTAACTCCTTAAATAAAATAAATAAAGTAAACCACGACACACAGGTTGTATTTAAAAATAAAATAAATCACGACACGCAGGTCGTATTTAAATAAATAGAACACTAAAATCTAAGGTCATAACCATATACCATATTAATTAATTAACTAAATAATAATACTATGGTAAGTAGTAATTCGTGTAGATTATTATTAGAAACTTATAATATATGTTATTATAACATTTATAATATCACTATATCATACTTGAAAAATTTCCAATCAGTTATCTACGTAGGGAACAAGTTACGTTTCCGAAAAGTTTGGATCATATCCAATTTATTATTGGCAATTAAATATCATATTTGTTATAATAACAATTACCATAACAATTCATGGAAATTCAGAAACAATTTCTGATCTGGAAACTAACTTCCAGTGTATACGTAATTAACCCACATACTTCGGAACAAAATTTTATTTTAAAAAAAAAAATAAAAATACTTTATACGATTTCTTTGCCACTTAATTGACATCAGTATGCCATATATCCGAAAGAAAATAATTAATTGATATTGAATGGTCATTATTATCCGAAAGAAAATAACGACAATTCCAAATTAGAACTCTTCTCAACTTGGAAAATTAATATCCCAATCAATTATATTAAACCAAATTTGCTACAATAACATCAGATCTCATCTTCATATTTCAAAACATTTTGTATTTACTTATCAAATCGAAAAGCAACAAAATTGGTTTTGAATCATATTCAAAACATAAAAGAAATGAAGAGCATGTAATTGGTTTTGAATCATATTCAAAACAGACAGGCAAATCGTAACTATTAATTCCTCAAACAAAACAAATCAAAATTTGTGATCAACATGTTACTCTAAATATCAGTTCAAAACTGATCTCACGGTATATTAAATTTAATAATACCTTATAGAATTCATGAATTTGTTTCAATAATATTAAAGAAATGATAACTTTATCTAAATCCTTCAAAAGTACCTTTATCAAATCAAATTTGGTAAAACAGGATCGTATAGCATACACAAGATATCATAACGAAACAAAAACGACAATCGTATAGCATGCATAGGATCCAAATCGAAACAAATCATAAACAAACTAAAATTTGAAACAGAAACATGCTTTATCATATGACATACATCGCATATATAAGAAACAAAAGCATAAGTCGATGACTTATATATTTATATGATCATATCACAAAACCATGTCAGGCAAACAACAAATAGATTTGAATTCAATGATTTAATCGCAACACATGTTCTGATACCACTGTAGGGATTTTAAGATTTTAAGAGAGGGTTTTTCACAATTTTAATCCTCTTTGCGGAAGAAATCTCATTGAAACGGATCTTGATTAAATCATTAATCACAAATCAAATAGAAACTTAAACACTTTAAGATTCATGTGTTTACCTCTTGAAGAGCAGAACCGAAGAAATATTTCTGATACAAAGCGATGCCTCTACTCAGTCCACACGAACAGAACTTCTAGCCAATTCCAACGGAGATTCAGAGAGAACCAGGTTTAGAGAGTGGCGGCTAGGGTTTCACAACTTTTTAGGTTAAGCACTCACAAAAGGTTAGTCATGCTTCAACACAAGGGTTCTATTTATAGAATTACTTGTGTGGTCAGCAAGACAACACTTAAATACACCGTACCTTACGGTGGACCGCGTTTCTCTATTTTTCGTAAATCAAATAATAAAGTCATATTTAATTATTTAATTACTAATAAGTCTCACTTATTATTTTATAAAGAAGTCTTACTTATTTATTTCTCTCATCTATCTGTCCTTTGTGTGTGACCCAATAGGTTCCCGTAGCGTTGACAATAATATTAAATCACGTATTTAATATTATAAACAGTGAGCGGTATCTAGCAACACATCACTGTTACCCAAGTGACGAGAATGTCATATGATCTGACGAAACCTTTCCGTGATAATGTTCATGTGTATAATTACCCTTTTGCCCTCATGTCTATATTGAACACAAGGCATAGACCGTGTCATCCTTGTCTAGCTCAATATTGGGCCCGTAGACATTTCTCCTGTTATGTAGGAGGGGAAAATTCTATCTCGGTCACTCATGTCCCTCAGCATGATTCATGGAGTACCCATCAACCAACTTTATAGTCACCTTGTTACGGACAACGTTTGAATGGTGACAAAGCACTCGACTCCAACATCTAGGGTACATAGTGGTTTCAGGTCGAAGGGTGGAATACACCACTATCACTATGAGAATATCTTATGACATTTTTCATAACTTTTACTATGTAGTATTCTCATGGCGGATCAATCCAATATAAATATTACTCCTAATATTTATATCTATGTGAAGACTTGATAACTCTTTATCTGTGATCTGTGAGATGTGATCATCAGTCTACCCACATAATAGTCTCTATGCTTTAATGATATCCCACTTCTCAACAAAGCTTGACTACGGATACTTTAAGAATAGTTTCCTTATGTTTAACGGGGTCTCACAATTAAGTTATACTTAATGTTCCATTAAACGGACTAACTATTCTAGGGATTTTATTATTTTGAAACAAAACAAAATCAATAAAGAAATGCCTTATTATTATATATTCACGATATATACTTGTATCAATATCATGATACAAAGCCAAACCCAATCAACAAAGATTGGCTATTAGGGCTTACTCCAACAATTGGAGCGTAAATAGGATCACAGGGCATCAAGCCCTCAACTTATTTGAGCGTAAAAAGGCTCCCAAGGCATCAAGCCCTCAACTTAATTGAGCAAAGGCTCCAGGGCATCAAGCACCCAACAATGAAATGCTAATGCATGGACTCGACCTCTTAACATCTTAAATCGACAACCTCTTATATAATCCAATAATTTGGAACTTCATCATCTTAATCAACTTAAACCGACTCATGCAGATTAGTTAAATAACAACAGCAACACAACAGTATACAAAAACTGCATGACATAATAATATCAAATGCAAGTCAACAACGTCTCAATTATTCACATATAATTCAAGTAATGCATATACAATTATATCACAATATAACAACATCAAATAATAATCAACATCTTAAAATATCATATATACATATAACACTTCATCAATCATGGACAATATCGTATTCACAACATATACATACATATACTAATTCATCAATCATAAACAACATCATACTCATAAACATATACATTCATATACTAATTCATCAATCATATTCAATTATTCACTGTGACCTACGTGCAGTAATTTCACTATAACTCAAGTTCTATAAATCCTTTTTAAGTCAAATCAACGGCATTAGAAAGAGAATATTCATACCTACAACTTTCGTGTTTAGACCTAAGACTAATTCTGGACCTATCAATACCAGATTTCATTTCAAATTCGGACAAAGTTGTGCTGAAGTTCATAAAAATTCACTGTGACCTACGTGCAGTAATTTGACCATAACTCAAGTTCTATAAATCGTTTTGACCTCAGACTAACGGCATTAGAAAGCTAACATCCATACCTACAACTTTCGTGTTTACACCAAAGACCAATTCTGGACCTATCAATACCAGATTTCATTTCAAATTTGGGGCAGAGATGAAAAGAAAAATCAGAAAAAGCAACCCATATTATTCAACTTCACTTTTATTCAAAATCATCACAATCATCACTCTTAACCGTAATTCTCAAAAACTAAACCTACAACATGTTAAATACAATTTTTAGAATCATAGACTCAAGATTATTGAATGTTAGTCTCACCCTTACCTTGGAATATAAAAATCGCATCTTCCTAGGTCTCGCTCCCTTCTCTTGGCTTTTTCTCCCTTTTCTCCAAAATTGATCGTACGTTATGTTTTTCTAAACTAGGTCTCTCCTATTTATAACTTTTCTTTTCTATTTTATCTTATTTCTCTTTCTCCCCCAAAACTCTCTAAAATCTCATAACAACCCCGAAACTCAATATTCTATTCAAATATATATATATATATATATATATATATATATATATATATATATATATATATATATATATATACTCCCTCCGGTCTCAAATGTAGGGAAAAAAAAAGCACACCAATTAAGAAAATGAATTGATTACATTGAAGTCATGTTAAAAAAGTACAACTTTTCAATTTTGCCCTTGTCATGTTTTAGTAATAATTAATGAAAGTGACTCTTGAACTCATGGAGATGGGGTAAAATTGGAATAGTAGCATTTATCAGGTTGTTTTTACTATACTTTTTCTTACATTTGAGACCACAATTTTTTTTGTTTTTTCCCTACAATTGACACCGGAGAGAGTATAATATAAAATATTTTTATTAGAAATATATCTCTATAACAAATATATTTTTATAACATATATATTTCTAAACCAAATAGCATATATATTATACTAATAAATACCAACATATAACATAACAAAATATCACTCATCAAAATAAATCATATAAATCATATAAGTATATTCTAAACTCATTAAAATAATCAAATAATTAAAGAGGGCGTTACAACTCTCCCCTCTTAAAAGAATTTTGTCCTCGAAATTCAGAGCACAAAAGAAATGAATTCAATTATTGCCTAACCATCTTAAACCATAGATAGCCAAATAGAAACTTCAACAAAACATGTAAACCAAATCAAAGTTAGTCAATCAAACATGATCACATAATAAACATATATATTAATCAGAAACACAACAACAACCAATCAAACAGCATAAAGATAGTAATACAACTGTTACTCGACACAACTCGATTCAACTACTTGGCCGGACGGACCGACCTGATCTGATACCAATTGTAACACCACGTTTTCCCATCGTAAAAATTTCATTTAATTAATCAGAGTAATTCACATAAACGGAATGTCACACTTCTTTTCTTAAAATCATAAACGGAATAATTAACTAATTATCCTTCAAAATTGAATAACATAATATTTAATACTTCGCTGCGGAATTTATTCGAACATCTAAAAATAATTTTGGCACGAAGGTCTCATCAAAGTATCTCATAAAAATACAATTAACAACTTAATCATATAAATTCATAAGCAATACGTAAGGAATAGAAAAGCATGCAACAAAGTTCCCATCCTGTTACGTATCAGAGCACCTAAAGACACACATGAGAGATAATCCACTCACGACAGCAATCTAACAGCAACTTAAACTCGATCACCTGCAAGTTACTCATACGAAGAGCATCGTTTCCAAGCAGAAGGGGTGAGATTTCACAAAACAATAATATTAAGCATATAATTCAACAATTATATTTAACAACCTAAAATCATCATAATATTCATCATAGATAATAATATATCATATAATACATCTTTAAGAGTTCATATAAAGAATCACAGCTTCAACAACTTGGCAACTTAAAATCTTTGACACGACAAATGCGACTCCAACTTGACTATGCAACTTAGACCTCTTATATGCATGTGGTCCCAATCCAGGGCGTCAAACCCCCAACGTATTGGAGCGTAAATAGGCTCACAGGGCATCAAGCCCTCAACTTATTTGAGCGTAAAAAGGCTCCCAAGGCATCAAGCCCTCAACTTAATTGAGCAAAGGCTCCAGGGCATCAAGCCCCCAACAATGAAATGCTAATGCATGGACTCGACCTCTTAACATCTTAAATCGACAACCTCTTATATAATCCAATAATTTGGAACTTCATCATCTTAATCAACTTAGACCGACTCATGCAAATTAGTTAAATAACAACAGCATACAAAAACAGCATGACATAATAATATCAAATGCAAGTCAACAACGTCTCAATTATTCACATATAATTCAAGTAATGCATATACAATTATATCACAATATAACAACATCAAATAATAATCAACATCTTAAAACATCATATATACATATAACACTTCATCAATCATGGACAATATCTATTCACAACATATACATACATATACTAATTCATCAATCATAAACAACATCATACTCATAAACATATACATTCATATACTAATTCATCAATCATATTCAATTATTCACTGTGACCTACGTGCAGTAATTTCACTATAACTCAAGTTCTATAAATCCTTTTTAAGTCAAATCAACGACATTAGAAAGTTAATATTCATACCTACAACTTTCGTGTTTACACCTAAGACTAATTCTGGACCTATCAATACCAGATTTCATTTCAAATTCGAACAAAGTTGTGCTGAAATTCATAAAAATTCACTGTGACCTACGTGCAGTAATTTGACCATAACTCAAGTTCTATAAATCGTTTTGACCTCAAACTAACGGCATTAGAAAGCTAATATTCATACCTACAACTTTCGTGTTTACACCTAAGACTAATTCTGGACCTATCAATACCAGATTTCATTTCAAATTCGAACAATGTTGTGCTGAAATTCATAAAAATTCACTGTGGCCTACGTGCAGTAATTTGACCATAACTCAAGTTCTATAAATCGTTTTGACCAGATTTCATTTCAAATTCGGGGCAGAGATGAAAAGAAAAATCAGAAAAAGCAACCCATATTATTCAACTTTACTTTTATTCAAAATCATGACAATCATCACTCTTAACCGTAATTCTCAAATTCTCAAAAACTAAACCTACAACATGTTAAATACAATTTTCAGAATCATAGACTCTGGATTATTGAATGTTAGTCTCATCCTTACCTTGGAATATAAAAATTGCATCTTCCTAGGTCTTGCTCCCTTCTCTTGGCTTTTTCTCCCTTTTCTCCAAAATTGATCGTACGTTATATTTTTCTAAACTAGGTCTCTCTTATTTATAACTTTTCTTTTTCTATTTTATCTTATTTCTCTTTCTCCCCCAAAACTCTCTAAAATCTCATAACAACCCCTAAACTCAATATTCTATTCTAATATATATATATATATATATATATATATATATATATATATATATATAAAATATAAAATATTTTTATAACATATATATTTTTAAACCAAATAGCATATATATTATACTAATAAATACTAACATATAACATAACAAAATATCCCTCATCAAAATAAATCATATAAATCATATAAGTATATTATAAACTCATTAAGATAATCAAATAATTAAAGAGGGCGTTACAGAAACTATATGGAATAATTAATGTTGAATAACATTGTTGATTATTGATGATCATGATTTGGTGATGATGAGTATTATGATTTGATTGTGTATGAACATGTTTTCTTGATAATGCAAATGTTGTGGAGATGATCAATATATGTGGAAGTTGTCCTCTATATTGTGGTGATAATTGTGAATTGATGTCGCATTATCGAGTCTTGTTACATGTCCATGCATCATAGTCGTGTCGAGATTTGATATGATGTTTTTGTTGCATCATTGGGCTCCAGCCTAGCAGAGATAATTTGTTGATCTAGTTTTGTGGACTTCGGTCTTGCAGAGATCCATTAGTGATCTAGATTGTGGGCTTCGGCCTTGCAGAGACCTTTGACGGTCTAGATATAGGTGACGACCTAGAGGTGATATGGTACCACATGCATATATGTGTCGGTCTAGGTACACATCATGCATGAGTCTTATTGGTGAAATTTGATTGGTGATTGTGCATGAATAAATGTGATTTGATAATTGTTCATGACACATGTGATTGGTGATTAATTGATGTGAGTTATTGGGATCATGGTGTGTGTGTGTGTGTATATATATATATATATATATGGGAATGTTATTTGGATCAAGTACATGATGTTTAATTGAATTATTCATGTTAATTGTTATTTGGATTATGATGATGTAATACTTACCTCCAGTGGTTTTGACCGCCTACCTGTCTATATGGATGGGTAGACGTTGTGCAGGATTTGTTGTTTGGTGAGTTCTTGTGCTTGGTGGATATCGGGAGCTATCTTCGATATCGGTGTTCATAGAGTCTAGGTTGGCTCTGATCTAGGCGTCGGTTGTCGATCTAGATTATATTTTATTTCGGATTTTGTTATGACTGAAGATTTACCCATATGTTGAGATTTTGAGATTCATCTATGTTGATGTAATAATTGATTCATGACATGTATATTTGGAGTACTCTGGTTTATATTCCGCTGCGATTGTTGAGATGTACATGCATGCACGATGAGTTTGAATTTTGAATGATGACGTAACATCTATTTCTTGAATAAATGTATTATTCGCATGTTTTATTGCTTTAATAGAAATAGGAGTGTTACAGTTACTCTCATTCCCCGTTTATTAGACAAGGTTACGATGTTGTCTTTAGGATGGTTGAAAGCTAAAAAAGCTTGTTTTGTTTTTGGCTTTCAGCAGTGGTGGTCAAACCCTCTTGTTTGTTTGGGTATTGGCTAATGTTGTTTGAGTTGTGTTCGTGTACTATGATGTAAAACTTGGTTCTTTGCAGTAGTCTCAAAAACACATCTTGTACTTTGGGGATTTCTCTTTTATTATTAATATAATTCCATTTTGACATCTTAAAAAAAAAAATATCGTTATCGATAGAGAAGAAATAAGAAGCAGTGTTATTTAGATGCAAAGCTTGTACAAGCATTGTCTCTCTTTTGCATTGCATACTCTCTATTCAATGCTTTCTTCATATTTAAAAATAAATAAAAAATGTTGCACAATTTTTTTTAACAAAGGAAAACTTAGTGCATTATTAACTGGATTCCAACCCGGAATATCGTTGACAGGCTCCAAATAAATTAAAAATATGGAACTAAGAAAATTAAAGATTCTAAACAAAGAAAATAAACAATAGAAAAACTATTAAATACAATTAAAGACATTTCCTCATTTATTTTTGTTCTTTTCCTTAATGAACAATTAATACACTTATTATATGATATTCTGGATAAATCATTATTATCCATATGGTAAAATCTTAAGCACACTAAAAAAAGTACAGGAAACATATAAATCAAAATAACAACTAAGACATAAAATATACTACAAATGATGATATTAACCGCTCTTCAGTCATATTTATATGCAAAAAAACTATTTGTTAGATTAATTGAATATCTAATATATTTGGTTTATAATATGTATTAAGTATTCAATAAATCTACAAAAATACATTTTTTTTTATAAACATAACAGGAGAGAGTAGTTTATTGGACCAACTTAGCCTCCTCAAATAGTGAGTTCTTAATTCTTACATTTTTGGAGGTGGGCGTCTCGGAAGCCGAAGAGGCCGTGGGTGTGGTCTTCCTGGGATGTTAATTGGTGGGACGCTAATTCTGGGAGGAAAATGTGCTAAATGTCTACGTCGCCTGTGATTGAGAGCAACCAGTTTTTGTGTATCAGTTGTTGGGGGCTCGTAACTGATGAATCCATTGGATCGTGCAGGCTGATACTTGGGATTAATATTTCCTTCTACGGATGTAAGAGTGATAACTGCTAGCAACAGAACTAGCACTGATATTAAGTGAGACATCTTTCAAGCTTTCTTATTTGTGATAAGCAACGAATTTAGGTTATCTGTAATGATAACTTTCTCAAAACTAGGTAGGGAGCGTAGAAAAGTTGGTCTTTTTCTTCCAAAAATACTTAGTTTCCACTTAATTTCCAAAAATAGAAACACAATCTTGCCGATGATTTTGACTCATATAAACCTTGTTAGACTTTTCAGTGAAAGAGAGATGAGAGAATTATTGGCAAGAGATGCCAAATTTCTCTTGTTTGATTGTGAAGGAGTTGGCAAAAGATGCTGCTTTAACATGGGGACCTATCGTCATTTTGTTTCTTACCTAACATGCAAATAAGAAAGGGGGAAGAAACCAGCTTCACAAGTTGTTTAAAGATTATATTATATATCTTTCAAATACAAGTTCTAACTTCTTTTATAAAATAAGTTGTTATTTTTGTCGATGTAATAGTTACATAATTTTTTTAATAAAAAGTCGTAATGTCGTGCTAACTTGTGTCCTAGGTACACAAGTTAAGGAATTAAAAAAAGAAATAATAAATAAATTTTGTATTTTTAATATAATTTTTTACTTTTACATCATTGAATAGACAAATTTCAAGAAAAAACTTTTGTCTTTCGCTTATTAACTTATGTCTTAAGGGAATGTTATAATCTTTATTAGAGCATTCACAATGACGAAACTCATAGACACATCCCTAATTTATAATTTTTTAATAGTAGTACTTAATAAGTATTCAATTACTCCAACCCAGCATCTCACACAAATTTCTTAAAAGAGACTCACTAATCAACTATCAATAGTTTTATATCATTACATTTCAATTTTTTAATATTAAAAGAGTGTGAGTCCCGCATAAGATTGAGGTTCTTAAGTGAGACTCGTGGTCTTATAAGACCCCGAAAAAACTTCTCCCCAATGAGGGTAACTAATAGGTATCAGGTCTTAAATGTTGAAGACCCTCCCATTGTAGATGGTTTTAGAGGTGTTCAAAATTAGCACAGGAGAGAATTGAACCTGAGACCTAGAGAAGGAGCACACTCTCATGTCCCATACCACCAGGCCAATCCAAGTTGGTTACGGTTATATATAGGGCATTTCAAATGAGAGGACTTTTAAAATGAGAGGATGAGAGCATGAAATAGTGGCCATTGGATTAAATAGATGGCTGTAATTAAATGTTAGCTTTGAGTGACTCACGTTTCTCTTCTTTCTTAACTCTTACCGATCTCTCAATTTTTTTGTATCGGTTGAAAAATCTCTTTTCCATCTTCATCGCATTTTCTGCGACATCACAAATTAGGGTTCCAAAAAATGATATTCAACTTGAATTTTATTTTCTGTATCAATTTTGACTGCAGATATCATTTTCTAAATCAATTTTGACGGTATCAAATAGACGAGATTGGCTTTGGTGGGTGTCGCTCTCCTTGAGAGAGATCTTTGATAACACTGGATGGAAGCTTGATGGCCTGCTCTGTGGTTTGGACACTCTTCCAACCCTCCATTGAAAACCAAATCGGATTCTAAGACCAAAAGAAAAAAAGTAAAAGGATACTAGGAGTACCTAGGAGTGTAATCCTAAGTAGGGAGGGCAGACCGGGAGGTGCTGAGAATAACCACCACCTAGATGAATAGGGAAACCCTAGACAAAGTACAAGAGGAGAGGTAGAGAGAAGTGAGAGTTTCTCTCTCTAAAAGTTAACTTCCTCTCTCCCTTGTCAAGTTGTTAATTTCAATTTCAACGTACTACGTTTGATTTTCTTAAAACACTTGTTAGCATGATCTTTTTATAAATAGTGTTATAAGAATTGAGTATATGATATAATAAGTTGTATCGTTGTTCATAAGATACATCTCAACTAGTGAATATCGATATTATTAAGCTAAGCATCATTATTTAGATTAAAACTCGGAATATCGTTATAGACTCAAAATAAACTTAAACTATGAAACTAAGAAAATTAGAGGTTCTAAACTAAGAAAGATAAACGATATAAAAACTATCAAATAAAATTAGAGATATTTCATCATTCATTTTTATTCTTTTTCTAATGGGACAATACACTCAACATATAGTATTCTAAATAAATCATAACCTTCCAGGTGACATAATCTTAAATACCCTAAAACAGTATTAAAAACATATTAATTAAAGGGTTTTGCTAGAAGCCACCTATGAAGGTGTCTTTTAGCAACCCACATCTCAATGTTTGATTTTCACTTTTTAGTTATAACTTTGCTAAAAGACACCTTCATAAAAATTAGTTGGTATCTTTTAACAAATGCTCATAAAATAACTTGCTAAAAGACATATTCATAAAATGTGTCTTCTAACAAAACCCTTAATTAAAATAACAACTAAGATATAAAAATATAGTTTATAAAATATTTTCACGAATAGTCTATTGGACCAACTAAACCTCCTATCACTTGCAGTTTGTGTGTGAGTTGCTGGTGTTGAATTTCACTCGTCTTCAAATGTAAAAAATATTGCTGTGCTGTGGTACTACTTAATTATCAAGATAGGTGTGAAGCAGCGAGTTCTTAATTCTTACATTTTTGGAGGAGGGCGACGACTCCTTCGAGCCTGTAAGTGTGGTACTCCCGGGATGTAAATTTCGCTAGGTTTAGAACGCGGCGCTACATGTCTAGGTGGTGGGGGTGGACTGTAATTGAGACCAACCGGTTTTTGTGGTGGCTGGTAATTGATGAATCCATTGGATCGTGCAGACTCATCATCATGTATTTGATACTTAGGATTAATATTTCCTGCTACGGTTGTAAGAGTGATAACTGCTAGCAACAAAATTAGCACAGATAGTAAGTAAGACATCTTTCAAGCCTTCTTATTTGTGATCAGTTACATGAAACAAATAGAGTTGAGGTTATTTGTAATGACAACTTTCTCACAATTAGCTAGGGAGGGAGCGTAGAAAAATTCAATTAATAATTAACTAGAGACACGTACTTCGGAAGTTTTTGACCGAAATCAATTTGTTAGACATATTTTTATATTTGTTAGACTTTTTACAAACCAGCTAGCTAGAGTAAGTGACCCGTTCACTTATATACAACTAGTCAACTAGATGCAAATGCTAACAAGTCTGGCCATTTGTTTACAAACTAAAAATAGAAACTTTGACTTTCGTAAGAAAAAGTTGTTTTTTGATCTTTTAATATGTTAAATACATAAATGTTTAGATAAATTTTTTTATTTTAAACTTCTTATCGAGTGTTCTTATAGTATCTACAATGGAGACATTCATTTTTTCGGTACTTAAATGATCTCAAATGTACACATCACTCATTTATAATTTTTTTTAATAATAGTACTTAATAAACACTTAATCCTTACAACATAACATCTCACACAAATGTCTTAAACGAGACTCGTTAATCATCTATCAATAATTTTATATCATTAAATTTCAATATTCGAATATTTAAAAAATGTAGGTCACACTAAAGTTGTTGGTCTACATTGAGACCTTGTTCTTATTAAGTGTTCAAAATAATTTTTTCCCAATTAAGATACCTAATAGATATCAAGTATTTTAAAAAGAGATCCTTCCAATGAAAATGGTCTTACTATACTTGTTAATGTTTCCATGTTAAAAATGTTCTAAACCTTTTATTTAATAGAATCGTGATAATTCTGTTAGAACGTCCTGAATTTTGATCCAAGACATTACGCCTATTTTGTTTTTACTATTAGAAAAGGAGAACTATTTGTTTTTACGATCTTCAATAATAAATTCGGAACAAAAATTTATACGAAATTTATTAACATCGTTTAGTTCAATTCTTAAAATAAACATATGCGTTTCCATTGTATGATTGAAGTCTTTGTAGCTTTGTTGAGAAAGGAAATTTGATCATGGCTGCAAGTCTGATTTGAATTGTTTGTTATGTGCTATTTCATTGACCAGTTTAATTGACGAAACTTACACAATTTTAGGGGGAAAATTAACTATTTATTTAAAAATTATGTCTATAGAACATCCATATTATAAGGTTCAACAATTAGGGGAACAATGCTTGGCTAGTTCGCATGCCTCTACGCACGAGCCGTCGCCCACCAATAATGGGTCGGAAACCGATGCAAAAGATAAGAAACCTAAAAGTAAAAGTATTCCCTCAAATTTTATGCATTCTATTTACTAAAAATTCAAAAATTAAATTGAACGCACATATTCCAACAAAAAGTTACTATGTTGGGTTCCACGCACAAGTTAACATTTCCCTAATATTAAATTCACATCTTCACTCGGGTTTCAATCGGGTTAAAATAAAATCATGGACCTAACCGTTTCAATCCACCGAGAGCTTCAACAGAATCAGGTTCAAAATCCAGAACCTTCTGAAACACATTCTTCGCTTCTTCTCTCATCCCTTTCCATTCATAACACTTCCCCAACAAACACAACGCTTCCAAATTCTCACATTCCTCACCACCACTCAATCCAATCGCCTCCACAATATCCTCCATCGCCGATTCAACTCTCCTTCTCCGATTCACCTCCAGTTTCATCTCCGCTCTAAACACCAACGCATCAGCACGCTCCTCCGATGAAAGCATCTTCGCCGATGGAAGAGAAAACGCGGTGTCGAGGGATTTAATAGCGGCGGTGCGGTGGTTCATGAGGTGAAGAGCTTTGGCTCGAAGGATGTGTATGGAGGGGTCTCTGGGAGAGATAGAGAGAGCTTGGTTGGCTTCGAAGAGAGAGTTTTTGGCGTGTTGAGAGCGGTTTGTGGTGGATCGGGCCCGGTTCAGGTGGTGTAAGGCTTGGTTTAGGTGGCGGGTTGGTTCGGGTTGATGGGTTTTGTTACGGGTTCGGGTTTTGTTGTGGGTTTTTTGGTTGCGGAGATAGTGTGTGAGGAAGAAGAGTGATAAGGTTAGGATTAAGATTCCGAATTGAATTATAGCCTCTGTTGTTGAAGCCATCGTTAATGTTATTGTTTGTTATTATGTGTTGTGACTTTACTGGTTTTGCTGTGAAATAGTAGAGTCCTCATTCAACTTAAATGGCTGTGGATAAATGTATTAGAGACACTTCTCCATTCTACAAATCTAATTTAACTATTACACTATTTGCCTAATATATTTTGATCATTTATTTATTTATTTATTTCAATAAATATCTTTAAAATACTTGTTTAGATAATAAAAAGATATATTTATCTCCATGAGCTTAGCTCGGTTGATAGGGATATCGGATATTATTTGTCGGGGTTGGAATTCGAACCCGAACACCTACTTCTCCACAATTAAATTGTGTGAGTTCTAGCCACTAGATTATTTGACAAAAAAAAAGATATATTTTTTTAATAAGGTCAACTAAGCCATTGAAATAGACAAAGAAGAATTTAACATTATCCCTTTAGTAGTGTACATTTCAAAGTTCCAAACGAATATCGTATGCAGGGGCAGATCTAGAATTTCATATTAGTGTGGCAAATTTTTTAAAGAAACTATAATACAATTATACTAAAAAGAATATATAACAATTTTTTACCGCAAATATTATTCATCGTCAAGAGGGTGTAAGACGCACCCACAACTCGCAGAAAAAACGGCAGAAAATACAAAAGTGACCGTATATAGGCGGCACACTTAAACACCAAAACCACTCGGTCATGATGCCGAAATATACAACAAGCAAAATGCCAACAGAAGTATAACCCTACATCACAATCGAGCTCACCACCTAGCTGCACCAAAACAAAATTTTGCAAGCAGGACCAAAACAACACTTAACAGCCCCTACCTAAACAGAACTAAAAAACAACACATGCAGCAATGAAAATTGTGGCAGTAAGTAATTTTTCTTTTCATTACAGTACCATGTCAATAATTTCATTCATTGCAGAACAACAGATAATCTCCAATTCAAACCCTAAAAAAAAAACCCCAATTCTCAATTCACAATTCTAAAACCCTAAAAAAGCAATTGTAGAATGAATGAGAAAGTAGAGAATCAATTGACTATTTCACTTACCTTGGCTTAGACTTAGAGTGAGAATTGAGAGATACACTAGATTTGAAGAAGGAGTGAAGAGAGAAAATGATGCTGCTGACTGATGAGAGTGGAAGGAGAGGTCTGTTTGTTTGTTGTGAGAAGAAAGGAGATTGTGAATTGTGATTTGTGAGAAGAGAGGAAGAAACCGATTGTGAGAGTAGAGAAGAGGAGAAGAAACACGTTGTTTTGTTTGTGTGGTGTGTGTTTTCCAATTTCCACTTTCCTTCCCTTGCCTTCAAAGAATCTGGTGTGGCAGCTGCCACACCATGTTTCACACTCCATCCGCCCCTGATCGTATGACCAACTAAAATTGGTTAGATCATTAAATATATTAGATTTCAAACTTATTCACAAACATATGTGAATAAGTGAGTTAAGTCATTCATCGTGAGACAGAGAGAGTAACATAGAGTAACATAAGACCATCTACAATAAGGGGTCGTTCCCCTATTTAAGACAATTGTGACATCAAAGAATTTAGTGTATGTTTGGTTCGACAATGACAATAATTGTTGAGTGACTTGATTCTCTAAAATTGATTATAAGTAAAAACAAGTTTTTATTTTTGAAAGGAGTAAAAACAAGTTGAGTGTAAATTGATTTATATAAAAGTGGATTTAACAATAAATTTAATGTTAAAATCAAATTGTAAAAGTCTTTTTTTAAATTGTAGAATCTAAGAGATACAAATTTTCACTTCAAGTAAATTTAATTCTACAAGCAAAATTAAGCAAAATTAAGTATCTTTTGAACCATCCAAACTTAATAACCTCAACTCTACAACCTCTGAAAGCACTTTTGATCTTCCAAAATTAAAATCAAACATATACACCCTATTTCCTATTATTTCGGGATCCAACATTCACAATTAATTGTAGAAAAATCCCCCCTCAATTGATATATTATTTTAATATTAAAAATATATATAAAAAAATGAATGTAAGTGCTTGTTTATTTGACCAACATTGAAGAGATATAATATTTTGAAACAAAACTATGACATCAAATCCAACAATACATAAGATGTTAATGTAGTTTAAATATGTGATCAACATAGTCTAGTTAATGGTTAATGAATATAACAAAATGTTACAACATATCACTTCTTTATTGAGCATAATGTTCACAACTTTGGATGTTATTAGAGACGATTTTCAAGTGCATGTTTCAACGCAATTATAGTTTGTTTGAATATTTGAAAATCTATTTGAACCTAATTTGAAAGATTAATATATTAGTGGATATCTGTACATTTAACACTTGAAAATCATGGTTTGTAATTAAGTTTTAAAATTTTGGTTGATTGTGTTCGGTTGATGATTAATGAGTTACGATGCTTTGCTATATTCATTACCCATCTATTAAATATATTAACCATATATATTTAAACTATCTTCACTATTTAATTTGTTGATGATATTCAAAGTCAAAATTGTGTTTAAATAACGTAATTTTTTACCAACTCTCTCTTTTATTCAGTGAAATTCATGCAGACTCCGTTATTCTGAGATGTTTTCACATAAGTCATCAGACCTACATAAATTCTATCAGATAAATAAATGAGTGAGTGTTGAAAATAAAGTATTAGACTAAGTGATTTTAGTATATTATTTTTAATTAATACAACAAGCAAGCATCAAAGGATTACATTGCATATATGGGGATGTTAAATTTTTATCAACTTATCCATCAAGATTTAAAAAATTATCATGATTGCCATTTTCTTCTCTTTTGAAGATTATTGTACTTTTGTAATTTACTTTGGCAGACTTTATGCATGCACTCTTTCTCATTCTATATCTCTACATTAGATTGTTTAATTAGCTTTTGAAATGGCATCAAATCATTAAAACATTATGTAACTCAATTAAATAAACTATGAGTGCTTCTTGCGACTAATTATGATCATTACAAGTTCATGCCACTAATTTACAATCCTAAGATATCTTGTCATGCCTGAAGAAAAACACAAGCTTATGTTGTGACATAATTGGCATCTTTATTATCACACACAACTATAACAGATATCATCCCTTTTAAGTTTTCAACACATATAAACATGTAACCCTATAAGGCCACAGACAGAGCACAATTCTAATAATATCATATATGAATCATCATCATATCTCCATGATTAATTGCTTGTGGCGATTGAGATCATTCAAATAATTAGAACAAGTATAGTCTTCTAAATCACAAGCATCTAACAAGAGTGACCTTGGAGCTATTGTTTTTTGAGTGAGGTCCATTGCTACCTCTTCTCCCTTTAGTAGTAGCAAAACCTATTATTGCCAAAGTAAAATGACGATATCGTTAGAACAAAAACCCGATTCAAAAGGATAATGGTGCGAAAAAAATGCAGACAAAGAACACATGATGGTTGATCACATAGTTTGGCCGATTGTGTCTACCTCTCAAACTTTTAATCGAACTTAGGAATTTACATTGTACAGATTGCATTTACAATATTATCCCTGAACTGTATCCACTTATCGGTAACTATGAGTCATACCTAACACATGTGAATGCAAAGACCAAAGTGAAAAAGAAAAAATATGCTTATTTTGTTACCTGGTCCATGAATGGTCTTTTTGAGGACATGTGGTGGATACATCTGGAAGCTGTTGCCATGACTAGCTTCATTTCAATTGGATCATATTGCTCTCCTAATCTTGGGTCTGCTATTTCTTTCACTTGCTTTGCGTCCAATAGTGGTTTAGCCTGGCCACAACAGAAGATGGTCAATCATATGCTTTCGACAAATTATTAGTAGGTACTCCATCCGGAATGAAATATAAGCAAAAGTGGTAGTCGAAAAGTCAATGTATGTGAGGGTACATAGAGGATTTGAGTATCGATTGTAAAAGGGTTATGAAAACTTACCCAAATCACAAGACTTTGCTTGCTATTTGAATCAACCGCACGACGACCTGTCAAGAGTTCAAGTAACAATACCCCAAATGCAAAAACATCAGTCTTCTCATCCACAAGTCCATGCATGAAATACTCTGGAGCCAAATACCTGCAACAAAATTACCAACCATAGTTTCTTAAATAGAATTTACACATACAAGAAAATGCATAAAAAAATCATTTGATTTTATGCTAATGCGAACCCGAATGTGCCTTCTATTGGGAATACAACATGGTGCGCCCATTTATCCGGAAGCCACTTAGCTAATCCAAAATCTGAAATCTGCAGTTCATTCAGAATTAAGTGTTTACTATGTACAAAAAAAAAAAAATTCATATATGTTGAAGTTCACAATATTAACATATTGTGTACCTCTGCTTCATCATCATTGTTGAGTAATATGTTTGAGGCTTTGATGTCTCTGTGAATGATTCTTCTTGGACAATCTTGATGGAGATATTGCAAACCTTTGGCTACCCCAACTGCTACCTTGAACCTTATATTCCACGCCAAACATTCAGAACCTGAAATGTTATCTAATGTCACTTTCTTTAACTTTTCGATAGCAATAAATAATAAATTTTAAGTAGGGATTGCAGTGAATCAAACCAATACAAGATTAATTCAAGACTATATTCGACAGTTAATTCGTTTAAACTTTATTTGTGAACCAAATGACCTGAAATTGTATTGAAAATTGAGATTGTAAAATAAATGAATTGAACTCGAGTTATGCATAGTTGAATTTATTTGGTTCATGAATTAGCTTGAATTGAGAGTATGATTTTAGTATTTCTCTCACTATATATAATAGAAATTCACTGGTAGCCCGTACACGATTTTAAATTGCAGTCCGCAAGTGTAATATAAAATATGAGAATGATCATATTTTACCGGAATTTAAGGGTTCGCAATATAACTACAACTGCAACCACAATTTAAAACCATACATAGCTGCTATAACTATTCATACACAACAAAATAGAAAGAAGAGTTGAATTTAGAAGTAAGAGAAAGATGAAGCAATGCACCAAAGAGCAAAGAGGAAAGGCTTCCATGTGGGGCGAATTGAAGAACAAAGTAGAGGCCACGATCAATTCCAAAACCGATGAGACGCGTTGCATTTGGGTGGTTAATGTGAGCAATAATCCCAAGCTCCGACAAGAAATCACCAGCAGCTCTGTCTCCAGCTTCCTTCTCATTGTTCATTAGCCTCTTTACTGCTACAACCATTCCATCAGGTAAGCGTCCTTTGTACACTTCTGCATGACCACCTTTTCCAATCATGTTCTCTACAAGATCAGAAATCATAAGATTATAATACAATTTATCCAATTAGGTAGGAAAAACAACGACATTTCCTTCAACATTTTGTAAAACTATCAGATAAATCAGCATTTTGGTCCTTGAAATTGTAGGCGACGAATAATTTAGTCCATCAAATTTATGAAATAGCAAATTAGTCATGTAAATTAAAATACGTCATCGATCAATTCAGTCCCTCCATCTACATGGATGTATAGTAAACATATATCAAAACCAATGAAAAACCAATATATTGACTTGCTGCATTATCAAAACGGGCATAGAAACCTCAAAATTGTGGTACATAATTTGAAAAATGACTAATTGAACTGAATTTCTATTTCACAAATTTGAAGAATAAATTATCCATGTATGCAACTTCAATGCTTCATATACATATATAAGCATTAAACAAAAACATTACGGGTTTCTTATATGATACTCCCCTTGATCTCAACTATAAGCAAAAACGTCAAACAAAGTAGATGTATCTGATTCAAATTTTTAACCATACATTAATTTTGCTTGACTTATATTTGCTTATATTTAAGACCGGAGTAGTAATTATGTGAATTAAGAAACGTAGTATTTGATTAATTCCCTTCTTTATTTTGTAAATGCTAATTCCTTACCAGGATTGAAATTGTCGGTTGCAGCAACAAGATCTTCATAACTAAAGTTTCTCCAAGAAGGCTTTGTAATACCATCAAGATCAAAAGCAGCATCAAAAATATTCTCATCTTCATCGTTAGCTGTTCTTTTACGAGCCAACTTGTTCCTCAAATTCTTCCTAGAAATTTCATAACTAGCAGCAAGCAAAGGAATGCTAGAAAATCTCCTCACAGACTTAAACCTCAATGCATCAATCATAGCCTTCCATTGGTGCCCTCCATCTCCTCCTCCTGGTGATGATGGTTTACCTCCATTGCTGTAGTTGCTGCTCCCCGTGCTGTCGGAATCCGAAATAGGTACCTCAAATACACCTCTTGGTGATGCTGTTGGTGAATCATTGTTGTTTTCATTTGCAAAACCAAACTCTTTCTTTGGATTATTGTTATTACCCGTTATCATATCGACCATTCTCCATCTCTTTTCTTTCTTTTCTTGATCCCTTTTGTTCCTTAATCTCTCCATCTTTAATCCTTAATAATAAAAACCAAAACCTCAAAAAAAAAAAAAAAAAATTGAAGACAACTACCTCGTAACCATTGTATGTGGTTTTTTTTTTTCTTTCAAACTATATATATTATGATGTTTTTCTTTTTGTTTGTGTTTACATACTGCGTTGCATGGTATTGGTTATCTTGGTTAAGGGTTTATTCTAAAGATTCCAAATAGGTTCTTAATATTCATTCCCACGCCAAAAAAAATGTGAAAGGAATTAAGAAAAGTTTTTCAACCTTAATATCATTATCAAGCTGAAAATTCCTTTACACAATTTTGAGGCTGTGGGAATGAAACAAGAGAGGGAAGGAAGCAAGATTGAGATTGAGAGCAGAAGGAATGAGACAGAGATGTTTGATTCAACAAATTGGTATATCTTTGAATGGTGGTTATTCTTAGGAAGAAAGGAGAAGTGCATGGAAAAACCAGCTCAGGGTGATTGGAATCTTGACTATATTTATATTTATACACACACAATTTTCTTATTCAATTCATTTGTCTATTAATTATTTTTGTTTTGTATCCTCATTTATATTTACTTATTTATATTGGTTGATTTTGCAAGCGTAAGAATTTCATTTCATACAAGTTGGGTTAACAAGTATTCTTAAAACACCTATTAAGATATAAAAAAGAATAAATTTATATCAAAAATAACATTTTCAAGCTTTTAAAACATATGAGTAAATCATGAGTTTTTTAAGCTTCTAAAAAGGTAATTATTATTAAGCTTTTAAAAATTAAATCATATGAGTTTTTTAATTTTTTTACCTTTAATTTTTTTAACCTAAGAATGAAAGAATTTTAATTTTTTTTTATCAATGCATGAATGTGAGAATTTTTTTAGGTAGGTTATTCATATGATCAATTATTAGAACAACATATATGAAGAAAAAAAAATCTAAAAAAAGAGCTATTTACGAAATTGAAATCATAAAACTTTCTCATTAAAAGGACTTAACTTTGAGGATGGATAAGACTCTCTAATCGCTTCTTTGAGAATATTTTATCTCACTATATCAATGGATTATATTTATAGTGACATATCTTAGAAGAAAAAAGTTATAGTGATATAATAGATCTAGAGGTAATCTCTTACTTATAAAGTTTAACCTGTCTCGTTATACTAAATCTAATTTTAACATAATTTTTTCCTTCACACTTTTGCATTTAATGTTTACCTAAAGTCAAATTATGTTCCTCACTTTATGCTATTTTTTTGGAAAGGAATTACCCCGCCCTATATTACTCTATTGGCATCTACTTATAAAGCTTAATATGTCTCACTATACTAAACTTAATTTTAACGTAATTTTTTCCTCCACACTTTTGCATTTAATGTTTATCTAAAGTCAAATTATGTTCCTAATTTTATGCTATTTTTTTGGAAAGGAATTACCCTGCCCTATATTACTCGTGGCATCTCTTACTTATAAAGCTTAACCTGTCTCGCTATACTAAATCGAATTTTAACCTAATTTTTCCTCCACACTTTTGCATTTAATGTTTCTCTAAAGTCAAATTATGTTCCTAATTTTATGCTATTTTTTTGGATAGGAATTACCCGGCCCTTTATTACTCTATTGGCATCTCTTACTTATAAAGGTATAAGTTTAACATGTCTAGCTATACTAAACCTAATTTTAACATAATTCTTCCCTTCACACTTTTGCATTTAATGTTTATCTAAAGTCAAATTATGTTCCTAATTCTATGCTATTTTTTTTGGAAAGGAATTATCCCGCCCTATATTACTCTACTAGCATCTCTTATAAAGTTTAACCTGTCTCGCTATCTCTTACTTATAAAGTTTAACTTGTCTCGCTATACTAAACCTAATTTTAACATAATTTTTCCCTCCACATTTTTGCATTTAATGTTTATCTAGAGTCAAATTATATTCCTAATTTTATGCTATTTTTTTTTGGAAAGGAATTACCCCGCCCTTTATTACTCTGGCATCTCTTACTTATAAAGTTTAACCTGTCTTGCTATACTAAAACCTAATTTTAACATAATTTTTCCCTTCACACTTTTGCATTTAATGTTTATCTGAAGTCAAATTATGTTCCTAATTCTATGCTATTTTTTTTTTGGAAAGGAATTACTCCGCCCTATATTACTCTACTGGCATCTCTTATAAAGCTTAACATGTCTCGCTATACTAAACCTAATTTTTTCCTTCACACTTTTGCATTTAATGTTTATCTAAAGTCAAATTATGTTTATAATTTTATGCTATTTTTTTGGAAATGAATTACCCCACCCTATATTACTTTACTGGCATCTCTACTTATAAAGTTTAACATGTCTTGCTATACTAAACTTAATTTTAACGTAATTTTTCTCTCCACACTTTTGTATTTAATGTTTATCTAAAGTTAAATTATGTTCCTAATTTTATATGCTATTTTTTTGGAAAGGAATTACCCCGCTCTATATTACTCTAGTGGCATCTCTTACTTATAAAAAACAGATGTTTCATTATGGAATGAACTATGTCATTGCACTCATATTATTTTATATTTCATTGTCAATGACCCGTGTGTAAGCACGAGTCGATGGTCTAGTTATTAAAACTATAAAATAAGGCTCTGCTAGGGTTTTTGGGTAAACTAGGTTTTCGAAACAAGACGAGCAAGGGCCATGCGACGGTTCATCTCTTATCAAGTGAACGAGAGTTAGAGTTTTTTCTCCATCTTTGTGAGAAGCTTATGGTTGTTTCTTTTCTCCATTGAACGTGATAAGTATAGTTTTTTTTTTTTTTCGTTTTGAGTTTCTGGATTCCATTGCAGGAATTGATGAACTTCGATTGAGCGATGGGGAGGACGGGATCTTGAAATTTGAGGTGGAACAGAGCACAGAGGCTAGTGCAGATCTGAGTCTATGTCTGATCGGACGCTTTCTCACCAACAAACCTATTAAGAATCACGTCATGAAGGAGCATATATGGTAGGAAGCCGAGTGAAGGAAGGATGAGGATCCGAGTGAAGGTGGATGTCAGGAAGCCGTTGAAAGGAGGGAAGAAGATTATTACCACGAACGGAGCACCGATAACAGTTCGATTTACATATGAGAAGCTTACATTATTCTGTAACCTCTGCGGCTTGTTAGGACATGGAGATAATAATTGTGAGCAATTGCTTTTGATGGATAAAGATGATGGAGTGAGGAAGTAGGGACCAGAATTGAAAGTTGGGAGATGGTGTGGGTCCAAGTGCCTGCAAGTGGTTGTGTGAAGATAATGGTGCAGCAAATCAGTCGTCTGATGAAACTCAACTTGCGACGGAGCTGGCAAATCCCACTTGGTAACATGCGCACTGAACAACCATTCAATGCAAAAAAGACAAGAAAATAATATTGAGTAAATGGTTATTTTGGTCTCTGGCTCCACACTTCGTTATCACAAAGGTCACTAACTCGGGTTAAATATAAAGTAGGCTGAATATTCCCTTTTGGTTGACTCGGGTTAAATATAAAGTGGTATGAATATGCAGTTCCGTTATCGCTTTAGTCTTTAACGTTATATAATTATGTTAATTGATGATGTGACAAAGGGAATGTTAACTTATGAAGTGACAAAGGATTTATGGTGACAAGGAATATGAGGTGTCATAGTGACTAAAGTGAAAATAGAAAATGATCATTTTGGTTCTTGAACCGAAAATCAATATCTCAAACTCGTCTCAACGAAGTGTTGCTCTTCGTCAAGAACTGAGTCATCTTCCGTTGTTATGTGGTTGCGGGAGACTTTTGATGTTAGGTCCCTGACTGTGCATACTTACTATCAGTTAGGTCCCTGACAGTAAACACTTACTTTCACTAAGGTCCATGACAGTAAACAATTACATGTATACAACATCTGTCATGCTCCTACGCAATGGCTGCTATTCCACGGCTACAACATTTATCATGCATCCATGCAATGGCTGCTATTCCATGAACACACAACTTGCCAAAAAAATGTGATAACAAACACTAAATATTAAGTTCACAATTCACATAAGAGTAGGTTTGACGTTATCTAAAAACAAATATTAAATTAAGTGGCTTAAGTTTCAGTTCTACAGTCATACCACAGAAATGCACATGCTCATATAAATATAGGGTTAAATATGTTTTTAGTCCCCATAAATATGTCAACTTTTCGTTTTAGTCCCTCTAAAATTTTCCTTCAACTTTTAGTCCCTATAAAATTTTCAATTTTCACTTTTGGTCCCTCTTTTAAAGTAAACTCATATGTAGAATTCATATTTTTTAATAAAATTTTTCAGAAAAATTCAAAATATTATAAGAATCACTACAAAAAAAATTTAAATTTTTTTAACAAAACATGAGTTTAATATGAATTTTTATATTTTTTTCGGTTAAAAATTCATATTTAATTTTTACTTTGTTAAAAAATTCTAATTTATTTTAGGAATTTTTTTTAGAATATTTTACACATTTCTGCACAATTTTATTTAAAAATACAAAAATTAAATTAAAAATAGGGACCAAAAGTAGTGATTGAAAATTTTATAGGGACTAAAAATTGAAGGAAAATTTTAGAGGGACTAAAACGAAAAGCTGACATATTTATAGGGACCAAAAACATATTTAACCCATAAATATATTAGGACAATATTTGTAAATAATCAATTGAAATTTAGTTGAATATGTATTCTTGAAACTAATAATCTTTCTTAAAAAAATGAAATAGTATAATTTGAAGTTAACATTAAGATTAAAAAGAAGAAACTATGAAGGAATTCAATATATATACAGAATTTGCAAAAATGTGATTCATAACTAGACCTGAAAACCTGAAACAATTCTTCATATTGCTAGAATTATAAATTGATCTAAAATAGGATCATAGTAGGCCTAGTTTGTGTCTGTAAGTGTTCACTGTCAGAGAGCTTAGTGACAATAAGTATTTACTGTCAGAGACCTGCTAACTGATAGTAAGTATGCACAGTTAGAGACCTAACAACAAATCTTCCGCAGCCACAAGACAACTTCATTGAGGAAGATGACCCAATTATTAAAGAAGAGCAACACTTCGTTGGGACGAGTTTGGGGATATTGATTTTCAGTTCAGGGATAATGATTTTTGGGATATTGATTTTCGGTTCACGGACCAAAATGACAATTTTTTACTTTCACTTTAGTCCATCTGACACTTCATACTCTTTGTCAACATAAAATCTTTGCCACATCATCAGTTAACAAAATTATTTAACGTCAGAGACTAAAATGATAACGGAAGTGCACATTCAAGGATTACTTTGTATTTAATCCTGAGTCAAGAGACCTTTGTAATAACGAGGTACAAAGTCAGGATCTAAGTGACCACTTACTCAAATAATATTCATCATGACAAGAATAAATTATATGATCCTCAACAATGGAAGGCAATTACTATGGAAAAAGAATCACTGAACATGCAACAATGGGAAGTTAATGAGCTAGAGAACAAAAAAAAGAGAGGAAGAGCTTGATAGAAAAAGAAAACGTGGAGTAATAATGCAAATCATATGATATTAGATGGTAACAATACAAAGGCAACACAACAATATGTTTTAACAGTGGGTCCTGGCAATTAGGCCCACATGACCAATGATTGTGTTGAGTTGGAATTGTCGGGGATTGGATCACCCGAGTGCTGTTCCATCACTAACAGTGGCGGTGCCACATATAAGTGAGGGGATGCACTCAGTGGCGGAGCCAGGAAATTTATGGAGCCTGGGCGAAAAATTAATCGTAAATTCACATGTGACATAATATATAAACAGTCATAAATCGATTTTTTTTTTTTACCTAAAAAAAATCAAAATAAATGAAGTTTATCATTTTATCAACAAAAGTACAATTTAAAATAGGGTTATTAATTTAAATTAACCACGTAATATACGTGAAGTCTGAAAATTGACCCTGTAATTAAATAACATGTATTCTGACCATGTAATTCGAGATTTTTATTATTTATAACCTGTAATATACGCGAAGTCCAAAAAAGCAACTGAGAGATTGAATTTTTTCATGATTTTCCAGCGACGAGTTAAGAACGTTAAAATATGGCTTTAACAAAAAAATTATAAATTTTCGACAAACGACAAATTAATTATGAATTTTTAAAGTGTCAAAAGCTCAAAAAACAAAACAACAGAAATCTCGATCTATAAATCAAATTTTGAGCTCATTATTTGCAAAGACATCTATAAAAATACATAAAAGGGATTTGTAAAGTTTCATAGCATTTCGAAATCGTTTAAATTTATTTTGATTTTTCAACTGAAACGTGCAAAATTGAAATTTTGTTCCGCGTAAGCGTATACTCACAAGTCAAATTTAGTTCCCTAATTTTGTAGGCATGACTAGAACATGATAAGAAACATTCACAATGAAATTTTGTAAATTTTAAACGAGATACAAATTAATTATAAATTGTTTAAGAAATTCATAATTATGAGGGAATAAAAATTCATAATTAATTTATCCTTGGTCGAAGAAATTTAATTTTATGTAAAGCTATATTTTAACGTGCTAAACATGTAAGAAAAAAATAGTGAAAAAATTCAACATTTAGGTCACATGTTTAGACTACACGTATATTATAGGGTGGTCAAAATTAAATAAGAAGAAATTCAAGTTACAATGTTAGAGTATATATTTTGTATTTTATTGGGTCATTTTTCAAACATAAAGTATATTAAAGAGTCAATTTGAACAATTAACCCGTTAAAATAAGAGAGATGAAACTGTCAATAGTGTGCCAAATAAAATTCCAAGACCTATTTACGTGTGACAATTTTCAGATTGCCCAAATTTTTCTTTTTATAAATGTGTTAATGAGCTTTTTGGTTGAGTCTAATGTGCAAAAATTATCGATCGAGCCCGGGCGACCGCCCGGGGTCGCTACACGGTGGAACCGCCCATGGATGCACTTGCCCTGGGCTTTTAAAATTTGCACATGATTGCATTGTTTTGTTAGTATTTGAACCTCCTTATATTTTAAGGATGAACCTCCTCATATTTTAACATTGCAATTGAGCCAAACATTTTGCAACAATAATCCAAGTTTTTCTCACCCTATGAATGACACGAGTCTCACTTTTATGTTAACACAACAGTATTTGGCTCAACTAGAGATAATTGACTTCTTTTTTGATATAACTATTTTTAAAAGCCCAACTCTCTATTTGGTTTTTCCTATTACATTTGTTTTCTTTTATTTTCTTATTAATAATTGTAATTGTAATAATTGAATTCTTTCTAAAATAAAAATGAAGTGCTTGAAGATAGAACACAAATCCTAAAAGTCTTTTAAGAAGCTTTTACCACTAAACCAAGTATGTCGCAGAGTTTAATTCTTGCAAATATAATATATATTACTAAATATTTTATATTCTTTCATAACTTAATACTCCCACCATCCTAAATATTTTATATTCTTTCAAATGTCATCTTTTCCAAATAAAATAAAATAAATCTTACTTATTCTCAATTTTCATGAACTCAAATGCAAGGTGTACCCAAATTACTCTCCCTCACATTTTTTCCGTAACCAATAACTTATGCAAATTATTTTTACTTCTTTCCATGAAACATATTTCAACACAAAATGTTATACACCAAATTATTATGCTTTAGAATTATAAATTTATAATTTACACAAATTCTAACTTTCATTTGATAGATTTTGAAATTTATAATTTATACAAAATATGGAAAATATAAAAAATAATAATTAAACATTTATGCAAAAAAAATAGATATTTGATTGGAAAAAAATGACGAAAATTATAAATTTAGTAGTATAAATAAATGATAATTAAAAGAAAAAATAACTGCACAAAACTTTCATAGCTCTAGTAAAGTTGAAAGGTCTGAACCCCCTACTCCAGAATCCTGGCTACGCCACTGATCACTAAGGGACCTAATCCGAGTTCACAAATCAGATATTATATTTTTCTTTTTGAAACCCTTTGCCATGCCAATAAGATTGAGGAGATTCGTAGGATAGTGGGTTATGTGTCTTGTTTTACCGTTGATAGAGAAGGAAGAAGTGGAAGTCTAGCTATGCTTTGGAACATATGAGAGGTTTTGTGAGATTCAAAATTATTCTCGTAATTTTATAAATATCATAGTCAAGGAGGATGATAACGGTATAGAATGGAGGCTAACAAGTTTTTATGGCATTCCTTAACGAGGCCATATAAATAGAAGGGAGTCTTGGAATATTTTAAGAATGTTAGCACGACAATCGAATATTCCATGGTGTATTGTGGGCGTATTTAATGATATCTTGTCAAATGATGATAAAAAAGGGAGTGTTCCCCACCCTTAATGGCTCTTCAATGGTTTCCAGGAAGTAGTAAGTGATTGTGAATTCATCGATGTTCATCTACAAGGACATGCATATACATCATCTTGAAGATTTAGTTCGAATTATGTGGTTGAGGAGAGGCTCGATAGAGCCTTAGTCACACAAGCTAGGATGAATATTTTCCCTCACTGCGCGTTGCAAAATTTGGTGTGTGGTGCATCAGAACACTCTCCCATTATTCTTAGCACTGAAATTCATGTTTTTGAGTATAAGAAACGCCAGTTGTGGTTTTAGAATGCCTGGCTTATTGAACGGGAGCATGAAGAGGTTGTCTTGGATAGCTGGTCTCATGGTGCAAATTAGAGGTGATCATAGATAACTGACCCGGCCGCAAACCGAGTTATCCGAATCAGCCGTGGGTATTGCGGGCGGTTACAGACAGGTCTCGGGTAAGAAAAACAATAAAATTCGAGTCTGTGTGACTTGATTCGGGCGAACTCCAATTTCAAAAATTATGTCCGACGATGCCCATACTCGCCCGAGACATACTGATACTAGTATTAAATTTGAAATAAGTCTCCTCACATTCTCATATGCCTCTGCAACACTCTCCCCCCACTGCATCAGTTGCTGCCACATGCCAAGTGAATTTCCACTTTATCTCTTCCCTATGGTCTGCAATATGTGCGCGCACATAACCATGCTTTTAACTATTAACTCTTTATATACTATTACGTTAATTATTAACAATTTTAATTAAGAAAACTTTGCTACTTCCCCCTTGGTGCATGAGAGAGAAGAAGCATTTACCATTCACATCAATCATTTTTGTGTCACCTATTGCTATCACGTTCTCTATATTTTGTGTGAGAGAAAATGTAATAACAGAAGCAACCGAACCGTCTAAACCGAGACCCGTCCAGACCCAAACCCGCCCAAACCGAGTGTATTTATGGACGGAAATGGGCCTTAAAATGGGGTGGTCGATCGGTTTCATCTGCCAAGGCCATGTTGGGCCGGAACCCGCCCACTGCTCAGCCCTAGTGCTAATGAGTCTATCCTAGATCGTTTTCTCTCATGTACGGAGGAACTTGACCAATGGGGTTGGTCCCTTCGTAAACGGTATAAGGAAGATATCCGTAATTGCAAGAAAAGAATTATGGAATTGTAAGATCTTGTCAACTTTTGAAGCTGATGGTGAAGTGGTGAAATTAAAACAAAGCTTGAGTCTTCTACTTATTCAAGAGAAAACGTTCAGGAAACAACGGGCAAAAACTTTTTGATTGTGTGATGGTGATATGAATTCTAAATTTTTCCATGCGGCTGCCACCTATAGAAAGCAACATAATAAGATCAAGAAGTTGATAAATGATGAGGATATTGAAGTGACTTGAAATGAGGGGTTATGTGAACTCGCCTATTTTTCCAATATTTTTGCTGCCATAATTGTGAGCAAGAACCGATTTTACAAGATGTCCAAACGTGTCTGAACATGGAGGATAACCAAATGCTTATCGCTCCTTTTAATGATGTCGAGTTTTCTGAAGCGGTTAAAAAATCAGGCTTTGTTGCAGGAAGATCCATTACAGAAAATGTGTTTGTCGCCTTAGAAATCATATATTATTTGAAGTGCAAGACTCGAGGTAAGAAAGGGGAAGCAACATTAAAAATAGATATTAGCAAATCATATGATCGTGTTGAATGGAATTATTTTTTTAGAATTTTGGAAAGGATGGGTTTCAACTCAGTGTGGATTACATGTGTGTTACTACAGTAAGTTACCATGTTCTGATCAATGATAACAAAGTAGGTCTAATACATCCAAGGAGAGGTATAAGTCAAGGTGACCCTTTTCACCATATGTGTTTATTATTTGTGATGAAGGTATGACTGCTCTGATCAAACAAGCTGAACGAAATAGAATTCTCCATGGAGTTCAGGTTTGCCGAAGAGCGCCCACTATTAGTCATCTCTTATTTTCAAATGATAGCTTTCTTTTATTTAGAGCAAATGAGTCTGAAACAAAGATTTGAAAGGTATTCTGGATACTTTTGCTAAAGCCTCATGTCAGTTGATCAATATGAAAAAATCATAGATATTTTTTAGTAGGAATCCCCTACGGTAAAGGCTACCCTCCCTAATATTCTTCAAATGACGGAGTGTATTGGGACGGGAAAATATTTAGGACTCCCTTCTATGAAAGGCAGTAGCAAGAAATCTATTTTTAATTATATCAATGATATGGTGTGGAAGCGTATCTCTTCTTGGAGTAGTAAAGTTTTATCACAAGCGGGTAAAGAGGTTTTCATCAAGCCAGTTGCTCAAACTATTTTATCTTATTGCATGAGTGTATTCCTCCTTCCAACGTCTATAGAGGAACATATAGAGATGATGCTTAATTCAAGTTGGTGGGATGAAAAAGGTGAAAATAGAAGAGGGATTAGATTGATGTGTTGGGAAAATCTTACTATGAGGAAGGAACGAGGATAAATGGGTTTTCAGATCATCCATGGTTTTAATTTGGAAATTTTAAGGAAGCAAGGTTGGAATTTCTTAACCAACCTCGGTTCTATGGTTTCAAGAATCTTCAAAGCTAAATATTTTCTAATTGGGGATTTTTTGGGATTGTCTTTGAGACATACTCTTAATTATGTATGGTGTAGCATCTAGACATCTCAAAAATTGTTGTAGAATTGATACCGTTGGAGAATTGGTGATGGCTCCTTGATTCCTATTTGGAACACACCTTGGTTGTGGAACAAGGATAATCCTTGTATTTCTACTCCCAATTTACATTATTTAGGTAATTTTAATATTACTACTCTTATTGATATGAACACTAAGAAGTGGAATGAAAATATTATTCGGCATGTGAGGAATGTGAATGAAATTATAAAAACACCAGATCTTAACCTTGATGGAAAAGATGAAATTATTTGGAGGTTTGACAAAAAATGCTTATACTCAGTTAAGAGTGCTTATAGGGTATGTGTGGATGTGCTAATAAATCAAGATAAGTGGAAAGTGGAAGGTGATTGGAACATATTATGGGCACTACCAATTCCTCCTAAGGTAAAACATTTTATGTGGCGCCTTGGGAGAGAATACTTACCTAATCGACAAAGGTTGATGAATAAAAGTTAATTTAGTAATTTCAATATTTGTCTCTTGTGAACTATCTGTGAGAGTGCAAGTCCCCACTTTATTAAGTATACCAATGTATACGGAATCTTAGAGGATTGATAACCATTTACCGTATTGCACATATGACCTTTAGGGTGATGAGGAACAACATGACACTTGGAGGGATTCTGCCCCACGTATTTAACCACTTTTTTATAATCCCTAGTTCATAGTTGATAGAGATACATTTGCATTAGTCCAACAAAAAGGTAGGTGAATTCAAAGAATCCTAATCGCCGTTAAAATCTGAATCAAATATCCTTTTTATTTATTTCTGCTACCAAATAAACTAGCTTTGCGCAATCAAACAAAACTTGAAAACTCTCCCAATCTACTATTTTAATTTATAGGTTTAGTAAATTGCCTCGAAAACAACAATCCAATCCATGTGAAGAGGATAATTTACTACGTACTTCGAACAGTTTGGTGTACTTGCCAAATTTGTTATCATGTACCTACCATTATCATAAATGTAATGTGAAAAATGTTAAATTGGCAGTGATGCAGGTAATATCAATTAGAGGGTATATATGAGAAGAAGAAAAAGAAATAAGGTTTAAATATGATTTTAGTCCTTATAAATATTGTATTATTTCACTTTGGTCCCTTTAAGTTTTTTTGTTTGGGTTCAAACCTAATAAATTCAAAATTTCTTGATTTTAGTCTTTGGCGTAATATCTGGCACAATATAAACATGACATGTGGTCTAATAAGCTGACTTTAAGAACTAAATACACAACAATTTTTTTTAATTTTTTTTGCAAGGACTTAACCCAATCAAAAAAACTTACTTGGACTAAACTAAAAAAATGTTATAAGTGCGGGGATTAAAATCATATATATACCAAAAAATAATTAATGTTGTATTGAAAGTCAATCAATTATTTTGGCACATTTGTTATATTTTTTTTCCCAATTAGATCAGCCATTTTAAGAAGAAGAAAAAAAGGTAAAATAGATTGGGTGACATAATGGAGACAAAGGCTTGGAGGGTGACTTTCTATCTATCTCCTATATTAATCTCGCTCTTCTATAATTTTTCTTTCACTCATCTCTTTCTCAAAACCGCCTTAAAAAACATATATTTTACTTTAATTGGAATTAAGTTGATCCCAATCAGAGTAAATAATATGAATTTTTTTTAATGAAAAAGCGGTAATCCGTAGGCTTTGTTTGTGAGTTTGGAGGGAAAGAGAGAAGAGAGGTTTGGAAAGAAAAAAAAAAAGGAGCAGGTGGAAGAAATAAATGACATTGAGAGTGGGAAGGCTTTTGAAGGTTCATTTTTTTTCATAATACAAAATCCTCATCACTTGGGGATACTCAAAAATTGTAATGGGGAAGGGTTTTAGAGGGTTTACAAGACTTCAAATTTAATATATGTAGTTATAATATTCTTAAAATTAAAAATATATTAATCAAAACATTAATTTAAAAAATTATTCTTTTAGAAAATATAAAAGATTTTACTATTTTCTATATATTTTCAATCAGGGCCGTTCCTAGCGTTTAAGGGGCCTTAGGCATAGTTTGAAAAAATGGGCCCTTACATAATAAATCATAAATTTTTTTAGTTTCTTGTTATGATTTTACTAATGCTACATTTTTCTTTTCTTCGCTTTTCACTATAAGATAAAAGCTTTTTTAGGCAACATCTTCAAATAAATCAAATACTTCATAGAAACCAAAACTAAACAAAATACTATAGGATTAGAGAACAATAGCTTCTCCGAAGTAGACTGAAATTTTAGCACCTAAATAGTAGACACTGAATTTTTGACATCTAATGATAGTAAAATCAAAAAAATAAAAGTATATCAACACGTAATTAATTAAATTTTAGACATTTGGATACAAAATTCTCCAATGCTAAACACACAACAACAATAATACTTGATAAACAAAATTAGTGTTAAATGTTTTAGAGTAATCTAAGATACAATAACTCATTTGTTATACTACAAATAAATCATTCATCTTTTTATAGGCTATAAGTACCAAGTTTATATTACTATATTGATATAATTAATTTATTTTGAATACTTTCAAGGAAAGATTAAGATTAATTTCTCTAGTAGGCCCATTTTCAACTAAAATATAATTTGTTTTGTTATGAAAATTCTCCCAATTTTCTGGATAATAAATATCACATATATTTTTAATATTAGTAAGACACATTATTAGGAACAAAGGGCCCCAAAAAATATAAAAAAGTTCTTGGCACATTATTAGAAACAAAGGGCCAATTTTTTTGGGAGGGTGTATATAGAAAGCTTTGTTTCTTATGGGGTATATATAGCAAATTGCATCAAAAAGGCCAAAACAATAACAGACTGCAGCCCAGCTTTTCATGTCAATTTTCGGGCCTGCCAATATTTTCCTATATAAACCCCCATAAAACCAATTCTTACTATATACACCCCCACCAATAAAAAAAATTTTAGGGCCCCCTACCGGCATGGGCCCTAGGCCGTCGCACTCGTGGCTTAGGGCCGGCCCTGTTTTCAATCCTTCAAAGTTTTCCATTTCCCTCCAAACTTCCAAACAAAGCCTTAGTAAATATATTAAGGGTTCTACTATTTGGTTGACTTTGATAACTTTCTAAACTGTATCTATATTGTAAAAGTAAAATAAAAATCACTAATGATTGTCTCCGAAATACTATTTTAACGACCTTAAATGATAAACTTATATGAAATATGTGCATTCAGTGAATTGAAAGTTGAAATATTTGACATTTTTAAAGAATGATGATTTATTTTTTTTCAAATACTGAGTGCATGGGCGGCAGTTAGAAAAACAAAAGAATAATAATTTGTCTATCAAACAATAATATCTTCTGCCTTATTGGAGAATGGATGCAATGCAATGGGAAGATTTCGTATGATTTCTACTTATTTGATGCTGGGTTGGTGAGTAACAAATGAAGTAGTACACTATTCCGGATAGAAGGCTTTCTCGGGACAAGTGAAATTATGGCCACAATTTAAAACGTGTAGTGGGTCAAATAATTGCTTCATGATAAATTGAATCAAAAAATAGTAACATCTTGTTTTAGTATATTTATAGTAACTTCATTTCTTCCATAGTCGCTAACTTGCTCTATCATGGATACCATTAGAGATGAAGAAAAGGCACTTCACATAGTAATGTTTCCATGGCTAGCCTTTGGTCACATGATTCCATATCTTGAACTAGCCAAGCTTATAGCACAAAAGGGTCACAAAGTTAGTTATGTTTCTACACCAAGAAACATACAACGCCTCCCTAAACTACCACCAAATGTTGCTCCTCTCATCAAATTTGTAAACCTTCCATTGCCAAAAGTTGATAACCTTCCTGAAAACGCAGAGGCTACTACAGACATTCCTTATGATGTCGTACCATACCTTAAAAATGCCTTTGACAAACTTGAAAAACCTTTCACCCATTTCCTTGAAACTTCTAATGCTGGTTGGATTTTTCATGATTTTGCTAACTTTTGGATTGCTCCTACGGCATCCCAGTTGGGTATAAAATGTGCATTTTTCTCCATTTTCACTGCACCGACAATGGGTTTTTTGGGACCCGTTTCAGTTATCTTGGGTGACGAACCTGGTCGAACAAAGCCTGAGGACTTCACCGTTGCTCCGCCGTGGGTTCCGTTTCAGACAACGGTAGCATACCGTTATTTTGAGATTATAAAGACTGCGGACATTCTCTCCGACAAAATCTTAGGGACTTCTGATCTGCATCGCTATGGTTTGTCTATTCAGAACAGTGACTTCATTTTGATCCGTGGTTGTACTGAATTTGAACCCGAATGGTTTCAAGTGATCCAAAACATTCACCAGAAAACAGTTCTCCCTGCCGGTCAGCTCCCCAACACGGAGTTTGACAGCGGCCATGAAAATGACTCATGGCCGAGGATAAAGGAGTGGTTGGACAAGCAACCACATGGCACAGTGGTATATGTAGCTTTTGGTAGTGAAGCAAAACCAAGTCAAGAAGAAGTGAATGAGATAGCTTTAGGGTTAGAGAAGTCAAACCTTCCATTCTTTTGGGTCCTTAAGGTTCGACGTGGGCCTACAGATAAAGTTGTGTTGCAATTGCCAGAAGGATTTGAGGAGCGGACCAAAGGACGTGGAGTGGTATGCACTGATTGGGTCCCACAAATGAAGATATTAGGTCACATGGCAGTTGGTGGATTCTTGACTCATGCAGGGTGGACATCGGTGGTAGAGGCAGTTCAACATGAGAAGCCACTTGTGTTGTTGACGTATCTTTCAGATCAAGGAATAAATGCAAGAGTGTTGGAGGAAAAGAAGATGGGGTACTCAGTGCCTAGAGATGAGAGAGATGGGTCTTTCACAAGTGATTCGGTTGCTCACTCAATTAGGCTGATTGTGGTTGAAGAAGAGGGAATGATCTATAGAGAAAATATTAAGAACATGAAGGACTTGTTTGTCAATATTGAAAGACAAGATAAATATGTTAATAACTTGTTGAGCCACCTTACAAGTCTTTTGAAACACTGATTGTGATGTCGACTATGATTGATGCTACCACCTTATAAGTACCTTTCTCCTTTAATTTAAGTTTCTAGTATCTGCATTCATTAATAAGGTTCACCAAATTTCTTTATCTTTCTTTTAGTTTTATTATTATGGTTATTCAAATGCTGTTAGAACTAAAGAGATTGATAAGCCGATAGTTTCAATGATTTTGATGATAATACACTTATTCTAAGTGAATAAGTTATCCTTTCCCATTCAACAAAGTTATTTCAAGTGTGGAGATTTAAGTTTTGGTGTAAATGATTTGATAAGAATAATGATAGTTAGTAGTTAGATTAATTAATTGTTGGCCGATATGACGGTCACAAAAGGAACCTAGGGGAGGTAACTTTTTCAACTATTGAATTTTGCACACGTTTCGAATGATAAGAGATAAACAATGCAATAATAACAATTCAATATGATTAAGAAATCCAACTATAAATTGGACTATGATTAATCAAACTTCAATACTGTTATATCCTGATTTTGGACCTAAAAATACTCATCCAAATTGCTTTTCCACCATTGATATTTGTCAATTTACTTCTGTTTTACTCTGAATCTTTACTTTGTTTCACCTGCATATTTTACTGTCTCTGTCCCGAAGTATTTTCAATCATGATTTTGTCTTTGATTTTCTTGCATAAAACCATCCAAAGTGTCTTTCTTACATTTTATTTCAAAGCATCTGCAAAAAATCATACAAAAGGGTATTTTGGTCATTTTCTGCAGTGGAACCCATTTTTGTCCCTGTATTTGTCTATAAGTCTTTTCAATTCGACTGTATAAATCATTGTTAAGTCTTTGTAAAAAAAAAACCATTTCAAAATTGCATTTGAGTCAGTTTAGTCCCTAGGGGCATTTTGGTCTTTTCCTGTTGAAATTTCGACAGAGAGATATTTTAAAACACCTCATTTTTGTAATTGGTTCATTTTAGTCCTTTTGTTGATTTTATTCTAGGTTTCTCTTTACGTTTTGTCCAATTTACCAATTTTAGTTCAATTTTATTTTAATTGCATTTTAGTCCCTGAAACAGTTTCTAAAATTGCATTTTAGTCCAATACTTTTTAAAATTGCATTTTTAGGTCCTTTTTTGTAAATTGCAGTCCAGTCCTTCAATTTTCTTATTTTGCAGAAAGGTCCCCAAGTCCAAATGGTACAAGGCCGAGTTTGTTATGTCCAAATTACAGGTGTCACCATTTCATTGGTCCAGGATCACACTTGGCAGCTTATAAATAGTGCACAGTGCCACAGAGAGCCACACAATACACGCCACATCACAAACAGAGAGAAATTTCTCTCTCTTTTCAGTTAGGATCAAAATCCAAAATCACCAAGAACGTGTAGAACAATCTTCAAACCCTAGCTTTCCAGAACCACAATTCACCAACAAATTCATCAAATTCGCTACAGTTCTCAGAGATTCATCAAGGAATCATCATCATTGAACTGGTTTCTCTGCAATTCAAGGCGCGAATTCATCACCAATCGGTGATAAACTCCAGCACCGATCACAGAGAATCAGTGAAGAAGAAGAGGGAAAGAAGATGAAGAAATTGAACCGGTGAAGAAGAAGAAGGAACAACACCGATTTATTTTCGGTTTTAAAGCAAGAAATCAACAAACAGAATCAGATTCAAGCTTTTTCTGAAGATTCCGGTTCGAAATCTCCGATTAAAACCACAGGTAACACTTAAACTTCACTTTCTTTCTCAAAAACATCAACAAGACTGAATCAATGTAGATCTGCGGAGTTTCAAGAAGTTTCTTTCAAAAAATTGAAAACCTAAAAAAATCTTTGAAAACCGTAAACAAATTCTCCGATCTACATCGATTCCAAGCTTGCATGCAAATTCTGATATCAAATTCGTGTTTAGAATGAAGAGACGAGTGGTTTAGGGTTAGTTTGGGTTAGATCTGAAAACTTAGGTCAACCGGAACCTGGAGTTCTCGCCGGAGAAGATGAAGATTCCGGCCGATCTTCATCCTCTCCGGTCGTTTCCTGTAGAAACCGGTGAGGGGAGAAAAGAGAAGACAAGAACCTAGTGAGAGAAGGTGAGAGTTAGAGAGAGAAATGGGAGTAGCAAATGAAATAAACTGGTGCCTCCACATATATATAGGCCACTGAACCAGACCGGTCCAAGTCCAGTCCATTTTCCCTTGATCTTGGCCGTTGTACCTAGGGTTTCATCCCCTGGATCAATCCAACGCTCCCTGAGTGTCCAGGTCCAATAGGCTTGGGCTTGGGCCTTTTTTTCCCTGTGGTTTCCTGCGTTTTTGCTATTTCTTGCTATGTGCACCCTCTGTTTTTGCTATGTGAACCTCTTGTGTGCTCAAATTTTCTTGTAAAAATTCCTAAAAATTTCTATGTGTTTCTTGATGCATTTTTGATATTTTTGTGATGTTTTTACATGTTAAAAAATGATAAAAACATATGTGATGTTTTCTTGATTGATTTGCTCCCTTTCTTTGTCTAAACTTGTGAATTTTCTTGCTATAATTTGTTCATGAGATCTTGGCATGGTATGAATGATTGATATGCTATTTTGTGATGAATATGCCTCTGATCATGTGTTTGTTTTACTGTTTTTGATGTGATTTGTTAGTTTCTTGTGTTGCAAGTAATGTGTTTCTTTTTTACATTTTGGTTATTGTTGACATTTTTACCGTTTATCTCGTATTCCTTTGCTCACTTGTTCTATCATTTTACACCCCATTTTACTAACCTTTTTACTTCATGTTTCATCCATTTCATAAGCATTCTACCACCTCCATCTCAATTTCTTGTAGTTTAGGCTTTTTTACCCTTCAATTTCTATGTTAAAGTTGGCATGTAAATTTAGGTAGTTTCAATTTCTCTTTTTTAATTTCTTGCAAGACCATAGAATGTAAACTAGGGCCAATGTAACGGACAATGGACTCTAATGATGTACACCGACACAAGCACCGACACGCACACACGTTGTATGATGATTTACCGCTTTAGATGTATGCTTAGGGAACGCGATACTTAGGAAAATATTCTTTTTTAAAATAAGCAAATTCCATCACTTGAAAAAAAAATTTATAATAAACCTTGGAGTCGAAACTCCATTGAATTTTCCCTTCATTTTCTTAAGAAAAACTCAAATGAACTCTAATTCCAACTTAGACTTTTTTTTAATAATTGAACCAACCATTCACCATTTTCTTCTCTCATGCCTTTACGCCCTCTTTCCCTTCTTTAAAACCATTTTTCAAAACTTAAAATCAATTGAAACACACAAAAATATTTTTGAGAGAGAACTACATGGAATTTTGATCCCTTAAAAGGGTATGTAGGCAAGAGGTCAAAACCTCTCCAAGTCCAATAAAATAAAATCTCAAACATTTCCTCCCTCCATTCTTAAACTAAATAAACTTTCTTTTCAATAAATAAGCATAAAAATAAAGCGTAGACATAAAGTTAGGAAAGCGGTTCCTATAGAATACTATAGTCGTTACGGGTGCCTAACACCTTCCCGTAACGAAAACGACCCCCGAACTTAGAGTTTCTAAGGGTTTTCTCAATTTTACCCTTCCCAAGAAAAAATAGAGAATATCAAAGATTGAAAAGTTCAAGCCTAATTAATAACTTGATACCCCAAAATCGTGATAACAAATACACTAAACAATTACAAAACTAAAACTATATCAAGCCAAACCTATTCATAAACAAAAGCACACTACTTGAAAGATTAACACCTTGATATATGAATGGATTATTGACAAATTAATTGCCAAGATTAACACCTTGATATATGTATGTTTATAGATCTCAATCAAGAAGCAATTGAGCTCATGTTTATACAAAGTAATCAATCATTATTATAAGGTAACTAAATCATTCAATGATTTTATGTATCAAGATAAATAACTGAAAGTAAAAGGATAAGAAAGAAGAACACCAAGATTTACAGAGGTTTCTCATTTTTGTCCTCACTAGGGGTACGTCCTCTCTTCGTAGAAGAATAAGCCTCTTCTATACACTACAAGAAATATTGAATTTTCCTACAAAGATTTCCGACGAAATTTCCTAGAAAAAGGTTTCCTACAAATTAGCGACGAAATTTTCGTAGGAAAGCACATGTCAGTAAAAAAGGACAAGAAAAGTGGGGCGTGGCAGCTTGTGATTGGCTGATTTTACCGAGGAATACTTTCCTAGGAAAGCAGCGGCCCCACATGCAGAAAAAGGGCACGTGGGAGCATGTGATTGGCCTACGTTACCGACGAATATTTTCCTAGGAAAGTTGCGGCCCCAGATGCAGAAAAAGGGCGCGTGAGAGCATGTGATTGGCTTATGTTACCGACGAATATTTTCCTAGGAAAGCTGCGGCCCCACATGCAGAAAGCCGTTGGATATTTTCCTACGAAAATTTCGTCGGAAAACACGGGACCCACATTCTAACTAGTCGTTTGTTACCGTTGCAGCATTATAAATATACAACTCTTCACTCTATTTTCTTCCTTACAATTTTCACTCTATTCTCACTCAAATTTTTTTAATATCACTCAAATTTTATTCTCCATAATGTTATTATCATTGTTGAAGTTTCTAACAAAGATAATTATTGATATTTTCTTATAATTGAATTCAATTTTACATGTGTTTGAATTTATAAATATTTAATATCGTTATATTTTAAAATAAGTTACATTTTTTTTTATAGTTATGTTGGTTCTGATCCATTTTGAGGTTGGTGTTGTTGTTCGTTGCCGTTGATTTTGCTGCCTCCGCTTAGTTCGTTGACTTATTATTTGAGGTTGGTACATTTCTAACTATTGTTACAATGGTATTAGTACTAAATATTAATTATTAGAAAAATAGTTACTAAAATTATTATATTGTAATTAATAAAAATGTTATCGGGATTTTTCTATAAAAAAATGTTAGTTGGATTAACTTCTTTAAAAAAATATTTATGGGATTAAATTAAATTTCCACTTATTAGTGTTAGAGAGAGTATAATAAAAAAAGTGTTAGCTTGTAGAAAAACTTGTAGTTTAGTTAAAAATGTTTACTTTTAAAAATGTGTGTATTTATATATATTGTTAATTTAGTTATTAAAATATGTTGTATTATTTTTTGTTGTTTCCTTGTTTTCGATCCATTTTAAAGTTGGTGTTGCTGCTGGCTGGTTATTGCTTCTTTTTTTTTTGATCCACTTGTTCGTTGGCTTGTTATTTGAGGTTAGTATCTTTTATTTATTTAAAATTTATTCAATGGATTAATATTAAAAATATTAGATATTAGAAACATAGTTAGTAAAATTAAATTGTAGTAAATATGTTATTTAGATCAAATTTGTTTTACTTAAAATAAATGTAGTTAGTCAATATGTTATCGTCGTTCTTTAAAAAAAAAATTAAGTTAGTAAAGAAATATGTATAATTAAGTTTGTTAGAAAAATAATGTAAATTAGTAAAAAGAATTATGAAGTTAATTAATATGACATATGTGAATTATTTTGTGGGAATCAATTGGCGTCCGCGCTCAACATTTATTTGTGGTTCGTATTTTGTATGTGCACGCAATGTTTATTTCATACAAATTTTAGAAAATGTGATATAGATTAGAAAATGTTATATATTTTAGTCATAAAATATAAAATATTATATAATTTTTATGCGATAGCATGTTTATTTTGTACAAATTTCTAAATATTTAGGTGATTAGAAAAAAATTGTTATTTATATTAAAGAAAATATTTACGTATAAAAAATGGAACTAATTTGAGTCAACTGCAGCGGCGCGAAAAATGGATCAACATATTTTCCATCGTAGTTGGATGTACGATAGAAAATATCCGGGGAAAAGGAAACTTAAGGCGGCTTTTGTGGATGGAGTTCGTGATTTTGTTGCTTACGCCATGGCGCAAGATGCCTTCCAATTGGAGGGAGGGATAAGATGTTCGTGTGTTAAATGTACGTGTAGGTTGATTCGGAGAATTATTATTTGTGGATTTATCACGGTGAACAAGAGCCGACAAATAATACCGAGTCTGATGTTAATATGCACGCCTCAAGCAGTGAGGCGCGTATGGAGTGTGAAAACTTTGGTGTGATGGAAGATATGGTCGGTGATGCTCTTTGGGTGAACCTGTCTTACACCGAGGGTGGTGAAGAGGAAACAATCCCGAATGAGAAAGCGTTGAAGTTTTACAAGATGATGCAAGAAGTAAACAAGCCATTGTTTGAAGGGTCGTCTGATTCTAAGTTATCCATGATTGTGAGGCTTTTAGCTGCCGCGTTAGATTGGAGTGTAGCCGAAGAAGGCTCAGAGTGTTATACAGATATCATGAGGGACGCAACTCCTGTAAAGGACAATTTGCCCTTGAGTTTTTATGAGGCTCAAAAGTTGGTGGAGAAGTTGGGATTGGAAGTTAAAACTATTGATTGTTGCGTTAATGGGTGCATGTTGTTTTACGACAACGAATTTGGTAAAAATGATGGGGCGTTGGTGGCGTGTAAATTTTGCTATGCACCGAGGTATGAAGTATGTGATGATGCCGGTTCTCAGAAGAAGAAACGAGTCTCAGTCAAGTCAATGTTTTATCTGCCAATAATACCAAGATTGCAGAGATTGTTTGCATCAACTCACACGGCCGAAAAAATGACGTGGCATTATTACAATAAAACTAATTCAGGTGTGATGCGACATCCTTGTGACGGGGTGGCATGGAAGCACTTTGATCAAGTACATCGTGATTTTTGCAGAAAATCCACGTAATGTGAGGCTTGGATTATGCTCTGATGGATTTATTCTGTATATCCAAGCATCGGCAACGCCTTATTCTTGTTGGCCAATTCTTCTTACCCCGTATAATCTTCCTCCTGAGATGTGCATGTCAAAGCCTTATTTGTTTTTGAGTTGTATTGTACCAGGACCTACGAGCCCCTTAGATGGTATAGATGTGTATCTACAACCCTTAATTGATGATTTGAATAGATTGTGCAACGGTGTATCGACATATGATATTGCAAGGAAGAAGAATTTTAGAATGAGGGCAGCTTTGATGTGGACTATTAACGACTTTCCTGCATATGGAATGTTGTCTGGATGGTCGACTCATGGAAGATTGGCTTGTCCACATTGCATGGAACACACAAAGGCCATATGGTTGCATCACGGAAGAAAACATTCGTGGTTTGACTGTCATCGTCTGTTTTTACCAGCGACACATGAATTTCGTAAGAAGAGGAATTTGTTTACTAAAGGAAAAACAGAAAAAGATGGCCCGCCTCCTAGGACATCATCAGAGGAAGTATATCGTAGAGTCAATGAACTAGGACTTTTGAAATTCACAGAAGTTGGCAAAAGAGTCAGACACCCACAATACGGTAACGAGCACCATTGGACCAAAAGAAGTATCTTCTGGGATCTCCCTTACTGGAAAGATAATTTTGAAGGAAAATCGATTTACATTACAGAATAAACAGCGGAAAAATTTTCGATTTTCTTTCCTTGGATCATTACGAATTACACGTGAATCAGTGATTCGATTGTTACCTCGAAGTGTGAACCTGAAACTGAAAGCTGGAAACCGGAATCACGATCACAGCAAAGCAAGCAGCAAGCAGCAAAGCCTCTATCAAGTCCACACGAACAGTGCTCCTCCAAAACTCGGTGCTAGCCAAGGAATCGGAAGTCTCAGAGAGCTAGGGTTTCTTCAAAGCGCGTAACATCAAACTTCAGCACTAGGGTTCTATTTATAGAACTCCTTGTGCGCTATGCAAGTCAGAAGCCACTATTGGACTTCACTAAGCCCAATAACGAGTTTAGTAATTTTGCTAACTAATTAGCTTTATTTACTAAATACACCCATTATATAAGTCGTACTTATATATTTCTCTTTTGACTGTTCTTTGTGTGTGACCCTATAGGTTCTGGTCACGTTGGCAATAATATTAAATCTGATATTTAATATTATAAACAATGAGCGGTATCTAGCAACACATCATTGCTACCCAAGTGACAAGAATGTCAAGTGATCTGACGAAACCTTTCATGATAATATTCATGTGTATAATTTCTCCTTTGTCTCGATACCTTTTATTGATCTCAAGGCATAGGTATTGTCACCCTTGTATAGATCAATAATTAGATATCTTGATTCCGAAATATACTGAATAACGAATAAATCCAATATCTCATATTGACTTAGTTCGGCATGGCCATGCAGTTTTACAGTCATATTTCATCAAGAGGCCTAAAGATATATCTCCTATTTATGAGGAGGGACAAATCCCATCAAGGACACTCATGCCCCTTAGCATGATTCATCAAGTACCCATCAACCAACGTTATGATTATCCTTTTACAGACAACGTTAGAATGGCAACAAAGCACTTGAGTCCACATCTAAGGATCATAGTGGTTTCAGGTCTAAGAGCGATATACATTATTATCATTGTGAGAATATCTTATGACAATTTCATAACTTACTATGTAGTATTCTCACGGTGGGTCAATCCAATATAAATATTACTCCTAATATTTATATATATGTATAGACTTGATATCTCATATCTATGACCCATGGGATGCGGTCATCAGTCTACATACATAATAGTCTCGACGCTTGATTATTATCCTTTATTCATATTAAAGCTTTGACTACGGATACATTTAAGAATAGCTTTCTTTAAGATAATGTAATCTCATGATTAAGTCACACTTAATATATTATTACACGAACTATCTATTCTAAGGACTTTATTAACATTATCTAAATATAATAAAGAGTGCCATATATTATTCAATAATAAAAGTCATGATACATAAGATAGGTTTAACATAAACTATTGGCCTCTAGGGCTTACACCAACAAATTTATTGAGACATAATCTTGATGTTATGCACATTGAAAAGAACTTTTGTGACAATATAATTCACACGGTGATGAATGTCTCTGGTAAATCAAAAGATAATGAGAAGGCTAGAATGGACTTGCCATTGCATTGTAAGAGACCAGAAATGGAGCTACAATTTCTTCAAAATGGAAAATATCTAGCAATACCCAAGTAAATTCTTAATAATTTTATGTTCTTTGCTGTGTTCAAAGGATGTGGGTCGTGTGTCGGTCATATGGTTTATAGCTTGATCTTTAGTGAATTGAATTGTAGTAGCTGGATCTTTAGTTTATACATCAAAAGGTCTTCTACAGCTTCTGTTACATATATAGTATCATGCTAACGATGCCAAAGTACCTACCTGCTAAGAAGAGCCTAATAAAGTATGTTAGTTATCAAAATTATTTGCATTTCATGCTGATATCGATGGTTTATGAAAAAAGGAAATGACTATTATTACGTTTTTTTTGTCCCAAATTATAAGCAAAATATACCAACTTTTATCATATTTAATTATGTTATTTCAAAAAATTATCTTTTCCAAAGGAAAATTAAATGCATAGTGCATTCAATTTGCTCCTTGTTTCATTTTATCAACAATAAAATATGATTTTGGTCCCTGCAAATATGCCTCGTTTTGGTTTTAGTCCCTGTAAAATTTTTATGTTGTTTTTGGTCCCTGAAAAATATTTTGTTTTTGAAAATAGTCCCTGGAGGGACTATTTTCAAAAGTAAAATATTTTGCAGGGACCTTTTTAAAAATCAAAAGATTTTGCAGGGACTATTTTTCTAATAAATGGGTTCAGTCATCATGTGCCACGTGTGCAAATCATCACAAAAGTGGGGTCAGGGACCAAAACCAAAACGATTCATATTTGCAGGGACCAAAAACAACAAAAAAAATTACATGGACTAAAACTAAAACGAGGCATATTTGCAGGGACCAAAATCATATTTTAGCCTTTTTTTCAATAACCAATAAGTAATGAAAATTGTTTTTACATCTTCCCATAAAACTTATTTCAAGGATAACACAAGAAACTATGTTGCAAACTACTATATTTTTATTTTCTTAATAAATGTGTTTTTTTTTTTTTTTTGGAGGGAGTATGAATTGTGTATAAAAAAATCAGTGTTTAAATATATATAAATATTCATTAATTAAGTAGTGGTAACAACACTCATTCTAACAGTTTTTTTCAAACATTCACACTCTTATTTGATATTTCATTCATCTCAACATAAATGACATAATTTCACCATTTCACACATATTTACAAAAGTGTATAAATAGGTCCACCATTAAATGAGAACTTTAGTGACTTTGTAATTTTGTCAATCATCTGTGATAATCAACAATAAAGACACTCAATCTTGATAGTATCCAATGTCCCAATCCATTCCCCACCAAATGACTTTATGGTGACAGGTGCATTTTAACAGAGACAACAACATTTTATACCTTACTAGTGAATGGATGTGATGGGATGAAGAGATTTCATATAATACGATTTGTTGTTTGATTGTTTAATTAATAAATATTTCATTATATCTAAAGGTTCTTTAAGTTTTTCGTTTTTTCAAAGTTGTCCTTTAATATTCAGAAGTTTTAAAGTGGTCCTTTAAGTTTCAAAAGTCTCAAACAAATCCTTTTAGTTTTTTAATCGTTTCAAACAAGTCCTTTTAGAGGATGATGGTGATGATTCAGATGATAGCAACAAAGAGTATTATCCATCATTTGTCATGCCTAAAAAGATGACTAATTTTAAGTGGGTATTAGAACTAGATTTGGTACCAAAGATGAGTTCAAGGAAGCAATTACCAACTATGTTATCTACAATAGGACTTGTTTGAAACGATTCAAAAACTAAAAGGACTTGTTTGGGACCTTTGAAACTTAAATGACCACTTTATAAAAAATGAAAAATTTAAAGGACTTTTAGATGCATTTGACCTTAAATTTATTATAAAACTAATGTATTTTTGTAATAAAAAAACTAATATAAGAGTTTTTTTTTTAAAGGTAATGTAAGAGTATTTGGTCTGTAATATAAATTAAATAGATTAATTATTCAATAAATTTTAAATAAAAAAAAAAATTATAATTAAGATAGAAACTTCCCTAGAGACCGTGACATTATGTCAAAAATTTAAAACCTTCGTCTTGAAACTTAACTACCTAGTCATGGTTGTTGAGTGATAAATACTCCATTCGATCATGCACTACCTCTTATTACATTCTCATATACTTTATATATTTTACTTCCTCGTGACCCACGTGTAGTGCGGGTGGATAAATGTCATTTATTAACCGCTGAAATAATGGTTCACATGATAAAATTGAATTACAAAAATAACTAAATAGGATAACCTTATCCTTTTTGAGTATATTTATAGTAACTTTCATTTCTTCAATAGTAGTTAAGTTGGCTTGCTCCATCATCATGGATACAATCAGAGATGAAGAAAAGGCACTTCATATAGTAATGTTTCCATGGCTAGCCTTTGGTCACATGATTCCATATCTTGAACTAGCCAAGCTTATAGCACAAAAGGGTCACCAAGTAAGTTATGTTTCTACACCAAGAAACATACAACGCCTCCCTAAACTACCACCAAATGTTGCTCCTCTCATCAAATTTGTGAGCCTTCCATTGCCAAAAGTTGATAACCTTCCTGAAAATGCAGAGGCTACTACAGATATTCCTTATGACGTTGTACCACACCTGAAAAATGCCTTTGACAAACTTGAACAACCTTTAACTCATTTCCTTCAATCTTCTAATGCTGATTGGATTTTGCATGATTTTGTTCCTTTTTGGTTGGGTTCTGTGGCACCCCAATTAGGTATAAAATGTGTTTTTTTCTCTATTTTCACTCCACCGTTCATGGGCTTTATGGGACCGGGTTCAGTTCTCTTAGGTAACGACCCGGTTCGAACAAAGCCGGAGGACTTTCTTGTTTCTCCGTCGTGGGTTCCCTTTAAGACCACTGTGGCGTACCGTTATTTTGAGATCATCAAGATCATGGACATTCTCTCCGACAATAATGACTCAGGTTTTTCTGATGCGTATCGCTTTTGTTCATCAATTAAGAATAGTGAGTTCATTTTGATTCGTGGTTGTACCGAATTTGAACCTGAGTGGTTTCAAGTGATCCAAAATATTCACAACAAATTAGTTCTTCCCGCCGGTCAGCTCCTTAGCACGGAGTTTGAGGGCGGCGACGAAAACAACACATGGTGGTGGATGAAGGAGTGGTTAGACAAGAAACCAAATGGCACAGTGGTATATGTGGCTTTTGGTAGTGAAGCAAAACCAAGTCAAGAAGAAGTGAATGAGATAGCTTTAGGGTTGGAGAAGTCAAACCTTCCATTCTTTTGGGTCCTTAGGGTACGACGTGGGCCTACAGATAAGGTTGTGTTGCAGTTGCCAGAAGGGTTTGAAGAACGAACCAAAGTACGTGGAGTGGTATGCACTGAATGGGCCCCACAAATGAAGATATTAAGCCACGTGGCAGTTGGTGGATTCTTGACTCATGCAGGGTGGACATCGGTGGTAGAAGCAGTTCAACATGAGAAGCCACTTGTGTTGTTAACGTGTCTTGCAGATCAAGGAATAAATGCAAGAATGTTGGAAGAAAAGAAGATGGGATACTCAGTGCCTAGAGATGAGAGAGATGGGTCTTTCACAAGTGATATGGTGGCTCACTCGATTAGGTTAGTTATGGTTGAAGAAGAGGGAAGGATCTATAGGGATAATATTAAGAACATGAAGGATTTGTTTGTCAATCCTGAAAGACAAGATAGATATGTTACTAGCTTGTTGGACCACCTTAGAATTATTCCTTAGTTTTAATTAAGTAATTTCTTCTTCCTTGTTACTGCATTCATTAATAAGGTCCACCAAATTTCTTTATCTTTCATTTATATTCAATCTTGTTCACATATTGTTAGAAGTAAAGAGATTGGTAAGCCAAGACTTTCAATGATTTTGATGATAGCACACGGATTGTTAGGGAATATGTTATGGTTTGCTATTCAGCAAAGTTATTTCAAGAGTGGACTTTTAAATTTTCGTGTGAATGATTCAAATGATTAAGTTTATCTTTTGATATTTTGGTGGATATGCCAGAATCATGATGATCTATCATGATTTTCAAAAGCTGTACTTTATAGTTTCTGTAAAATCACGGTGAGTCATCGGGAATCAGTACCACTGTCGTTCTGATTCATATATAAGTAAAAACATTGGTTAAATAGAGTTTGTATATTTATTTCAAATTTCGACCACATACATCAAATTATTTAACTATTTTTTACATGTATTTGAGATTTGAGAGAGTACTTTAGACTTTGTAGGATGTGGAAGTAGTACCTGTTTGGTGTGTCCTTCAATAGTTAAAGTTGGGTCCTTAAACTATATATAAGTATAATGAACAATCTATATAGTATAAAAAATTGGTCAATTTAATTCATCTTTAAGTATATGAAAAATCCTATGCTAAAAAAAAGTATATGAAAAATTCATCAATTTAATCTTTCACATCTTATTAATAAAGATTAAATTAAGGGAATTCATCAATTTTGAGCAATAATTACTATTATTTTTTGTCAAATAGTTTAATGGTTAGAAATTCATCAATTTATTTTCATCTTTGTGTGTCTGATTGTGGTCAGATGGAGGACGCGAGTCATTTGTTTTTATCGTGCAGATTTTTTGGCTCCATTTGGCCTTTATTGCGGTCGTGGATTGGTTTTGAAGGTGCATATCATCACTTTATTATCGACCATTTAACTCAAATTATCTTTTCCACAAGTGGATTGAAATCGAGAAGGTCTTTCTTTCAGCTTATTTGGCTCCTTACTGTTTGGACTTTGTGGAATGAGCAAAATAATAGGTTGTTTAACAATAAAGAAAGCTCTATTTTTCAGCTATTATATAAAATTAAGTCTTATTCTTTATGATAGCTGAAAGCTAAAAAGACTGCGTTTGTTTTTGGCGAACATTTGTGATGGGCAAATCCTTTGTCGTGTTTAGGCATTGGCTAGTCCACTTTATGTACTTCTTAAACCGCTTGTAATTTTTTAGTGTTCTCTTCGGTACGCCTTATACTGTGACGAATACTATATAATGTTAATATAATTCTATTTTGACTTGTTAAAAAAAAAATATCTATTTGCAAATCTCTTGTTTTCTTTTTACTTCCTTTGCGGTCTACTTACTTCTTACTCCTCTTTTCTTAAAATTGAGTTACATTTTAAAAAAAAAAATATATCATCACAGTATTATGATATTATAAATTACAGATAAAATATACTTATTTAATATCCAAAATTTTCTAATCACAAATAGATTATGGCTGACAGTAAGAAATGATATATCTAGCTGAATCATTAATTAAACGAATCAAAATATATGCAGTTTAAGTTCAACTCATTTATCTAATGAACTTAATTTTCAACTCAAATTTGGTTCATGAACCAAGTTTAACGAACTAATTACCGAATCAAATTTCAAACTATTTTTGAGTTGATTCGATTTATTATTAGCACTCGTATCTACAACTGAGATTTATTACTTTATTTAGAGAGTTAGAGAGGATGCATGTGATAAACCGCCAAATTAATGATTTATTTTCTATTACGACAACTCTTTCCTCGTGGGACGCGTGAACTGTAATTTATAGGGAAATAAGTATGCATACAACCTTGTCATTTGAGTATATAAAAGTCAACGGCATATTTTCCATTGTAGCTATCTATCTTATTTCACCATGGATGAAGAAAAGGCACTTCACATAGTAATGTTTCCATGGCTAGCCTTTGGTCACATGATCCCATACCTTGAAGTGGCCAAACTTATAGCACAAAAGGGTCACCAAGTTAGCTATGTTTCTACCCCAAGAAACATACAACGCCTCCCTCAACTACCACCAAACGTTGCTCC